>NC_141184.1:24242500-24867500 GCF_055505025.1 Bos grunniens | reverse complement strand
AAAAAGCCAAAGCTATGGTTTTTCCATTTGTGATGTACAGATGTGAGAGCTGGACCATAAAGAAGGCTAAGCACCAGAAAACTGATGCTTTCAAACTGCGGTGCTAGAGAAGACTTTTGAGAGTCCCCTGGACAGCAAGGAGATTGAACCAATCAACCAAAGTTAATTAACTTTGAATATTCGTTGGAAGAACTGATGATGGAGCTGGAGCTCCAATCCTTTGACCACCTGAGGTGAAGAGCTGACTCACTGGAAAAGACCTTGATGCTGAGAAAGATTTAAGTCAAAAGTAGAAGGCCATGACAGAGGATGAGATGGTATTACAGATTCAATGTTCATGAGTTTGATCAAACTCTGGGAGATAGTGATAGATAGGGAAGCTTGGCATGCTGCAGTCAATGGGGTTGCAAAGAGTAAGATACAACTTAGTGACTGAACAACAATAAAAAGTAGTTTTAGTGATTACAAGTTGCTTTGTTTAAAAAACTATTTTTTTTTGAGAAAGTATAAGAGCAAATATGCATTGTAGAACTGTGCAGGGAATCAGATATAGTACAAATATATATAGAAATATTTTTATTATTGAACTTCATTATAATATGTCAAACATACATAGCTGTAGTGACTAAATCTTTAATTCCTTCACATAGATGTTAGATGAAAATGACCAGAGATTCCTTACAGGGTGTCCAATGAGAGGTAGACTTGATATCTGAGTTTGTGTGCATGCATATTCTTGTTCTAAATATTGTATAAAGCCACTGTGATTTACGTTTCCTAATGCTTGGCCAGAAACTACCTTTGACTATCTTTGCCCAGCAATTTTCATGGTACCCTGCTCAGTCATATTATGACTAAGAAGTGATTAAAATCCTTTTCCTGTTTGATCCACTTCTACCTAAGAAACCTATTCACCTTACAACAAAAACACAGCTCCCACTGTGCTCTTCATTTCATTACAATGCACCATATCTCATACAGATACTCAGGTCAAAGAAAACTTGGCAAAACCATGCCTTCTCTGCTTTCTCATATTCCAAAACATATGCAAGTCCTGATGCTCTATTTTCAAATTATACTTAAAATGCCCATCACTGCCATCTTCCCTTGCCTGCTCTATTGGAATACTCCTTTGGAATAGCTTACTGTTTCTTACTATCCACCTGCTCCCCATCTCTTATTCTCCTCTTATTCAGCATCCAGACTGATTTTTTTAAAAAGGAAAAAAGATGTAAATATAATTTTGACACTTTCTTATTTGAAACTTCAGTGGTTCTGTAGCCATCCCACTTAGCATACAATTAAACTAATTCTGGCAACCTCTCTATTCTCATCATCTGCTACTTCCTCCCACCCTGATTCATTTCAACCCTCATATACACCATGTGAACAATTCCGATTCATTCCAATCCTCATACATACCATGTAAACAATCAACACAAAGCCATACTGTTGTTGTCTCTGGAATATCCACCTAAATATATCTATGTGGCTTACTCTTTAATTTTACTCATGTCTTTTAAACCCTCCAACATAAAGGAGTCACCCTTATATACTCCAGTTCCCTTCTCTCTTTTTTAAGCATATTATTACCTAATATAATTTATATCTGTGTCTCTATAGGGATATTTTTCTGCTTTTCCATTGCTTTATCCCCAGGAGCAGCAAAAAAAAAAAAAGTCACATTTTGACTTTTTAATAGAGCTAAAATAAGCACTGATCTAAAGATCAGCTTATCTTAGAAATTCTAGTGGAAGTTTGGGGATTGAGGTATGATGCATGCTGTCCCTTCTTCTACCACCACACCTATTACATAGGACTCAAGCTCTCCAATTCGAGTGGCTAGTGTTGAGGACATAAATCTATCTGAATCATGGAAATGAGTCAGAAGGGGTTTTAATCAACTTATATAGAATCCATTCTGAAACAATACTCTTCTAACAGAGATTCTATCCATTCACTTGAATCATTTAGCTCTCTTCTTTGGTAAAAAAAAAAAAAAAAAAAGCAGAAAGCCCAACCAAACAGAAACAGATGAACAACATGGAACTTGAACTTCCAAAAAAATATTTTCCTAATGAAAAAGTTTCCAACCTCAGGCATAATGTGTTTAATCATTGGTAAACTGCTCCTTCAACTATTTAGTACCATGGTAACCACTTAACTTACTATTCTTCAGCCAAGGAATTACATGCTAATGAAGAGCAAATGAAGATATCAATATAAAAATTTGGAATTTATATGTACTAATTAGTTTATAACATGTGAATCCTAAATACTTACTCTTCAGTTATTCAGGGGTAAACTTATCAATAGCTTAGATAATGAAAAATAACAGGAATCCTTCCAGGATACAAAATGTGTCTTTTGCTATTACTCCTTTCAGAGAGCAATAATAAGAGAAAATGACTTTCTGACATGCTGAAATTTCATTATGCACTCTTGTATTTGTTAATGCTGTTCACGTACTTTTAGATAATTGTGATTTCTAGTCATTGTATTATCAGCATAAATATCTGACAGCATGAAAATTATTCAGACTATCCTCTCAACCAAATTCCTTCAAAAACTGGAATAAGAAGTGAACAAAAATTTGGTTAACTTCAGTAAAGAGGATTATAATTTTCTTTCTGCTCAACATTATAGTTCCAACTGTATCTGGTCATTTATGTCTTTTACAAATGCCTAGAATACCTAGGCACTCTCCCATTTCAAAGATAATTATTTTGGACAATAAATCTTTGTCCAACATATAGTTTGCAAAAGTTTTCTCTCATTCTGTAGTTTGCCTTTTCATCTTGTTTATTTTTCTTTGCCGAGGTTTTTAAGTTTGATGTAGCCCCATTTGTTGCTCTTTTGTTTGTTTGTTATTTTTGTGCTTTTAGCAACATATTCAAAAACTTATTGCCAAGACTAATGTCAAGGAATGTCTTTCCTTAGTTTTCTTCTAGGAGTTTTATGAGGTTTTACATTTAAGTCTTTGATTCAAGTTAATATTGTCTGTGGTGTCTGATAGGGGTAAAATTTTATTGTTTTGTGTTTATCGTTTTCCCAATGCCATTAAAGCACACTGGCTCAATTACTGTGGAAAATATTATGGAGTTTACTAAATAAATTAAAAATAGATCTACCATATTGTCAGATTGGTATAAGTGCAATTCCACTTATACTTAAAAAAAAGGAGAATAGAATTTCAAGGAGATACAGGCACTGAATGTTGATTATAGTGTTATTCACAGTAGCCAAAAAATGGAAAAAAAAAAAAAAAAAAAACCTGTGTTCAATAATCGATGAGTAAAAATATGGCAAATATAAGAAAGGAAGACATCCTGCCATTTGCAACAATATAGATGGACCTAGAGCATAATATGCTAAGTGAGATGTCAAAGAAAGATAAGAACTGTATCATAGCACTTGTATGTAGAATCTAAAAGATCCAGACTCCTAAAAACAGTAAAATGATGATTACCACGAGATGAGGAGTAGGGGATAGGACAGGTATTGTTTAAGGGTACAAACTTAAGAGGAATAATTAATAGTCCTACAGATCTAATACACAGTATAGTAAATATAGACAATATTGCATTATAATTATCAAACTTGCTAAAGACTAGAACTTAATTATTTCAATCACTAAAAGATTTGACAATAATGTAATGTGTTAGATGTGCTAATTAGAGCTACCATGGAAATTGTATTATAATATAAATGTAACATATTAACATGTTACATAGCCTTAAAATTTATACAATGTTGTATGTGAAACATATTTCAGGTAAAATAGATTATATGAAAATATTCATGTCCTGAAGTATGGGCCATATCAAGGATATTTGTGTATGTGTAAATGATTACATGAACATACTCTCAAGTTAAATCATGAAAACTTATGTAAGAATCACAGAGAAGGCAATGGCACCCCACTCCAGTACTCTTGCCTGGAAAATCCCATGGACAGAGGAGCCTAGTAGGCTGCAGTCCATGGGGCCGCTAAGAGTCGGACACGACTGAGCGACTTCACTTCCACTTTTCCCTTTCAGGCACGGGAGAAGGAAATGGCAACCCACTCCAGTGTTCTTGCCTGGAGAATCCCAGGGACAGGGGAGCCTCGTGGGCTGCCGTCTCTGGGGTCGCACAGAGTTGGACATGACTGAAGCGACTTAGCGGCAGCAGCAGCATGTAAGAATCATTAATGAACTTAAATGTTAGAATCTACTTACTCACACTGCCTTGTTCAGAAAGGTAAAAGTTTGTTCAAGTCTCCCTGGGAGTAGAGACTCTGATGACTTTTTTGTTCCCTGCTGTGTCTCGTATAGTTGCATGACCGTGTGCTAGATACGGCCCAAGAAAGACCAAGGGTGAGGGTGGTTCTGTGCATTCTTCACAATTCCTCTTGCAATGACATCATGATAATGCTTGAAATCCTTTATGATAGGATTATTTACACCATGTAGATTGCCAAACATTACAAATTACAGCTTTATGTGAGAGACTTGTGTGGTTTCCAGCATATAACTAACAGTGGTAAATAAACAAAACATACATATTGAACAAATGTTTGAACAAATATTTTTACTGCACAATGTCTGCTATTACAATAGTTTTATTTTCAAAGCCTTTTGGACTTTACTAGGTTCCATTAAAAGGACAGATGATTTGGTAACCAATTTACTGTGACTGGTATATTTCAGGAATTGTGAAAAGCATTAGTTAGGAAATAAAACAATCTAAACTTCATAAATCTGTGTATGCAATAACTTGGAATACCACAATTATATAAGCTCCATGAATAAAATTCAAAAGATACTTTTTAAAAAATATTGCTAAACTAAACAAAAGTGAAAGAGGAGAGTGAAAAAGTTGGCTTAAAGCTCAACATTCAGAAAACTAAGAATGGCATCTGATCCCATCACTTCATGCCAGATAGATGGGGAAACAGTGGAAACAGGAGCTGACTTTATTTTTCTGGGCTCCAAAATCACTGCAGATGGCGATTGCAGCCATGAAATTAAAAGATGCTTACTCCTTGGAAGGAAACTTATGACCAACCTAGATAGTATATTGAAAAGCAGAAATATTACTTTGCCAAAAAAGGTCCATCTAGTCAAGGCTATGGTTTTCCAAGTGGTCATGTATGGATGTGAGAGTTGGACTCTGAAGAAAGCTGAGTGCCAAAGAAATGATGCTTTTCAACTGTGGTGTTGGAGAAGACTCTTGAGAGTCCCTTGCACTGCAAGATCCAAACAGTCCATTCTAAAGGAGATCAGCCCTGGGTGTTCATTGGAAGGACTGATGTTGAGGCTGAAACTCCAATAGTTTGGCCACCTGATGTGAAGAGCTGACTCATTGGAAAAGACCCTGATGCTGGGGAAGATTGAGGGCAGGAGGAGAAGGGGAGGACAGAGGATGAGATGGTTGGATGGCATCACCGACTCAATAGACATGGGTTTGGGTGAGCTCCTGGAGTTGGTGATGGACAGGGAGGCCTGGCGTGCTGCAGTTCATTGGGTCACAAAGAATCAGACACGATTGAGAGATGGAACTGAACTGAACTGAATCCAAATCAATTTCCAGTGTTTGGCAAGTCATTCCGAGCTTGTAAGATGCTCATTTTGCATCCAGGAATACACTTCACACAAAGTGCGAAAGTCTAGGTTAACAACAAATTATCTTTGATGCAGTTCATGCTATTTACTAGTTTGTGTTTTAAACCATGACATGAATATCATAAATTATATTTTATTATTTTGTGAGTTTTTAATACAAAGGATCTTTACTCCTGAAGCAAGAAAGCTGTCTCCTTATATTTTAATAGCTTTAATATTAATGTATTATTTTTGAAATCTGAATGTAGGTAAATATAAATATTGGGTTTCAAATTATGTTATTTTGTATTACAGTCAAACACAAAGTTATCAATCTTCTCCTAAGGTAGTAAATATTCCCTGTATTTATTAGCTTTAATTTGAGAACACTGTGTTGGGAATGAATATGAGAGTTAATTAGAAATTACGATATCCTAATCTTCAAGAAAATTAGAGATACCAAGGGAATATTTCATGCAAAGATGGGCTCGATAAAGGACAGAAATTGCATGGACCTAATAGAAGCAGAAGATATTAAGAAGAGGTGGCAAGAATACACAGAAGGAATGTGCAAAAAAGAGCTTCACGACCCAGATAATCACGATGGTGTGAGCCAGACATCCTGGAATGTGAAGTCAAGTGGGCCTTAGAAGGCATCACTATGAACAAAGCTAGGGGAGATGATGGAATTCCAGTTGAGCTATTCCAAATCCTGAAAGATGATGCTGTGAAAGTGCTGCACTCAATATGCCAGCACATTAGGAAAACTCATCAGTGCCCACAGGACTGGAATAGGTCAGTTTTCATTCCAATCCCAAAGAAAGGCCATGCCAAAGAATGCTCAAACTACTGCACAATTGCACTCATCTCACACGCTAGTAAAGTAATGCTCAAAATTCTCCAAGCCAGGCTTCAGCGATACATGAACCACGAACTTCCTGATGTTCAAGCTTGTTTTAGAAAAGGCAGAGGAACCAGGGATCAAATCGCCAACATCCACTGGATCATGGAAAAAGCAAGAGAGTTCCAGAAAAACATCTATTTCTGCTTTATTGACTATGCCAAAGCCTTTGACTGTGTGAATCACAATAAACTGTGGAAAATTCTGAAAAATATTGGAATACCAAACCACCAGACCTGCCTTTTGAGAAACGTACATGCACCTCAGGAAGCAACAGTTAGAACTGGACATGGAACAACAGACTGGTTCCAAATAGGAAAAGGAGTATGTCAAGGCTGTATACTGTCACCCTGCTTACTTAACTTATATGGAGAGTAGATCATGAGAAAAGCTGGGCTGGAAGAAGCACAAGCTTGGATCAAGATTGCTGGGAGAAATATCAATAGCCTCAGATATGCAGATGACACCACCCTTATGGCAGAAAGTGAAGAGGAACTAAAAAGTCTCTTGATGAGAGTGAAAGAGGAGAGTAAAAATGTTGGCTTAAAGCTCAACATTCAGAAAACAAAGATCATGGCATCTGGTCCCATCACTTCATGGGAAATAGATGGGGAAACAGTGGAAACAGTGTCAGACTTTATTTTGGGGGGCTCCAAAATCACTGCAGATGGTGACTGCAGCCATGAAATTAAAAGACACTTACTCCTTGGAAGTAAAGTTAGGACCAACCTAGATAGCAAATTAAAAAACAGAGATATTACTTTGCCAACAAAGCTCTGTCTAGTCAAGTCTGTGGTTTTCCCAGTAGTCGTGTATGGATGCAAGAGTTGGACTGTGAAGAAAGCTGAGCATGGAAGAATTGATGCTTTTGAACTGTGGTGTTGGAGAAGTCTCTTGAGAGTCCCTTGGACTTCAAAGAGATCCAACGAGTCCATTCTAAAGGAGACCAGTCCTGGGTGTTCATTGGAAAGACTGATGCTGAGGCTGAAACTCTAATACTTTTGGCCACCTCACGTGATGAGTTGACTCATTGGAAAAGACTCTGATGCTGGGAGGGATTGGGGGCAGGAGAAGGGGATGACAGAGGATGAGATGGCTTGATGGCATCACCAACTCGATGCACATGAGTTTGGGTGAACTCTGGGAGTTGGTGATAGACAAGGAGGCCTGGCGTGCTGTGATTCATTGGGTGGCAAAGAGTTGGACACAACTGAGCGACTGAACTGAACTGACTCTTAGAAAAGGTTTACATTTTCAGTTGTGTGATTACATAAAATTGAATTTTTAAAACTTTTGATCAAATATACTTTTTAGATTTACCTATAAAGAATGGAAAAAAGATTGACATAATTCCAATTCCAGTCTAAATTTCTAAAGTCCTTTACTATATAATACTGCATTATTGAATAATTGATAAATTTGTGAACTTGTCTTTTCTGCTTATGACTTTTATGATCCCAAGAGTTATTAAATCTCCTTGTCCACACTTGCAGCAGTTATATGAGTATGATTATAGTATAAAACTTAAGGTTTACATAAAGAGCAAAAGTATTTGTAAGATATTTAGAACAATGTCTAGCACATAATATTTTCCTTTTTTGCTATTAATTAGTGTCCACTAAATAAATATAAGCATTTAAAAGATTTTCTTCTTCCCATTCCTCATTGACTTCCTTACTTATCCCTTCAATACATATTCTGAAATGACTGATATGTGATAATTTGTTATAGAAATTGGTATTGATGAGGTAAAATTTAACAACTATTTTATTTTTAGAAGCCTGAGTATTATTAAGCTGCAAAACTTCATTCATATGTGCTATTATTAGTACTTTTGCCATTTTGTGCTTTGCACTTGATATCTACTACATCATTTCTTTCCCTTTTGAAGAATTTACCCAGCCAAAAAATTGGCAAAGACTCCTTTCTGTCTCCTGTCAATATTTTTAAAGTCAGTACTCCTAGAGGATGCTCTGACTATTAAAATTAGTAATGATAGAGTATTCTGTAAGAAGAATATCTTTCAGAAACTTGCTAAAATCATGTTTTTCTCAAGAACCAGTATAAGTAAAATATTATTTATGTTTTTAGTTAATTGTCACTTTTTTCCACATAAATCTGTGTGAACTTAACTCTAGCTTTCAAAATGGAGGAGTAGCTTACTTATCTCTGAATCACTTAAAGACTGGATAAAGTCAGCAACTTTGCCTCACTTTAACATACTCATAATTTCAATTCCATTTTCTGATTCCCATTTCATGGAGTATTATGACAGAGACATTGCACTACCAAATGCAAGAGTATAAATAGAGAACACGAGATAAAAGTTAGATAAAAAAAATAAAAGTTAGATAAAAGTTATGAAGATAAAATTGATAATGGTAATCAGTTCAATGAAAATTATCTAAAGGAACAAATTTCATCCTCCATTAGCACACATAGAGACAGTAGGTACCAGATGCTGATTTCTTTCTCCTTTAGATGCTATATTCCAAGAGAATTATGTGTTAGTTCAAAGGACTTTCACGCATGGGCTCATTTTACCTTCTAACTTTTGTAAGGAGCTGAACAACAACAAACTCAGATTATCCATTTATATTAATGATAACAAACATGATTCACAAGACTAGAGAAAATCATGAAGAGAAATTGGAGATTATTACTTCAGCCCTGCCAATCCAACCTGTTTATCAAATATTAAGTAAATTTTATTATGATGATATAAATAGTGTGAACAAACACATTCAATTAATCCAATGTTTTTCAACAATTTCACCATAAGGTATTAAATCTATTTGAGTTTGACATGTGAAGATGATTTTATACAAAGGAAATTAGTGGATATTTTAATTGTTTAACAGTTTGCTCTTTGGGTATTCATAGCAACTTGATTGTGACTACAGCATTTGACGTGATATGGAGTAGCTGACATATGAACATCGTTTCTATTACACATTGTTACAGGAGGAAAAGGGATTCTTTCAGTAAATAAAATGTCCCCCATATTTAAATATCAAATCAAGAAGCATTTTAATTGTAAAGATCAATAATTTTCATTCCAATGCAAGCCTACTAATTCAAGCAAAATTTCATTTATTGCCATCAAATGTATATTTTCATATATTAAAAATTATTAAATTATTCCAGAATTGTGATGAAAGAAGATGTATACTATTATTTCTTGGCTATTTCTAAATTATTGAGATTCTTCAGTATGTTTAGTGTACACTGAAACTTCTTGGTTACTTTAGAGTCAAATCAGAAGTACATGGCTATAGTTATATATATATATATATTTGCAAGTGCTAATTTTTCTTTGAAAATAAAACTGTATAATCTATAATATACTTGATTCTTGGAAACTCTTAAGGCAAAAACATTGATGCTGCATGTGCACTTTAAATAACACTTATTCAGGAAATGGTAATACATTTCATGTGCTTTTCAATAATGAGCAATAGGTTTCACAGGGTTTACCATTATATTACTCAAAGTGAAATAAATCTTTATCTGAAAAAAAAAAAACAAAAACAAACCTGGAGATTCCAGCTGTAGATTTCCTGTTTATTTGAGTTTTATTTCTTTTTTTTTTCAGATTCTCTATTTACACATTCATTTATTTTATTTTTAATATAAATTTGTTTATTTTATTTGTAGGCTAATTAATTTACAATATTGTATTGGTTTTGCCTATACATCAATATGAATCCGCAAAGAGTGTACACATGTTCCCCATCCTGAACCTCCTTCCCACCTCCCTTCCCATACCATCCCTCTGGGTCATACCAGTGCACCAGCCCCAAGCTTCCTGTATCATGCATCGAAACTGGACTGGCGATTTGTTTCATATATGATATTTTACATGTTTCAATGTCATTCTCCCAAATCATCCCACCCTCTCGCTCTCCCACAGAGGCCAAAAGACTGTTCTATATATCTGTGTCTCTTTTGCTGTCTCACATACAGGGTTATCGTTATCATCTTTCAAATTCCGTATATATGCGTTAGTATACTGTACTGGTGTTTTTCTTTCTGGCTTACTTCAGTCTGTATAATAGGCTCCAGTTTCATCCATCTCATTAGAACTGATTCAAATGTATTCTTTTTAATGGCTGAGTAATACTCCATTGTGTATATGTACCACTGCTTTCTTATCCATTCATCTGCTGATGGACATCTAGGTTGCTTCCATGTCCTGGCATTATAAGCAGTGCTGTGATGAACATTAGGGTACACGTGTTTCTTTCAATTCTGGTTGTGTATGCCCAGTAGTGGCATTGCTGGGTCATAAGGTAGTTCTATTTCCAGTTTTGTTTTTTTTTTTTTGCATATCTTTTATTTATTTATTTACTTTTACTTTACAATATTGTATTGGTTTTGCCATAAATCATCATGCATCTGCCACGGGTGTATACGTATTCCCCATCCTGAACCCCCTTCCCACCTCCCTCCCCATACCATCCCTCTGGGTCATCCCAGTGCACCAGCCCCAAGCTTCCTGTATCCTGCATTGAACCTGGATTGGCGATTCGTTTCTTATATGGTATTATACATGTTTTAATTCCATTCTCCCAAATCATCCCCCCTTTCCTCTCCCAGAGTCCAAAAGACTGTTCTATTCATCTGTGTCTCTTTTGCTGTCTTGCATACAGGGTTGTCATTACCATCTTTCTAAACTCCATATATATGCATTAGTATACTGTATTGGTGTTTTTTAGGGAATCTCCACACTGTTCTCCATAGTGGCTGTACTAGTTTGCATTTCCACCAACAGCTTAAGAGGGCTCCCTTTTCTCCACACCCTCTCCAGCATTTATTGCTTGTAGACTTTTGGATCGCAGCCATTCTGACGGGCGTGAAATGGTACCTTATTGTGGTTTTGATTTGCATTTCTCTGATAATGAGTGATTTTCAGCGTCTTTTCATGTGTTTGTTAGCCATCTGTATATCTTTGGAGAAATGTCTGTTTAGTTCTTTGGCCCATTTTTTGATTGGGTCGTTTTTTTTTTTTTTGGAATTGAGCTGCAGGAGTTGCTTGTATATTTTTGAGATTAGTTGTTTGTCAGTTGCTTAATTTGCTATTATTTTCTCCCATTCTGAAGGCTGCCTTTTCACCTTGCTGAGAAAACTGGTCAACCACTTGTAAAAGAATGAGTTTTATTTTAAAATATTTTGAAGTTTGAGTGTTTTTTTTGTGGCCATATTTTTCATTTACTTGTAGGTTCCAAATTAAACTTAAAGAATTTGATCTATAGTGGGAGAAATATCTCTTTCGTATTGTCATAGGCTATTCATTTAGATTATTGTAGAATTATGTCCTTCAGTATAAACATTTTAAATGCTTAAAGCCTTATTGAACTATTTTCCAGCTAGTAGGAAACATAGAGAGGAAACTATATCAAGAGGATTTGTTTGTTTGTCTTTTTTGATGTACAGTAGTTGAAACTTAGTACCTAGTTTCTCAAACTGCTCCTTAGAACTGAGATTTTATTATAAATTCGTATCAGTCCTGTTTCAGCACTTTCTTGATTTTAAAGTTGAGAATTCCTGTCTTATAAAGTTATAACAGGGGGAAAAATATACGATTTTATAGAAATTATACTTTTACCTAAGATAATGCTTTAAACATTAAATAGAATGCTAAATTAATTTGGTTATGATTGAATTTCTATTACTTTTTATATAGCAAATATTGATCTGTTCTGAAATTTAATTGGAAATATACGTATTTAACAAAATATAGAAATAAAATCTTTCATAATGCATGCTGCTGCTAAGTCGCTTCAGTCGTGTCCGACTCTGTGTGACCCCATAGACGGCAGCCCACCAGGCTCCCCCGCCCCTGGGATTCTCCAGCCAAGAACACCGGAGTGGGTTGCCATTTCCTTCTCCAATGCATAAAAGTGAAGAGTGAAAGTGAAGTTGCTCAGTCGTGCCCAACTCTTAGCGACCCCATGGACTGCAGCCTACCAGGCTCCTCCGTCCATGAGATTTTCCAGGCAAGAGTACTGGACTGGGGTGCCATCACCTTGCATATCAACATTCAATTCTGAGTTACCTGGTAAGAACTAATGGTAAAAGTTTTTTATTTTAGAAAGATGTGAACTTACTGACCTATTTTAGGTAAAAGGAAAGAAATTATAGTCCATTCATTTTTACAAGAAAATATTTAACATATTTTAGTTTATTTTCTCAACAGGCACAGTTATTTTTATTATCAATGTATAAAGACTGCAACTAAAATTGCATATCAATATTGTAGGATAATAAAAGAAAATATAACTATTTGGTAATTAACAGTGAGAGGAACAATAATGATATTAAATTTTAAGCTTCTAATTATAGGAATTTAATATAAAGTAAACTAAAAATTAAGCTTTATATCTTTAATCTAGTAACACTGAATTTAAATAAGAAATTTATCCATCACTGATTATTATTTTATTATAAGCTAAACCTGAAAAGGATTTGAACTGAAGCATTTTTTCTAATGGGCTTCCCTGGTGCCTCAGACAGTAAAGAATATGCTGGCAATGCAGGAGACTGGGGTTCAAATCCTGGGTGGGAAAGAGTCCTTAGAGAAGGGGATGGCTGCCCGCTCCAGTATTCTTGTCTGGATAATTGCAAGAACAGGGGAGCCTGTCAGGCTACAGTCCATCAAGTGTCAGAGTCAGACAGGACTGAATAACTAACACTTTCACTTTTTTTATTTTCATTTCCTCTAATAAGTAATATAATTCTACAAAAAAAGTACCATTTACATCAACTCCTTTTACATATCTACATATAGGTAAGTGAAAAATCCCAAGATGTTAAAAAAAATTAACCTTTCTAAATAATTCCAAGCTCAATTATTTAAATGATATCATGTCACAATTAGTATATTTTTATGGATATAGAATTTTCTTATTGTCAGTTTTTAATAAATGTATTATTAATTTAAGCAATAAATTTTCCTTTTACAATTTTAACTATGTTAGCAATTAGATTTTGGATTTTTGTTGTCTGAATTCAACCATTAAAGAGATATAAAGAGAATTTTTAATGTTAATTATAACTCATTCCTTATAAAACCTAAAGCAATTCTTTTCTTGATATTTAAATGTGATTCAAATTTTTTGCTGGCTATCTTATCAGATGCAATTCTAATTTTTTTAAATTTTCACATAAATTCAAATTCATTTGTTTTCCATATACTTTAGTGTTTTCAAAGTACTAGCTATTAAAAAAACAAGTTTCCTAATTTTGTTAGCGCAGTAAAGACCTCATTACCTATTGCTACCATGTTTTGAGGTTAGGGATTTGAGTTTCGAGTCAAAGTTTTGTAGCTCCATGATCTCATAGAAGTTGAGAATTTATTACCCTATTTTAAAGTAAATATATTATCTCTTACACAAATTAATATTGAGAAATAAAAATGGTAATATAGGCAAGTGCTTTCTGTAACCTGTAAGGTTTAATGTATAAGTCATTAGCTATATGGACTAAAAAGTCTCATTCTTCATTTAAAAATGAAGTCCTTTCAAAGACTAAATGTTTTAATGAGTATTTTTTCTTCATGGAATATCTTTTAAAGTATGATAAAAAATGATGCACTAAAATTATATCCAAAGGATTGATAATATCTTGCTTGATTGATTTTGTATTTTTATATCCATAACATCTTAAAGCTGTTCCAAATATTAATAATTAACACTTTTGTTACTGTTGTTCTGTTCTAAGGTATGTCCTACTCTTTGCAGTGCCATTCACTGCAGCAAGTTAGGCTTCCCTGTCCTCACGATCTCCCATAGTTTGCTCAAACTCATGTCCATTGTCCAACAATTTCATGTCTGTCTCCCCCTTCTCTTCCTGCGTTCATACTTTCCCATCATCAGGGTCTTTACTAATGAGTCAGCTCTTCGCATCAGATGGACAAAGTATTGGAGTTTCAGCTTCAACATCAGTCCTTCCAATGAACACCCAGGACTGATCTTCCTTAGGATGGACTGGTTGGATCACCTTACAGTACAAGGGACTCTCAAGAGTCTTCTCTAACACCACAGTTCAAAAGCATCAGTTCTTCTATGCTCAGTTTTCTTTATAGTTCAACTATTGGAAAACCATAGCTTTAACTAGATGGATCTTTGTTTGCAAAGCAATGTCACTGCCTTTTAATATGCTGTCTACATTGATCATAGCTTTTCTTCCAAGGAGCAAGCATCTTTTAATATCATGGCTGCAGTCAACATCTGCAGTGATTTTTGGAGCCCCAAAAAATAAAGTCTGTCACTATTTCCACTGTTTCCCCATCTATTTGCCCTGAAGTGATGGGACTGGATGCCATGATCTTAGTTTTCTTAATGTTGAGCTTTAAGCTAACATTTTCACTCTCTTCTTTCACTTTCATCAAGTGGCTATTTAGTTCTTCTTCACTTTCTGCCATAAGGGTTGTGTCTAATGCATTACAGAGGTTATTGATATTTCTCCCAACAATTTTGATTCCAGCTTGTGTTTATCCAGCCTGGCATTTCAATTGATGTACTCTGCATATAAGTTAAATAAGTAGGGTGATACTAATAAGGCTGTCAATAAACAGCCTTGACATACTCCTTTCCTGATTTGGATCCAGTCTGTTGTTCCAAGTCCTGTTCTAACTGTTGCTTCTTGACTGACCTGCATACAGATTTCTCAGGAGGCAGGTCAGGTGGTCTGGTATTCCCATCTCTTTCAGAATTTTCCATAGTTTGTTGTGATCCACACAGTCAAAGGCTTTGGTGGAGTCAATAAAGCAGAAGTGGACGATTTTCTGGATCTCTCTTGCTTTTCCAATGATCCAACTGATGTGGGTAATTTGATCTCTGGTTCCTCTGTCTTTTCTAAATCCGGCTTGGACATCTGAACGATTCACACACTGTTGAAGACTGGCTTGGAGAATTTTGAGCATTACTTTGCTAGTGTGTGAGACTAGTGCAATTGTGCAGTAGTTTTAACATTGTTTGGCAATGCCTTTCTTTGAGATTGGAATAAAGACTGATATTTTCCAGTCCTGTGGCCACTGTTGAGTTTTCCAAGTTTGCTGATATATTAAGTGCAGCACTTTCACACAATCGTCTCTTAGGATTTGAAATAGCTCAACTGGATTCCATCACCTCCACTAGCTTTGTTCATAGTGATGCTTCCTATGGCACACTTGACTTCATATTCCAGGATGTCTGGCTCTAGGTGAATGATCACATCATCATGGTTATCTGGATCATGAAGATCTTTTTTGTATAGTTGTCCTGTGTATTCATGCCACCTCTCTTAATATCTTCTACTTCTGCTAGGTCCATATCATTTCTGTCCTTTATTGTACCCATCTTTGCATGAAATATTCCCTTGGTATCTCTAATTTTCTTGAGGATATCTCTAGTCTTTCCCATTCTATTGTTTGCCTCTATATCTTTGCATTTATCACTGGGGAAGGCTTTCTTATCTCTCCTTGCTATTCTTTGGAACTCTGCATTCAAAAGGGTATGTCTTTTCTTTTTGCTATCTTGTGTCTTGCTTAAATTTATTAAACTTTACTAAATTTAATTAATTAATTTTGTTAAATTTTAAATTATACTTTATGACAGTGAAACACTTTGGTATTTATTTCCTCTGATTTAGCATTAGTGATATCCTATATATTTGAACAGATTACTAGTTCAAAGTTGTAAACATCTGGCTATTTATTTTTCTCAGATCCAATCATTTGTAAGAGTTGTTATTTTTTTATTCAAATTTAGAAATGACTAGATTATATTACATGAGTATTGAGGTTATATTTTTGTTGCTACTTTCTAACCTCATGTTCAGAAAACATGGCTTGTGCAAGTTCTCCTCTATGGAGTTCATTTTGAGTTTTTGTGTACTGAAATATGAAAATTTTGTGTGTTGTATTAATGGAAATGAAAAAAAAAACATGTGTCTCAATGTGTTTTATTATACATTGAAATCCACAATAAGATAGTTTGTATTAAAATGAGACAAGTATATGCACACACACACTCAGAGACATATATAGTAAATGTAGATGGAGTTTGATGAAAATTAACTCTATGGAGTTCATTGTGCGTTTCTGTGTAATGAACTGTGAAATTTTTGTGTGAATTTGTTTATTGGAAATGAAAGAACATGTGCCTCAATGTGTTTTACTATTGGTGAAATTCACAATAAGATAGTTTGTGTTAAAATGACACAAGCATATGCACACACACACACTCAGAGACATATATAGTAAATGTAGATGGAGTTTGATGAAAATTTATACATAGTTTGAGATACAATGCATTTTATTCAATTCCATTTCACATCTTTAGCATCTAGGGTGTAACATTAAAATGGTCTCCTAACCCATGGCGTGGAAATGTTATTTGAAATATTAATATGTTTTAATTTATATTTTATTAATGTGTAATTATGTACTTGTATTAAGAAAAATCATTTTTTTTATTTTCATGGGGACATTAAAAAGATATTATCAGTGTACCAAACAGTTGCTGTATTTTTAGCCAATTTCTTTCTGTGCAACACCAACATTTGTGACTATCACCACACTTTTAAAAAAATAGTGTGTTTGGTGAGAACTTAAAGACTATCGCTTTCCTTAGCCAGACAGTATTTTTAATCACAAATTCTTAAAGCCAAATAGATCCTGACATTGAGCTTACAATTTCTCCACCCCCCAACCCAATGAGCTTTCCTTTTGCAAATCTACTGAAAAGCAACTATACATTAATCAAGTTCATCAGGCTGTAAGATTGATTTGCACACTTATTTCCTACTATTTATAACTGTCATTCTTTTTTCCCCCATGTTTTATTTTAAGCTCTGTCAGTCATTACTCAATAAACTTATATTCTACTCTATATTTGAAAATATGCTAATAATTATATATAAATGAATGACTGATGGTGAAAGGAAAATCAACTTTAAGTATTTACTTCATAACTGTATATTAAATAGGTGAAGAAAAGACATAAAAATAGAGTACCAATTTAAATGAATATACAAATGCATAAGCAGTTGTCAAATTGCTTTTAAATCTGTGACTCTAAACTTTAAAAATAAACTTTGTATCTCATATCCTTTATACCTTTCATTATTTGTGTTTATGGCAAATAACTTTAAAAAGTAATAATTTTGACAAAAATCTCACTTCTAAAGGTGTATGAGTTATCTATCTCAGTGTGTCTCATCACACCAAAACTGAAAACAATATTTAAGTTGTTCCCAGATTATTAAGTGGGTTGTGTTATGGCTACTCTGTGCTCAACTCAGAGGTCTGCTTGTTTGGGGTGATATAGTAACAAAGTCACCTTCATCTTGTGTGTGTTATCTAAGATTGACTCATTCACATGCCTCTTGTTTCATTAAGTCTTTGATTCATTTCTAGTTAAGAGTGTGTGCAGTGTCTGATAGGGGTGAAATTTCATTGTTCTGTGTTGATCCAGTTTTTTCAGCACCATTAATACAAAGTGGTTCAACCACTGTAGAAAACATTGTTGAGTATACTCAAAATTTAAAAATAGATCTACCATATTGTCATATGGTCAAGAAATTCTAGATACATCTAAAAAAAAAAAAAAAAAAACAGGATTTCAAGGAGATATATGCATGCCTAGGTTGATTACGGCATTATTGGTGGTGACTTTTGCCATAACTTTACTAATATATATTCCACATATAACACTGTGCAAGTTTAAGGTGTACATTCTGTTGATTTGATATATTTAGATATTACACAGTGATTGGTAAATTAAGTTAGCTATCACTTTTTTTGGTGAGAAATTTTAAGATGTACTCTCAATTTTCAGATATATGATACATTACAGTTAACTATAATCAAAATGCTCTGAATTAGATTCCCAGAACTTGCTTATCTTCTAAAAGAAAGTTTATAGTCTTTGACAAACATCTCCTCATATACTCCATCCTGAAACCCCTGTTACAACAATTTTATTCCACTTATACAAATTTGAATATTTGATATTTCACATATAAGTGAGATTATACAGCATTTGTCTCCTTCTTCCTCTTTCTTACTTATTCACTTAGTATGATATCTACAAGGTGCATTCATATTGTCAATACTATTGGTAGGATTTAAATTACATACCCACTAACTTGTTCTTTAAATCCTAACTTTCAATCAATTTTCATTTAAAGTTAATGGATAAATTACATAAAACAAAAATCAAAATCATACAAGTCAAATAAAGCATATTATTTTGATATTATAAATGGTCCTTTATTGCTTGCTTCAATTCTCCAATCTGGGCTTAATAGGAAAAATGCACACTTGTAATTTCCACATTTGCTAGTTAATTTGATTTTTTTTTAATTTTAAGGATGATAAAACATCATATTAACAAATATTAATATTATCCTTTCAGAATAATAAATATTGCTGCATTAACAATGCTAGTATAACCAATAATTTGCTAAGCTTTGAAGATTTAACTTATATGCAGAGTACATCATGAGAAACCCTGGGCTGGAGGAGCACAAGCTGGAATCAAGATTGCTGGGAGAAATACCAATAACCTCAGATATGCAGATGACACCGCACTTTTGGCAGTCACGGCAGATGATGATAACAGCCATGAAACTGAAAGATGCTTACTCCTTGGAAGGAAAGTTATGACCCACCTAGAGAGCATATTAAAAAGTAGAGACATGACTTTGTCAACAAAGGTCCGTTTAGTCAAGGCTATGGTTTTTCCAGTGGTCATGTATGGATGTGAGAGTCGGACTATAAAGAAAGCTGAGCACTGAAGAATTGATGCTTTTGAACTGTGGTGTTGGAGAAAACTCTTGAGAGTCCCTTGGACTGCAAGGAAATCCAACCAGTCCATCCTAAAGGAGGTTAGTCCTGGGTGTTCATTGGAAGGACTGATGTTGAAGCTGAAACTACAATACTTTGGCCACCTCATGTGAAGAGCTGACTCTTTGGAAAAGACCCTGATGCTGGGAAATATTGAGGGCAGGAGGAGAAGAGGATGACAGATGATGAAAGAGCTGCATGTCATCCCCGACTCGATGGACATGAGTTTGGGTAAACTCCGGGAGTTGGTGGTTGACAGGGAGGCCCGGCGTCCTGTGATTCATGGGGTCACAAACAGTTGGACATGACTGAGAGACTGAACTGAACTGAACTGAAGAAGCAATCCGTTTGATACCTAGAATGTTGTACTGAAGAAAAAATGTCATTCCTTGAATACTTCTCATGGAATATTTAATTTTTTGGCATATTGTTTGGGCTGATCCGCTCACGCCACCTTTTCTTGCAGCATCTATTTTTGATGAAACACTCTCCCACCCTGATTTCAATGATTTAAGCAAATCTATCACTTTATTTCAGTTATAATCTATTATCTAGATCTTACCCTAAAATGTCCTCATACGAACAAAATTTGAGGATTTGTCTTCAAACAAATACGCTTCATGCCAATGGAAGTACTCTGGAAGAAGAGAAACTACATCAGATGGAAATCTATATACAAGGAGAAATAAAAGGAAAAGGAAAAGGAAAATGTAAGTATGTGGATAATTTTAAAAGATGGTATTTTCCGTCTATTAATTCCTTGAAAAAAACAACTGATTGCATATATGTAACACTACTGAACTATACACTTAAAAACAGATAAGATGATAAGTTTTATATGTGCTTTTTACCACAACAAAAAGAAGAAAATAACTACCTAATGAAAAAATTATAATATTGTATTATGGGGATTGTAATATATGTAGATGTAAAAACAACAACAAAAAAAGTCCTCTTTTCCTCTGGGAATACATCCTGGTTTAGTTGTGGTCTGATAAATCAATTTGATCAAAAGTGAGACTGGTTATTTTGAATAGAATATTCCTATCTTTTTTCGTTTTTTTCTGAATCTGCTAGTAACAGTCTTTTGTATAATGTGAGCCTAACTTTCTCTGGTACTACAGCCAACACAATTGAAATAGAACTAAAGGATAAAAAATACAGTGTCCTGATGACATTTATGATGTTGAGTTCCAGCATTCTTCACATCAGATGCACCTCTGGAACTTTTAGATTCACAAATCACTAAACTTCCAACTTTGCTTAAGTCACTTAGAAGTTGTTTTCTATCACAAGCCATAAGTAGTACCAACAAATGAAATATTTATCAATACACTTATTTGAGTTTAACAAGTGAGTATGAGTAAACAGGAGATCAGAGACTATCAGATCACTTTTATTTAGATGTCTATTGTGTGCAATTAGTTTGTTTTATCATTGCCTTTTGCTATTTGGAATACCACAAAAATCTCTGTTCATAGAGTGTGGAATGATGTCATTTGCCTTTTAATTGGCAATGATGCAGATTTTGCATATTAAATGGAATAATTTATTCCTTTAAATTAAATTATTTCTTCACCCTTTCATTGTGTCAAAAGCAAATCTCATTATTACACTTTATAGGATTAAAATGCAAATTATTTTCATTTGAATTTTTCAGGACAAAGATAGCAGAATATATCAGCACAGGACAATTTCAGTTAATGTTAGTGTCAAAACTTGGGTATAGGAGCAGCTAGGTATGTTTACAAACACAAAATGCATGGTGCAGAACATTTATACACTTTATAATAATTTTTATATATTAAATACTTTTCATTTAATATTTTAAAATATTTTTATTTTTAATGATTTTTAAAATGGGTTTGAGAAACTCAATTTAAGCTATCTGTTTTGAAGTATGTGAGGTAAATTATTTTGTCCTTTGATTAATGATTATTTTTTCAAATTGTCATGGATTTAGTTTCCTAATAAATATCAATGAAATTTGTTTCATTGATCAATGTCTTTGATTAATACTGGCAATTGTTTAAGGAAGTGACTTATTTAACCTACTTGAAAGATAATCTCTAAAGTAAATGGTATCCAATTGAGTATTGATATTCCTTAAAGAGTATACAGTTTTCATTCCCACTGTCAAAAGTACATGTTAATTGGGGAAACCAGTATACCTATGTTAAAACTTTACACCAAAACCGATTAGCTGTTTCAACACAAACAGTAATAAATGCTTCATTTTTTTTTCCCTCACACAATATAGCCATATATTGCCTAAGAAAATTTTGTAAAAAAATACACAACAATACAAAGAAGAAAAACAAAAAATGAAGAAATGGTGGTTAAAGAAGAAGATGAGACAGTAGAAGGAAAACAAAAATGAAAAAAGAAAATTCAAAGTAAAAATTAACACAAAGCACTAAGTTGCTAGGGTATACTTTTCTGATTCTAAGAAATTTAACCTAAATAGTACAGATTTAGAAAGGTCTAACTTCCTTAATAATGTCAGAAAAGTTTATATCCTACTTTTTGTTTCATGTTTTGTTCTTTTCCTTTGGGCATGCCAATCCTAAGCAAATGGGACACAGACTTTCAATGGGACCATGATGAGTCAAAGACAGCCCACATGAAGCATATCCTAATTAAGTTTATGGTAATTAAGTATAAGAAAAGCACACTTTGGAGAGTCAAGCCAAGTTTTCTAAACTGTTTTAAAGCAGAACAAGAACCCAGGCTTCCACACAATAAAGTTAAATGAAAACTCAGCAATATCTACAGGATAATTGGTGAATAAAAGGAAGACAGTAATAATTTTTATTTAGGCAGGCTATATTCAAATATAAATTTAATAGTTCTATAAAACTATACCAAGAAATATTGTTCCAATGAGCTTTCTTGAAGAAAACTCTTGAAAGATTAATTATCTCCCAATGAAGATAACCTGTGAAACTGCAACAAAAGACCAGAAGTAAGTGTTGGTATATTTAACTGCAGAGTTAAGATGAAAACTAATGTGGTGTAAGTATGACATTAGAATGTGCATTTTTTCCAACCAGTGTCAAAATAATGTTAAAAAAAAAAAACATAAAAGGTAAGTAGAAGATAGACCATAAAAATACTTTCTTATTTTTCTTTAATAGTTGGAAGCCATAAATTATGTAAATATGGCAAAAGAAGAAGGTTATAATTATATTTAAAGTATGAAGGTAAACATGAAGAACAATAATTACTTTGACTAACATTGTGTGGTAGGAGACAGACAACAGAGGTAGAAGAAAGAAAAATTAATAGAAAAAGAAAAATGTGTATGTATATATCATATCTTGTGTCAGAGATTATACTCATTCAATGGTTTACTATAAAGATTAATGGAACTCAGATAAGCTGTTATATTCATGATTATAGTTTATTACAGTGAAGGGACACAAATTTAAATTTAAAGGCAAAGGTGCATATGACTTAGAGAGAAACCAGTCATGAGCATTCAGTTGTCCTTTCCCCATGGAGTGATGGATACAGCACTTAATTCTTCTTGCAATGATACAGTATTGACAAGCAAGGATGCTCATCTGAGACTGGTGCCCAGAGTTTTTACTGGAGGTTTCTAATGTGGGCATTAGATATTCACAGGTCTGTTATTAACAGTTTAGTGTTCATCTTTCTCCCTCCCCTCTCTGCAGAGAGCTGATAAAGCAGAGCTGAGACCACAGGTGAACAAAAATAAACACTCACCATTAATTGCATTGTTACCACAAACTGTATGGCATAGCCAAAGACCCCATATGTAGAAGTACAGACACTCTTAAAAGAACTCTTATCAGGCAGAATTCTAAGGGTTCATAGCACATCTCCCAGAATGGGTTAAAGATGAGTCTTTTCTTTAGAATGGCAGAGTTTGAGCCCCCAAGCCCTCAGTGAGTTAACACTTTACTGTAAATATGTATCTATAGATATACATATGTAACACTATATATACACACATATATAACTATATAACTCTCTATAATGAAATGTAGTATCTATATTCTATAGTATAGCATATAATCTACTATAATATATAGTAGAGTATAGATGCTATACAAAGACTGTATGATTGTATTATATATCTCTTCATATATTTCATTAACTACTTATAGACAGAAAACAAAATTAGTATGGTTCAAAGATCAAAATAACTGTCACTCAATTTTTAAAAGTTCAAAATTAATAAGAAAATATATTTTTATGTTATTATTTTAAAAACAAGAAAACACACTAATAACATTTAAAAATGTTATTATTTGAAAAAATAATAGATAAACTGATGGGTAATCTCATGACTCAGTATCTTTTTAAAGATAAAAATAACCACCAAAGAATTGGTTAAAATATAAAAGACAAAATGATAAAGTATTTTAACTCTACACAAAAGTATTTTAAAAAATTGCAAAAAATGAGTAATGGTCTAGAAATATTTATTACCAAGATTTTAACAGACTTATCTACAATGAGAAAGTACAGAATTTTTCAAAGAACTAACTTTTTCAAACACCTGGTGATTTTACCTGAGCACTCAAATAAGCATTTGAAGATCAGACAAGTCAATTTTCAGATTAATACTTTCAAAACGTTCGATTAATACTTTCAAAAAAAAGGGAATTTTAAATTGTTTTATATTGAAATGTAGTTGACATACAACTATATTATGCTAACTTCAGTGTATTGCCTATGAATTTGGCACTTGCATACATTATGAAATGATCATGATATGTAATAACTTTAATCATCTGTCCCCATATTAAAATTATTACAATATTATTGACTGTGTTCCTTATACTGTATATGACATCCCATGACTTATACAACTGTAGATTGATACCTCTATATCCTCTTTACCTGTCTCTCCTACCCTTTCATCCCCTACTGTTCTAGCATCCATTCATTAGTTCTCTGTATGTATGTATCTGTTTATATTTTGTTTGTTTTATTTATTTATTTAGATCCCACATGTAAGTGCCTGGAGCTTCCCTGGTGGCTCAGATGATAAAGAATTTGCCTGCAAAACAGGAAACCTGGGTTCAATCCCTGGGCTAGGAAGATTCCCCTGGAGAAGGAAATGGCAACCCACTCCAGTATTCTTGCCTGGGACATCCCATGGATAGAGGAGCCTGGCAGGCTACATCTCATGGGGTCAGCAAAGAGTCACACATGATTGAGCGAGTAACAGTTAATAAGTGTGATCATGCAGTATTTATATTTCTCATTCTGAGTTATTTTTTATTTCTCTTAGAATTATGCACCCTACCATTCATTGCAGCTTTTAGTCAAGATAAAGAAGCAATCTACGTGCCTACTGGTAGACAAATAGATAAAGATGTGGTGCATACCACACACACTCACAAACACAGCGTAATGGAATATTCAGTTCAGTTCATTTCAGTCACTCAGTCGTGTCCGACTCTTTGCGACCCCATGAATCGCAGCATGCCAGGCCTCCCTGTCCATCACCAACTCCCGGAGTTCATCCAAACTCATGTCCATCAAGTCGATGATGCCATCCAGCCATCTCATCCTCTGTCGTCCCCTTCTCCTCCTGCCCTCAATCCCTCCCAGCATCAGAGTCTTTTCCGATGAGTCAAGTCTTCGCATGAGGTGGCCAAAGTACTGGAGTTTCAGCTTTAGCATTAGTCCTTCCAAAGAATACCCAGGACTGATCTCCTTTAGAATGGACTGGCTGGATCTCCTTGCAGTCCAAAGGACTCTCAAGAGTCTTCTCGAATACCACAGTTCAAAAGCATCAATTTACTCAGCCATTAAAAATAAAGTTTTTAACTTGTGATAACATATTCTAGATCTAGAGAGGGTTAAGTTAGATGAAACAAAATTATTTTTAAATCATGTATAACATTTTCACTCAAATTTAATAAGGACTTTCCCCTAAAAGAAGTAACTACATATCAACCTCAATTACTGACATCAATAAAAAAAAATTACATTTGTAAACAATTTAGGAGATTGTTAAAACAAGATTAAATTAGCTTATCCCAGAAAATCAAAAATGTTCAAGGGTGGAAAATATATAGCAAATATTTCTCATTTTAATAAATCTAATGAGGAAATATCATTTTTTGCAAACAATGAAAAGGCACTTGACAAAATTCAACACATATACTACAGAAAGACATTCAAAAATCAATAGGAACTACATCAAAGAGATAATGGACATACAGGCCAAAAGCCATCATCATATGCAATAGTGGAACAATGAAACACCTGAGACATAGCCACTAAAGCCAGGACCAAAACAATAATAGCTGCTGGATATTGTGCCCATTTATCATTCTTTTGCACTTATTAACTTATATTAAAAGAGGGATAAATTTAGAAATGTAATAATTGGCAAGGGGCGGGTAAAACTGTTGCAATTCATCATTGATATGACAGTATAATGGAATGATTTTCAGAAACAGATGAAAATTATCATAACCAGCAAAAGAATACAGTCAAGTAGCAGTGAAAGTGAAAGTGTTAGTCGCTGAGTCTTATCTGACTCTTTGTGACCCCATGGACTGTAGCCCACTAAATTCCTCTGTCCATGGGATTTCTCAAGAAGAATACTAGTGTGGGTCAAGTAGCAGTGTATATAAAATTAGCCTACAGAACATTCCTCCTTTTGTGTTTGTCAGATTAAAAATTCAGTGTTTTATTAAAATCATACAGATGTGTAAATACATATACATATATATATATGGAGTGTGTGTGTGTGTGTGTGTGTGTATATATATATGGAGTGTGTATATATACCTATATATCAGGTAGAATACATAGTACTTAACAAAAACTATGGACCATTTTATAAAGAAAAAATCAAAACTAAAAATCTTCAAAAAGAATTGCATTAAAATTATATTTAATTAGAATCACTAAATTTTAGTAATTATACATTTTCTTGACTTACATCTCTAATTAAAAAGTCAAGAATATTTGCATTACTGATGCAATACAGTTGTGGTATCTGTCTTTAGTGAGAAATATTCACTCCAAAAATGTTTTCTGAGTTCTCATTCTCTCTTCCCACCCCTTCATGTGATGCATCTGCCTTAGAAACACCAAAAAGGAACAAAGCTTGCATTTGAAAAGCAGCTGGAATAGAGGTTCATTTGTTGTTGCCCAGAGATTTATGTCAAGCAAACAAAAAGCATGCTAACCTCTTCTGGTGGACAGTAACGCCTCCACCTAAATGCTACTATGGTTAATCTCAGGCTTTGGAAAACTCTCACAGTCAGAATATTCACCACAGAATGGCACTCTGACAACTGGGTATGTTTAATGTCATTTATCTTTAGAAAAGGCTAAAAACTGTCCTAAACAGGCTCTGATAAATGGTATCTCTTAACAGCACCTCTTTCCACTAATATTTCTATTTTCTAACATTGTTCAATGAAACTATTTTTCCAAGACTGGGATGCTCGTTGCATGCTATTTGTTTTCAGAAATGTTTATAGAAAATTAAAATATAATTTATGTGATTGTTATATAGAAAATAATCCATGTGGCCTATAAATCATCTGAAGTTAAAAATAATCTTAATTTCAGTCTCAGCTTTTGACAGAGCATTTGATTCTGTGAAAAGTAAGGCTATGTCACTGTAGTCTTGGAATCAGGAATAAGATCTAAACAACATATGTAATAAACCAGCATTATAATCAATATGATTCAATAGTAAATTGTCAGAAAGATGGTAAAGCTATAAATTCTAAAATCAAGATAGGTTTGAATTCTGGATACTCAACATATGACTATTCAACCTCAGGAAAACTACTTAACTTTCTGCACTCAGTTTCTTCATCTGTGGAATAGGTATAATAGAAATAACTCCTGAAATGACAGCTATAAGAATTAAAGGAAATAAATGTGAAACAGTCAGTAGACTATTTAGCACCTAATCAGCACTCAGTAAGCATTAGGTGTTTTTATTACTGACATTATTGATATTATTATCCATTTTTTCCAGATGTAGTACATTAAAAATTGATTAGTCACGGAACACTACGGAACACTAAAAAGTGATTTCATTACTAAGTTCTTTAAAATTCAGTTTTGCTCATGTCTTGACATTAAACCTAATACTTCACAGCAGTCAATAAATTTGAGATAGATCTTACAATTTCTTGAATTACCATTGTAATTGTGCTTTGTATTTGCTACTCACAGGCCATGTCAATTTTTGATATGCCTGATTATTAAAAAATGAAAACACTTATCAGCTTCAAAGTCAAGGCAGGAGATTGAACACACATTAAGATATATCTTACTGATCCAAACACATTAGCATCTTTGGAATACATTTAAAATACTTTAAAATATATTTCCAGATGCAAAGGTAACAAAGAAAAACCTCCAGAACTAGAACAGAAAGGAAATACGTAACACTGAATGTCAGAGAAATAAAGTTGTAAAATGGGTATTGTGCAGATATCAAAGGCAGAACTTTGGGGCTGCAGTTTGAAAGCCATTTTAGATAGAATCTGGGGCTACTTCCTGAGAGTACCTCAGAGCCAGCTCTGGACTTCTTGCTGTAAGTCAAGGAAGGATTATGCACAAAAGAGGATGAAGCTAACTTTTTTCAACCTTAGCCATGTTTGCAGGAAAACATGTCAGCCAGTCCTCACCATGCTGATCCAATGGAAAAATTGATTCAAAGCAGGAGATTATTTTAAGATCAGGACAAATTAACATACCAAACCCACATGCGCTCACACACATAGAAAATGAGCCAGAGTCACCTCCTGGAAAGGATATTATCCAGGAACAATTAATTCACAGCAAAGAAACACATAAACACAAAGTGATAAAACTGAAAATCATGAAAAGCATTGTAGTCACTCTCAAGAATGTGAGAATTCATATCATTATGAGAGATTATATAGCAATATAAAATACTATACAATGTAAAATTTAAAAGATGTAAAATTACCCATTGAACATAAATAAGGAATATACTGCAAAAAACATGTTTAAAATAATTAAGGAGGAATATATCACAATGACACTAATAATGACTAAAGTGGTTGAGTGCTGAGCAGTTATCTTTCTCTAAGGCCTCTATATGCCATATCTCACGTAATCCCTATAAAACCATATTAAAACAGCAGAAAGATTATACAGTGGAAAACATAATTGGGAGAGTCTTTGGAATATATTTAAATGTTGAATGTTGAATATCCACATTATTTCAAAAATCTACAACAGCTAAAACACACTATATCTGTAAAACTATTTTTATAGTAAGTCAACCTGATAAAATTCAAGTGACCTATTTTGATTCTCTAATGATGCACAGAGAAGAGAATGGTCATGATTTCTTATCCTCCCCAAACATCCATGTTTCAACTGAGAATCTGACATGAATTGCAATTAGCTCTCATTGTTGTGAAAAATGGAGCAAAAATTGCAATACTGACAAAAATGTGCTAAGTATAAATAATATAGACAGATATTTTCAGATCAGTTCTTTAGAGAGAGAATTCATAAGCTGCTATAAAATATTTTCTGTCAAATATATATATTTGTTGTTTGTTTAAATTAAGATTTTTAGAAATATGTGCAAAATAATTCAGTCCATAAATGTCAGTGCAAACAGGTGACAAAGTATCTGGGTATTGATTTTTTTTTTTTCCTTTGTGGCTTTTCTATTTTAGGGTAAGGTGATATCTTTTGCCATTCATAATTCAAACTTATGCCTCACAGAGGAACTTAAATGATCTTATCAATTGGGTTATTTTGGAATTTCTCAATATATGTCAAAATTCTTAGTAGGAGACATTATTTTTCAATTACTGCAAATATATTAAAGCCATTTCTGTCATTCCTCAAATCAAATAGTGTGACTTTTTGATCTCCTTTTCTTTTCACCTTTACTACATCTTACTTTGTAGTAAAGGATATGCTAGTTTCAAAAAAGACCAGAGTTTGTTTTCAGCAGTTACCCACTGCCCCAAGTGTTGATTCTTCATTTCCCCCTATTTGGCACTCCTATTTTAGGGGGGCAGTGTTCTCTTAATTTCTCTACTTCCCTTGTTCCATTATTTCCCCACAACATATTGCTTTGTTTCTCTAAAAATGTATTGTGTGTATATATTTTTCTTTCATTGTCATGTTTATTCATATATCAATTTGTAAACATATTAATGGTCACATATTAATGGCAACAGACAGCTAGCTGATTAGTCCAGTTACCAGTCAATGGATGAATTTAACAAAGCCTCCTAGTTTTGCTTTTTTTTCTACTGCACATCTTAGCTATGCTGACCCTCAGTCTGATGCAGGTGTTATCTGAACCAATGTAATATGTGAGAGAGAAGTTCAGGTGCTGTGATTAGCCAGTACTTTTGGGCAAGCTGATCTTAGGGCAACCAAACATGTACTCAAGTCAGTTACTTATTTTTATAGTTGAGTGGTAATTTGCTCCTTTTTCAAAGAAAAGTTAGAGTGAGAGACCTCACTTTTCCCCACAGCTCATTAAAGGTAGTGGTTAGAACAATCTCATAAAATGAAGGCTAAATTAATGTACATTGTCTACTTATATATGCCAGATACCAGGTTAAAAAAATTTAATAACCCAGCCTGCTGTAGGAACCCTGGCATTTACTGCATTTAGTACACAGTCCTTCTCCAATCAAAACCCTTTATTTTCACTGTATTATGATTGCTTTCTTGTCTATTTCTCTTAAGTTCTACAAAGAAAGGCTGACTCTTTATCTTTTAGGTGCTAGGCACAGAATTTGAAGCACAGGAGATGTTAGCAAATTCAGATGGAGAGAGACTGCTTTAAAATCTCTCTGCATGCTTCCCACTGGCATAAACCCAACATCCATTATAAGTTTAAGTAGACCAGAGTGTTGGAAAAATTATTCATTGTTTAATTTCAAGTCTTCTGGAAACAGACACTTTTTCCCTCTTCGCTTCATTTGCAAATTTAAAACTTGTCAAAATCACAAAGTCGGCTAAAGGGGCAGCTCAATATCCCTGAGCTAATCTTATTGTTCTAACTGTTGCTTCCTGACCTGCCTCTTAAGCTTGAACATCTTGAAGTTCACGGTTCACGTACTGCTGAAGCCTGGCTTGGAGAATTTTGAGCATAACTTTACTAGGGTGTGAGATGAGTGCAATTGTGCGGTAGTTTGAGCATTCTTTGTCATTGCCTTTCTTTGGGATTGGAATGAAAACTGACCTTTTTCAGTCCTGTGCCCAATGCTGAGTTTTCCAAATGTGCTGGCATATTGAGTGCAGCACTTTCATAGCATCATCTTTCAGGATTTGAAATAGCTCAACTGGAATTCCATCACCTCCACTATCAACTGGAATTCCATCACCTCCACTAGCTTTGTTTGTAGAGATGCTTTCTAAGGACCACTTGACTTCACATTCCAGGATGTCTGGCTCTAGGTGAGTGATCACACTATCGTGATTATCTGGGTCGTGAAGCTCTTTTTTGTACAGTTCTTCTGTGTATTCTTGCCACCTCTTCTTAATATATTCTGCTTCTGTTAGGTCCATACTATTTCTGTCATTTATCGAGCCCTTGGTATCTCTAATTTTCTTGAAGAGATCTCTAGTCTTTCCCATTCTGTTGTTTTCCCCTATTTCTTTGCATTGATCACTGAGGAAGGCTTTCTTATCTCTCTTTGCTATTCTTTGGAACTCTGCTTTCAGATGCGTATATCTTTGGTTTTCTCCTTTGCTTTTCACTTCTCTTCTTTTCACAGCTATTTGTAAGGCCTCCCCAGACAGCCATTTTGCTTTTTTGCATTTCTTTTCTATGGGGATAGTCTTGATCCCTGTCTCCTGTATATATCAGGAACCTCCATCCATAGTTCATCAGGCACTCTGTCTATCAGAAGAATTGATGCTTTTGAACTGTGGTGTTGGAGAAAACTCTTGAGAGTCCCTTTGACTGCAAGGAGATCCAACCAGTCCATCCTAAAGGAGATCAGTCCTGGGTGTTCATTGGAAGGACCGATGTTGAGGCTGAAACTCCAATACTTTGGCCACCTCATGTGAAGAGTTGACTCATTGGAAAAGACCCTGATGCTGGGAGGGATTGGGGGCAGGAGGAGAAGGGGACGACAGAGGATGAGATGGCTGCATGTCATCCCCAACTCGATGGACATGAGTTGGGTGAACTCCGGGAGTTGGTGATGGACAGGGAGGCCTGGCGTGCTGTGATTCATGGGGTTGCAAAGAGTCAGACACAACTGAGGCCTGGTGTGCTGCGATTCATGGGGTCACAAAGAGTCGGACATGACTGAGCAACTGAATTGAACTGAATGCTATTGTATCAGTAATATGTGATACTCATGAGTGAGTTTGTGATGACTTGTTGCTGTGCCTTAAACCAGCATTCATGTCCTCAAATCGAAACCACTGTTTTCACGGTAATAAACCACATTTTCTGTGACATCCCATTCAGAATTGTCTATATGTTCACAAGGAAACAACAGCCATCAAGTCACTGGGCAACAGAAGCTGTACTTCCAGTTATAAAAAAATAAGGAGAGCCTGAAGTCAGGTAGGTTGATTCCTCCAGTTCCATTTTTCTTTCTCAAGATCGCTTTGGCTATCGAGGTTTTTTGTATTTCCATACAAATTGTGAAATTATTTGTTCTAGCTCTGTGAAGAATACTGTTGGTAGCTTGATAGGGATTGCATTGAATCTATAAATTGCTTTGGGTAGTATACTCATTTTCACTATATTGAAGCCACAGTTATCAAGACAGTATGGTACTGGCACAAAGACAGAAATATAGATCAATGGAACAAAATAGAAAGCCCAGAGATAAATCCACGCACATATGGACACCTTATCTTTGACAAAGGAGGCAAGAATATACAGTGGATTAAAGACAATCTCTTTAACAAGTGGTGCTGGGAAATCTGGTCAACCACTTGTAAAAGAATGAAACTAGAACACTTTCTAACACCATATACAAAAATAAACTCAAAATGGATTAAAGATCTCAACATAAGACCAGAAACTATAAAACTCCTAGAGGAGAACATAGGCAAAACACTCTCTGACATACATCACAGCAGGATCCTCTATGACCCACCTCCCAGAATATTGGAAATAAAAGCAAAAATAAACAAATGGGACCTAATTAACCTTAAAAGCTTCTGCACATCAAAGGAAACTATTAGCAAGGTGAAAAGACAGCCTTCAGAATGGGAGAAAATAATAGCAAATGAAGCAACCGACAAACAACTAATCTCAAAAATATACAAGCAACTCCTACAGCTCAACTCCAGAAAAATAAATGACCCAATCAAAAAATGGGCCAAAGATCTAAATAGACATTTCTCCAAAGAAGACATACAGATGGCTAACAAACACTTGAAAAGATGTTCAACATCACTCTTTATCAGAGAAATGCAAATCAAAACCACTATGAGGTACCATTTCACACCAGTCAGAATGGCTGCGATCCAAAAGTCTACAAATAATAAATGCTGGAGAGGGTGTGGAGAAAAGGGAACCCTCTTACACTGTTGGTGGGAATGCAAATTAGTACAGCCACTATGGAGAACAGTGTGGAGATTCCTTAAAAAACTGGAAATAGAACTGCCTTATGATCCAGCAACCCCACTGCTGGGCATACACACTGAGGAAACCAGAAGGGAAAGAGACACGTGTACCCCAATGTTCATCGCAGCACTGTTTATAATAGCCAGGACATGGAAGCAACCTAGATGTCCATCAGCAGATGAATGGATAAGAAAGCTGTGGTACATATACACAATGGAGTATTACTCAGCCATTAAAAAGAATACATTTGAATCAGTTCTAATGAGGTGGATGAAACTGGAGACTATTATACAGAGTGAAGTAAGCCAGAAGGAAAAACATAAATACAGTATACTAACGCATGTATATGGAATTTAGAAAGATGGTAACGATAACCCTGTGTACGAGACAGCAAAAGAGACACTGATGTATAGAACAGTCTTATGGACTCTGTGGGAGAGGGTGGGAAGATTTGGGAGAATGTCATTGAAACATGTGAAATGTCATGTATGAAACGAGATGCCAGTCCAGGTTCAGTGCACGATGCTGGATGCTTGGGGCTGGTGCGCTGGGAAGGCCCAGGGGGATGGTATGGGGAGGTTGGGAGGGAGGAGGGTTCAGGATGGAAAAAAAAAAAAAAAATGTATATACTATAGCTTTGGCAATGAGCATTTTTGTTATAAATGTTTTATTTTTCTTTTTTATAATTTTGTACATTTTAGTAGCTTGTGTTAATTTTATAATCAAGATATTTTCACTTTAATTTTAATGGGAATATTTTAGCAGGTTATTTTAAGCATAAAAGTGAGGGGATAAAATTTTAATATTGAAAAATCCACTCTAGCAGATGTGTTTATGTAGAGTAGATGCACATACACAAGTTAGGATTTCAACAGAAGTCCAGGCTGATGATGATTTGAACTAGGGGTTTAGTGTTGGTGACAATTGAGAAGATAAATTCTAGAAACTATAGAAAAAATGGACAGAAATTGATGTTTAGCTACCCTCTGCTCTCAAAATACTACACATTTGGGATAAGGACATGTACACTGAATCACAATGACCATTTCCTTGTTGAAATTATAATCACTTGTGATTCTTTTTCTTATTTAAGTCCTTTTAAGCATTTGAAATATCAAATCCATGTAATTATTTTCCAATTTCTTAGCAATCCTAAGCTGTCAGAATTGTATTCATGAATAAAATATGTGTATTAAACCCAAATAATATCCTGTGATATCACCAATGGTCACTAATAAAAATTATTTTAATAAATTAATAAATTTAAAGTCAAAATAAATTTAATTAAATTATAAAAAAAAAAAAAAAGGAATTTATTTAGCATTTTAGAAAAGTAACAGTCATCAAGTCATTTCTGCTAAGTCAGAAAATCATCAGGCAGTTGAAAAATACCTATGTAGGATAGAGATAATATATTTGAAATAGGAAGGATTTTGTTTGGATGTGGCAAGTAAAACATAGAGAAGAATGGTGTTTGAGAAGAAAAATTAGGTTCGTTTATATGGAATGACTGCAAAAAATATATTATGAATTTAAAAATGTATCTTGAAACACTTTTTATATTTAAATTATTAAATAAATTTTTAAATAAGATGATTCGAAAATAATTTGTTTGTAGTTTGATTAATCAACCTTTGGGGATACATGTAAATTTAAGATAAATTAAAAAACACTTTGAAAAGAATGAGGAACAAGTCATGTTGATTTAAAAAACCTATTCTATATATATTGTCTATCTAGTGATATTACATATATTACATTATATGAAACTCTTCATTGAGTCCAGAACGAGAGGCATTTGAAGTAATAGTCATATGGTGAACAGATAAATCATACAGACATTTGGATGCTACATGCATATTTATTCTTATTTTCATAGATAAGAAACTGCTAACCTGGACATTATAAACATCATTCAAGTGTATTTTATAGTAAATATCTGCAGTTTTATTCAAAGAAATGTAACATCAAGGAAGACTTTACTGAATAAAAAGCATAGTTTCTGTGACATTCTTAGGATAACATAACATTCTTAGTGTAACATAACACTAAAGAGAAAAAAAAGTAAAATAAGTTTAAAGGAAAATTGAATTTGTGCTACACATAAAAATGTATTCATTAATCAGAATGCTTTTTATCCTAATTTTCATAAATATTCCATTTTCATAAACATGGTTCTTCTTATAACATGTGCATTTAAAATGGGCATTTTTCAACAAAAAGGCCTCAAAGACAGTGTAGACACTTTAGATTATATTGATACTTTCCTTTTCTTCCCCTCTTATTTTTTTTAAATTTTATTTTAATTTTTATTTTTTTTTCTAATTTTATTTTTAAACTTTACATAATTGTATTAGTTTTGCCAAATATCAAAATGAATCCGCCACAGGTATACATGTGTTCCCCATCCCGAACCCTCCTCCCTCCTCCCTCCCCATACCATCCCTCTGGGCCGTCCCAGTGCACCAGCCCCAAGCATCCAGCATCGTGCATCGAACCTGGACTGGCAACTCGTTTCCTACATGATATTTTACATGTTTCATTGCCATTCTCCCAAATCTTCCCACCCTCTTCCTCTCCCACAGAGTCCATAAGACTGTTCTATACATCAGTGTCTCTTTTGCTGTCTCGTACACCGGGTTATTGTTACCATCTTTCTAAATTCCATATATATGCGTTAGTATACTGTATTTATGTTTTTCCTTCTGGCTTACTTCACTCTGTATAATAGGCTCCAGTTTCATCCACCTCATTAGAACTGATTCAAATGTATTCTTTTTAATGGCTGAGTAATACTCCATTGTGTATATGTACCACAGCTTTCTTATCCATTCATCTGCTGATGGACATCTAGGTTGCTTCCATGTCTTGGCTATTATAAACAGTGCTGCGATGAACATTGGGGTACACGTGTCGCTTTCCCTTCTGGTTTCCTCAGTGTGTATGCCCAGCAGTGGGGTTGCTGGATCATAAGGCAGTTCTATTTCCAGTTTTTTAAGGAATCTCCACACTGTTCTCCATGGTGGCTGTACTAGTTTGCATTCCCACCAACAGTGTAAGAGGGTTCCCTTTTCTCCACACCCTCTCCAGCATTTATTATTTGTAGACTTTTGGATCACAGCCATTCTGACTGGTGTGAAATGGTACCTCATAGTGGTTTTGATTTGAATTTCTCTGATAATGAGTGATGCTGAGCATCTTTTCATGTGTTTGTTAGCCATCTGTATGTCTTCTTTGGAGAAATGTCTATTTAGTTCTTTGGCCCATTTTTTGATTGGGTCGTTTATTTTTCTGGAGTTGAGCTGTAGGAGTTGCTTGTATATTTTTGAGATTAGTTGTTTGTCGGTTGCTTCATTTGCTATTATTTTCTCCCATTCTGAAGGCTGTCTTTTCACCTTGCTAATAGTTTCCTTTGATGTGCAGAAGCTTTTAAGGTTAATTAGGTCCCATTTGTTTATTTTTGCTTTTATTTCCAATATTCTGGGAGGTGGGTCATAGAGGATCCTGCTGTGATGTATGTCGGAGAGTGTTTTGCGTATGTTCTCCTCTAGGAGTTTTATAGTTTCTGGTCTTACATTTAGATCTTTAATCCATTTTGAGTTTATTTTTGTGTATGGTGTTAGAAAGTGGTCCAGTTTCATTCTTTTACAAGTGGTTGACCAGATTTCCCAGCACCACTTGTTAAAGAGATTGTCTTTAATCCATTGTATATTCTTGCCTCCTTTGTCAAAGATAAGGTGTCCATATGTGTGTGGATTTATCTCTGGGCTTTCTATTTTATTCCATTGATCAATATTTCTGTCTTTGTGCCAGTACCATACTGTCTTGATAACTGTGGCTTTGTAGTAGAGCCTGAAGTCAGGTAGGTTGATTCCTCCAGTATTGTATTTTTAAACTTTACAATATTGTATTAGTTCTGCCCAACATCGAAATGAATCCACCACAGGTATTCCCGTGCTCCCCATCCTAAACCCTCCTCCCTCCTCCCTCCCCATACCCTCCCTCTGGGCTGTCCCAGTGCACCAGCCCCAAGCATCCAGCATCTTAATTTTCACTCTCCTAGAATATGTTTCATTTGAAATAAAAAATAATTAAACAAAAAGACTTGAGTTATTATTCCAGGACAATTTTTTTCCAGTTTTTATATTTTTTTCATTTGATAATTCAACTATACCTTTGTTGATAAAAGAATAGGGACCAACATAATATAAATTAAAGATGTGTTCACTTCATCTTGATATTTTGTATTATAATCAAAATCTCATCCTGGACATGAAGCAAAGAGATGGGAGATAAGATACTTGTGTGTTCTTGGTGACATAATCTTGCCATCAACTAATTCATTCCTTACCATAAAATTTTAAATCTCAATTACCAAGAGGTGAAGATTTCAAGGTGTTAAGTGTCCGGCAATATGCCAATCTAAGGCTGAGAAAAAAGTCATTTGAGAAGGTTTGGCTTTTTGCCTTGTTTGAATAAACATTTAAGTCCTATGCCAGCAATTAATAGCAAGAGTAGGCAAATGTCCAAATATTGTCATCTATTATGCACTTTTTAAAGCCATCTACAACTTACTGTATATTTATTACAGGTCGTTATATTCATTATCTCATATAACCTTCAAAAACAGTATAAAGGTTCTTTCTCTTGCTCTCTCTCTCTCTTTCTCTCAAACATGATAACTGATGCTCAAAGGAGTAAAGCCCCTTCCGCAGGTACATAGTGTTATAGTTTGACTCAAATATGTTGTTACAAACACCAACATTTGTCATTAACTTATATTGATTTAATTTGTTACTTGTAACTGAAGAATAAAAGAATAAATAAATAAATAAATAAATGAAGAATAAAATTATCTTGTTTCTTTAACATATATTTTAAAGTATTAAATGATTTCCTTCTGTCTTGAGGCTTTTCCTCTAAAATACAGTGAATATTATGATTTCATACCTATGATGTTCATGGAGAAATATGGCTTGAATCAGTCATTATCCATCTGACTTAAGGCAGATCTACCATTTAAAATGCAGAAAAATATCTGAATTATTCCATAAGATCTGTAAATTGCTAACCTTTTAAATACTCTGAGTCAAAATACCTATAGAAAGAAAGCTCAGAAGAAAACTTAGATAATATTACTTTTCTATTATGAGTGATACCAAAGTTGAAAATAATTCTGAATTCAATGCCCTATTATATTTTGACATATTCCCTGATATTTTAACATTTTTATTTTTTTATTTTTTTAAATTTTATTTTATTTAACTTTACAATATTGTATTGGTTTTGCCATATATCAAAATGAATCCGCCACAGGTATACAAGTGTTCCCAATCCTGAACCCTCCTCCCTCCTCCCTCCCCATACCATCCCTCTGAGTTGTCCCAGTGCACCAGCCCCAAGCATCCAGTATCGTGCATCGAACCTGGACTGGCAACTCATTTCATATTTGATATTATACATACTTCAATGCCATTCTCCCAAATCATCCCACCCTCTCCCTCTCCCACAGAGTCCAAAAGACTGTTCTATACATCAGTGTCTCTTTTGCTGTCTCGCACGCAGGGTTATTGTTGCCATCTTTCTAAATTCCATATATATGTGTTAGTATATTGTATTGGTGTTTTTCTTTCTGGCTTACTTCACTCTGTATAATAGGCTCCAGTTTCATCTACCTCATTAGAACTGATTCAAATGTATTCTTTTTAATGGCTGAGTAATACTCCATTGTGTATATGTACCACTGCTCTCTTATCCATTCATCTGCTGATGGGCATCTAGGTTGCTTCCATGTCCTGGCTATTATAAACAGTGCTGCAATGAATATTGGGGTAGACGTGTCTCTTTCAGTTCTGCTTTCCTCAGTGTGTATGCCCAGAAGTGGGATTGCTGGGTCATAAAGCAGTTCTATTTCCAGTTTTTTAAGGAATCTCCACACTGTTCTCCATGGTGGCTGTACTAGTTTGCATTCCCACCAACAGTATAAGAGGGTTCCCTTTTCTCCACACCCTCTCCAGCATTTATTGCTTGTAGACTTTTGGATCGCAGCCATTCTGACTGGCATGAAATGGTACCTCATAGTGGTTTTGATTTGCATTTCTCTGATAATGAGTGATGTTGAGCATCTTTTCATGTGTTTGTTAGCCATCTGTATGTCATCTTTGGAGAAATGTCTATTTAGTTCTTTGGCCCATTTTTTGATTTGGTCATTTATTTTTCTGGAATTGAGCTTGTATATTTTTGAGATTAGTTGTTTGTCTGTTGCTTCATTTGCTATTATTTTCTGCCATTCTGAAGGCTGTCTTTTCACCTTGCTTATAGTTTCCTTTGTTGTGCAGAAGCTTTTAAGTTTAATTAGGTCCCATTTGTTTATTTTTGCTTTTATTTCCAATATTCTGGGAGGTGGGTCATAGAGGATCCTGCTGTGATGTATGTCAGAGAGTGTTTTGCATATGTTCTCTTCTAGGAGTTTTATAGTTTCTTGTCTTACATTTAGATCTTTAACCCATTTTGAGTTTATTTTTGTGTATGGTGTTGGAAAGTGCTCTACTTTCATTCTTTTACAAGTGGTTGACTAGTTTTTTTAATGTCAGTAAGTTCAAATGAACCAATGCAACTGCAGATAATTTTAACATGAATTCATAAGATAGTGAATGAAATATATATTGAATGTATAGTACTAGTAAGATGATTTTGTACTGTCATTTCTTAGAATTCTTGTTTTAGGAATTTTTCTTCTGGAAAGAAAGACAAAAATTATAGAAATAAAATAAGTATTCTGTCTTTCTGAAAAAATAATTTATACATTTATAAATAAGGATTCAGACATAATTAAACATTTTACATTCACGTATTTTTCTCTTTTCTTCATGTTACTATTATAGATTAACTTTTCACTGGTAATAGTCTTCAGTAATTCAGGTTTGTTCCTAGATGTATCAAGACTCTTATTCATTAATTACATTCTACACTTTCATGATTTACAGTTCTTTATGTGTTTGTCCATTTTCTGTGTATATTTTGGATAATTCATTTAGCCAAAGATGCATATCTAGTATTGCTAATAAATTAAATTAATTAAATATTTTATATTCTTCAAAAAACTTTACATTTGTTTTCTAGAAGATGAGCCCTACAGGTTGGAAGACGTCTAATATGATACTGGTGAAGGGTGGAAAATTAGCTCCAGAAAGAATTAAGAGGCTGGGCCAAAGCAAAAATGATGCTCAATTGTGGGTGTGCCTGTTGGTGAAAGTAAAGTGTGATGTGGTAAGGAACAATATTGCATAGGAACCTGGAACGTTAGATCCGTGAATTAAGATAAATTGGAAGTGGTAAATTAGAGATGGCAAGAGTGAATATTGACATGTCAGGAGTCAGTAAACTAAAAGAGATGGGAATGGGTAAATTAAATTTAAATGACTATTGTATCTAGTACTGTGGGCAAGAATCCCATAGAAGAAATGGAATAGGCCTCATAGTCATCAAAAGAGTCTGAAGTGCAGTATTTGGGTGTCATCTCAAAAAACAACAGAATAATCTTGGGTCATTTCCAAGGCAAACCATTCAATATCACAGTAATCCAAGTCTATGCCCCAACCACTAATGCCAAAGAAGCTGAAGTTTAATGGTTCCATGAAGACATACAAGACCTTCTAGAAATAACACCAAAAAAAAAAAATTTGCCATTTTATAACAGGAGATTGGAAAAGTAGGAAGACAAGAGATATCTGGAGTAGCACATAAATTTGGCCTTGGAGTACAAAATGAAGCAGACAACTCTACACACGGACTTCACTATAAGGTCAATACCAAAATAAGATTAATTATATTATTTTCAGTCGAATGTGGAGAAGTCCTATACAGTACAAAAACAAGACCTGGAGCTGACTGTGGATCAGATCATGAACTCCTTATTGCAAAATGCAGGCTTAAATTTAAGAAAGCAGGGAAAAACACCTTATGATCACACAGTAGGGATGATGAACAGATGCAAGGGATTAGATCTAGTAGACAGAGTGCCTAAAGAACTATGGATGGATGTTTGTAATAGTATACAGGATATAGTGACCAAACCATCCCTAAGAAAAAGAAATGCAAGGAGGCAAAGTGATGTGTGAGGAAGCTTTACAAATAGTTGAGGAAAGAAGAAAAGCAAAAGGCAAGGGAGGGAAGGGAAAACTGAATGCAGAGTTCCAAAGATAGCAAGGAAAGAGAAGAAAGCCTTCTTAAAAAAAAAAAAAAAAAAAAAAAAACAATGCAAAGAAACAAAGGAAAGCAACAGAATTGGAAAGACTAGAGATCTTTTCAAGAAAAGAGATATCAAGGGAATATTTCATGTGAGGATGGGCACAATAAAGGGCAGAAACAGTAAGATCCTAAGAGTACCAGGAGACATTAAGAAGAGGTGGCAAGAATACATAGAACTATATTAAAAAAGGTTTAATGACCCAGATAACCATGATGGTGTGGTCACTCACCTAAAGCCAGTGATCCTGGAATGTGAAGTCAAGTGGGACTTAGGAAGCATTACTATTAACAAAGCTTGTGGAGGTGATGGAATTCCAGTTGAGCCATTTCAAGTCTTAAAAGATGATGCTGTTAAAGTGCTGCACTCAATATGTCAGCAAATCTGGAAAACTCAGCAGTGGCCAAAGGATTGGAAAAGATCAGTTTTCATTCCATCCCCGAAGAAGGCAATGCCAAAGAATGTTCAAACTACCACAAGATTGTGCTCATTTCACATGCTAGCAAAGTAATCCCCAAAATCCTTCAAGCTATGATTCAGCAGTTTGTGAACCAAGAACTTGCAGATGTACAAGCTGGATTTAGAAAAGACAGAGGAACCAGAGATCAATTGCCAACATTCTTTGGATCATAAAGAAAGTAAGAGAATTCCATAAAAAAAGATTTACTCTGCTTCATTAATTATGCTAAAGCCTTTGACTGTGTGGATCACAACAAACTGTGGAAAATTCTGAGAGAGATGGACATACCATACTCTTGAGAAACAGACTTCCAAAATTGGGAAAGGAATATGTCAAGGCTATATATTTTCACCCACTTTTTTAACTTATATGCAGAATATATCATGTGAAATGCTGGGCTGCATGAATCACAAGCTGAAATCAAGATTGCTGGTAGAAATATCAATAACTTCAGATATGCAGATGATACCACTTTAATGGCAGAAAGTGAAGAGGAACTAAAGGACCTCTTGATGAAGGTTGAAGAGGAGAGTGAAAAAGCTGGCTTAAAACTCAACCTTCACAAAACTGAGATCATGGCAAAAAGATGGGGAAAACTGGAAACAGTGACAGCTTTTATTTTCTTGGGCTCCAAAATCACTGTGGATGGTGACTGAGGCCAGGAATTTAAAAGACTATTGCTCATTGGAAGGAAAGCTATGACAAACCTGTGAGTGAGTGTTGCGTGTTAGTTGCTCAGTCGTGTCTGACTCTTTGTGACCCATGGGCTAGATGTACTGTAGCCCACCAGGCTCCTCTCCATGGAGTTCTCCAGGCAAGAATACTGGTGTGAGTTGTCATTTCCATTTCCAGGGGATCTTCCCAGCCCAGGAATTGAACCCGAGTCTCCTGTATTGTAGGCAGATTCTTTACCATTTGATCCTCTAGGGAAGTCCACGACCAAGCCTGATAGTGTATTAAAAAGCAGAGACATCACTTTGCCAACAAAGGTCCATATACTCAAAATGTGAGAGTTGGACCATAAAGAAGGTTGAGCACCAGGGAATAGATGCTTTTAATCTGTGGTGCTGGGAAGATTCTTGAGAGTCCCTTGGACAACAAGAAGGTCAAACCAGTCAATCCTAATGTAAATCAACCGTGTTTATTTGTTGGAAGGACTGATACTGAAGCTCCAATACTTTGGCCAGGTGAAGAGTCAATGCATTGGAAAAGACTGTGATGCTGGGAAAGATTTAGGACAGAAGAAGTGGGCAACAGAGGATAAGATAATTCGATGGCATCACTGACTCAATGGACTTGAGTTTGTGCACACTCTAGGAGACAGTGAAGGACAGGAAGCCACATGTTCTGCAGTCCATGAGATCTCAAAAAGTTGGACACAACTTATCCTCTGAACAACAATAACATGCTGCCTTTGACTTTTCTTGGGAAAAAATGAGTAATGTTTTAATCACCACTGACAAAACTAAATCAAAATGGCAGAGCTAACAATGGGTTATAACATAGATATTTGATTTATCTTGCCATTCCTGAAACTAATCCATGAGAACCATTGCCTATTTGATCTAAAGTGAAAACCAAATATAACCCTTCACAATATGAAGATTTCTGATATATATATTTATAAATTTATGTACATGTTGCTTTTACACTTGTATTGCTCTCTATACATGATTTATTTTGTTAATTTTTTTAATTAGATCATAGTCAAACCAAAATATATGACAATTATTTTTAGTGAAATGGTTTCTGGATTATGTTTCACTGTTTTAATTGTATCACAGATCCCTGTTGGTACTTCTGACCAACTATTTATCGTACTTCACTGTCCTTACTTCTAAAGTCTGCCACCTAGATTCCTTTTCTACAACTTCCCTTGAACTACTGCAGTCATTACCCACAAGAATATTGTACCAGAGATTTTAGTCCCCACACCCAGTCCTCAGTGACTAAGCACTGCTGGAGTAGGAATGTCCAGCTCTCCTTCCTGGATTTCAACCAAATTCTGAGGCATCATTTCTGCTTAGCTGCATGTTTACACTGAAGCTTGGACTCTGTCTAGAGCCAAACACATTCTTCCAATGTCAAACAGTGTTTTATTCCACTGTTGACCTGTCCCTCCTGTTCACTTTTTTTTCTTCTGAGAACCAAATTCTTAGTAAATCACTTGCACAAGAATTCTTATCTAGGGTGTTATTCTGGAGAACTCAACTTAATAACGATGATGTTTTATTCTATTTTCCCCAAACCTCGAGGAAAATCATTCAATATGGATTATGAATATGTGCTATAATTCATAGTATTGAGAGTGTATTAGTGGTAATTAGGTTAGGCTGAGAGTGACCGCAAACCCTCTCTCTCACATATGTATAGGCAATTCAGGGTTGATCATCAAGGACAAATGCCCCTTCTATTCTTTATCTTGTTCAGTAAGAAAACTTATATATCATAATCAAATATGACTGAATTTCCTGCTGGCCCAGGTGGTAAAGAATCTGCCTACAATGCAGGAGATTATCCCTGGGTCAGAAAGATCTACCAGAGAAGGGCATGGTTAACCACTCCAGTATTCCTGCCTGAAGAAATCCAAGGACAGAGGAGCCTGGCAGTCTACAGTCCATGGGGTTGCAGATAGTCAGACACAACAGTGACTAACACGTTCACACTTTCACTGCTATACAAAACTCAAGAAGATTCAAGGGAAAAGGGAGCAATTCTCCCTTCAGTTTAAAGAGGCACAGTTTATATGTATGCATAATGTTGATTCACTCAGTTAGTAAGGAAACTAACACAATATTATAAAACATTTATAGTCCAATAACAGAACTGGATAAAAATAAAGACACTTTTTCAGTAATATAAAAGATCAGCTTCAAACCAAGATTATTGCAAGGACAAGTTTTTGGGCAAAGGAGAATGAGAAATCCAGCTTTTATTATAGGAGGTCATTTGTCTATTAAATATTGATAGGATGCATTAAACAGAGAATAAAGGGAAAATGAATATTGGGGAAGAAAGTGCAATATCTGTTACAGAAAGAAAAAAAAAAAAAAAAGAGTACTTTATTTTTTCTCCCAAGTATAAAATTTACTATATAAATGTGTTTTAGGCATTGCAGAAACATCAATTAAAAACACTTAAAGCCTTCTTTATAACCAGTTAACTATACTTCTGTTATTTCAATTGAAGCAATATCTAAAAAGCAAATCTAAAAAGCATAAACGTCTGTTAAATGCCTACAGATGACTTTTAAAGCTACTCAGTGTATTCTAGCATTCAACTCATTATTCCAAAAGTCTGTTTGCATGCAAGACTTCCTCTCCAGCAAGAATTCATTCTTGTTATTTGACTCCAAAGAAATGTTTCTGCTATTTAAATAGGCAGAATTGTTGGTCTCTTTTGTGCTGTGATTTTGCAGGACAGTTTCCATGAATAAATATTTTGAAACCATCAACTCAGGTATCTAACATTCAGAGAGTCTGTTTAGAAATCTATTTACTGAGAAAATTACCATTTTTTTCATGGAAAAAGAATCTGTATCTATAAACATGTATCACTGGGATGACAAATATTCCATTTCATTCTGACTTTAAAGAGTCTCAGAAGTCCTACCACTAATTCATTCAGGTTTGCAGAGAAATGTATGTAATTAATATAGCCTATTCACTAAAATGTGGTTTAAAACCACCAATTTCACTTGGTTTTTTAGAATTTTAAACTCCAAAAAACAAGGGTTATAGGAGATTTCATACCCATATTTTATCACTAACACTTAAAATAGTGTCTGGCCTGAAGTAGAAATGTGATATTTTTTAATTAGGCATTAATACATAAGTGCATTAATGGATAGAGTACATATTAGTATTTTGCCATTTTTAGTTATCCAAAACAGGAGGAAAAATCATTCCATTAAATTATGTAAGGAATGCCAATTGTCAGAAATCCAAATGGTAACCCTAGATTTACTTCCCCTGCAAAGGTTAAAATCACTTTCTTTTTAATACAAATGGCAAACAAAAGTTGAAAAGAAAAGAATACATTTTTCTAAAAGTGAATATAATCTTGCTTAGTATGTGTTATTTCTGTGCCACTCTAAATTTTAAAAACCAAAAAGATTAACAGCCTAACTATATTATTTATTAATGTTTATAGATGCTATCTCTTTATTTTATTATTTAACTTTACAATATTGTATTTATTTTGCCATATATCAACATGAATCCGCCACAGGTATACACGTGTTCCCCATCCTGAACCCTCTTCCCTCCTCCCTCCCCATACCATCCCTCTGGGTCATCCCAGTGCACCCACCCCAAGCGTCCAGTATCGTGCATCGAACCTGGACTGACGACTCATTTCATATTTGATATTATACATGTTTCAATGCCATTCTCCCAAATCATCCCACCCTCTCCCTTTCCCATAGAGTCCAAAAGACTGTTCTATACATCAGTGTCTCTTTTGCTATCTCGTATACAGGATTATTGTTACCATCTTTCTAAATTTCGTATATATGCATTAGTATACTGTATTGGTGTTTTTCTTTCTGGCTTACTTCACTCTGTATAATAGGCTCCAGTTTCATCCACCTCATTAGAACTGATTCAAATGTTTTCTTTATAATGGCTGAGTAATACTCCATTGTGTATATGTACCACTGCTCTCTTATCCGTTCATCTGCTGATGGACATCTAGGTTGCTTCCATGTCCTGCCTATTTAAACAGTACTGCGATGAACATTGGGGTACATGTGTCTCTTTCAATTCTGCTTTCCTCAGTGTGTATGCCCAGAAGTGGGATTGCTGGGTCATAAGGCAGTTCTATTTCCATTTTTTTAAGGAATCTCCACACTGTTCTCCATAATGGCTGTACTAGTTTGCATTCCCACCAACAGTATAAGAGGGTTCCCTTTTCTCCACACCCTCTCCAGCATTTATTGCTTGTAGACTTTTGGATTGCAGCCATTCTAACTGGTGTGAAATGGTACCTCATGGTGGTTTTGATTTGCATTTCTCTGATAATGAGTGATGTTGAGCATCTTTTCATGTGTTTGTTAGCCATCTGTATGTCATCTTTGGAGAAATGTCTATTTAGTTCTTTGGCCCATTTTTTGATTGGGTCATTTATTTTTCTGGAATTGAGCTGTAGGTGTTGCTTGTATATTTTTGAGATTAGTTGTTTGTCAGTTGCTTCATTTGCTATTATTTTCTCCCATTCTGAAGGCTGTCTTTTCACCTTGCTTATAGTTTCCTTTGTTGTGCAGAAGTTTTTAAGTTTAATTAGGTCCCATTTGTTTATTTTTGCTTTTATTTCCAATATTCTGGGAGGTGGGTCATAGAGGATCCTGCTGTGATGTATGTCTGAGAATGTTTTGCCTATGTTCTCCTCTAGGAGTTTTATAGTTTCTGGTCTTACATTTAGATCTTTAATCCATTTTGAGTTTATTTTTGTGTATGGTGTTAGAAAGTGTTCTAGTTTCATTCTTTTACAAATGGTTGACCAGTTTTCCCAGCACCACTTGTTAAAGAGATTGTCTTTAATCCATTGTATATTCTTGCCTCCTTTGTCAAAGATAAGGTGTCCATATGTGCGTGGATTTATCTCTGGGCTTTCTATTTTGTTCCATTGATCTATATTTCTGTCTTTGTGCCAGTACCATACTGTCTTGATGACTGTGGCTTTGTAGTAGAGCCTGAAGTCAGGCAGGTTGATTCCTCTAGTTCCATTCTTCTTTCTCAAGATTGCTTTGGCTATTCGAGGTTTTTTGTATCCCTATCAAGCTACCAACGGTATTCTTTACAGATGTTATTTCTATGATATAATGGAGTGTTTAGTAACTTTTTTACAAATAGGTTCAGTTCAGTCACTCAGTCATGTCCGACTCTTTGAGATCCCATGGACTGCAGCACACCAGGCTTCCCTGTTCATCACCAACTCCTGGAGCTTGCTCAAACTCACGTCCATTGAGTAGGTGATGTCACCCAACTATCACATTTTCTCTCATCCCCTTCTTCTGACAATCAATCTTTCACAGCATCAGGATCTTTTCCAATGAGCCAGTTCTTCGCATCAGGTGGCCAAAGTATTGGAGTTTCAGCTTCAGCATCAGTCCTTCCAATGAATATTCAGGACTGATTGCCTCTAGGATTGACTAGTTTGACCTGCTTGCAGTCCAAGGGACTCTCAAGAGTCTTCTCCAACACCACAGATCAATACTAAGAATTCTTCATTGCTCAGCCTTCACATCCATATATGACTACTGGAAAAAAACATAATTTTGACTAGATGGACCCTTGTTGGCAAAGGAATGTTTCTCTTTTTAATTTGTTGTCTAGCTTAGACATAGCTTTTCTTCCAAGGAGCAACCATCTTTTAATGTCACGGCTGCAGTCACCTTCTGAGGTGATTTTGAAGCCCTAGAAAATAAAAGTTTTTCATTGTTTCCATTGTTTCCCCATCTATCTGCCATGAAGTGATGGGACTGGATGCCATGATCTTCACTTTTTGAATGCTGAGTTTTAAGCCAACTTTTTCACTCTCCTCTTTCACTTTCATCAAGAGGCTCTTTAGTTCCTCTTCACTTTCTGCCATAAGGGTGGAGTCTGTATATATGATGTTATTGATACTTCTCCTGGCAATCATGATTCCAGCTTGTGTTTCATCCAAACCAGTATTTTGCATGATAAACTCTGCATATTAGTTAAATAAGCAAGGTGTCAGTATACAGCCTTGACATACCACTTTCCCAATTTAGAACCAGTCCATTGTTCCATGTCCAGTTATAACTGTTGCTTCTTGACCTGCATACAGATTTCTCAGAAGGCAGGTCAGGTGGTCTCATATTCCCATTTCTTGAAGAATTTTCCACACTTTGTTGTGATCCACACAGTCAAAGGCTTTTGTGTAGTCTATAAAGAAGTAGATGTTTTTCTGGAACTCTCTTGCTTTTTCAATGATCCAATGGATGTTGGCAATTTGATCTCTGGTTCCTCTGCCTTTTCTAAATCCAGCTTGAACATCTGGAAGGTCTCATTCATGTACTGTTGAAGCCTGGCTTGGACAATTTTGAGCATTACTTTGCTAGTGTGTGAAATAAGTGCAATTGTGTGACGGTTTGAACATTCTTTGGCATTGTTTTTCTTTGGAATTGGAATGAAAACTGAACTTTTCCAGTCCTGTGGATACTACTGAGTTTTCCAAATTTGCTGATATATTGAGTGCAGCGCTTTCACAGCACCATCTTTTAGAATTTTAAATAGCTCAGTTGGAATTCCATCACCTCCACCTTCCACTAGCTTTGTTTGTTGTGATGCTTCCGAAGGCCCACTTGACTTTACACTCCAGGATGTCTGGCTCTAAGTGAATGATCACACCATCATGGTTATCTCAGTCATGAAGATTTTCTTTTGTACAATTCTGTGTATTCTTGCCACCTCTTCTTAATATCTTCCACTTCTGTTAGGTCCATACCATTTCTGTCCTTTATTGTGCCCATCTTAGCATTAGATGTTCCCTTAGTATTAATAGCTTATGGTGAACGGTGTCAGATTCATGATCTTAAAAGAAGATTTATCATTGGAACCAGGGACCAGGCTTAATTACTCAAGAGCTTTTGTGTAGCAGAGTTTTATTAAAGTGAAAAGGGACAGAAGAAGCTTCTGACATAGACATCAGAAGGGTGACGGTGAGTGCCCCACTTGCTAGCATTAGCAAGGGAGTTGTATACTTTTTAAATTAATTATTACAATAAGTCAAAAGACTGTCTCAAGGTTGTAAAAAATTTACCATTCCCACACCCATAATTTACATTTTAAGATATCAGGATTTGTCAGAAGGTTTTCAGGAAGGAGAGACTGTCATCAAGCAGGATACACTGTTGTTATATAATCCTTAGTACAGAGTTTAAACTGAGTTGTGTAATCACCAGTTCCAGGAAAAAAGGGGAAAAAAGGGGGAAAAATGTTTTATGTGACTAAGACTAAGGAATGTAGAGGGGAAAAAAAAAAAAGTTTGTCTTTTCCTCCTCCATGAGAATCCCAGACCCCTTTCTCCTCCTCGGGGAACCCCTGACTTCTTATCAACCTGCCTAGGAATTGACTCTCTCATCCCCTCCTTTTCTTTTAGAATTATGTTGCCAATGGAAAAGGGCATTGTTTTCATTCCATAACTACTTCTTGCTGTGATGGGATGCTGTCCCTAAATTGTTGAGGCAACATTCTCCTAACCCTCATGTTGAGTGTCTCTGATCCGGGGGCCCCAAGTAATAGTTGGTGGAGGTTTTGGTACTTGTAGGACCCTGGACAACCATTTGTAACTTAAAAGCTTTCAAGATGGTTAGAAACAAACTCTGTTATACAGTCATAGATGTAAGGCAAAATAGTCATTAAACCAAGTTAAAACATAATAAAAATTAAAAATTATATTATACCCATAGTTACATCAGCCCATCTTAGGATTGTTAGATGTCATCACAGAATTGAGGAAAGTCCTTTCTCTGAAGCGGAGAAACCTACCATGGGGAGTCTTCAATTGAAGAGGAGGGTAATGCTCTGCAGATCCAGCAATTATGTCGATTGTGGAATGCAGTGTAGGAATGAGCTCAAGACAGGAAGGCTTTGTCTTGAGGGTCAAAAGACTCATTACTTTTGGAGTCAGCAGAAGCAAGCCCACCTAGATTCTCAGGCCCATCTTGGTTTCTTGTTCAAACAACAGCTAGTTTGACTCAAAGGCTGGGTCAGGAGTTAACCTCCTGGTAATGTCTGTTTATAAGCTAAAAGCTGAGTGACATAGCTAATTTTAAGGCTTCAGGATCTATGACAATATCTGTGCACAAAAACAGTCTGTCATAGAGATAGTCCCTTTTTCTTAGGGGCAGTTTGAGCCCCCATTAAAGCTATGGGTAAAACTTTAAACCAACTGTCTTGTGTTTCCTGAGATAGCTTACGCATATGTCTCTTAATAATGTCATTAGCATTTTTTAACCTTTCTCAAACATTGGGGTCTCCAGGAACAGTGTGGTACTCTATTCCTAGAGCTTTTGACATCCCTTGAGTTACAGCAGCCTTAAAGGTGGAACACTGTTGGTCTGAACTTTGGAGTTTAAGATCCCACTTACATCATGAGAAGTCAGTACAGTAAAATTTCATCTATTAATAAACTTATGAGTTTTAGGTATTAGCAAAACAATAGTAATAATTACCCTTAGGCAATGTGGACATAGCCTTTATTTTCAGTAACAAACAACTTAAACACTGATCCTGTGGGCAAGCTCATAGTTGGAGCCTACAAGAGAGCAATTTGAAGAGCCTTAAAAGACTTTTGAGTAATTAGAGACCAAACCACCTTGTCGGTTTGGACCTGCTGAGTCTCAGTTATACGTTTATATAAAGGCCAGCCAAGTTCCCAATAACCTGGAATCCAAATGTGGCAGTAGCCTGTAATTCCCAAGAATCCTTTCAATCGTCTTAAAGTCATAGGTAGAGGATGATCTAATATAGATTTAACTCTGGAAAGCATCCTTCAAATCAATGATTGAAAAATATTAAAAAAAAAGAAAACTATTTGGCCCCATTACAATAGTGGATCAAGAGGAAAGCAGACCAGGGGCTTCAGCGAGTAGAGAGAAATTTGCCCCAGTGTCCAAAAGAAATCGACTGCTTGGCCCTTCACAGTTATTAATACCTAGGGTTTGTCAGGTGTAATTAGGATAGGCGCTTGTGTGGGAACCCCCAGGAACCTTCATCCCTGATTGTCTTGAGAGTCTGACCCCTGGCGCCTACACCACAGAGGACAGTCTCTTCTCCATATGGTCTTTTGCAGACCGGACCTGGAGCCAGGGGCGGCTTAGATGCCTGAGGGCAATCCTGCTTGAGATGCCCATCCTTTCCACAGTAATACCAACTCCATCCCTTTTCACCTGGGTTACTCTGGGCATTTTTCTCAGGCTGTTTCAGAGCAGATCTAACAGCCATTGTTGGGGCTTCAGTCTTTCGACTGGTTCTTTTTTTTTTGGTCTATTTTCATCCTCATATTCTCTATTGTAATGTTCCATCTGAGCCAGTTGCAACAGATTATATAAAGACTGATTTTGTCCAAACACCTATTTTCATAACTTACAGCAGATATCTGGAGCTGACTTAGTGAGAAATCTATTTTTAAAGATCGTTTCCCCCTCTGTAATTTTGAGGTCAACGTCAGTAAACTTGTGGAGAGCCTCCCAGAATCTATCTAGGAATTTACTAGGAGTTTTCTTCTCTCCCTGTTCTATGTCAGCCAACCTAGAATAATTTAAAGTCTTAGCATGTGCTTGCTTAAGTCCTTCAAGAATACATCCGATAAAGTGACTCTTGTGGGACCACTTGGCCCCCAGTAGGAAAGAGGGCTATTTTGTGTTCACTCTTTTTCCTTGCCTCATGCTCAAGCCATTCATCTCCAAAAGTAGTAGCCTCCCCCAAAACTCGAGTTCTTGAGTCTGGAGTCAGTGTCTGTCCCGAGACATCTCTCCAAGTAAGCTCATAAAGTAAAGTTAGTTCCATAAAGGCTTCTATGTACTTTTGGATCCTCTAAATAGTCTCATCCACAATTGGAACTATTTGAAATTCTACCGAAAATTAGGCAACCCCTCCTGGAAGGGTGCCCTGATTCCTAGCCTGTTCAGTTGGCAGCCCCTGATACAGGGGCAAAGTAAGAGGACAGGAAGAAGCTGAAGGTTTCACACTCAAATCTGCACCCTTAGCTTTCCCAGAATGTTTCCCAAGCTAGTACTACTAGAGGAAGCATCCATCTTACATGTGCCCATGTACATTCCTGAATATAGTCCTGACTGCAGTAGAAACGGTGAGTCATAAAGAGATGAATAACAACCAAGATGTCCCTTCTGAGTGTCACCACGCCAGTATATGTGACAGCAAAAGAGGTGGTAGAGGGTTGGCCAGCGAGGAAAGAGTGATTTTTGTCCTCGAGCTACTAGGACCAATCCTTCCAGTTCATTTCCACAGATTCCACAGAGAGCAATATCTAAGGAGTTGAGACAAAAGCCATCAGAGAGCCTCCTCTGGTCCGCTAAGAGTTCATACTACCAAAAGAAGAAACCCATTGCATTTCCAATCTGACCAGATCCTGCAATTCCCTATCTGTGTCCTCAAAAACCTCATGGTCCTCAAAAACCTCAAAAACTGCATACCAGCAGTGCTGCTATCCACACAGCTAGAAGACACAGCGGTAACAAAGACTCACTTTCAGGTCGCTGGCCCCTGAGGCAGGCAGCCAAGAGAGTGACCTCTAGCCTGAGAGACGTTCCTGGAGCTAGAGCTCTGCCTCGCTCCCAAACATGCTCCTTTAACTTTCAGCTCCTAGCAATGGGGTCTAAGTAAATGTACATAGTAACAGCATGGATCACAATTCCCTTGAAAGTCTATGATATGACAGATTATGTTAGTAGTTCTAATTCCCCATGCAATTATGGAATGATCAAAGAGAACAGGAAAAAGTCACTGAGAAAGGAAAATTCGGTCCACACGCTTTTCCCATTTCTGACCGCTCCCCTAGCAGGGACCTTGGGTGTCTCTTGGCATTGGCAGGTCAGTATAAACCCATGTCTAGAGCAGGGAAGAACACTTCCAGTGGCAAAAAGCCATGGCTGTGGATGCCGCTTTTTTCTCTCTTGCAGATGGAAACTAGCAGTTCCAGAATCACTTCTTTAAAATGTATTTTAAAAAGTTGGGGCAAGTTTGATTGTGCCATCTTTACATGAAATGCTGCCTTGGCATCTCTAATTTTCTTGAAGAGATCTCTAGTCTTGCCCATTCTATTGTTTGTCTCTATTTCTTTGCATAAGTTACTGGGGAAAGCTTTCTTATCTCTCCTTGCTATTCTTTGGAACTCTGAATTCAGATGGATATATATATATATATATATCCTTTGCCTTTCACTTCTCTTCTTTTCTCAGATATTTGTAAGGCCTCACAGACAAACAATTTGCCTTTTTGCATTTCTTCTTGTGGATGGTTTTGATCCCCACATCTGTACAATGTTACAAACCTCTGTCCATAGTTTTTCAGGAACTCTATCAAATCCCTTGAATCTATTTTTCACTTCCACTGTATAATTGTAAGGTTTGATATACATCATACCTGAATGATCTAGTGGTTTTCCATACTTTATTCAATTTAAGTTTGAATTTTGCAATGATTTCATGATCTGAGCCACAGTCAGCTCCTGGTCTTATTTTTGCTGACTGTATAGAACTTCTCCTTCTTCAGCTGCAACAAATATGATCAATCTGATTTCAGTGTTGACTATCTGGTGATGTCCATGTGTAGAGTCACCTCTTGTGTTGTTAGAAGAAGGTGTTTGCTATGACCAGTGTGTTTTGTTGGCAAAACTCTGTTATCCTTTGCCCTGCTTCATTTTGACTACAAGGTCAAACTTGCCTGTTACACCAGGTATCTCTTTACTTCCTACTTTTGCATTCCAGTCCCCTATGATGAAAAGGACATCTTTTTTTGGGTTAATGAATAAGTAAATAAATTGTAGGATAAATAAATGAAATTCATAAGAAAATCTAAAATAACTAGAAATATTTTAATACCATGCAGAAATAGATGTTCAGTCACTAGAGATTATACTCTGGGAACTATTCTATATTCAGAGCATACAGTCTCTGACAGAATAGAAACTATCCCAGCTTTCTAGTGAGAGATTCAATTTGAGTTTTCTGTTAAGAACAGCTGGATTCACATAGATTGTGTATCTAGGCAGCTCTCACAGGATGGTAAAGGGTATGGAATGGCCTATGTATTGTCACTACAACCGAGTTCAAATTCAGTAGAAGTTCATCCGTTTTTGAGATTGCATCTATTATCTATCCATTTTTGAGATTGTATCTATTATCTATCTATTTTTGAGATTGAATCTATTGGCAAATGGATGGGGAAAACAATGGAAACAGTGACAGATTTTATTTTGGGGGGCTCCAAATTCACTGCAGATGGTGACTGCAACCATGAAATTATAAGACTCTTGCTCCTTGGAAGAAAAGCTATGACCAAACTAGACAACATATAAAAGGCAAAGACATTACTTTACCAACAAAGGTCCATCTAGTCAAAGCTATGTTTTTTCCAGTAGTTATGTATGGATGTGAGAGTTGGACTATAAAGAAAGCTGAGTGCTGAAGAAGGGATGCTTTTGTATTGTGGTTTTGGAGAAGACACTGGAAAGTCCCTTGGACTGCAAGGAGATGCAACCTGTCAGTCTTAAAGGAAATCAGTCCTGAATATTCATTGGAAGGGCTGATGCTGAAGCTGAAACTCCAGTACTTTGGCCATGTGATGCAAAGAACCAATCCATTGGAAAATACCCTGATACTGGGAAAGATTGGAGGCAGGAGGAGAAGGGATGACAGAGGATGAGATGGTTGGATGGCATCACTGATGCGATGGACATGAGTTTGTGTAGGCTCTGGGAGTTGGTGATGGACAGGGAAGCCTGGCATGCTGCAGTCTATGGGGTCTCAAAATGTTGGACACTACTGAGAAACTGAACTGAATGGAAAGTTTCATCTAAACTTAAAAAGATTCAGATTATAATCAATTAATTGGCACATGATTGGAAAACTAGAAAATAGAATAGAGTTAAGATGAAAGGACAAATCATTGGGATAAATGACCTGAGAGAAGGGTTCCTCTGACATAGAGGGACATCTTGATGTATTTTTGCAAACCTGTAAACATTTGTAACATATGTAATGCTGTCTATAATTTCTAATACTGCAAGATGCACCTGCCCCTGAAAGTTACTTATATTAATATATAGCAAGTACATAGTTTTTCCTTGATTTCTTAACTTTTTTATCTCTAATCCCAGTATTCACTCTCTAACAAGTTCTTTGATCTTATTCTCTGGCAGAATGTCAGTGTTGCATTAAAGCAAGAGCTCAGAAAAGTCAACCTTTCAGCATGGACTCTAAAGAAAGGATCAATGTGGGAAACATATAAATTCACTGAGTATAAATGTAGATTCAGTGTCTCCTTCTCTGTAAAAAAACACCAGCCATGGATTTACTATACTGTTATATATCTAATGGCTATCATTTATGTGAAATATTTATAATATTATTAATAAAATATGAATGTACCAAATATGTATTAAGCACCTACTATGTGCCTGGATCACTTCTTTGCTTTTATTATAGACAGAATTTTACTTACCAAGTGTCAGTTAATTGATAATAATTAGTTTTACTTATACTTGTTTTAGATTTATCTTGTTCTTTGGTTTATCTAAAATATCAATAAAATACATATAAATATACATTTTAAAATATACATATGTTGCTTTGTAAACACTTGAGAAATCATGAACTAATTTTAACTTCACACTGATTTTAAATTTTCAGATGAGCAATAGGTGATGGATTAGAATTCTTTAAAAATATAATTATTTTGATTGTATCCAAAGTTAAGAAAGGCAAAAGCAAAAAAAAAAAAAGGTCAATATTCTTATTCTTAATTTTTATAATTTATGAAATGGTAATTATCATTATAATTATAGACTACTTATTGTCACTGATAATTTAGACAGAACAAAATATAATATTAGAAAATTCTACATTTTGTTATGTTTACTAGAAGCTATAATATACTATGCTTACAACTCAGTATCAAAGATAGCAACCTTTACCTCCAAAACTATTTTCTGTTGAGAGGTTTTCAGTATATTAAAAGCAGCATAGTCAATCACTATTTGCATTTATTTGGTTTGCTTCAATAATGTTACAGCATTTTAATGAACATAATTCAGATTGATTTGTAAGTATGGGTTTAAAAAAGTTTTCTATTTGAATTATTCTTTATAAAAGACAAAATAACACAAGATGAATACAAATGTGATCAAAGATGTATAATGGCAGCTCAATCATAATCACCCATGGTGAGAAGAAATTTCATGGAGTGAGAATCTAAAGGCATTGCTTGTCTTCCTCTTAAAATGAAAATCTACTAGCTGGAATGAGAAAGGGTTGCTCACAGGCATGCCTTAATTCACTGAATAATGACTATGCTTTTATGGCAGAGATTCAAGTCAGCTGAAGGACTGAAAGACTACTCAGTGGGAAGTAACTCTACTTCCCAGAGCTGATGAACTTTGGAACTGAGGTAAGTTGAGGAAAAAATGAAATCAGGCGTCCTACTGTATCTGTAGCAAGCCCTCACACTGATAATTTAATAGATATTGATGCCTGCCTACAGAGATGAATGGTTAGAGAAGAAGAGAGACATTTTTTCAGCAATTCTTGATTCCATATTATTCTTCTCAAAAGTACTGCTTGAAAGCTTAGTAAAATGATTCAAGAATACCATTACCTCTGGAATGTATCTAATTGGATAAATGGCAGTGGGTCATGGTTCCCACTGATGGAGAGGTAGTTTCAGTCATGCCGTAGTTTTGTTTAAGGAAGCTTTATAATGCTGAGTGAATTTTGTTATTTTTGGAAGACTACTATAATAATGCTTTTATCCCTATTTCTTTAGACATGTATCAGCACTTCAAGCACTGTATCCAAAACTTGTCATATTCCATCATCAGCAAAAACTAAAGAGTAACACCTGCTTTAAAAACAAGAACATAAAGCCTTTCTTTGTGTCATGTGATTATCTAATACCAAGTTAATCTTCCAAAAACAAAATTTTAATAACCTAATCTTGATCAAATGTATATGACACTCAATTTTGACATCATAATTTTCTTCACAGTGATCTACTGATAAGTTTAGTACAAGATGATTTATAAAAATACTTTGGACAGGTGCTCTGTAATTTTAAATATTTACTAAGATATTATTTTTGTGGTTAAATTTTCATGCCAAAATATGTGTCATTCACTGTAATCGAGTCAACATATGATGCAATGAAACAAAATGGACAATATCTATGAGAATAGAAAGGATATGCTAGATTTTTATGGGCTTAAACCTTTTGAATTCTAGGTCATTTTCTGATTGGCTTGAAAGCTTTGTTGTCATTTTAGATTTGGTATTGTTAAAATAGCCATATAAAGAAAAGAAAGATAAATTGTTATTTTTCTTCAATTTCAAGTGGAACTAATTTGCTTTCATGCCTCAATATTAGAATTGCAAAATATTACATTATGCATAGTACTTGAACTATGCATATGATATTCTAAGATTTTTAAATCAAAGTGTAGTCTTTTAACATTTGTGGAAGTGGTTTCATTCTTTGATACGTAGTAATGCATGATGCTATATATGGACAATACCATGTCTCAAATGAAACAAATGTTTATGTGATTCACATGCTCATATGCTCACAGTTCTTTGAGAGAATTCATGGTTTTGTGTATGTGCACAGAAAAGGGATAACAATGTGCCAAATCTCACAATGAATGCCTGCTAAATGAATCATACTATAATTACACTTTAGCAAAAGGTATGTATCTGTTTATTTTATTTTGAACTTGTAAGTTGTTTCAAGGAGGATTAAAGTTTTATTCTCTTAAGAAATTATACAGAGGAAAAAGTCTGTAAGTCATTCCCTCTTACAAGAAGAGTGCTGGACTGTTTTGTTCAAATTATGTATGTGTGGTGAAGCCCAAGCCAGAATTCTCCCGTCAATCAAGAGGAGGTAGGAGGGTATAAGGATACCTGAAGAGACTATATGAATTTCCAGTCATTCCTACTGTAACCCCCAATCCACATATGTGGTATCGATGATGGTTGTTCATTCATGGGAAACGTAAGGTGCTGAGAAAGTTATCTACTTCTGTGAGCATGTTATCCAATTGTTTTTATGTAGCTTAATGTTATAAGTATGATTCCATATCCTCTGTTTGAAGGAAACCTGTATCTCACCTATATCCTAAGTTATTTTGCTCACAATACTATACAGACCTTACATTGAAAGTGAGTTTTATGTGTATTTTATGATCTAGTATTATGATTAACATACTCTCAATAAAAAATTAGTTAATAGTAATACTTCATAAATAATTTCTATAAAAAATAAGTAGAAATTAAAACACAGATTAAAAAAAAAATCTGTTCTATATTTTGCTAAAGGACCAATCCATATTTCTCATATATGTATGTAAGTTGATAAGTTAGCATATAGGAAAAAAAATCAGTTTCTTTCAAGAAAGTAATACCTTGCTTTCTCTTTTTTCCATCAATAAAATAAAATTTATAGGTATTTTTAAAAGTTCTAGAAATCCTATGTGATATATAATGAAATCTAAAATTTCTTAATTTTATAAATATAAAAAATTATGTATGTTCCTCAGCTTAAGAAGAATGTGCTCTTATACAAGTTTACAGTGATCAGATCTAGACCTAACATAGCAATTTAAAAGGTCAAAATTATAGGATATTAACAAAACTTTTGATTACTTACTCAATTCAACCTTTTAAAGGAACTGGATTAAAAATCTCACTATAAACATTAATCTTTTTTTTTTCCCTCTTATGTGATCAGCTGTGCCTCATTCTTTGCAACCCCATGGACTATGTACATGTACATCCTGCCAGGCTACTCTATCCAAGGACTTTCCAGGCAAGAATTCTGGAGTGGGTTGCCATTTCCTCCTATAGGGGATCTTCCCAACCCAGGGATCGAAACTGTGTTTCCTGCATTGGCAAGTGGATTCTTTACCACTGAGCCACCTAGGAAGCATTAATCATATATAAGAGTAAATCACCAAGGTAGGCAACAAAATACTTTAAGCAAATATAATGGATATGAAGCTTCCATGGTAGACCAGATGGTAAAGAATCCACCTGCAATGCAGGAGAGCTGGGTTCTATTCTTGTGTTGGTAGGAACCCCTAGAGGAGAGCATGTATTCTTGCCTGGAGAATCCCCATGGACAGGGGAGCCTGATGGGCTACAGTTCATGGGTTCGCAAAAAGTCTCTCAGTCGAGAGACTAAGCACTGCATAGCACAATAAACAAGAAATTGTTCTAATAGGTGATATATCTTTGGATATGAATGTAATAATAGAATAAAAAGTCATGATAAAATATATTCAAAATACAGTGCAGGAGTGCATCCTATTCAAAGTCCAGGACTACTGAAGGCCAAGGGACATTACTACAAGATCAGTTTTGGGGGAATTTATTCCAAATGAAAACTTGTATTCTATGACAGTTTTTAAGACATCTTTTTTCCTACAAGTTTTGTCTCTTAGGCTCACATCCTAGCTTTAACATTATATTTCATAGAATCATCTCCCTGTGGAAGCCCAACATACAATTTCAGTATTTCTCAATTTGTTACAGTTGTGTTGATTATGTTTAAACATGTATAGCATGCAACTGAATTCCATCAACCCCTGTCCCCAAAGATCACAACCTCATTTTTTATAATTGTTTTACCCTTCCTTTCCTTGACACTATCCTTATACCTTTGACTGAATAACTGTGGATGATTTGAAAAAGCAGACAGTGTTAAATGAAGAAAAGTCTTTAATTTTTTTTTTTTATACATGGTTGAAAAGCTTCAAAGAGAGATCAAATGTCATTTTGTACACTATGCTTTTTTGAGGGAAGAGTGTAGCTAACATACATTTAATTCAACTAGAATACTCTATCCCAAGGTTCTGATTAAGATTTTATTATACTGTAGGATGATATATCAGAGAAGGCAATGGCAACCCACTCCAGTACTCTTGCCTGAAAAATCCCATGGATGGAGGAGTCTGGTAGACTGCAGTCCATGGGGTCGAGAAGAGTCGGACACCACTGAGTGACTTCACTTTCACTTTTCACTTTCATGCACTGGAGAAGGACATGGCAACCTACTCCAGTGTTCTTGCCTGGAGAATCCTAGGGACGGCGGAGCCTGGTGGGCTGCCATCTATGGGGTTGCACAGAGTCGGACACGACTGAAGCGACTTAGCAGCAGCAGCAGCAAGATGATATATAGTCATTTTTTAAGTAAATCTATTACTCTGAAGACTGTCCAAGCTCTTATTTGAATAAAACTGCAATTTACAGATTTGGTAAGTGAAAATTCTGCATACAGTAATCAGCAGATTTTAGTACATAGAATTTAAAGCCATAAAGTTTGCTGAGTATAGTCAAACTTGGTACTTTTGAGTTTTGTTAGATAATTAGATAAATATAACATGTTAATATTTTTTAAGAAGAAACTTGAGCAGAATAACTATACCTATTGCATTACTCATAACTGCCTACACAATACTCACTATAATCAAGGATCTCTCATCGTACACTGCTTAGTAATTTAGCAATGGAATTAACCTCTTTTCCAGTGAAGGAGGACCTTTACAATTTATTCTGTCTCTAAAAAGTTAATTTAATGTTTTAAGAGTATGAACTATGCCTTAGGGTTGAATAGGTCATACATCAGTGACAAGCAATCTACAGAGATCTCAGCAAGGGATTCTGTTTTTAGACCCAGGGATCCAAGCTGACAGCAATTCAAGCACCTTATATGGTAACTTCAGGACCATGTTGGCTACCTCAGTTGCTGCAACAGGGAAAGACAGAATGAGAACTGAGTGTGCCTTTCTCTGTGTCTCTCTGCAAGTGACTTATATCATCATTCAGAACTCACTAGCCAGAATAAGAAACATTACTTTGGTAACCACAAGGAGGATGAGAAAATATGATGAAGAAATAGAATACTTGGTATGTATTTTCATTACAAAAATTTTTATGGTGAAAAATGAGAACTGAAACACAAATGACAATTTACTATAAATTTTCTATGCTAAGGGACAAAATGATTTAAAATATAATGAACTGATTCAAATATGCCTAATTATACTACGCATTTACATGTCTATATTCCATCTGGATAACATCAGTACTTAATTAAACTGACCTTCATAATATAAGCCCTTGCACATATCATTCCAAATGATTTTCTCAAGACCCCATGGGCAAGAAGTTTAAGTAAGAATTTATCTGTTTTCTGTGATTTAAGAAGCTCTATGAAAGCAGTTTTCCCCCAAAACCTTCCATCATTCTCATAGCACTAAACTTGCTGAAAGATTACAAATATTTTCTACTCTTAATTTACAGTTTATAAGTTAATTTTTTTCATGCAAATTTACAAATGAAATTTACAAATAAATTTTATCCAACACTAAATTATAATTGCCTTTGGTAAAGATAGAAAATAAACCTAGTATGAGCTCTTGAAAATTTAAAATTTGTGTTTGTGTTAATTAGGTGGCACAGTGATAAAGAATCTGCCTGCCAATGCAGGAGACATGGATTCAATCCCTGGGTCAGAAGATTCCCTGGAGGAAGGCATGGCAAACCACTCCATGCCTGTATTCTTGTATTGTATTCTCCATGCATGTATTCTTGCCTGTAGAATCCCCATGGACAGAGGAGGCTGGTGGGCTACAGTTCATGGGGTCTCATAGAGTCAGACACAACTGAACACATAGTCATATATGCACACATGTAGGCATTGGGCCAGGTAAGCAGCAAGAATGAAGAGCATTTAAAGAATGGATGATTTCTCTGGGTATATATCTAGTAGTGGGGATGTTGTGTCATATGGTAGTTCTATTATCATTTTTTTTAGTAAATTCATACTGTTCTCTACAGTGGCTGTACCAACTTAGAAACAAGGTTTGGGGGATTCCCTTTTCTTTAAATCTCCAGTATGTATTGTTCATAGATTTTTGGTTGATGGCTCTTCTGAGTGGTGTGAGAGGATACTGCATTATATTTTGATTTGCATTTCTTACTAATTAGTGATGCTGAGCATCGTTTCTTGTGCCTTTTAATCATCTATGGTTAAAAGAAATGGTATGGACCTAACTGAAGCAGAAGATATTAAGAAGAGGTGGCAAGAATACACAGAAGAACTGTACATAAAAGATCTTCATGACCAAGATAATCACAATGATGTGATCAATCACCTAGAGCCAGACATCCTGGAATGTGAAGTCAAGTGGGCCATAGGAAGCAGCACTATGAAAAAGCTCATGAAGGTGATGGAATTCCAGTTGAGCTATTTCAAATCCTGAAAGATGATGCTGTGAAAGTGCTGCACTCAATATACCAGCAAATTTGGAAAACTCAGCAGTGGCCACAGGACTGGAAAAAGTCAGTTTTTATTCCAATCCCAAAGAAAGGCAATGCCAAAGTATGTTTAAACTACTGCACAATTGCACTCATCTCACACACTAGTAAAGTAATGCTCAAAATTCTCCAAGATAGGCTTCAACAGTATGTGAAACAATAACTTCCAGATGTTCAAGATGGATTTAGAAAAGGCAGAATAACCAGATATCAAATTGCCAACATCCACTGGATCATGGAAAAAGCAAGAGAGTTCCAGAGAAACATCTATTTCTGCTTTATTGACTATGCCAAAGCCTTTGACTGTGTAGATCACAACAAATTATGGAAAATTTTGAAAGAGATGGGAATACCAGACCACCTGACCTGCCTTCTGAGAAATCTGTATGTAGGTAAAGAAGCAACAGTTAGAACTGGACATAGAACAACAGACTGGTTCCAAATAAGGAAAGGAGTACATCAAGGCTGTGTACTGTCACCCTGCTTATTTAACTTCTATGCAAAGTATATAATGAAAAATTCTAGACTGGATGAAGCACAAGCTGGAATCAAGATTGCCAGGCAAAATATCAATAACCCCAGATATGTAGATGGCACCACACATATGGCAGAAAGTGAAGAACTAAAGAGCCTCTTGATGAAAATGAAAGAGGAGAGTGAAAAAGTTGGCTTAAGCTCAACCTTCAGAAAACGAAGATCATGGCATCTGGTCCCATCACTTCATGGGAAACAGATGGGGAAACAGTGGAAACAGTGGCTGACTTTATTTTTGGGGGCTCCAAAATCACTTCAGATGGTGATTGCAGCCATGAAATTAAAAGATGCTTGCTCCTTGGAAGGAAAGTTATGACCAACCTAAACAGCATATTAAAAAGCAAAGACATTACTTTGCCAACAAAGGTCTGCCTAGTCAAAGCACAGTTTTTCCAGTAGTCATGTATGGATGTGAGTTGGACTATAAAGAAAGCTGAGCACCAAAGAATTGATGCTTTTGAAATATGGTGTTGGAGAAGACTCTTGAGAGTCCCTTGGACTGCAAGGAGATCCAATCAGTCTATCCTAAGGGATATCAGTCCTGAATATTCATTGGAAAAGCTGATTGATTCTGAAGGTGAAACTCCAATACTTTGGCCACCTGATGCAAAGAACTGACTCATTTGAAAAGACCCTGATTCTGGGAAAGATGAAATTGGGAGGGGAAGGGGACAGCAGAAGATGAGATGGTTGGATGGCATCACTGACTTAATGGACATGAGTCTCCGGAGTTGGTGATGGACGGGAAGGCTTGGCTTTCTGCAGTCCATGGAGTTGCAGAGTCAGACACAACTGAGTGACTGAATTGAACTGAACTTAACCATCGACATGCCTTCTTTGGAAAAATATCTTTTTAAATCTTCTTTGATTAGGTTATTTTGTAGTTGTTGATATTTAGCTGCATGAATTGTTTATATATTTTGGAGATAAATTCCTTTCTGTTGCTTAATTTGCCAATATTTTCTTTTATTCTAAGGGTTGTCATTTCATTTTGTTTATCATATTGATCTCTATGCATAAGTTTTTAAGTTTAATTAGGTCTCATTCGTTTATTTTCATTTATTTTTATTACTTTAGTAGATTGACATAAATTGCAGTAAGATTTCTTTTGACCAAAGTATGTTCTGCTCATGTTTTGTTCTAAGGATTTTGTAGTGTTCAACTTTATTATAATTGGAAAGAAAAGATATATGCATCCCAATGTTCATTGCAGCAACGCTTACAATAACCAGGACATGGAAACATCCTAAATATCCATCCAAAGATGGATGGATAAAAAAGAGGTGGCACCTTGATACAATGGAATATTAGTCATAACAGAGAAGGAAATGGCAACCCACTTCAGTACCCTTGCTTGGAAAATACCATGGACAGAGAAGCCTGGTGGGCTACAGTCTATGAGGTCTCAAAGAGTTGGACATGACTTAGTGAGTAAACAACAATTTGTCATAGAGGAAAAAAAATATTGCCATTTGCAGAGACATGCTTAGGCTGTCTAACTATTAGACTGTCATACAGAGTGAAGTAAGTCTGAAGGAAAAAAAGCATCAGAAATCTGGAAAAATGATACAGATGAGCACATTGCCAAGAAGAAATAGAGAAACAGATGTAGAAAACAAATTTATGGAAAGCAAGGGGGGCTGCAGAAGGGTGGGAGAAGGTGGAAGATTGGGACTGACATATATATTTATGGCTTCCCTGGTGGCTCAAATAGTAAAGAATCTGCCTGCAATGCAGGAGACCCAGGTTGAATCCCTGGGTGGGGAGAATCCTCTGGAGAAGAGAATAGGTACCTACTCCAAACCCTTGTCTGGAGAACTCCATGGATAGATGCTACTGTCTATGGGCTTTAAAAAGTTGGACATGATTGAGCAACTAAGACACACACACACATACAAAGATGGGCTCGATAAAGGACAGAAATGGTATGGACCTAACAGCATCAGAAGATATTAAGTAGAGGTGGCAAGAATACACAGAAGAACTGTACAAAAAAGATCTTCACGACCCAGATAATCATGATGGTGTGATCATTGACCTAGAGCCAGACATCCTGGAATGTGAAGTCAAGTGGGCATTAGAAAGCATCACTATGAACAAAGCTAGTGGAGGTGATGGAATTCCAGTTGAGCTATTTCAAATCCTGAACGATGATGCTGTGAAAGTGTTGCACTCAATGTGCCAGCAAATTTGGAAAACTCAGCAGTGGCCACAGGACTGGAAAAGGTAAGTTTTCATGCCAATCCCAAAGAAAGGCAATGCCAAAGAATGCTCAAACTACCACACACTTGCACTCATCTCACATGCTAGTAAAGTAACGCTCAAAAGTCTCCAAGCCAGGCTTCAGCAATACATGAACCGTGAACTTCCCGATGTTCAAGCTGGTTTTAGAAAAGGCAGAGGAACAAGAGATCATATTGCCAACATCCACTGGATCATTGAAAAAGCAAGAGAGTTCCAGAAAAACATCTATTTCTGCTTTATTGACTATGTCAAAGCCTTTGACTGTGTGGATCACAACAAACTGTGGAAAATTCTGCAAGAGATGGGAATACCAGACCACCTGACCTGTCTCTTGAGAAATATGTATGCAGGTCAGGAAGCAACAGTTAGAACTGGACATGGAACAACAACTGGTTCCAAATAGGAAAAGGAGTACATCAAGGTTGTATATTGTCACCCTGCTTATTTAATTTATATGCAAAGTACATCATGAGAAATGCTGGAATGGAAACACCCTGCTTATTTAACTTCTATGCAGAGTACATTATGAGAAACACTGGACTGGAAGAAACACAAGCTGGAATCCAGATTGCCGGGAGAAATATCATAATCTCAGATATGCAGATGACACCACCCTTATGGCAGAAAGTGAAGAGGAACTAAAAAGCCTCTTGATGAAAGAGGAGAGTGAAAAAGTTGGCTTAAAGCTCAACATTCAGAAAACGAAGATCATGGCATCCGATCCCATCACTTCATGGGAAATAGATGGGGAAACAATGGAAACAGTGTCAGACTTTATTTTGGGGGGCTCCAAAATCACTGCAGATGGTGATTGCAGCCATGAAATTAAAAGACGTCTACTCCTTGGGAGGAAAGTTATGAGCAACCTAGATAGCATATTCAAAAGCAGAGACATTACTTTGCCAACAAAGGTCCGTCTAGTCAAGGCTATGGTTTTTCCTGTGGTCAGGAGGACCACATCCATAGTATGGATGTGAGAGTTGGACTGTGAAGAAGGCTGAGCACCAAAGAATTGATGCTTTTGAACTGTGGTGTTGGAGAAGACTCTTGAGAGTCCCTTGGACTGCAAGGAGATCCAACCTGTCCATTCTGAAGGAGATCAGCCCTGGGATTTCCTCGGAGGAATGATGCTAATGCTGAAACTTCAGTACTTTGGCCACCTCATGTGAAGAGTTGACTCATTGGAAAAGACTCTGATGCTGGGAGGGATTGGGGGCAGGAGGAGAAGGGAACGACAGAGGATGAGATGGCTGGATGGCATCACTGACTCGATGGACGTGAGTCTAAGTGAACTCTGGGAGTTGGTGATGGGCAGGGAGGCCTGGCGTGCTGTAATTGATGGGGTCACAAAGAGTCGGACACGACTGAGCGGCTGAACTGAACCGAACTGAACACATACACACATATAACTCAATTACTTTGCTGTTCAGCAGAAACTAACACAACATTATAAAGCAACTGTACTCCAAAAAATTTTAAAAAGTAGCGGAAAATGTCAATATGGAAATTCACTAAAACATACTTTAAAATTAAGCTTTGTTAATCATTCTTCACTGAAAAAGACATGCAAAGCTACAAAAAATAGCATATCCTCTGAATTTCAATAATGCAAACCAAAAATGTGATACAAGAAGAGCAAGCTAACATTTCTGCTACAATAAATTGTGAATGTTTTGGGAGGAAATTAATTGCATTCTTGTCTACAAAATTTCTGAACTATGCAATGCACTAGTTACAATAATGCTTGCATATTTGTGGGAAAATGTACAAAGATGTTCATTATTGTGTTGCTTTTTATATGAAAATGTCACAAATCTTAAAAATGAATAATCAAATAAATTATGGAACATACATTCTATGAAATATACATATTTTTAAGTCATTAAATTCAAGTCCAACTCTTTTGAAACCCCACGGACTGTGGCCCACCAGGCTCCTCTGTCCATGGGATTTTCCAGGCAAGAATACTGGAGTGGGTTGCTATTTCTTTTCCCAGGGTATCTTCTTAACCCAGGGATCAAACCTGCATCTCCTGCTTGGCAGGTGGATTCTTTATCACTGAACCATATGGGAGTCCCCTATGAAACACTATGAAGCTATTAAAATTGTACATGAAGTAACTGTCTGTGGAGATGTTTCTGATAATGAAGACTAAGGAATGAGTCAAGTGATAGAAGTAATAAAATTACTATCATAACAAATATATATTGGGTTCTTTATCAGTGTCAAATATTATTATAAACATCTCAAATACATTACACTTATATTCACACACTACTTCTGTAGTGCAGGTACAATTGTAACTCTCTTTTCACAGATGAGGAAATGGAGTCTCCGAGAAATTTATCATCTTGGTCAAGATTACAGGACTAGTGAACCTGGTGAAACTTGGAAACAAACCAAGGCAGCCTGTTCCTCAGGCTATATTATTCCTACTGGGAGATACAATATTAATATACATACACATACAGACACACATAAGCTCAGTAGTGAGTGTGTATGTGGGTGTAACTTAAAGATACTAGAAATTAAAGGATACTGTTTGATGGGGAAAAAAAAATTGTCCTGTCACTGTAAACCAACAATGCTTTAAAAAGAATGATAGGATAAACATCAAACTTCCACATGTGGGACCAGAATATAGGCTATTATATTAATCTTATAAAAGCTGTTGCTGTATTTGCTTGTATAAAGCTTTCTTTATAGCCACAGAGCTTTGCTGAGGTTAAGCATTTGATAAATACGTTGCTAAATTACTGAGTAATGGAATGTTTGAATGTTCACAATGCTTGTGAAGTGCTTGTGCTTAGTTGCTTATTCGTGTCTGACATTTAGTGACCCCACAGACTGTAGTCCACAAGGTTCCTCTGTCCATGGGGATTTGCCAGGCAGGAATGCTGGAGTGGGTTGCCATGTCCTCCTCCAGGGGATCTTACCAACCCAGGGATCGAACCCAGGTCTTCCACATTTTAGGTGGATTCTTTACCATCTGAACCACCAGGGAAGCTCAAGAATACTGTATGGGTAGCCTATCTCTTTTCGAGGGTATCTTCCCAATCCAAAGATTGAACTGGGGTCTCCTGCATTGCAGGCAGATTCTCTACCAGTTGAGCTATGAGGGAAGTCCCCTTTACACTCTACTTAAATTTCTCTACCACAAATTCTCCTATCAGGGCAGTTTACAAATATCTAACCCTTGACATATATAGAAGAAATGCCACATCCAAATTTGCCACTATGCAAAAATGTTCATTGAATGGAATTTAATGCATTTAAATCATAAAATGGCTCGCTCTCATTTTGTCACAAAAGAAATGCTATAACCAGTGAGAGTGTTCCTGACCTAGGGAGCAGCAGCAAACCCAGTCACCTTGGAATCTCATTTGCCGTAAATGACAAGATACAATAACCATAAAACCCTATTATAATAGTGTACTTACATGCATACATTTACTGACTGTATATGATATAAACAATACACTACATGCACAATATTCTATAACTAAAGTATTAACCTATCTCTACCAAGGGGAAAAACAGAAACAGTACCTCATCAACAATGGGTACCTCACAAAAAAATAGTAAAGCAGAATTAAAATTACATTAAAAAAAACCATTAAGGCTCCTTCCATCCTTAAGTTCCATGAAAAATACGCTCCATGATATTGCAAATATGATAAATATATCTTAAAAATAATCAAATTTTGATGAGAAACATTCTCACACTAACTTTAAAGACAGCATTGCTTTTACCACTTAGGTTTCTTAAGATTTTGAGAGGAATAAGAATTCTACACATAATGATCAAAGGTTTAATCCAAAAAGAGGATATAACAATTATAAATATATATGCACTTCTTTTAGGTTAGTTGAATTATTGGAAATGAGGTCATATTATTCATAGCCTTATGCTATAACAAATTTTGACAATTATCTCTAGACATAAGTAAGTTTTATAAATAGTTTAAGTTCATGCCACCTTAGGGTATCAGTAAGATTTTCAGGCCACCCCTAGTAAGGAGAAATACTCAGTTGAAAACAGAATTTAAGCATAGAGTTTACTAAATTTATTCAAAAGTTTAATAACAAACCACTTAATATCATCATTTATATGATTTTGATGGATGTTTCTATGTTCCTTTGAAAATTTTAAATACTCTGGGTCACCCTTATGAGTTCACTGAGGTTTTCAGGGGCATGTTTTCATGTATATGGAAACCATGGTGTCATAATAGAATTTAAATTCCTTAGTTTGAAAAAATATTTTCAAAGGTATATTTTAATTCCAAATGTAAATTATTTTAACTTAGATTTGTTAATTAACATTGAATTAAATAACAGAATTAAATAATACATTACTATTAATTATGTTAATATCAATATCCTTGATTAATGTAATTTTTTTCAAGTTTTTATGATTTTGTTTAGGGGTATGGTCCTTTTCTGATCTATATAGTAACTGGCAATTTCTTATAGGTTTCTTCTGTTTTTAGGTAAAAGGTAAATGTATAGTTCTCTGGAATGTTTCTAAATGTTTTCATGACCTATTCATTTCTATATTGATAGTTATGTTAACCTGTCAAAATGAAATATGAGCTTTATGGCATCAATAATAGCTGTTTGAAGAGTGGCTGTTATAAAAATAAAGAGAGAGGGGCTTATGACTCACATTTTATCATTCTAAATATATATATAATTTTTTCTATGATGTGAAATATTTTTATATTGTGAGAAAGCCATAAATGTGCCACTAAAAGTCTTCCCAAGGAAATAAATTCTGGATATATTTAATGATGATATCAACATAAAATCATGCTTTTAGAAGTCATGTGTATAAATGAATATTTTTCAATAATTTAACATTGTAAATTGAAAGCCAAATTTCACTAGAGATAGATAAGAGATACCAAATTAGTTTCTAGTGCTTTTAATACTACTATTAAGTGTAACCATAAATGAATTAACTTTGTTAACTTCACCATGAGATATAAAGATATATAATCTTCCTCACAAGTCAATGCCAGAGTCAACTGAACTAAACTTTATCAATAATGCCTGGCACAAGGAAGTCATTAATCTAGTAGGTACAGAATTTAGAATTTCAAATTTATTTCTGAAAAACTAAATTGTTCATCTGTTATTTTGCTTAAATAGTTTACATTTCATCAATATTTACTTGAAAAATATTTACAAATATTTCTGTATAATCTGTCAATTATTGTAGTAAGAACCAGAGATGAAAAATTGAGCAAGACAAACATTGTTGGCCACAATGGAGCTTCCTTTATTAGTATGTGTCTGAGATGTGGGGATACAGAAAAAGTACTCACAGGATACAAAAATGTAACATTTCAAAAAGTGATCAATATCATGATTAACTACTCACTGGGAAGTTATTTTGGATAGAATGGAAAGGGTAATAAGGCAACATCTAAAATCAGGACTTAATAATAAGGAAGAACAAGTCCTACCTCCTAGGAAAATAGATTCCCATGCAGATGAATCTATACAAAGACCAAAAGATGGGAATAAACCAGAACTAACTGATGAGTAAGACAAATGTTAGAGAAGAGCTGACTCATTGGAAAAGATACTAATGCTGGAAAGATTGAGAGCAGGGGGAGAAGAGTCCAACAGAGGATAAGATGTTTGGTTGGTCTCATTGACTCAGTGGATATGAGTTTGCTCAAACTTCAGGAGATAGTTTGAGCCTCCAGGGAAACCTGGAGGCTGCAGTCATTGGGATCTCTAAGAATCAGACACAACTGAGCGACTGAACAACAAAAAGTACAGCTACAACAGAATGAGGAATGTTTCAGGGGGTCTCACTGCAGGAGAAAGGAGGGATCAGATTTCTATATCATGACAGGAAGGCTATTGTTGGGCTTGCCTTGTGGCTCAGCTGGTAAAGAATCTACCTGCAATACAGGAGACCTGAGTTTGATCCCTGGGTTGGGAAGATCCTCTGGAGAAGGGAAAGTCTACCCCTTCCATTATTCTGGCCTGGAGAATTCCATGGAGTATAGCCCATGGCACAAGTCAGACACAACTGAGTGACTTTCACTTTCACTTCACACTTTCAAAACTGTGTTGTTGTTCAGTCGCCCAGTCATGTCTGACTTTTTGCAAACCCATGGATTGCAGCATGCCAGGCTTCCTTGTCCTTCAGCATCTTGTGAACCTTCCTCAAACTCATGTCCATTTAGTTGGTGATGCCATCCAGCCATCTCGTCCTGTGTCATCCCTTTCTCTTCCTGCCTCCAATCTTTCCCAGCTACCAGGAACTTTTCTCGGAGAAGGCAATGGCACCCCACTCCAGTACTCTTGCCTGGAAAATCCCATGGATGGAGAAGCCTGGTGGGCTGCAGTCCATGGGGTCACTAGGAGTCAGACATGACTGAGCGACTTCACTTTCACTTTTCACTTCCATGCATTGGAGAAGGAAATGGCAACCCACTCCAGTGTTCTTGCTTGGAGAATCCCAGGGACGGGGGAGCCTGGTGGGCTGCCGTCTATGGGGTCACACAGAGTCAGACACGACTGAAGCGACTTAGCAGCAGCAGCAGGGTCTTTTCTAATGAGGCAGCTCTTTGCATCAGTTGGCCAAAGTATGGGAATTTCAGTATCAGTCCTTCTAATGAACATTTAGGACTGATCTCCTTTAGGATTGACTGGTTTGATCTCCTTGCAGTCAAAGGGACTCTCAAGAGTCTTCACCAACACCACGGTTCAAAAGCATCCATTCTTTGGCGCTCAGCTTTCATTATGGTCCAACTCTCACATCCATACATGACTACTGGAAAATGATAGATTTAACTAGATTTTCCTTTGCTGCCAAAGTAATGTCTCTGCTTTTTAATATGCTGTCTAGGTTTTTCATAGTTTTTCTTTCAAGGAGCAAGTGTCTTTTAATCTCATGGCTGCAGTCACCATCTGCAGCGATTTTGGAGCCCAAGGAAATGAAGTGTGTCACTGTTTCCACTGTTTCCCCATCTTTTTCCCATGAAGTGATGAGACCAGATGCCATGATCTTGTTTTTTGAATGTTGAGTTTTAAGCCAGCTTTTTCACTCTCCTCTTTTACCTTCATCAAGATGCTCTTTAATTCCCTTTTGTTTTCTGCCATAAAGTTGGTGTCATCTGCATATCTGAGGTTATTGATATTTCTCCTGGCAATCTTGATTTTGATTCCATCTTGTGTTTCATCCAGCCCAGCATTTGCATGATGTACTTTACATATAAGTTAAATAAGCAGGGTGACAATATACAGTCTTGATGTACTCCTTTCAAATCTGGAACCAGTCCGTTCTTCCGTGTCCAGTTCTAACTGTTGCTTCTTGACTTGCATACAGGTTTTGCAGGAGACAGGTAATGTAGTCTGGTATTTCCATCTGTTGAAAAATTTTCCAGTTTGTTGTGATCCACACAGTCAAAGACTTTAGTATAGTCAATGAAGCAGAAGTAGGCAGGAAGGTTGGATTTGTTCTAATACTAGTAGAAAGATTTTGGGTGATTTAATCAAGTTGTAGATGTGATTAAATCTGTTTAAAACAGAAACTCAAAGTTAGATAATTGTTAGGCTTTTGCATTAGTTTAACCGGGAGAAAATGGATTTGTAATAAATGGTATTAGAGGAGATGTGGAGAAAAAATTCATTTGGGAAATATTTTGGAATACAACCAAGAGAATGAATTTTCTGAAAGCAGGCATGGAAGATTAATTTGGGATAATTTATGCCATAGAGGAATTCTGATACCATAACAAGAGAATGAATGAATTATGAATTAATGCAAGGGAGTGTAGAGGAAACAAGTCAAGATATCTTCTTTTGGACATATAAAATTAGAACTAACACACACAAAAGATGTGCTTTTCATTATAGGGGACTGGAATGCAAAAGTAGGAAGTCAAGAAACACCTGGAGTAACAGGCAAATTTGGCCTTGGGAAACAGAATGAAGCAGGGCAAAGACTAATAGAGTTTTGCCAAGAGAACACACTGGTCATAGCAAACACCCTTTTCCAACAACACAAGAGAAGACACTACACACGGACATCACCAGATGGTCAACAACGAAATCAAATTGATTATGTTCTTTGCAGCCAAAGATGGAGAAGCTCTATATAGTCAGCAAAAACAAGACCAGGAGCTGACTGTGGCTCAGACCGTGAACTCCTTATTGCTAAATTCAGACTTAAATTGAAGAAGATATGGAAAACTACTAGACCTTTCAGGTATGACCTAAATCAAATCCCTTATGATTATACAGTGGAAGTGAGAAATAGATTTAAGGGCCTAGATCTGATAGATAGAATGCCTGATGAACTATGCAGTGAGGTTCATGACACTGTCCAGGAGACAGGGATCAAGATCATCCCCATGGAAAAGAAATGCAAAAAAGCAAAATGGCTGTCTGGGGAGGCCTTACAAATAGCTGTGAAAAGAAGAGAAGCAAAAATCAAAGGAGAAAAGGAAAGACATAAGCATCTGAATGCTGAGTTCCAAAGAATAGCAAGAAGAGATAAGAAAGCCTTCTTCAGCGATCAATGCAAAGAAATAGAGGAAAACAACAGAATGGGAAAGACTAGAGATCTCTTCAAGAAAATTAGAGATACCAAGGGAACATTTCATGCAAAGATGGGCTCAATAAAGGACAGAAATGGTATGGACCTAACAAAAGCAGAAGATATTAAGAAGAGGTGGCAAGAATACACAGAAGAATAGTACAAAAAAGATATTCATGACCAAGATAATCATGATGGTGTGATCATTCACCTAGAGGCGGACATCCTGGAATGTGAAGTCAAATGGCCCTTAGAAAGCATCACTATGAACAAAGCTCGTGGAGGTGATGGAATTCCAGTTGAGCTATTTCAAATCCTGAAAGATGATGCTGTGAAAGTGCTGCACTCAATATGCCAGCAAATTTGGAAAACTCAGCAGTGGCCACAGGAATGGAAAAGGTCAGTTTTCATTCCAATCCCAAGGAAAGGCACTGCCAAAGAATGCTCAAACTACTGCACAATTGCACTCATCTCACATGCTAGTAAAGTAGTGCTCAAAATTCTCCAAGCCAGGCTTCAGCAATATGTGAACGGTGAACTTCCTGATGTTCAAGCTGGTTTTAGAAAAGGCAGAGGAACCAGAGATCAAATTGCCAACATCCAGTGGATCATTGAAAAAGCAAGAGAGTTCAAGAAAAGCATCTGTTTCTGCTATATTGACTATGTCAAATCCTTAGACTGTGCAGATCACAATAATCTGTGGAAAATTCTGAAAGAGATGGGCAAACCAGACCACCTGACCTGCCTCTTGAGAAATCTAGATGCAGGTTAGGAATGAACAGTTAGAACTGGACATGGAAAAACAGACTGGTTGCAAATAGGAAAAGGAGTATGTCAAGGCTGTATATTGTCACCCTGCTTATTTAACTCATATGCAGAGTACATCATGAGAAACGCTGGGCTGGAAGAAACACAAGCTGGAATCAAGATTGCTGGGAGAAATATCAATAACCTCAGATATGCAGATAATATCACCTTTATAGCAGAAAGTGAGGAGGAACTAAAAAGCCACTTGATGAAAGTGAAAGAGGAGAGTGAAAAAGTTGGCTTAAATCTCAACATCCAGAAAACAAAGATCATGGCCCGGTCCCATCACTTCATGGGAAATAGATGCGGAAACAGTGGAATCAGTGTCAGACTTTATTTTGTTGGGCTCCAAAATCACTGCAGATGGTGACTGCAGCCATGAAATTAAAAGACACTTACTCCTTAGAAGGAAAGTTGTGACCAACCTAGATAGCATATTCAGAAGCAGAGACATTACTTTGCCAACAAAGGTCCGTCTAGTCAAGACTATGGTTTTTCCTGTGGTCATGTATGGATGTGAGAGTTGGATTGTGAAGAAAGCTGAGAGCGGAAGAATTGATGCTTTTGAACTGTGGTGTTGGAGAAGACTCTTGAGAGTCCCCTTGGACTGCAAGGAGATCCAACCAGTCCATTCTAAAGGATGTCAGTCCTGGGTGTTCTTTGGAAGGAATGATGCTAAAGCTGAAATTCCAGTACTTTGGCCACCTCATGCGAAGAGTTGACTCTTTGGAAAAGACTCTGATGCTAAGGAGGGATTGGAGGCAGGAGGAGAAGGGGACGACAGAGGATGAGATGGCTGATGGCATCACCATTTCAATGGACGTGAGTTTGAGTGAACTCTGGGTGTTGGTGATGGACAGGGACGCCGGGCCTGCTGCAATTCATGGGGTCGCAAAGAATCGGACACGACTGAGCAACTGAACTGAACTGAACTGAGTACATTTCCAAAGGAAGAATCTGAGTAATTTGTTAGATAAATGGACATATGAATCTGGCACTCATGGGAGATAGCAAGACTATAACAATAAATCTGGCAATCATTAGAATATAAATTATTTAAAACCTTGAGGGTAAATGACATTATGCAATGTTATGCAATACAAGGAGTAAAGAGCCCAAGGTGAAGCCCAACGTACCCTAGAGTTTTGAGACCCCCTTTAAGAGAAGCCTTAGAAGTGGGGCTAGGGTACAAAGAAAATTAGGATATTCTATTGCACTAATTCCTGGAAATGGAGTTTTCTGTTTGTTTGTTTTAAGAAATTGGGAATGATGTTCTATCATATCCTGCTGAGAAGAAAATTAAAGTGAAAATATAGGATTAATATTTTGCAAGGTATAAAATGCTTTCAGTTTTAGTAAGGACTCTTATTCGCATGTTAATGAAGAAAGCTATTGTAGTGTAAACTTAAGAAAAAATAAGGATAAAAAAATGACAGCATTTACACACATTTGGTGTATTAACTGTACAGTATTATGGAAAATAATGGACTTTAGATTAAGTTGCATCACTTCAGGTTTCTTTAAAAGTAACAATTTAGTGATTAATGGAAAATAATTCTATTTATTCTGCTGATGAATATACAGAAGTGTCAGTGATTTATTATTTTTTTCTGATATTAATAAAATAATATTCAAATTTTAAACATCAAATTCCTATTTTAAAATCTAATTGTAATAAAGCTTATATTTGAGCCACTTAAATTGCATAAAATAGAAATATAATTTAGAAGACTTTTTAAGATATTTAATTTCATTTTCAAAAATATTTGTTATATTTATTGATAATATGTTTGTCAAGACTCAGTAGTTCAACTATATTATTAATATTTTAGCACAATGTTTTTTGTAATAAAAATATACGCATGTGAGTATCTTTGTTTGGAGACAGACAGACATACATAGAAGAGTCAAAGAAGAGGAAATGAGCTTTGGGGAGGGATGAAAAATTTTAATAGCATAAATGTATCAGCTGTATGAAGACATTGCTATTCAACTATAATTTAAACAAGAATATATTTTTACTTGTCCTTCCAGACTAAATATAAGCTAACTTTCGAATGTGTTTTGGGGCAGGCTTTGTTATATCAAATGCCATTAGGAGTGTTGTAGACCATTTTATATACCATTTTTAGAAGGGATGAGCTTAAAGTACAAATGAATACTAAATATAAATGAATAGAAGTATTTCTTAGACTAGTAAGAAAGATTAAATATTATCACATTCAATAGTTCAGTGAAGGCACATGGAATTTTAAATATATACTTTTTCAAATAGAATTGTATGTTATAAAATTTGGTTTTGTATTACTCAAAAAGGTATGCCTGTTGTTTGAAATTTCCTACTGCTAATTGGATGTGAATCCAGATGAGTATTTGCTTAGCAGTAGATTATTAGAATGCAGACTACTTAGAAAAGAAAATACTTCTCCTTGGTATTACTGAACACTTCTGTTAGCATAAGATTTTGTATCACTATACTGAAAGATCCCCTTACTTCCAGGTGGTAATAGTTGTGATAAAAAAATGAAGAACAAAGAAAACTCCATAACACCACACATTATCCCTTACTAAAAATTTCATGATGACAGGATTAAATGAGAGCTTTTACACTGAGCCAGTGTTGAAGGAGAGACAGAGGGGGAAAGTTATGTGAAATCCTTAAATTCACTAATAAAATTTTCTTTAAGCTTATGCATCAATGAAGAATTCAAACTTTATGTGAAAGGAAGGAGAATTTAACGTCTCCTTTCATGAAAACATCTGAACACAGAAACAGTTGGAGAAAACAAAGGATCAAAACAAAAATTTTCAAACTTAAAATGTTATCGTTGAAAATAGAATACTCCAATTCCAGAGAACATAAATAGTTAGCATGTTATAATGAATAGAAAAATAATGATGCAAAATAAAACCAATGGTTACATTTGCTTTATAAACATTGAATAGATAGAGATGTTTTCAGGAAAAATATTGAAAGTCTTTATACATTTTATACATGTCTCCAACAGTGTATTGAAAAGGATAAATCAAAATAAGAAATTAAAATCTGGACTTTACTATATTAATTATAGCTATCATTTGGTTAACTTTGCATAACCCCATTAAATCTTTATAATATTGTAAAGTCTTAGCCAGTTTTTCAAAGCAAGTTTTTGGCCACCATTTAACAAAATGGAAAAAGACTGGAAGTTGTTTGATAATGCCTTAAAGATATTTCAGTCATTTTCATTCCAAGACATATTGTTTATCTTATCCCCAAGCAAAATCTCTCATAGGCACACATTGAATTTTTTAAATTTATCAACTTCTTATTTAGAGTTTATATCTAAATTCAATACTGTCTGATTTAACTATGTAGACAAGATTTGCTTTTATTTCACAGAATATGCTGCATAAATAAAATTAATTCTTTGTTTTTTGAATGTTACAATGACAATGTTTTAAGTGCATAGTAAGTGCTTTTGTTCTAACAAGTCATAGTGAAGGTAAGACTCTCCTCAAGATGTGGCAAGTGGAATGTTCTCTTAGGTTTGGGAATTAGAATACTTTCATATTGAGGATTGTTTTTCTGTATATGTTACATTATGCTATATCAAATGTCTATTTTACATAGGAGAAATGTGATATCAAGTATATGACAAATGGGTACATTAAAAGAAAATGGTAAGTACATTTTTTAAAATGTATTTTTTCATTTAAATACTAGATATTTATGTCTGTATAAAATATAGTTCAGTTATCAAAGTATTTTTCTGTTAAAGCTGGCCTTAACAATCTATTTGCACAAAGTGCATTTATGCATTAAATTGAAAATAATAGCACATATTGTTTTAAAAGATGTGATTTATGTGTAATATGTGAGTTATATAATTTATGTAACATAAAATATTTATATAATTGGCCCCTTTGACAGACATTTTCTGGACCAGATGAATAAATTCATAAATGATCCCCTTATTGCCATTAAACTTGTCACTTCTGCTCTCTTCTCCAAATGACAGAGGCACTGATATTTTATAAAAGCAAATTTATTCTTGTTGTTCTCTAGCTTAATTTCACTCACTCTATCCCTATTAAATTTAGAATGCATTTCAACATGCCTAGCAGACATAAGCTCTTGCTTCATCTTGACTTAATTTCATTGTACTCTCTGCTTCATTCATTAATCTCTGGCTACCTTGGTCTCTTGTCTCTATGGGCCTTTATTGCTATCAGAACTTTATACATCCTTTCTCTATATTTTGAATACTCATTCACCTTTCCTTTACCTTGCAGGCATCAGATCACTTATTTCAAATTAGACTAGTGTTCTACTTTTTGGTGCTTCTATAGATTTATTTTATTATAATTTTAACATAATTTTTTCAAAAAATATGTTTTCTGTAAATGTCAGAATAGAATGGTGGTTACCAGGATTTGGTGGGTGGGAGACCTGGCTATCTGTTGTTTAAAAGCACAGAATTGCAACTAGTAGATAAATAAATGTAGTGATTATACACAACATTGCAGTATTATAAACTTCAAAGTTGCTAAGAGACTAGACCTATATTGTTCACATCACAGAAAGGAAACAGTTATGTGAGATGATAGAGATATTAGCTAACCCTATGGTGGTAATCAAGCTTCCCTGGTAGCTCAGCTGGTGAAGAATCTGACTGCAATGCAGGAGACTCTGTTTCAATTCCTGGGTTGGGAAGATTCCCTGAAGAAGGGAGAGGCTACCCACTTCAATATTCTCAGGCCTTCCTGGTAGCTAAGATGGTAAAGAATTCACCTGCAATGAGGGTGACTTGGGTTTAATCCCTGGGTTGGGAACATCTCCTGGAGGAGGGCAACCCACTCCAGTATTCTTGCTTGGAGAACTCCATGGACAGAGGAGCCCGGTGGGCTACAGTCCCTAGGGTCACAATGAGTTGGAAATGACTGAGCAACTAAGCACAGCACATGGTGGTAATCATATTGCAATATATAAATGTATCAAATCAACATTTTGTAAATTTAAACTTACAAAATTTCCATCTTATTTTTTTAAATCATGGTTTTCTTTGTTTTGTGTAGTCCTTTTATTTATATTATTATTTTTGGAATGCTCTAGCAGCTATTTAAGTTATGGCCAACCTAGATAGCATATTCAAAAGTAGAGACATTACTTTGCCAACAAAGGTTTGTCTAGTCAAGGCTATGGTTTTTCCTGTGGTCATGTATGGATGTGAGAGTTGGACTGTGAAGAAAGCTGAGCACCAAAAAATTGATGCTTTTGAACTGTGGTGTTGGAGAATACTCTTGAGAGTCCCTTGGACTGCAAGGAGATCCAACCAGTCCATTCTGAAGGAGATCAGCCCTGGGATTTCTTTGGAAGGAATGATGCTAAAGCTGAAACTCCAGTACTTTGGCCACCTCATGCGAAGAGTTGACTCATTGGAAAAGGCTCTGATGCTGGGAGAGGTTGGGGGCAGGAGGAGAAGGGGACGACAGAGGATGAGATGGCTGGATGGCATCACTGACTCGATGGACATGAGTCTGAGTGAACTCTGGGAATTGGTGATGGACAGGGAGGCCTGGCGTGCTGCAATTCATGGGGTCACAAAGAGTAGGACACGACTGAGCGACTGATAGGATATGATCTGATCTGAGCAGCTATTTCAATACTCAAAATGATAAAATGCAGTTCTCAAAGCCTGAAAAGCATTTGAGCAAGCATCAGTATAATTTTTTCTAGATTTCTCTCTCAAATACTGGGGCAAAGAATTACAGTGACTATGTAACGAAAATAGCTTAAAATCCAATTAAAGATTTTCTCCATGATGAAGAAATTGAATTAAATTTGTATTTGCTTTTAAAGCACTAAGATAAACTAAATTTTTATTTTTGGCATCTCTATACAATGAGAGAAATTAGCACACACACAAAAGAGCATTATTTTATAGGTCATTTTTTTAAATGATATAATTTATCTGGTAGTAAAACAGTACCTTGTAGGGAAAAGTAGAGTTGACATAGCAGTATTCTATAGGCATTACAGCCTTTGGAAAATTATCTAATTTAAAAGTAAGATATTTTGGTTATGGTTGATTAAGCTATTTAAGCTATCTTTCCTCTTATATGCTGCTGTCTTTACATAATCTGAAACAAAATACATAAAAAAATATAAATTTTATCTCCTGATATATTGCTGTGTATATTTTTGTAGTTTAAAATGCACATTATTGTGGTTTTTAAGCTAATTCTACTCTGGATTGAAGATGAGTATTTTAAGAAGTTAGTTACTTCCCATCTTCTGTATAGATTGATTCACATCACACACACACACACACACATACACACACACACAGACACACACATGACACTCCTAGACTTATTGTTCTGATAACATTTAAGAATTAGATTTTATAGTATATTTAATACATATTTATTTGACTTATGGAGTGGATTATAAAGATTATGAAGGGTTTATATATAACCTTTATTTACCTCATTTGTCCCACATTATTGTGAGTAATACAATGTTAATAGTTAGTATTTTCAATTCATGGATGGAAATTATGTTTCTGTGTTCATCAATTCAAATAAACATGTTTGATAATCAGAATTGCAAGTTCCAAAATCCATATCTTCTTCATTCCAGTGACTTTATTAACATAGAGAAAATCCTTAAGTCTATAGCAAGCAATAGATAAGGTATGCCATATTTATTTTTGTGCACTCTTATTCAGAGGGTCTGTTGTTGTGCCTTTCAATCACACAGTGCCTCCTCCTGTGCTTCCAGCTTAATTAATACAGTCCATGGATCTGTAAATCTCTTAGGAATTTTCTAACCTAAAATACAACTTTAGGTCACTAAGGCAGAAATTTAAAAAAACCTTAATGCAATTAGTGTGGCTTTATTTTGCATTGCATGTTATACTAAATTCTAATCTGGGTTCCCAAAGATTTGTAGTTGTTTATCTATATTTTGGGAGGCAAGCAATGCAAAATGCCTTTCTGTGGGATGAGTCACTTCAAGGAGTATGACTAGAGACAGCAGATTAGCATTGCTTGACAAAGCACCTTATTATTACAAGCACTGAAAGGGACAAGAAATTGTATTTGAGTGAAAGGAAAAGAGGAGGCAGAAGAGGAAAATCATCAGTGCAAACCATAACAACCAGAAAATTGGATGAAAAGAATGAAGTCAAAGTTGTAGGAGGAATACCAAATGCAAGCATAGCCTGCTGCTCTACTTATCAGCTGCATACAGGCCAAGCTCCTCTAGAAAATCCAATTTGTTTAGAGGAAGTGACCAAAAAGATAGAGCCAAGCAAATGATCCAATGTGCCCTGTAACAAAACATACCAGAGAAGCAGCTTTCCACAATTTGAACCATTTCCCACTAGGCTTTGTCATGAGAAACCACCCACTTCAAAAAAGCACAAAGAATCCTTAATTTGTTCAGAGTTATTATATATATATATATATTCAAAAATTTATGTAGTGGGAAAATGTATAGACCACTGAAACACTGAATTCACATTCTTTTAAGTAGTAAAATTCTAAAACCTGTAGCATTCATTCTAAAATATCTGAAAATATGTTCTTGATCATTTTAAGAAAATAAAACCTAATTAAGGAAAATAAAAACAAAACAGTTTGGCAATAATTACATCAGATGAAGATTCAAAAGTGCAAGTAGACTATATGGACCATCAGATGCATACTAAGTCACTTCAGTTGTGTCCAACTCTTTGCAACCCCAGCAACTATAACCTGCCATGCTCCTCTGCCCATGGGATTCTCCAGGCAAGAATACTGGAGTGGGTTGCCATTCTCTTTTCCAGGTCATCTTCCTGAGCCAGGGACAGAATGAAAGTTCTCATGTCTCCTGTATTGGCAGGCGGGTTTTTTTTTTACCACTAGCACCACCTGGGACACCCTTGGAATCCTATGGACTGTAGGATAGCATAATTCTGAAAGACAAGTGCTATACTGGTGGGAATGTGCTACAGCAAGAATCCGTAATGGAATTACCCAGGTTGAAGGACATGTAAGAAACTCGGTCCCTATCATCTTGAACATAAAAAATGAGGTACAAATAAACATGAAAAATGCAGGCTTAAAGAAATATGTTTGCATCAAGGCAGTAATTAACATGGACTTCCCTGGTGTCTCAGATGGTAAAGAATACGCCTGCAATGTGGGAGACCAGGGTTCAATTCCTGGGTCAGGAAGATCTGCTGGAGAAGAGAATGGCTACAGTCTTCAGTATTCTTGGGGCTTCCTGGGTGGCTCAGCAGTAAAGAAACAGCCTGCCAATACAGGAGAAATGGGTTCAACACCTGGGTTGGGAAGATACCCTGGAGAAGGAAATGGCAATCCAATCCAATATTGTTGCCTGGGAAATCCCTTGGACAGAGGAGCCTAGTGGGCCCTAGTCCATGGGATCACAGAGTCAGACATGACTTAATGACTAAACAACAGCAACAGTAGTTAACATAATACAGTAAGCTCCGAAATTGGGCATGGAATCATAGAATCACCAAATTGCCAAATTTCAAACTAAGTTTATCTAGAGATATGGTGCTGGGTTAGTATAAGTCTTGGGATCTTGGAATAGACTGGTATGTGTGTGTTGTATAAATTCTTTTATCTCTAATTTTGTTTGGAAACAAAGAATTTGTGTTGTGGAGTCACAGTTCAGTCTTTATATATTTACATGTAAACCAGAATGATTTTCCTTTACCCCAGTTTCTTTCAATTCTAACTTACTTTGTTCACACTTTCTGTATTTGGTTTATAACTGCCTGAATGTTGCTTCTATGGTTGTTGGTTGCCTATATGCACAGTAGAAATTAATTGTATCACAGTTGTTTTAAAAGTACTGCAGCATTAAGAATCCTTGAAAGTGTTTTTGGCTTAATACTGTGAAAAATGATCTATTTGCTAAAACTATATTTAAGCCTATGTTGTCTTTATGCTCAAAAAGATCAATTTTTCAGTTTGATGGAAAAATGCACTAACTATCCTCTAAGTATCATTTTCTAATGTGTATGAATTATTATTCTGACATTTTTCCTTTATAGCAATTACATAACTTTTTATGGTTTCTTTCATCTATATTTCTACTTACAGTCTTATTTCACATGTGGGAGCATGCAAAACCACTGAATTTCTTCCCATATAGTCTTCCCAATCCAGGGATCAAACCCAGGTCTCCTGCATTGCAGATTCATTACTGTTTGAGACACTAGGGAAGTTCTAATGAAGTGTAATTATTTATAATTTCTAGTGCAATACATTCCCAAAATACTTGAAGTGGTTAGATGGATAAAACACTTAGGTGTTAATTTGTTGCTGTTGTTGTTGTTAAGTTGTCCATTTGTGTTTGACTCTGTGACCCCATGGACTGCAATATGCCAGGCCTCCCAGACCCTGATCATCTCCCAGAGTTTGCCCAAGTTCATGTTCATTGCATCAGTGATGCCATCAAGCCATCTCATTCTCTGATCCCCTCTTCTCCTTCTGCCCTTGGTCTTTCCCAGTAACAGGGATTTTCCCAATGAGTTAACTGTGAGCATCAGATGACCAAAATACTGGAGCTTCAGCTTCAGCATCAGTCCTTCCAGTGAATATTCAGGGTTGTTCTTGCTTAAGATTGACTGGTTTGATCTCCTTGCTGTCCAAGGGACTTTAAGGAGTCTTCAGCATTACAGTGCAAAGGCATCAGTTCTTTGGTGTTCTATCTTCTTTATGGCCCAGCTCGCACAACTGTTATGTGACCACTAGGAAGACCATACCTTGACTATACAGACCTATGTTGGCAGAGTAATGTCTCTGCTTTTCAACACACTATCCAGGTTTGTCATTGCTTTTCTGCCAAGAAACAATCATCTGATTTCATGGCTTCAGTCACTGTCTGCAGGTGTTAGTTTACATGGAGTCTTTTCAAGTTGTTTCAAAATATTTAGAACAATTGATTTTATGTATATTATCTAACCTACTCTTATTTATTTGGTGCTCATCCATGATAATCACAGTTTGAAGGTCTGGAATGAATTTCTGAACAAGACAGACAGTTCTTTCCTCCTAGAATGCTGTCATCCTTCTTAAAAAAGGGACAAAATAATTGAGTAGCTGATCAAATACCCAATTGAAAGAGTTCAGTTTGTGGTTCATATTCTGCATATAATATATGGTAAAATGTGGTAAGACATAAATGACAAATGCAAGCTGCTTTGCAGTGGGAGAGGACTCTTACATCACACACATATCAAGGTATAAACAATAAAAAATAAAATATAATCATAAAAATATGAGAGAGGGCATTTCAAGAAGAAATATCATGTTGGCCAAAAAGTTCGTTTGTGTTTTTCTGTAACCTCTTATCGAATGAACTTTTTGTCCAACGCAACAGAGAGCACATTTTGTGACCAGTATGCCAAGTTCTCTCCAAATATCAGATCTACGTTTTTCCAAAGAATTCCTTACAAGGTATAAAGTTAAGTGGCTCAGTCATGTCCAACTCTTTTTGCCCCCATGGACTGTAGCCTTCCAGGCTCCTCTGCCCATGGGATTTTCCAGGCAAGAATATTGGAGTGGGTTGCCATTTCCTTCTCCAGGGGATCTCCCCAACCCAGGGATCAAACCTGGGTCTCCCGAGCTGCAGTCAGGCTCTTTACCATCTGAGCCACCAGCGAAGCTCTTACAGGTATATTCCTGAGTAATATTTACATATCTACATTTTCTTCTCTGTCTCAATATGGGCCAAATATATGTGAACAGAAATGGTATGCACTTGATTCCTAGGAAAAGTCCTCATAAACAATCAGCTAGTGCCCTTGCCTGACATTTATCTCTTCCAGTTATCTTTTTGACAAAAAGACAGGAGACACGTGAAATTAAATTCTAACTACCAAGTTGTACCATGAAGTTGAGGGTCTATATCCAAGTGGAAGGAGTTGATCATTTCATCATGAGGACCATGAGAATTTCATGAAATACAAGGCATCTTGTCAGCTACAGCCTGGTCACCAAGGGAGTATTGCAGGAAAAGAGAAGGACCATGGTTATCTCAGACTTTTTTCTCAACAGATTCCTAGTTTATTGTTACATATAGGATTGTTCAAGTATAACAGAGAAAATAATTTAAATAATTTTGCAGTGAAAAGAAAAAACTAGAATATATATATTCTTTGGAAAAATTACGAGACACTGTATTTCTGAATAAATCACAAACAATATGTCATTGGACCTACTTTCCATGTGTCAACAGAGAACTCTTGCGGCTCAGAATAGATGGTAGTTTCATTAAACTTTTTAAAATTACAGTTGATTTATAATATTACATTAGTTTCAGTTATACAACACAGTGGTTCAGTATTTTTATGGATCATACACCATTTGAAGTTATTTATAAACTATTGGTTATAATCCCACTGTTATACAATACATCCTTGTTTTTTAGTTTATACATAGGTGTAGGGATTTAAGGAGAAGGCAATGACACCCCACTCCAGTACTCTTGCCTGGAAAATGCCATGGATGGAGGAGCCTGGTAGGCTGCAGTCCATGGGGTCGCTAAGAGTTGGACACGACTGAGCGACTTCACTTTCATTTTTCACTTTCATGCATTGGAGAAGGAAATGGCAACCCACTGCAGTGTTCTTGCCTGGAGAATCTCAGGGACAGCAGAGCCTGGTGGGTTGCCGTCTATGGGGTCACACAGAGTCGGACACGACTGAAGTGACTTAGCAGCAGCAGCCGGGATTTAAGAGGTAAATGCTATTATTTTGTCCCCCATCCCTTCCCCACTGGTAACTATTAGTTTGTTCTCTGTATCTGTGAGTCTGCTTCTATTTTGTTATATTAATTTCTTTTACTTTTCAGATTCCACTTTTAAGTGATAAAATGAAGTATTTGTCTTTGTCTTATTTCAATAATTGTAAAACCCTCCATCCATATTGTTGCAAATGGCAAGACTGAAATATTTTTATGGTTGAATAATATTCTATTGTCTATATAGATCTACAATATCTTTATTTATTCATCTGTTGCTGGACACTTTAAGTTGCTTCTATTTCTTGGCTATTGTAAATAGTGCTGCAATAAACACTGGGGTGTGTGAATTTTTTCAAATTAATGTTTTTCATTTTCTCTCGATATATACCAAGAAGTGGAATTGCTGGAAAGTATTATAGCTCTATTTACATTCCCACCAACAGTGTAAGAATGTTCCCTTTTCTTCATATCTTCATCAGTGTTTGCTGTCTGGTCTTTTTGACAATAACCACTCTGACAGGTGGGTGATAGTTCCTAAACTGGAGAGAGATTATCTATAAGTAGAATTTTATTTGATTTCAGAGTATAATTTTATGACTAGCTTGCAATGAAACTAGTCGGTTGTGGGAGTAGATGATATTGATGACATAGTTAAGAGAGAAGGAACTGACATTTATTGATCACTGAAAATGCTATGAGAATATTCATATATTTTATGATGAATCAAAAATTCTGATGTATATCTCATTTAACCCATTTCTAGCCAAAATAATTTAAAACAATTTAAGCACATTTCTGAAAGTAAAAGATTAGGGTAACCTGAAAAGAAACTGGAGCTGTTTTGCATGATTTATTATATACTACATATTGATTCCTGGGTCAGGAAAATCCCCTGGAGGAGATCATGGCAATCCACTCCAGTCTTCTTGCCTGGAGAAGCCCATGGACAGAGGAGGCTGGCGAGCTATACAATCCATGGGGTCGCAGAGTCAGATAGGACTGAAGTGACTGAGCATGCAAGCACACCTATCTATATAAGATTAACCACAAAATGGTAGTAACCCAGTTTGTTTTTGAGATAATCCAGCTATTCTCAGTTTAAAAAAACAAAATCACAGAAGTGAAGAAAAATCACTAGTTAGTGAAAAAAAAATCACTAGTTAGTCAAAGATATATGTGGATATTAAAGAATTATGCATGTGTGCTTGGTCATGTGTGATTCTTTGCAGCACCATGGAGTGTGGCCCACCAGGCTCCACTGTCCATGAGATTTTCCAGGAAAGAATAATGGAGTGGATTGCCGTTTCCTCCTCCAGGGGATTTTCCTGACCCAGAGACTGAACTTGTATCTCCTGCTTTGGCACATGAATACTTTACCACTGAAAGAATTATAACCTATAACAAATTAAAATAAATTGCATAACTGTGATACTAATCACCTACCATGAAAGAATATTCCAATGTGAAATATATATTGTTTAATTTCAACAGCCCAAAATTTTATCTATAAAATTCAGAAAGTAATATGTTTATTATTGTAAGATTAAAGTTCATTGCAAGAGTAAATGAAATATTAAATATACACCAGATTTTGACAAATATTAAATATCAATCAATATTAATTGTATGCAAATAATAAATGATAAACATATACTATTTTAGTTTACTCAAATAATAAAGACATAATCATGAAATCAGAACAATTTTCCATTACTAAAATCACTAAGCTCATCATATATATATATTGTATGTTTATGCAAAATAAATGTTCCATTACTTGTGGTTGTGTTAAAAAATATTTATTGCAATGTTAAACACATGATCCAGCAACCCCAGTTGGGCAAATGTCTAGAGAAAAACATGATATATATCAAAGGATGTATGCACCCCAACATTCATTGCAACACTATTTATGATAGGCAAGACATGGAAGCAAACTAAATGCCCATCAGTAGAGAAACGGATAAAGATGTGGTAGATACATACAATGAAATACTATTGAGTCATTAATAAAAGTGAAATAATGCCATCTGCAGCAATTTGGAGACAGGTGGGGTGGAGGAAAAAATCAATAGTCTGGGTGGACATGTACACAGTGCTATGTTTAAAATAGATTACCAACAAGGAAGGACTTACTGCATAGCACAAGGGATTCCGCTCAATATTCTGTAATAAATAGAAGAAGAATTTTGAAAAAGAAGATATACATGTATAACTGAATCATTTTGCTGTACACTTGAAAGATAACATTGCTAATCAACTATACTCCAATATAAAATAAAATTTAAAATAATTAAAATATAAAATTTGATAACCTAAAAAAGGCAAAATGTGTGTAACAGATTGTATCTAATCTAGTTATACAAACAGGGTAAGATTTCTTTTGTTCTTTGTTATCTCTTTAGCAGATTACCTGTGATGCACTTTATAAGGGATAAAGCTGTTTTATTCTTTTTAAAAATTTATGGATATGTGTACTGGTAGGATCAGATCAGATCAGATCAGTCGCTCAGTCGTGTCCGACTCTGTGACCCCATGTGTTGCAGCACTCCACCTCCCTGTTCATCACCAACTCCCAGAGTTCACTCAGACTCACGTCCATTGAGTCAGTGATGCCATCCAGCCATCTCATCCTCTGTCGTCCCCTTCTCCTCTTGCCCCCAATCCCTCCCAGGATTAGAGTCTTTTCCAATGAGTCAACTCTTCACATGAGGTGGCCAAAGTACTGGAGTTTCAGCTTTAGAATCAGTCCTTCCAAAGAAATCTCAGGGCTGATCTCTTTAGAATGGACAGGTTGGATCTCCTTGCAGTCCAAGGGACTCTCAAGAGTCTTCTCCAACACCACAGTTCAAAAGCATCAATTCTTCGGCGCTCAGCCTTCTTCACAGTCCAAATCTCACATCCATACATGACCACAGAAAAAACCGTAGCCTTGACTAGACGAACCTTTGTTGGCAAAGTAATGTCTCTGCTTTTGAATATGCTATCTAGGTGTTCATAACTTTCCTTCCAAGGAGTAAGTGTCTTTTAATTTCATGGCTGCAGTCACCATCTGCAGTGATTTTGGAGCCCAGAAAAATGAAGTCTGACACTGTTTCCACTGTTTCCCCATCTATTTCCCATGAAGTGATGGGACTGGATGCCATGATTATTGTTTTCTGAATGTTGAGCTTTAAGCCAACTTTTTCACTCTCCACTTTCACTTTCATCAAGAGGCTTTTTAGTTCCTCTTCACTTTCTGCCATAAGGGTGGTGTCATCTGCATATCTGAGGTTATTGATATTTCTCCCAGCAATCTTGATTCCAGCTTGTGCTTCTTCCAGTCCAGCGTTTCTCATGATGTAATCTGCATATAAGTTAAATAAACAGGATGACAATATACAGCCTTGACGTACTCCTTTTCCTATTTGGAACCAGTCTGTTGTCCCATGTCCAGTTCTAACTGTTGCTTCCTGACCTGCATACAGATTTCTCAAGAGGCAGATCAGGTGGTCTGGTATTCCCATCTCTTTCAGAATTTTCCACAGTTTATTGTGATCCACACAGTCAAAGGATTTGGCATAGTCAATAAAGCAGAAATAGATGGTTTTCTGGAACTCTCTTGCTTTTTCCATGATCCAGTGGATGTTGGCAATTTGATCTCTTGTTCCTCTACCTTTTCTAAAACCAGCTTGAACATCAGGAAGTTCACGGTTCACATATTGCTGAAGTCTGGCTTGGAGAATTTTGTGCAACACTTCACTAGTGTGTGAGATGAGTGCAATTGTGCAGTAGTTTGAGCATTCTTTGGCATTGCCTTTCTTTGGTATTGCAATGAAAACTGACTTTTCCAGTCCTGTGGCCACTGCTGAATTTTCCAAATTTGCTGGCACATTGAGTGCAACACTTTCACAGCATCATCTTTCAGGATTTGGAATAGCTCAACTGGAATTCTATCACCTCCACTAGCTTTGTTCGTAGTGATGCTTTCTAAGGCCCACTTGACTTCACATTCCAGGATGTCTGGCTCTAGGTCAGTGATCACACCATCATGATTATCTGGGTCGTGAAGATCTTTTTTGTACAGTTCTTCTATATTTTTAATTATATTTCTACAACAACTGAACATTGAGGACAGGATTAATTTGGCAGTTTCTGAACTGAGTGGACACAGCTGAGGTTCTTGTGGTAGCAGAAATATAAGGTAAAAGTCTTACTTCTGGCTCTCTTCTCTTTTAGTATGAGAGTGGATGTGTTAGTCACTCAGTCACATCTGACTCTTGTGACCCTTTGGACTGCAGCCGCCAGGCTCCTCCATCATGGGATTCTCCAGGCAAGAAGATTGGAGTGGGTTGCCATTTCTTTCTCCAGAGGATCTTCCCAAAACAGGGATTGAATCTGGGTCTCCCACATTGTAGGCAGATCCTTTACCATGTAAGCCAAAAGGAGGCCATTTAGTATCAGTTCAGTTCAAATCAGTCACTCAGTCGTGTCCGACTCTTTGCGACCCCATGAATTAGAGCACGCCAGGTCTCCCTGTCCATCACCAACTCCCGGAGTTCACTTAGACTCACATCCATCGAGTTGGTGATGCCATCCAGCCATCTCATCCTCTGTCGTCCCCTTCTCCTCCTGCCTCCAATCCCTCCCAGCATCAGAGTCTTTTCCAATGAGGCAACTCACCTCATGAGGTGGCCAAAGTACTGGAGTTTCAACTTTAGCATCATTCCTTCCAAAGAACACCCAGGACCGATCTCCTTTAGAATGGAATTTTTGGATCTTTGGCAGTCCAAGGGACTCACAGGAGTCTTCTCTAACGCCACTTCAAAAGCATCAATTCTTCTGTGCTCAGCTTTCTTCACAGTCCAACTCTCACATCCATACATGACTACTTGGACAACCATAGCCTCGACTAGACGGACCTTTGATGGTGAAGTAATGTCTCTGCTTTTCAGTATGCTATGTAGGTTGGTCGTAACTTTTCTTCCAAGGAGTAAGGGTCTTTAATTTCATGGCTTGCAGTCACCATCTGCAGTGATTTTGGAGCCCCAAAAAATAAAGTGTGACACCGTTTCCACTGTTTCCCCATCTATTTCCCATGAAGTGATGGGACCAGATGCCATGATCTTCGTTTTCTGAATGTGGAGCTTTAAGCCAACTTTTTCACTCTCCTCTTTCACTTTCATCAAGAGGCTTTTTACTTCCTCTTCACTTTCTGCCATAAGGGTGGTGTCATCTGCATATCTGAGGTTATTGATATTTCTCCTGGCAATCTTGATTCTAGCTTGTACTTTTGCCAGCCCAGCGTTTCTCATGATGTACTCTGCATATACGTTAAATAAGAGGTAACAATATACAGCCTTGACGTACTCCATTTCCTATTTGGAACCAGTCTGTTTTTCCATGTACAGTTCTAACTGTTGCTTCCTGACTTGCCTACAGATTTCTCAAGAGGTAGGTCAGGTGGTCTGGTATGCCCATCTCTTTCAGAATTTTCCACAGTTTATTGTGATCCACACAGTCAAAGGCTTTGGCATAGTCCATAAAGCAGAAATAGATGTTTTTTGGAACTCTCTTGTTTTTTCAATGATCCATCAGAATATGGCAATTTGATCTCTGGTTTCTCTGTTTTTTCTAAAACCAGCTTGAACATCTGGAAGTTCATGGTTCATGTATTGCTGAAGCCTGGCTTGGAGAATTTTGATCATTACTTTACTAGCATGTGAGATGAGTGCAATTGTGCGGTAGTTTGAGCATTCTTTGGCATTGCCTTTCTTTGGGATTGGAATGAAAACTGACTTTTCCAGTCCTATGGCCACTGCTGAGTTTTCCAAATTTGCTGGTCTATTGAGTGTGGCACTTTCACAGCATCATCTTTCAGGATTTGGAATAGCTCAACTGGAATTCCATCACCTCCACTAGCTTTGTTCATACTGATGCTTTCTAAGGCCCACTTGACTTCACATTCCAGAATGTCTGGCTCTAGATGAGTGATCACACCATCATGATTATCTGGGTCGTGATGAATTTTTTTGTACAGTTCTGTGTATTCTTGCCACCTCTTCTTAATATCTTCTGCTTCTGTTAGGTCCATACCATTTCTGTCCTTTATCGAGTCCATCTTTGCATGAAATGTTCCTTTGGTATCTCTAATTTTCTTGAAGAGATCTCTAGTCTTTCCCATTCTGTTGTTTTCCTCTATTTCTTTGCATTGATTGCTGAGGAAGGCTTTCTTTTCTCTCCTTGCTATTTTTTGGAACTCTGCATTCAGATGCTTATATCTTTCCGTTTCTCCTTTGCTTTTTGCTTCTCTTCTTTTCAAAGCCTCCCCAGACAGCCATTTTGCTTTTTTTCATTTCTTTTCCATGGGGATGTTCTTCATCCCTGTCTCATGTACAATGTCATGAACCTCCGTCCATAGTTCATCAGGCACTCTATCAGATCTAGTCCCTTAAATCTATTTCTCACTTCCACTGTATAATGATAAGGGATTTGATTTAGGTTATACCTGATTGGTCTAGTGGTTTTCCCTACTTTCTTCAATTTAAGTCTGAATTTGGCTATAAGCAGTTCATGATCTGAGCCACATTCAGCTCCTGGTCTTGTCTTTGCTGACTTTATAGAGCATCTCCATCTTTGGCTGCAAAGAATATAATCAATCTGATTTCAGTGGTTGACCATTTGGTGATGTCCATGTGTAGAATCTTCTCTTGTGTTGTTGGAAGAGTGTGTTTGCTATGACCAGTTTGTGCTCTTGGCAAAACTCTATTAGCCTTTGCCCTGCTTCATTCCATATTCCAAGGACTACTTTGCCTGTTACTTAGGTGTTTCTTGACTTCCTACTTTTGCATTCCAGTCCCCTATAATGAAAAGGACATCTTTTTTGGGTGTTAGTTCTAGAAGGTCTTGTAAGTCTTCATAGAACTGTTCAACTTCAGTTTCTTCAGCATTACTGGTCGGGGCATAGGCTTGGATTACGATGATATTGGTTTGCCTTGGAAATGAACAGAGATCATTCTGTCGTTTTTGAGATTGCATCCAATACTGCTTTTTGGACTCTTTTGTTGACCATGATGACTACTCTATTTCTTCTAACGGATTCTTGCCCACAGTAGTAGATAATAGTCATCTGAGTTAAATTCACCCATTCCAGTCCATTTTACTTCACTGATTCCTAGAATGTCAACGTTCACTCTTGTCATCTCCTGTTTGATCATTTCCAATTTGCCTTCATTCATAGACCTAACATTCCAGGTCCTATGCAATATTGTTCTTTACAGCATCGGACCTTGCTTCTATCACCAGTCACATCCACAACTGCATATTGCTTTTGCATTGGCTCCATCCCTTCATTCTTTTTTTTTTGTAGTTATTTCTCCACTGATCTCCAGTAGCATATTGGGTACCTACCTTTAGTACAGAAACAGACAAAACATCCTCTCCAAGTTCAAGATTTATGGTGGAATAAGCACTGGTAATATAATTCTTACATCTTGTAAGGATCACTGCTAGTTTTTTTTTAATGGTATACAAATATGGTCAGCCAGGAATGTATTCTGCAAGTATTTTTCACAAGTGACTTATATCTCTCCATCATATTTGAAACAGGTTTACATATATGAATCCAATCTTGCAGTAAGCCAGAGAATGGTGTCTCAGATTTTGATAAATAAGGTATTTATAGGTAACCAGTCACAAGTAAATGGTTGTTATTTGTGGGGTGAGTATCATCTTAAGAGGAAAGTTAAAAAATAGCCAGGGGAAAATACTAAGAGAAAAACTGAAGGGGAAATGTGATCATTTATGTTACTTTCTTGCTCACAGAATCTTTTTTTTTTTTCTCTACTATTCCCTCCCTCTTTCATCCTTCTGCATCTCTTAGTCCCTCCTTTCCTCAAAATCAACTCCTGGGAAGAGGGAGACAATGATCTTTCAGATATATGGCCCCCTTCACATGTGCATTTCCATACAAAAAGAGACAGGTGCACCATATCTTTAGCTGGTAATGAACCACTTTCTCTGAGGACCCAAGTTGTGAACCTCATGACCTAACTGGGATCTCTTAATGTATTAGCCTGGATTTAACATTTATCATCCACATACCATGTGGCTAGGAAGCAGGAATCACAAAGATAAGATTAGAGGATAACTGAGAACTTGAGTAGGAGGCTGTGTCCCTACATGAAGTCAATAATTTGACCAGTCATTGTGCTTGGGACTTGGAGAAGGCAAACAGAAATACTAGGTGGAAATACTGACACAGAGGGGGGAAAAAGCCTTGAATTCTATGTTTTTATCTCAATAGGAGGAAAATCAGCCCTTCTTATTCAGACTGCCAGTGGAGCTGATGCCAGCGCAAAGCTACCCAGGCCTCCTATGTAATTCACCTGCTCTCCTCCTGCTGTTATTACTCATTTATTTTTCCTTCTTCCCTGTGTTCTCTTGTCAACTATTCAAGCTCACATGAGGAAAAAGAGAGTAGAATGGCAAAGACAGACTATTACTTAAAATCTTAGCAGCAGCTTCTTAGTTTAGGGACAACATAGAGATAAGAAGAAATAAAATAATTTTAAAAATACAGTGTCTGCTTCTGAGTTTGAACTATTTATTCTCAATATAACCCTTTCTCTGCACATCCTTTGAAGGGAGCTAGGGAAGAAAGAAACACTATATTACTGCAAGAGGCTGGGACAATGGAAGATGGACTGCAGAAAGAGACTTCAAGAAACACAGAAATGGTAGCAACAGGGATTCAGAAAATCCCAGAAGGACAAAATCCTCATCTAGGGAATAACTAGCAAATGGCTTAACGTTGATAGATTGAAGGAAATCTCTGAGGCAGTGACTGGTGAAATATGTTTCAACATATTTCCTTTATTCTGTCTTATTCCTTGCCATTCCTAGTACATACTTATGCTATTTATTCCATACAAGTCTCTTACTTTTGATCTGGTGATGCATCAGTATCAGTTGTTGGTAATTTTAGTCAGCTTTTCACTTTTCTCTTTACTTTTTATTCAGTATTTTTCATACAAATATTTTATTTTAACTGAGGAACAGAGTTTCCCCTCCCAATCACCTGTAAACTGATTTGGAAGACAACGGCTAGGCAAATTAGGCCTCAGCATTCTGTATGCCAGATAGAATAATTATGGAGCCCCCTGGGGGAATGAAAGGCATTTTATCTGCCTATTTTGTCCTTTCTGAAAGAAAAGGGAGTAAGGCAGTGGCATTCTCACAGTATGTTGGAAAAATACCCTCAATGGCAACAAATAAATGTATCAGTTTGGGCTCTGAAGGTAATGATACTGGTTTAATTCAACATGTAAAACAAATATAGCTAACAAAACAATAAGCCACGGCCAAGTGTAAAACGATATCCTTTGTCAGCACTCAGAATTAAAACAGTTACATAAGAATTAGAAAAAGAGGGATAGGTAAAATGGGAAGTCACCCAATACTTCCGTATGTTCTATAAAGAGGAAGTTAAATTTGATCAAGGTGGTGACCCCTCTATCAAGGCTATGTATAAGATTTTAATGAAGCAAACAAATTGCTGTTTAAATAACCATACTGTAGTTCCTAACCCTGCAACTATTTTTATTTTGGTACCATCATCTACAAAACTTTTCTCTATAGTTGATCTACATTCTGCTTTTATCCCCTTATTCCTCTTTTGAATGACTATTAAAGTTTTGTTGGTGTTTGCTTATAAATGAGTCCAGAATTTATGGCAAAGGAGTTTGTAGGATTTCAGGTTTTTTATTTTCTCTTGTTATTTACAGGAAAACTTGAAGAGAGTTGTCCCACCTGAGAGATTTATGAATTATTCACAATGTAGATGATTTGTTGGTACCCTTGGAAACTAAATAGCAATGCAAAACTGATACATGGACTTGGCTAACTATCCTTGCTTCACAGGGGCAACGGATGTCAGTAGACAAACTACAGTACTGCTGGAATGAAGTAAAGTATTTAGGGCATCTGTTGTCAGCTAAACCCAACAAGTGCTACAATCTATAAGTCAGATATGCTACACTAGGGGTTTCTAAAAGCCAAAGAAGTATGCAAACAAACCCCAAATAGACAATTTAGGGACAAGTAGGGTATTATAGAGATTGGGTCCCAGCTTTAGTGAATGCTAGAAAACCACAACGGAGCAGTTATGTGGCAACACTCTAATTGTCTGGGTTAGTTTCTAAGGAGCTAAAGAGACTCTGAACCACTGAAGTGGGCTATAGTCTCTCTCTCAGTTTTAGAGATTCTAGATTTTGAGAAGCCTTTCCACTTGTTTTGTTATGAAGATAAAGGTGCTGCTAGTTAAATTTTAACTTAAAACTTGTTAGCAGACTAGAGATAAATAACATATTTTTCCATTCTTCTGCAAGTGTGGGTGCATGGAGTGTCTGAACACCTCCAAGAAGATAAATGGAAACCACACTTTTGAGTTACCATGAGTTACTGAGCTATCGTGGGTTACCTGACAGCTATCTTACAGGTGCACAGGATCTAGCATTCAATGCACTATCAAACTAGCTATTAATGAGTGCTGTTTTGTACTTATGATATTTACTTAGAAAGCATTCCCCAAATTCCCTAAATCTTACTTACAAATCAGATCCTGAGGAAATAGAAGATGATGATCATCACAGGAATAATAGAGGATATTAGACCCTGATTAGAATGTCTGATATTCCTGTTCCAAATACACATGTGATTATATGACGTTAGTGTGAGAGAGTGTAACACACATAAGTACATGTGTACGCATGTTTGGTCTAACGCAACGGGGGACATTTGGAAAAGTAGGGAATTCTTGATTTTGATGAGAACTAAAATGTCACTTGGAAAATTCATGGTCGATTTGCAGAGGCTTTACAACTAATTTCCTGCTTGCTGCTACTGCTGCTAAGTCACTTCAGTCGTGTCTGACTCTGTGCGACCCCATAGATGGCAGCCCACCAGGCTTCCCTGTCCTTGGGATTCTTCAGGCAAGAACACTGGAGTGTGTTGCCATTTCCTTCTCCAATGCATGAAAGTGAAAAGTGAAAGTGAAGTCGCTCAGTCGTGTCCAACTCTAGCGACCCCATGGACTGGAGCCTACCAGGCACCTCTGTCCATGGGATTTTCTAGGCAAAAGTACTGGAGTGGGATGCCATTGCTTCTCCGAATTTCCTACTTAGATATTAGTAATCCATTATAGAGCTTAATAAAGGCAAAACAATAAAAATTTTTAAGGCAGTGCTTTTTCTGACAAAGTTAGAAGAAAAAAAAAATAAAACATGAGACTCCAAACTCAGAAGACCCATTTTTAATAAGAAATTTTCAAAGAATAGATACATGCATAACTGAATCACTTTGCTGTACACCTGAAACTAACACAACATTATTGCTCAACTATACTCCAAAATAAAATAAAAATTTAAAAAATCAAGTAGTCCTAACTATCTGGAATTGGAAATGTAGATAGCTAATACAGTGTTGCCATCAACTCAAAAGTGATTTTTGAATTTGAATAAATCTTAATATCTTGTATAATTCTCTGCAATAAATCCTCAGTGTATGAATAAACCATTCTGAATGGCATAGAATAGTTTTATGAAAGTGCTGGAGGCAGAAGTTTAACTCAAAAGTACAAATGACAGAAAGTTTTATTGAAATTAAATCATTCATGTATATTGGAACTTGGTGATTTTTGCATCATGATTATCATTGTAAACTGCTCAAAGTTTCTCTAGGAATAAAAATCTGAGTTGTGCCTGATGGAAAAAAAAAAGAAAGAAAGAAAAAAAGAAAAGAAAGAAAGAAATGTTCATTCATTTTAAAAAGATCCCACAAGAGAATTACCCGGATTTAGAAAAATAAATGAAACTCAGTGAGTAATGGGAACTATCTTATGAAGAAATTCCTATATCAGTCTTTATTTGCTTTGTTAAAATTGCTGTCACCAATAAAGCCAAAGTAACTAGACTCTGTGTGTGCTCAGTCGCTCAGTCTTATCTGACTTTTTTGAGACCCTAAGGACTGTAGCCCACCAGGCTCCTCTATCCATGGAATTTTCCAGGCAAGAATACTGGAGTTGGTTGCCATTTCCTATACCAAGGGATCTTCCCAGCCCAGGGACTGAACCCAGATCTCATGTTTCCTTCACTGGCAAGAGGATTCTTTACCACTATGGCACCCAGGAAGCCCCTACCAAAAAGATGAAATTATTCAAAACTTATTAAAGAGGAATGCTTTTTTCAGAGTTCTTTGTATGCCAATTCCAAGATACCTGCAGAATATTCCTCATCAACTTTACAAGAAACCTGGCAGCAGTTGGGTTTTATAGAATCAACACCCATGGGAGGTAAGGGATTTGGTCTAATTACATTATGTATGATGCTTGAATTGCCTATTATCTTTTCCTTTTCAAAAGTTGATTATCAAACAGTAGTACTAGCTCTCATAATACACAGAATTCTTACTTCAAGGTATCAGAGCATATTGAATCAGAGAGGAATTAATTTTGTTTTCCCTGCCATGTAGAAGTTACATAAATGTTTGTGGGTACCTATTGGTTATTACATTTCTTTATCCTCAGCCCTTTGGATAAATAGAATGGATGAACCAAACTCTAAAGAAATCAAAACCCAACAAAACGGTTCAATGATTTATTGGCTAACCTTCCACAATCTATTGGATTAAAATGGTCTGAAGCTTTACTATTATACTAGCTTTGGTACAAAGTACAGAATTCCGGCAAGCAAGAATATACTTTTCCCTTTGAACTTATGTTTGACATGTCTACAAATTGGGTCTGAGATGCTGCCCTGGGCCTGATTTAACTGAATGCTCCATAATTGTTTCCAATATTTAAAAAGGGCTTCTCCCTTCCCTGGAAAGTAAAGTCACAAGGACCTGGAGGATCAACATAGAGAAGTCTGTCATTTCTCTTGGGAGATTTCATCTACATAAAAGTGTTCCAGAGGAAGATAGGCTGTCCCCATGCTGAGAGGGATCCTTTCAAGTGTTACTTATCATTCAGAAAGCTATTAATGTGAAATGAATACCTAGTGGGATTCACGTTTCCTTTGTGAGCCAGCACCTCAGGAGGACTAAACTGTGGCTTCCACAAAACACCAGAAATCTAAGTTTTCCAGACTCACTGATACTGAACGCAATTGAACTGGTACAGAACTCAATTGAAAGGAGGTCTTCTAAAGAACTTACTACCAATATTTTACCTTACTATACTATTCTTATATTTTATTCTAATACCCTATTCATAGTGAGAGTTGTTTCAGTGACTTAAAGGACCAAATTTACATTTAACTTGCTATATTACTTTTCTTCCTATACTTACAATAATGCATACAGAAGGGAACAGCTGGGTACTGACAATATGAGGCTACCTCAGAAAAGACAGGAAAAGGCAATGGCAACCCACTCCAGTACTCTTGCCTGGAAAATCCCATAGACAGAGGAGCCTGATAGGCTGCAGTTGAAGGGGTCACTAAGAGTCGGACATGACTGAGTGACTTCACTTTCACTTTCATGCATTGGAGAAGGAAATGGCAACCCACCCCAGTGTTCTTGCCTGGAGAATCCCAGGGACGGGGGAGCCTGGTGGGCTGCCATCTCTGGGGTCGCACAGAGTCGGACACAACTGAAGCGACTTAGCAGCAGCAGCAGCAGCAGAAAAGACAGAAAGATGTAGAAAAGGAAAGCCTTTAACTAATAGACAAATCTGGCACTTGCAGACAGAGGTTACAAAAGACAGGTCTAACATTATTCAGTTAATATTGGAAGGTAAATTCTTGCTGCTAAAATATAGACAGATAAACAAAGATGAATGCCTATTATTCATGGAGACATAATTAACTTATCATAATAAAGCTATTGATTTTAACCTATGTGAAAAATGGCCCACTGTTTGTATTTGTTTTAATGAGTTAAAACAATTAGAGCTATGTACTTAAACACTATAATTTCAATCTGAACACTTCAATGAGTGCCTCCTAATAAGACTTCAAAGCCTGTTAACAGCCATGGGCATCGTTTTCTTTCACATCCAGGAAAAATTATCTGGGAAGACAGAATAATTACCACAGCACCTAGATTAGTGTATAAATGTAATGTTGCTTATGTGATTGATGAAAACAAGAAAAATGTACTGGCTTTACAAGAAAAACTCACAGAAAAGACAGAAAGATGTAGAAAAGGAAAGCTTTTAACTAATAGAAATCCAGCACTTACAGACAGAGGGTGCAAAAGACAGGTCTAATATTATTCAGTTAATATTGGAAAGTAAATCTTCCAATTTTAAAAATTTAAATATTTTATTTATTTATGTATTAAATACATATTATTATAAATATAAATACATAAAATAATATTAAATAGTTATTTTTTAAATAAAATAATTTTTTAAATTAAATATCAAGCTCGAGTCAAGCAATAAATATTTAACAGTTTGTGTAATTAATTTTATCATGTTGTTAATCAAGAATCTGCCTTAACCATTCATTATTAGCATAATATATTTAAGGGTAATTCTCCAAGACAAACATTGATTTTAAGACAGTCCATCCCATTGTTATTCTGATAACTGCTTTGCTTTTTATTTTGATAGGGACTTGCTAGATATTTAGACAGCTAGATTTCTCTGCAGCTACTATGAGAAAGGTTGAACTAGAAGTAGAGATAATGGAAAAGTCAAGATGTTACTAACAGTTATGAACAATAATAGGAGACAACATATAGGTAAACACACATCTAAAAATATTAATTGTAGATTTTTCTGATGCCAAACGGAGAGTGAACTAAACCTCTCTTTTAGCATTTTTCCTTTTAAAAATGTGTTTGTATGTTATTCCTCTGTATCTTTGAGATGTGTGCAATTTTTTCAAAAAGATAAATGAATTTCTTGCAAGTTTTGCATTCTAGGGGTGTCTTTCTTGAGAGTCATGGAGTATTAGCATCAAGGAGGTGGCACCCTATAATCTATTCTCTGTGGGAGGTTATCCAAGGAACTTGGCTCCAAGTTACATCTTCCACTTGTCAAAAAAAGATACAAGAAGTGAATGCAGTAATAAAATTTCATTTTCTGAAACCGAAACCAATAAACAAGGGTAAAAATGCAACCACGCTTACACCAACCATGCTTACAAGAATAAAATTCATAGTACAATATTTTCCTTCTTTATATATCCACTCTCATTACTCATTACTGGACTCACTTCCACGACTTGATTTTTCATATACCCGTAAATACCAATAAAGTATGCACACCATGTTATTTCTGATCTTGGTAAGATATATCATCACAGTGTCTGTATGTAAATAATCCTACTTTGAACATGGGAGAATTCCTATTTAAAAAATGAATTATCCATGTTGACACAGTTCTTACATTTTATAAACTATTGGTTGTTCATTGTTGTCAAACATCTTGGGAAAATTTATTTTTGGTGAGGTCCCCACCACTAGATGATTTCTCAAAACTCCAACAGTTTTTTTTTTTTTTAATCTTTATTTTGTATTGCAGTTTAGCCAATTTAAAATGTTATTATAGTTTTAGCTGAACAGCAAAGCAACTCAGCCACACATATACATGTATCCATTTCTCCTTCAACCTACCCCCCCCACCCCCGCCCATCCAGGCTGCCACATAACATTGAGCAGAATTCTATGTGCTATACAATATGTCCTTGTTGGTTATCCATTTTAAATATAGCAGTGTGTAGGTGACCATCCCAAACTCTGTAACTATTTCTTCCCACTGGTCACCAGAAGTTTGCTTTCTAAGTCTGTGAGTCTGTTTCTTAGCTGTTGTAAACAGTGCTGCAATGAACATTGGGCTGTATGTATCCTTTTGGATCATGTTTTTCTCTGAATATATGTCCAGGAATGGGATTGCAGGGTCATATTGTAGCTCTATATTTAATGTTTTGGGAGGAATGTCCATGCTGCTCTCAATGATGGCTGCACTAATTTTCATTCCCACTAACAGTGTAGGAAGACTCCCTTTTCTCCACACCCTCTCCAGCTTTTACTGCTTGTGGATTTTTTTGATGATAGTCATTCTGGCTGTTGTGAGGTGATATCTCATTGTAGTTTTTATTTGATTTTCTCTAATAATTAGCAGTGCTGAACATCTTATCATGTGCCTATTGGCTATCTGTATGTCTTCTTTGGGGGAATATCTTCTTAGGTCTTCTGCTCATTTTTCAAGTGGGCTGTTTTCTTTGATGCTGTTAAATGTCATGAGCTATTTGTAAATTTTGGAGATTAATCCTTTATTGGTCACATCATTTGCAAATATTTTCTCCCAATCTTTGGGTTCTATTTATCATTTCCTTTGCTGTGCCAAAGCTTTTGAGTATGAGTAAGTCCCATTTGTTTATTTTTGTTTTTATTGCCATTATTCTGGGAGATGGAACAAAAAAAGATGTTTCTGTAATTTATGTCAGGGAGTATTCTGTCTGTTTTCTTCTAGGAATTTTACAGTCTCTGGTCTCACATTTAGGTCTTTAATCTATTTTAAGCTTGTTTTTTTGTACAGAGTTAAATAATGATCTATTTTCATCAAAACAGCAATGTTTAAAAATGTGGCTGCAAATGATTTAGGATGCCTTCAGTAGTATTTTCTTTGCCCAATTCTTAATGAGTTCCTGAAGTATCAGTTCAGTTCAGTTGCTCAGTCATGTCCAACTCTTTGCGACCCCACAGACTGCAGCACACCAGGCTTCCCTATCCATCATCAACACCTGGAACCTACTCAAATTTATGTCCATCATGTGAGTGATGTCAAACAACCACCTCATCCTCTGCCATGCCCGTCTTCTTCTGCCTTCAATCTGTCCCAGCATCAGGGTCTTTTCCAATGAGTCAGCACTTCACATCAGGTGGTCAAAGTATTGGAGTTTCAGTTTCAGCATCAGTCTTTCCAATGAATATTCAGGACTATACTGAAATATAGTTTATAACAAAACATTAATGTACCAATATTAATACAATAAACTATAGTTATTAAGAAAAATATAAATTTAGTTCCTGAACAGGTTTTCAAATTGCTATATATTTAAATTTTCTACATCTACTTCTAGATATTCCTAAGAGAAAATATTTACAACTGTTTCATAGAGAAGTAACTACTGCTCAAATTGTGTCCATAACATGTAATGTGTACCTGTTCGCATTTTCTTTTGATAAAATTAACATGAATTTACATTCCAAACAACAGAGTAGGAGAGTTCATTTATCTCCACAGCCTCTACAGAATTTATTGTTTGTACTAATGAGAATGTACTGTATAACAGAGCGGACTCTACTCAACATACTGTGGTGACCTAAATAGAACAAAATCCAAAAGTGAGATTACACACACAAACACACACAAACACATAAGTGGTTCACTTTGTTGTAAGGCAGACACAATATTTTAAAGCAAATATGCTCCAATAAATTTTTTTTAAGTATGCATTAACACTTGGAAGAGAGTGTTTGCTATGACCAGTGCGTTCTCTTGGCAAAACTCTATTAGCCTTTGTCCCGCTTCATTCTGTACTCCAAGGCCAAATTTGCCTGTTCCTCCAGGTGTTTCTTGACTTCCTACTTTTCCATTCCAATCCCTTATAATGAAAAAGATATCTTTTTGGGGTGTTAGTTCTAGAAGGTCTTGTAGGTCTTCATAGAACCATTCAACTTCAGCTTCTTCAGCATTACTGGTCGGGGCATAGACTTGGATTACTGTGATATTGAATGGTTTGCATTGGAAACGAACAGGGATCATTCTGTTATTTTTGAGATTGCATCCAAGTACTGCATTTTGGACTCTTTTGTTGACCATGATGGCTGCTGCATTTCTTCTAAGGGATTCTTGCCCACAGTAGTAGATATAATGGTCATCTGAGTTAAATTCACCAATTCCAGTCCATTTTATTTCGCTGATTGCTTAAGTGTCAATGTTCACGCTTGCCATCTCACTGTTTAACCACTTCTAATTTGCCTTGATTCATGGACCTAACATTCCAGTTTCCTATGCAATATTGCTCTTTACAGCATCAGACCTTGCTTCTATCACCAGTCACATCCACAACTTGGTGTTGTTTTTGCTTTGGCTCTGTCTCTTCATTCTTTCTGGAGCTATTTCTTCACTGATCTCCAGTAGCATATTGGGCACCTACCGACCTGGGGAGTTCAACTTTTAGTGTCCTATCTTTTTGCCTTTTCATACTGTTTGTAGGATTCTCAAGGCAAGAATACTTGAAGTGGTTGGCCATTCCTTTCTCAAGTGGACCACATTTTGTCAGAACTCTCCAACATGACCGGCCATCTTAGGTGGCCCTACACTGTATGGCTTAGTTTCATTGAGTTAGACAAGTCTGTGGCCCATGTGATTAGATTGGTTAGTTTTCTGGGACTGTGGTTTTAGTCTGTCTGCCCTCTCTCAGTGCCTACCATCTTACTGAGGTTTCTCTGACCTTTGACTGGAGTATCTCCTCTCAACCTCTCACTGATCCAGCACCCCACAGCCACTGCTTGCCATCACAGAAGCACCCTTTACCAACAACACAAGAGAAGACTCTACACATGGAGATGTCTAGATGGCCAACACTGAAATCAGATTGATTATATTCTTTGCAGCCAAAGATGGAGATGCTCTATACAGTCAGCAAAAACAAGACCAGGAGCTGACTGTTGCTCAGATCATTAACTCCTTATTGCCAAATTCAGACTTAAATTGAACAAAGTAGGGAAAACCATCAGACCATTCAGGTATGACCTAAATCAAAACCCTTCTGATTATACAGTGGATATGAAAAATAGATTAAGGGACTAGATCTGATAGAGTGCCTGATGAACTATGGATGGAGGTTCATGACATTGTACAGGAGATAGGAATCAAGACCATTGCCAAGAGAAAGAAATGCAAAAAAAGTGAAATGGCTGTCTTAGGAGGACTTAGAAATATCTGTGAAAAAAAAAAAAGAAGTGAAAAATAAAGGAGAAAAGAAAGATATAAACATCTGAATGCAGAGTACCAAAGAATAGCAAGGAGAGATAAGAAAGCCTTCCTCAGTGATCAGTGCAAAGAAATAGAGGAAAAAAATACAATGGGAAAGACTAGACATCTCTTCAAGAAAATTAGAGATACCAAGGGAACATTTCATGCAAAGATGGACTCAATAAAGGACAGAAATTATATGGACCTAACAGAAGCAGAAGATATTAAGAAGAAGTTGCAAGAATACACAGAAGAACTATACAAAAAAGATCTTCACAACCCAAATAGTTACGATGGTGTGATCACTGACCTAGAGCCAGACATCCTGGAATGTGAAGTCAAGTGGGCCTTAGAAAAGCATCACTACGAACAAAGCTAGTGGAGAAGATGGAATTCCAGTTGAGCTATTTCAAATCCTGAAAGATGATGCTGTGAAAGTGTTGCACTCAACGTGCCAGCAAATTTGGAAAACTCAGCAGTGGCCACAGGACTGTAAAAGGTCAGTTTTCATTCCAATCCCAAAGAAAGGCAATGCCAAAGAAAGGCAATGCCAAAGAATGCTCAAACTACCGCACAATTGCACTCATCTCACACGCTAGTAAAGTAATGCTCAAAATTCTCCAAGCCAAGCTTCAATAATATGTGAACTCTGAACTTCCAGATGTCCAAGCTGGTTTTAGAAAAGGCAGATGAACCAGAGGTCAAATTGCCGACATCCATTGGATCACTGAAAAAGCAAGGGAGTTCTAGAAAAACATCTATTTCTGCTTTATTGACTATGCCAAAGCTTTTGACTGTGTGGATCACAATAAACTGTGGAAAGTTCTGAAAGAGGTGGGATTACCAGACCACTTGACCTCCTCTTGAGAAACCTATATGCAGGTCAGGAAGCAACAGTTAGAACTGGACATGGAACAACAGACTGGTTCCAAATAGGAAAAGGAGTATGTCAAGGCTGTATATTGTCACCTGGCTTATTTAATTATATGCAAAGTCCATCATGAGAAACACTGGGCTGGAATAAGAACAAGCTGGAATCAAGATTTCTGGTAGAAATATAAAAAACCTCAGATATGTAGATGACCCTGAAAGAAAGTGAATGTGAAGTGGCTCAGTCGTGTCCGACTCTTTGTGACCCCATGGATGGTAGCCTACCAGGCTCCGTGATCCATGGGATTTTCCAGGCAACAATACTGTAGTGGGCTACCGTTTCCTTCTCCAGGGGATCTTCCCAACCCAGGGATTGAACCCAGGTCTCCTGCATTACAGACAGACGCCTTACCGTCTGACCCATGACACTACCCTTATGCAGAAACTGAAGAAGAACTGAAAAGCCTCTTGATGAAAATGAAAGAGAAGAGTGAAAAAATTGGCTTAAAGCTCAACATTCAGAGAACTCAGATCACTGCATCTGGTCCCATCACTTCATGGGAAATAGATGTGGAAACAGTGGAAACAGTGGCTGAATTTATTTTTAGGAGGCTCAAAAATCACTGCACATGGTGACTGAAGCCATGAAATTAAAAAACACTTACTCCTTGGAAGGAAAGTCATGACCAACCTCGGCAGCATATAAAAAGCAGAGACATTACTTTGCCAACGTAGGTCCATCTATTCAAAGCTTTGGTTTTTCCAGTAGTCATGTATGGACGTGAGAGTTGGACTCTAAAGAAATTTGAGCACCAAAGAATTGATGCTTTTGAATTGTGGTGTTGGAGAAGATTCTTGAGAGTCCCTTGGACTGCAAGGAGATCCAACCAGTTCATCCTAAGGGAGATCAGTTTTGAGTGTTCACTGGAAGGACTGAATCTGAAGCTGAAACTTCAATACTTTGGCCACCTGATGGGAAGAACTGACTCATTTTGAAAGACCCTGATGCAGGGAAAGATTGAAGGTAGGAGGAGAAGGGGATGATAGAGGATGAGATGGTTTGATGGAATCACTGACACAATGGACATGAACTTGAGTAAACTCTGAGAGTTGGTAATGGACAGGGAGGCCTGGCATGCTGCTGTCCATGGGGTCACAAAGAGGCAGACATGACTGAGGAACTGAACTGAACTGAAACCTTGGAACACCTTATTTTTTTTATGCCACTGAATAGTGGCATAAATAGAAAATAATTGTCCATGATTTAGAGTATAAAAAACATAATGGATGTGATAAAGTAAGAGGAGAGAGGAAGCAACTATTGGGCTATGCAAGAATGACTAGTTAATAGTATGGTTAGTCAGTTCAGTCAGTTCATAGTATAGTCAGTTCATAGTTCAGACTAGTTCATAGTATAGTAAGTCAGTTCAACTTTCTTTATATGTCCAAAACACATTCATACATGACCACTGGAAAAACCATAGCCTTGACTAGATGGACCTTTGTTGGCAAAGTAATGTCTTTGGTTTTTAGTATGCTGTCTATATTGGTCATAACTTTCCTTTCAAGGAGTAAGCGTCTTTTAATTTCATTGCTTCAATCACAATCTGCAGTGATTTTGGAGCCCCCAAAAATAAAGTCTGACACTGTTTCCACATCTATTTGCCATGAAGTGATAGGAATGAATGCCATGATCTTAGTTTTATGAATGTTGAGCTTTAAGCCAAAATTTTCATTCTCCTCTTTCACTTTCATCTACAGGCTTTTTAGTTCTTCTTCACTTTCTGCTATAAGGGTGGTGTCATCTGTCATCTGAGGTTATTGATATTTCTCCCATCAATCTTGATTCCAGCCTGTGCTTCATCCAGCCCAGCATATCTCATGATGTACTCTGCATAGAAGTTCAATAAGTAGGGTGACAATATACAGCCTTGACGTACTCCTTTTCCTATTTGGAACCAGTCTGTTGTTCCATGTCCAGTTCTAACTGTTGCTTCCTGACCTGCATACAGATTTCTCAAGAGGCAGGTCAGGTGGTCTGGTATTTCCACCTCTTTCAGCATTTTCCACAGTTTATTGTGATCCACACAGTCAAAGGCTTTGGCATACTATAAGTAGAGAAACTTACATTTCATCAGCATCTTTCAGAATTAGTATGCAGTCTAGGAGTTTTGTGTATTGCCATTTTTGAAAGTGTTATATAAGAGTTTCTTGAGATAATATAGTTGAACGTAGTCCGTTGATAATTTCAGATAAATTGATTTACATATAATTTATGTAATGACATTTTCATATGCTAAGTTTTGATGAATCAAAGAACTGACTTCTTTGGAAAACAATAATGTTTCATTTCCTCAAATTGGTTAAGTCAAAACAATAAATTGTTTTAACATGATGATATTCTTTGTCAAGAAATAAAAAGTTTTTCAATTTTCAATTAACTAGAAAATATCAATGCAGAGGGGAGATAGAGTATATATATTACAATAAGATATTCAGTTATACATATATATATATACACATATATAATGTATATACATATACATTATACATATATACATATATAATGTCAATTTAAAAAAAACAGAACATGTGACATTATTTTCACTACAGATAAGATTTTACTTTATATTGAAACATTATACATATTTTCACACAGTTTATTTGAACCTCAGTATAACCTGAATAAAGATGGACAGTATATTATTTCAAAGGTATACCTAATTCTAGACAGGAAAAAAAAATTATATATTTAGTAACACATGCCAACTATCAAGTTTGCAGTACTGTTCTCTTAGATATGAGCATCTGGAGATTTTAATAGCAAATAGGTCCAGCCTGTTTTAGAGAACTTTAATGAACCTCACCCTATCAGTTGCTATAGCACCATAGATTCCAGAATATGAACAGATAATTCCTTCAATGGAGCTTTGAGTTTCACTTTCACATAATCACCTAATTTGTATTTCCACCTGCATTTGTCAAGACATTTCAATGGGCTTCCCTTGTGGCTCAGCTGGTAAAGAATCCGCCTACAATGTGGGAGACCTGGGTTCGATCTCTGGAATGGGAAGATTCCCCTGGAGAAGGGAAAGGCTACCCACTCCAGTATTCTTGCCTGGAGAATTCTATGGACTGTATAGTTCATGGATTGCAAAGAGTCGGACACAACTGAGCAACCTTCACTTTCACTTTTCAATGATTTCAGTGACTTTCTATGATGTGATATCAAAAGTGAAGAGCTGGAATGGTAGAAAACAAGTAATCCATTGCTTGGTGGTAGAAACATAGTGAATGAATGGCTAGGAGTGAAATGAACAGAAATTTTTGTCACAAAAGTAGGAAAGGCTGCAGAGCTATGTTTAGATTTCTCTGAGGCCACAGATATGGGAAAAATATATTATCTCTCACAGTCAGTGAACCCTGAGAGAAGAAAATCAAAGATATGACCTTAAGAAATGCATTTAATGGCCAAGCATTCTCTACAGTTAGAAAAATTTTTAAATATATATAGTTAGAGAATCAGACTTCCTCATCATAGAAGAGAAGAAACAAAAGAGAGTGCAGTATGCCAAGATCTCCCTGGAGAAAGCTCTCAGACAAACAGGAGAGTGTTATTAGAGATTGGGTGTTCAAATGCACCTTTTACATTGCTTTCTGTAAAGAGACTTCTTGAATTTCTGTACAGGTATTTCTTTTTGGGTGATCTATCCTTTTTTATATTTTCATTATTTGGAAAAATTTACAAAACACATAGGAATAATTGCTTGTTAATCCTCCACTCAAAGTCAATTGCTGCTAATATGTATACATATACATTCACACTAATGTATATTTACACACCTTTTTCATTGATATGTATTTACAGGTTGTATACATTTGTTCATAATGTTATTATTCTACATGTTTAATATAGATTTAATACTATGCCATTCAGCAATATTTTTTAAATGACTTTCATGGTTATATGATATCTTATAAAATTTTTTGTATAATCTGTTCCAAGTTCTTCTAATTGAACTTGGGGACTATTTCCAATATTTACTATTCAATACAGTTGTACAAGAAACACATTTTTTAAATGTCAATATGCATTTAAAGATCAGTGATCTTGGGAAAATGTGCAACTACATTTTAAATTGTGTTTATATATATCCAGAAAACATATCAAGTGTATCAAAATTATATATCACAATTTTGTATATTATATATTTCAAAATATACAGAAATACATTATGCGTATATATTTCAAATTTTAAGAAATATAATACCAAATAACCAACAATTTAGTTGAGTGATTGTTGTGTGTACCTATTTCAAAGCAAAACATAGGTACTTTAGAAGTTTTTCTCCAATTCCTATTGAGTCAATTTTCCCCTACAGCTATCAGTACTTTAGAGTTTTTTTTAGGTTATCAATAATTTATACTGGCAAGCTGTAGCATTTTTATTACTAAAACTTTGATGTACATAAACCAGGAAGGGATACATATAAAGACTGATTATTGCAGGTGAAGTTCTCATCAGCATGCAGAGAGGTGCGTATTAGCATGTTGAAGGTTGAATAGGGAATGCTTTGGTATGAAGCACTGTGGGGCTGAGGAGATGATAGGAAAGGAAGTTAAGTTTCCTTTAAAAAAATAAGGAGTTAGACATCAAAGTAGTCACAACAAAGCCCCAACTAACCTGTGGGAGATTTGAAGCTAGAAGAGCCATCAAAGTGTTCCAGAGTTGGAGCAGGAATGTTAAGCTATTAAATTAGCTAGGGCTAACGTAACAGTTACAACTGGACATGGAAAAACAGTCTGGTTCAAAATAGGAAAAGGAGTTCGTCAAGGCTGTATATTGTCACCCTGCTTATTTAATTATATGCAAAGTCCTTCATGAGAGACACTGGGCTGGAAGAAGCATAAACGAATCAAGATTGCCAGGAGAAATACCAATAACCTCAGATACTCAGATGACACCACCCTTATGGCAGAAAGTGAAGAGAAACTAAAAAGCCTCTTGATGAAAGTGAAAGAGGAGAATGAAACTGTTGGCTTAAAGCTCAACATTCAGAAAATGAAGATCATGGCATCTGGTCCCATCACTTCATGGGAAATAGATGGGGAAACAGTGAAAACAGTGGTTGACTTTATTTTTGGGGGCTCCAAAATCACTGCAGATGGTGATTGCAGCCATGAAATTAAAAGACGCTTACTCCTTGGAAGGAAAGTTATGACTAACATAGATAGCATATTGAAAAGCAGAGACCTTACTTTGCCAACAAAGGTCCATCTAGTCAAGGCTATGGTTTTTCCAGTGGTCATGTATAGATGTGAGAGTTGGACTGTAAAGAAAGCTGAGCACCGAAGAACTGATGCTTTTGAACTGTGGTGTTGGAGAAGACTCTTGAGCGTCCCTTGGACTGCAAAGGAGATCCAACCAGTCCATTCTAAAGGAGATCAGCCCTGGGTGTTCTTTGGAAGGACTGATGCTAAAGCTGAAACTCCAGTACTTTGGCCACCTCATGCGAAGAGTTGACTCATTAGAAAAGACTCTGATGCTGGGAGGGATTGGGGTCAGGAGGAGAAGGAGAGTACAGAGGATGAGATGGCTGGACGGCATCACTGACTCGATGGACGTGAGTTTGAGTGAACTCCGGGAGTTGGTGATGGACAGGGAGGCCTGGCTTGCTGTGATTCATGGGGTTGCAAAGAGTCGGACACGACTGAACAACTGAACTGACCACCTCACGTGGCCTTTCCTCTGTGCACATTTATTCCTGTCAGTTCTCACTTCTTCTGAAGGTACTAATTCTATTGGATTAGGTGTGTGTTTGTGATCATGTGCACTCAATCGTGTCCAACTCTCTGCAACCCTATGGACTGTAGCCTAACAAGCTCCTCTGTCCATGGAATTCTCAATGCAAGAAATACTGGAGTGGGTTGCCATACTCTTTTCCAGGGGATCTTCCTTGGACCCAAGGATGGAAACCTTATCTCAGCCCAAATTATGAAGAAGATACAAAATGACCAAAAAAAAAAAAAAAACACAGCAAAAATAGTGTGCTTGGAACAAAAGCAAGGTACTACACATGCACCTTGCACACAGCATCGATAAGAGGTTGGGTAAGCCAACTCTAAGCCACCCCTCCAACCCAATCTATGAACCTACCTCTACTCTCACCCTCAATAAGAAACAAGCACACTCACTCCCACAGGAGTAAGGAAACTGTTCCTTATTTTTACTCCCTTGTGCTGTAGCACAAGTCCTATAAAAACCTTGCCTGAATTTCTTTTCTGACCACTTATCAATTTCTGTTGATTTAGGAGTTCGAGATCCCTGGTCAGTAATGCTTGCAAAATCACTTCCTTCCCCATAATGAATAACCCTAAATAGGGGCTATCCAGCCTAGAAGATTATTCACCACCATGCAGCCAGTACTCCATGAACAAATGAATAGCATAATGTCATGAAAGTACAAAAGATTAAAAATGAGTAATCATGCTACTACATAAAGTCATTAGAAATTGCCTGGGACATACTAAGTAGTCAATACTTTCTCTTCTACACCATTATCATTGAGTATAGAAAGGTGAAATACATTATTAGGACAATCATCAAATTCATCAACCATAACTTTACTCACTTTGAAGGACGTATTTCATTGGGTTTCCCAGATGGGTTTCCAGGCAAAGCCCTCATCCAACACACTTTTTTTTAATTGCCTGAAAATACTAGTTATCAAACTGCTTTTATCTAAAAAACTAAATTACTTAAAATATAACCTATTAAAAGGACCTAAGGACTATCACTACAAATAGCGTAATGGATTGCAATTTTAAAATCGCTGTCATTTAGATTTACTGCATATATTAATGGTAGATTGGCCAAGGCTGAAAGATATTATAAAAATGCAAATCAAGTTTATGTATTAATGGAGAGTTTATATACTCAGGAAAATACTATTAGTATTAGAATTGAAGAAATAATGAACTAGAATCTCTAGAGTTTTAAGAATAAAATGAGATTTAAGGGTCAAATTGACTTTAGTTTCCTCCTGAGAAAATTTTTTGACTTTATAGAGTGTAAATATCAAACTCAGAATTTATAGAAAAACAATATTAAGGCTACTATTACAAAATGTTAAATTATGGAACCACTGAATTGGGTCATTCATGTGAACAGAGGAAACACTATTATGTAAATATTTTGTGAGGTTATAAACATAAAATTTGTATCTTATCTAAAATGAAAAAATAATACATTTTAATATTTAAAATATGAAATTTAGTTTGTGAATATAAAAATATTTTTATATATAACACATACTGATTTTTAAAATTTTACAAAATAATTTTGTAAACAAAAAGGAGCATAAAATGAATGAACAAATACTAACATTAGTTTAGTTCATGTATATATTCAAATTAAAACACTTTATATTTCCAGATTCCTCACATATCTCTGATATTTTAAATTATTTGAAATACTTATTGAGTAAATAAATACGTTCAAATAATTATCATTGAGTTTGTGATCTGGAGAATATGAGATGTACATTCACCATAATAAGATAGATAAACTTAAATTCAATGTCAAGTATATTAGAAATAGTGCATTAGGTGTTTGAACAGATAAAGTTATAATAATTAATTTCAAGATGCAATGAAGAATAAAGACCCTTATTCTACTAAAGATCAGGATTACTAGAATGTTCAATCATCCTTCATCCAACAAGTATTTGTTGAACTGTTATATGTGCCAATCATGTAGTTACATGAGTTGTTAAGTTTGTAATTATGATAGGTTATTAGCCACTACCCCCACTATCCTCCCACTAGTGCTCTTCTCCAACATCTTGAGCTTTATAGCAGAACACCTAAACTCCCTACAATTAAAGGCTCAAATTCAAGTAGAACTAGTTGTCATCTGGACACTACTTCAACTCTGACTCCAATCTACAGTGAATAGGTGGTAATAGCATTATATGGTTTCCAACATTCTGGATACTATTGCAGGATTTGTATTCAATCACCTACATTTCCCAGAATTCTCTTCACTCTAGAGAAGGAACCAGAGATAGCTTGAGATGTTGAAGATGGAGGTGAAACAGTGGCTATGTTTCTTTTAATCACAAAAAGTCAGTGCAGGGCATGAGAGATTACAGCTGGTCACATATTGTCTCTTCTGCCATTGATGCGAGGAAGCAGCCAGGCTCCTCTAACTCCTGATGGATTCCTTAAGATCATCCAATACTGGGGCCAGGTGTATGTTTTGCTTCATGATAAAGGGTATTATCTTTTCCTGTGGAATGTCTCTATCTAGGTGACACTCAGGTATTGAGAGACTAAGGAGGGTTTTGGGCTATCTTTGTGGGTTCCAGCACATCCTCACAGATTCAAGTTTTTCCTTGCTTCCCTAATTTGTGCCTATATTTCTTTGCTGATGGCCCTACTGATTTCAGGGTCTAACTGCAGATGGAAAAAAAAAATCAGCTTTACCTAGACTTTTTTTTCTTTTTTTTTTTCAGTGTTTTATTTTTTATTATTATTATTTTTAATTTAAATTTATTTATTTTAATTAGAGGCTAATTACTTTACAATATTTTATTGGTTTTGCCATACATCAACATGAATCCACCACGGGTGTACACGTGTTCCCAATCCTGAACCCCCCTCTCACCTCCCTCCCCATCCCTCTGGGTCATCCCAATGCACCAGCCCCAAGCTTCCTATATCCTGCATCGAACCTGGACTGGCAATTTATTTCTTATATGATATTATACATGTTTCAATGCCATTCTCCTAAATCATCCCCCACCTCCCTCTCTGAGTCCAAAAGAACTGTTGGACTTAGAAGTCCAATAGAACAGAGTCCAAAAGACTGTTCTATACTTACCTAGACTTTTTAATGATCCCCAATGATGTCGCACAGATTATATAGTAGCTTAAATGGTAAAAAGTCTGCCTGCAATGCAGGAGACTGGAGTTTGATCCCTGGGTCAGGAAGATCCCCTGGAGAAGGAAATGGCAGTCCATTCCAGTACCCTTGCCTGGAAGACCCCATGGATGAAGGAGACTGGCAGGCTACAGTCCATAGGGTCACAAAAAGTCAGACATGACTGAGTGACTTCACTTTCAATGATGCCTCTAACAAATGCTTTTATGTATATTCTTTAGTAAGTTCTGCTTCTCTTGTTTTCAGATATAAACTTTAGTACAGCAAATGTTTCTAGTGGAACAGAACCCTAAAATGGGTAATTTGAATTGTGTACAGTTTATCCATAGTGATCTTATATGATTACAGATACTAAAGACAGTATTTGCAATGGTAAAGACAGTGTTTGTACATCATATTATGTGGTAAAACATGGAAATTGACAAAACAATGACATAAAACATCACTTGTAATCAAGAGATTAGACAACAAAAGATATTAGGTAACAAATTATTTGCTACCATAAGAAATGTTGTCAAAATAAACAGTATAATAAGGTTAGATGTTTGTTTTAAAATATACTGGAGAATTTAGGGATTAAAAGAGGAACTCATAATATTAACTGCCAAACCCAAGCTCTTGCTTCTTTGAATATCTTAAACTTTTACAGCTCCATGGTTAAAATTTCTGAAAATAAAGCCCTAAATTTAATCCTTCTAGTAATCAAGTTATACCACAAAAGAAATTCCAAAATATTCATGGTCCATTACTTTGAAGTAGGGAATCAATTTTGTAGGAGTGGAATTTTGAAAATTGGGATGCATCTATAGTTAAATCCCATGGAACTTAAACTTCTAAACTGTTCTGATCCTCCTTCAACTGTGGAAATATCTCTTTACACCTTCTACAGGGAGGTTGATCTTCTCTTGCCTCAAAATCTATAGCTTCCTCTGAAATAATTGCTTTATTAGACACTGATGACCTTCAGGATTTATCCACTTACTTTCCTATTGCTTTTATAAACAAACTAAAACAATTTCTGCTGAGTACTAGGAGAGAATTTGTTTCCTTATCTTTTTCACCTTCTAGTGTGTGTGTGTACTTAGTTGCTCAGTTGAGTCCAATTCTTAGTGACCTCACAGATGTAGTCTACCAGGCTCCTCTGTCTATGGGGAGTCTCCAAGCAAGAATACTGGAGTGGGTTGCCATGCCCTCCACCAGGGGATCTTTCCAACCCAGAGATCAAACCCAAGTCTCTCACATTGCAGATGGATTTTTACCAACTGAGGCACCAGGAAAAATCAAGAATACTAGAATGGATAGACTATCCCTTCTCCAGGGATCTTTCTGACCCAGGAGTCAAATTGGGGTCTTCTGCATTGTAGGAAGATTCTTTACCAGCTGAGTTACCAAGGAAGCCCACCTTCTAGAGGGCTCTCATACTTCTTGGCTTGGGGATTCTTTCTCCATTTTCAGAGACAGCAGTGTGGCATCTTCCAAACTCTTACTCCATTTTCATCATCACCAGGTGACAATGAAATCCTTATCTGATTTTGGCCCTTCTTAGACTCACCCAGATAACCCAGGATAAACTTTCATCTTGTTTCTTAGCTTAGTCATAACTTACAAAGTTGCTTTTATCATAAAGAGGTGACATATTCCCAGGTTGCAAGGATAAAAATGGGAACATTTTATTGCAATTATTTGGTTTATTAATACTCTTCCACTTTCTATTGTCTGCATCTATCATTAGACTCAAGTTAAAAATAAGTTAGTGTGTGCGTGACAAAGTATGACCCATAAGATGTGACACATAGCAAACAGTAACAGAAACTTGGGAACACACAGGGATGCAATTTCAAACTGAGGATCACTGTGGAAAGGACATTAGCTGGATTGGGTTGAGTTTATTGCAATGAGCTCACTAAACAGATTTACAAGTAGCTACAACGTCAGGAAGCAACAGTTAGAACTGGACATGGAACAACAGACAGGTTCCAAATAGGAAAAGGAGTACATCAGGGCTGTAAAATGTCACCCTGCTTATTTAACTTCTATGCAGAGTACATCATGAGAAATGCTGGACTGGAAGAAACATAAGCTGGAATCAAGATTGCCAGGAGAAATATCAATAAACTCAGATATGCAGATGACATCACCCTTATGGCAGAAAGTGAAGAGGAACTACAAAGCCTCTTGATGAAAGTGAAAGTGGAGAGTGAAAAAGTTGGCTTAAAGCTCAACATTCAGAAAATGAAGATCATGGCATCTGGTCCCATCACTTCATGGGAAATAGATGGGGAAACAGTGGAAGCGGTATCAGACTTCATTTTTGGGGGCTCCAATTGGAAAAGACTCTGATGCTGGAAGTGATTGGGGGCAGGAGGAGAAGGGGACGACCAAGGATGAGATGGCTGGATGGCATCACTGACTCGATGGACGTGAGTCTGAGTGAACTCCGGGAGTTGGTGATGGACAGGGAGGCCTGGCGTGCTGCAATTCATGGGGTCGCAAAGAGTCGGACACAACTGAGCGACTGAATGGAACTGAACTGAACAACAATGTGATCCAGTTCAGAACTGAGAATTTTAATAGGTGTAAGAATTTAAAAAAAAATCAGTTTGAGATAATTTCTACATAATATTTTTTCTCCTCTCCTGTTTCTTATCACATCCATAATAGTTTATGTTCAGTTAACCATGTATCTCAGTATTAAGTTACAGTATATTAAAGGAGGAATTCCACAGCTTGAAGAGGAAAAAACTCAAGACGGTAAAAAAATACTTCCCATCCAATTTGGAAATGATTGCTGTGTTCTCAGGTATAAGAATAGATATTTCATTTATGAAAATTTGATTTTGTGAATATATTTACTTGGAATATATATTAAATGCAGTTAAAATAGTATGTGTGAATACTAACCTGATATTTAATTGTGGTGGGTTCATATGGTATAAGCCTAATTAAACTAGAATTCCACTTTTTTAATTGTTCCAAATTATTGTGGGCATAAGATGATTTGTGAGACTTGAAAGACAGAAATGAGGGAAAAAATCATTTGTTAAAAGTTAGAGGGATTATTTGCATTTTAAAAGAGGCCTAAAATAATTATTAATACAAGGAATAAAGAAATAAAATAGTCACTTACAAAGACAGCATAAGAGGTAAGTGTCAAACAGAGGAAGTAGAGACTAAGGAAACAAGTTATCCTGTGCTAGCAGTGATGGCATTTTCCTTAGATTTAGAAGAGCAAAATTCTACAGTACCTTGAAAAAAGAATGAGTAAAACATTGTTACTAATAGATAATACCAGAAATACAGCAATTATAGAACTGAAATTATTCAATCTCTGCTTGATTTTAGATTTTGTTGGACTTTTCTCAAGTGCAAAGATAAATGTACACTAACAGAGTTAATCAAAATTTAGAACTTCACACATTGTAATGTACTATTTCCCATTTGCTGAGAGGGTTAATCCTTGGGAGTCAGAAACATGGAATCAGAATCCCTAAGAATTCTAGAGCCATGAGTCATTTTAAAAATATTTTAAACATTTTTGTACATTTCACTCACCAGTATCAGTTCAGTTCAGTTCAGTTCAGTTCAGTCACTCAGTCATATCTGACTCTTTGTGACTACATGAATGGCAGCATGCCAAGCCTCCCTGTCCATCACCAACACCCGGAGTTCACTGAGACTCAAGTCCATCAAATCAATGATGCCATCCAGCCATCTCATCCTCAGTCGTCCCCTTCTCCTCCTGCCCCCAATCACTACCAGCATCAGAGTGTTTTCCAATGATTCAACTCTTCACATAAGGTGGCCAAAGTACTGGAGTTTCAGCTTTAGCATCATTCCTTCCAAAGAAATCCCAGGGCTTATCTCCTTCAGAATGGACTGGTTGGATCTCCTTGCAGTCCAAGGGACTCTCAAGAGTCTTCTCCAACACAACAGTTCAAAACCATCAATTCTTCAGCGCTCAGCCTTCTTCAGAGTCCAACTCTCACATCTATACATGACCACTGGAAAAACCATAGCCTTGACTAGATGGACCTTTGTTGGCAAAGTAAGGTCTCTGCTTTTGAATATGCTATCTAGGTTGGTCATAACTTTCCTTCCAAGGAGTAAGCATCTTTTAATTTCATGGCTGCAGTCACCATCTGCAGTGATTTTGGAGCCCCCAAAAATAAAGTCTGACACCATTTCCACTGTTTCCCCATCTATTTCCCATGAAGTGATGGGACCACATGCCATGATCTTCGTTTTCTGAATGTTGAGCTTTAAGCCAACTTTTTCACTCTCCACTTTCACTTTCATCAAGAGGCTTTTTAGTTCCTCTTCACTTTCTGCCATAAGGGTGGTGTCATCTGCATATCTGAGGTTATTGATATTTCTCCCAGCAATCTTGATTCCAGCTTGTGCTTCCTCCAGCCCAGCATTTCTCATGAAGTACTCTGCATATAAATTAAATAAGCTGGGTGATAATATACAGCCTTGATGTACTCCTTTTCCTATTTGGAACCAGTCTTTTGTTCCATGTCCAGTTCTAACTGCTGCTTCCTGACCTGCATATAGGTTTCTCATGAGGCAGGTCAGGTGGTCTGGTATTCCCATCTCTTTCAACATTTTCCACAGTTTATTGTGATCCCCACAGTCAAAGGCTTTGGTATAGTCAAGAAAGCAGAAATAGATGTTTTTCTGGAACTCTCTTGCTTTTGCCATGATCCAACAGATGTTGGCAATTTGATTTCTGGTTCCTTTGCCTTTTCTAAAACCAGCTTGAACATCGGGAAGTTCACGGTTCATGTATTGCTGAAGCCTGGGTTGGAGAATTTTGAGCATTATTTTATTAGCATGTGAGATGAGTGCAATTGTGTGGTAGTTTGAGCATTCTTTGGCATTGCCTTTCTTTGGGATTGGAATGAAAACTGACCTTTTCCAGTCCTGTGGCCACTGCTGAGTTTTCCAAATTTGCTGACATTTTGAGTGCAGCACTTTCACAGCATCATCGTTCAGGATTTGAAATAGCTCAACTGGAATTCCATCACCTCCACTAGCTTTATTCATAGTGATGCTTTCTAAGGCCCACTTGACTTCACATTCCAGGATGTCTGGCTTTAGGTGTGTGATCACACCATCGTGATCATCTTGGTCGTGAATGTTTCTTGTACTGTTCTTCTGTGTATTCTTGCCACCTCTTCTTAATATCTTCTGCTTCTGTTAGGTCCATACCATTTCTGTCTTTTATCGAGCCCATCTTTGCATGAAATGTTCCCTTGGTATCTCTAATTTTCCTGAAGAGATCTCTAGTCTTTCGCATTCTGTTGCTTTTCTCTACTTCTTTGCATTGATCACTGAAGAAGGCTTTCTTATCTCTCCTTGCTATTCTTTGGAATTCTGCATTCAGATGTTTATATCTTTCCTTTCTCCTTTGTTTTTCACTTCTTTTCTTTTCACAGCTCTTTGTAAGGCCTCCTCAGGCAGCCATTTTGCTTCTTTCCATTTCTTTTCCATGGGGATGGTCTTGATCCCTGTCTCCTGTACAATGTCACAAACCTCCGTCCATAGTTCATCAGGCACTCTCTCTATCAGATCTAGTCCTTTAAATCTATTTCTCACTTCCACTGTATAATCATAATGGATTTGATTTAGGTCATACCTGAATGGTCTAGTGGTTTTCCCTACTTTCTTCAATTTAAGTCTGAATTTGGCAATAAGGAGTTCACGATCTGAGCCACAGTCACGTCCTGGTCTTGTTTTTGTTGACCTAAAACATATTAGGTTGGTGTAAAAATTCTGTTTTTGTGTTTTTAATTTTGCCATTTGATATTAGAATACATTCTTAAATAAATGTGGTTATATTATATATCATCTTAATGCACATTTCTTGCTTTATCATTTTTTACTAATGACTTATTATTTGCTGTTTATATATATATGCATATATATATATACACACACACATACATATTAGACTATAGAAATGATGTTAGACAAACAGAAAATCTAAGTGATTTTTCTGAGTTCAAAATGGGTTGTAAAGCAGCAGATACACCTCACAACATTAACAGTGCATTTGGCCCAGGAACTGCTAATTAATGTACAGTACAGTGGTGATTCAAGTGTTTTGCAAAAGAGATGAGAGCCTTGAAGATGAGAAGTGCAGTGGCCAATCATCTGAAGTTGAAAATGATCAACTGAGAGCCACCATCAAATCTGGTTTTCTTACAACTACTAGTTGCCAAAGAACTCAACATTAGCCATTTTAGAGTCATTTGGCCTTTGAAGTAAATTGGAAAGGTGAAAGAGCTCAACAAGTGGGAGCTTCAGGAGCTGATTAAAAAAATAATCATCATTTTGAATTGTCATCTTCTTTTTTGCTATGCAACAACAATGAACCATGTCTTGATCAGATTGGGATGTGCAATGAAAAGTGGACTTTATCCAACAACCAGTAATAACCATCTCAGTGGCTGGACTGAGAAGAAGTTCCAAAGCATTTCCTGAAGCCAAACTTACACCAAGGAAGATCATGGTCACTGTTTGGTGGTCTGCTCTCTATCTGATCCACTACAGCTTTCTGAATCCTGGTTTACATTTGAGAAGTATGCTCACCAAGTCAATGAGATGCACCAAAATCTGCAAGGCCTGGGGCTAGCACTGGTGAACAGAATGGGCCCAATACTTCTCTACGACAATGACCAGCCACATAATGCACAATCAATGCTTCAAAAGGTGAACAAATTGGGCTATGAAATTTTGCCTCATCTGCCATATTCACCTGACCTCTTGCCAACTGACTACCACTTCATCAAGCATCTTGACAATTTTTTTCAAAAATTTTTTTCAGGGAAAACTCTTCCACAACCAGCAGGGGGCAGAAAATGCTTTCCAAGAGTTCTTTAAATGCTGACACATGGATTTTTACACTTCAGGGATAAACAAACATTTCTTGGCAAAACTTTGTTGCTTGTAATGGTTCCTATTTTGATTCATAAAGATGTGTCTGAGTCTAGTTACAATGATTTAAAATTCACAGCCTAATGGTAGAGGTAGGGTATAAAATACATTCAATTTTATATATGTTGTTTTGAGGAAGTTGTGACATCCAAGTAGTCATGTCTTACCTTAGCCAAGAAATGTTGAGTCAAATTTAAAAAGGAGACCTGCTTTATTTAGAGAAATAAAGGCACATTTACGATAAGGAAAATTTCCCAGGTATTTAGTGAATGCAAATAACTGATGTGAGTAAAGGAAATACAAAAAAGTGACAGTGATAGAGAAATTAAAGATGTTATTAATATGGAGGGTGGCCAAAGATAAACTGTGATGACTAATGAACATCACTGAATGTTGAAAACAAGTTTAAAGGAGTGAGACCTGGGGAAGGAAATTATATTTGTACTTGAAGATAGCACAGGTGATACCATGGTGGTGGTTTAGTCACTAAGTTGTGTCCGGCCCATGCAACCCCATGGACTGTAGCCTGCCAGGCTCCTTTGTCCATGGGATACTATAGGGTGATACTATAGGATGAGTTAAAAAAATATACCCAGTTCACTAAGATAAGAGGACAACTGAGCTTTGAGGATATTCACTATAGAGGAACAAAGTGAACCCCAAATGCCTACTAAACCTTTTGGATATATTAATCAATAATTCTTGTGTACCAACTGGAAGAAAATAGATATTATATTTGGTAAATGGTCATACCATTTATTTCTCTACAATAAAAAGTAAATTGTTAATATTAGCAAAGAAAAAATACATCCAATTAGGTCCATCAGGTATTTCTAAATGTACTGACCTAGAAATCACCTGAATATTCTGTTCATAAATTTTTTTTTTCAGTAAAACACCTTTCTATTAGGAACTCATATTTTTGAGATTAGTTGTTTGTCAGTTGCTTCATTTGCTATTATATTCTCCCATTCTGAAGGATGTCTTTTCACCTTATATAGAACAGTCTTTTGGATTCTGTGGGACGGGGGGTGGGGGATGATTTGGGAGAATGACATTAAAACATGTATAATATCATATAAGAAACGAATCACCAATCCAGGTTGGATGCAGGATACAGGAAGCTTGGTGCTGGTGCACTGGGATGACCCAGAGGGATGGTATGGGGAGGGAGGTCGGAAGGGGGTTCAGGATGGGGAACACATGTACATCCATGGCGAATGCATGTTGATGTATGGCAAAACCAATACAATATTGTAAAGTAAAATAATAATAATAATAATTTTTTAAAAAGAACTCATAAATACTTAACAAATACATACTAATTCCTTTAAAGAAAAAAAATCACAAAATATACTTTTCAAATCCATTTATCATTGCCTTTATATTTTTCCTATTTTCCTCAATCCCAGGGGGGCAAAGAATCTCAGCAGATGCTTTTATTTTCTTCTATTGCAAAAATCGCTGCAAAGAAATACAGAACATGAAAACTGCTTTGATTCTTAAAATCTGCAAAAGGCTGAAAAGTAGGGAAAAGCTATTTTTCAGTTTTCTTTCCCCTAAGAATAATCACTGAAACTACAGTTTTAGTATAAAAGTTCTTACTTCTAATACCAAAATAATATTTATTTTTTTGATTTTTGTGACATGTATTCATAAAATAATCTGGAACTGGACAAAGAGCGATAAATCAACTGGAGCAGTTTTTCCATGAATGATGCTCGAATCAACAAAGATTGAGGCCTCTGAACACCGCCGTGACTCACAGCTGCAGGATGCTACACTTATTCAGGAAGTTCAGTCATGCATGCACCAAGCACTGCTTGCTCAGCAGGAAAGAAGCCCTCTTAGAACTATGGACTCAGCAGAATCCCTCAATATAAGTTCCATTACAGCCTCAAAATGCTATAAACACTCCTTTCTTGTCTCCATATATAGCAGTTTTCACTCTACATTTACATTGACATTTGTATCATAAGTATAAATATATGTTATGTATATAAATGTAATATATGCATATACACACATATATGTATATAATCTATGATGATAAAACACTGTAGAAGCAGACACTTTTCTCCAGTTGAGTATGTGAGGTGCCAAATATTCATTAAATCACCTTGCTACTGTTCTATAATTGAATTTATAAGCCACTTCATTAACTCATAATTTATATTGAACACTACAAATTGAACTCTGTGCTAAATGCTCTAAGATTTGAAGAAAAAGTGTACATTGTTTTAACATTGTAGGTGCTCAAAATTTTTAGAGCATTTGGACAAGAAAATGAATAATTAATATCTAGCAACAATGTGGTTCCACAGTATTATAAAGATTTTTGATTATACATGTGAATTTAAACCAGGCACACACCTCTATCATCAGAATATTATAGTTCCTCTTTCAAATTTTAACTCTTCTGGATGCTATACTAATTCTTATTTATCCAGAAAATAAAATCATTTGCTATTACTTTCTAATAATAAATTATTGGGAAATAAAGTTGGAAAATAATGAAAAAGTTCTAAGCCTCAGATTCTTTTCTCTAAATAAGATTTTAATATATAAAACTTTGACTTTCAAACATATAATTGCTTAATTAGGTCTCATTTAATTTTGGTTTTACTTCCATTACTCTAGGAGGTTAGATAAAGCAGATGTTGCTGCATTTATGTCAGAGTGTTCTGCTTATGTTTTCCTCTAAAAGTTTTATAGTTTCTGGACTTGCATCTAGGTTATTAATCCATTTTGATTTTTCTTTTGAGTATGCTGTTAGGAAGTGCTCTAATTCAACAAATAAAGAAGTAATATTCCACTATATACAGTGGAATATTACTCAGCATTTGCATCAGTTGTAGTGAGGCAGATGAAACTAGAGTCTGCGATACAAGAGTGAAGTAAGTCAGAGAGAGGAAAACAAATATCATATTAAAACATATATATGGAATCTAAAAAAATAATGGTACTGATGAACCTGCTTGAAGGGCAGGAATAGAGAATCAGATGTAGAGACCAGAACTGTGGATACTGGGGAAAGGAGGGGGTGGGACAAACTGAGAGTAGCATTGACATATATTCACTACTATGTGTAAAATTGGGCTTCCCTGGTAGCTCAAATGGTAAAGCATCTGCCTACAATGCAGGAGACCAGGGTTTGATCCCTGGGTCGGGAAGATCCCCTGGAGAAGGAAATGGCAACCCACTCCAGTATTCCTGCCTGGAGAATTCCATGGACTGAGGAGCCTGGTAGGCTACAGTCCATGGGGTTGCAAAGAATCGGACATGACTAAGCGATTTCACTTCACTTTTACGTGTGAAATATATAGGTAGTGGGAAGCTGCTGTATATCCCAGGGAGCTCAGCTTGGTGCTCTGTGACTACCTAGAAGGGTGGGAAGGGGGAAGGTGGGAAGTGGTTCAAGAGGGAAGGGATATTGAAGGAGCAAGATACTACTTTTCACTGCCCCCCAAAATGGGAAGTAAATGTGAACTAAACTTGACCACCAATTTAATGCTTCCATAAAAACCTCAAGTCTTCAAGGTACAAAGTAAGGGAATGAGACAACTGAAAATTATAGTTCATGTGTAGCAATTGAAACTCTCATTTATCATTGTGTGTTAGTCACTCAGTCGTGGCAGACTCTTTGCCACCCCATGGACTGCAGCCCACCAGGCTTCTCTGTCCATGAGATTTTCCTGGCAAGGATACCGGAGTCTGTTGCCATTTCCTTCTCCAGGGGATCTTCCTGATCCAGGGATTGAACCTGGGTCTCCTTCACTGCAGGCCGATTCTTTACCAATTGAACTACAAGGGATATCCACCATTCATTATTGGTGGGAATGCAAAATGATACCAAACACCTTAAAAGTTTGGCAGTTTCACAAAACTAGATATACCAATCAAGAAATTGTGCTCCTTGCTATTTGCCCAAATGTGCTTAAAATTTATGTCTACACAAAAGCCTGTAAATGAATGTTTATAACAGCTTTATAAATAATTACCAAAACTTAGAAGAAATCAATATATCCTTTAGGAGGTGAATAGAGAAATTTTCTTACATCCACAATATAAAATATTTCCCAGCATTAAAAAGAAATGAGCTATCAAGCTGTGAAAAGACAGAGAGGTACTTTAGATACATACTACTAAGTAAAGCAAGCCAATATAAGAAGGATACACACTACTTGATTCCAATTATATAATGCTACAAAAAAAGGAAAGACTATGGAGATAGTTAAAAAATTTTCTGTCATTGCTTTCCTAAGGAGTATAAAGTGGAACGTCGTGGTGGTTTGGAGAAATTTGCATTTCTCTAATGACTGGTGATACACATCTTTTTCTTTGCTACAGGCCATATGTATGTCACAGTCAGATAAATGTTTAGTCAAATACTTTGACTATTTTTGATTTATGTTGTTGCTGCTATTGAATTTTAGGAGTTCTTTACATATTCCTGATATGAACCCCTCATTGAATATGATTTGCAAACATTTTCTACTATTTGGTTTGCTGCCCTTTCACTATTAATAGTGCTATCAGTTCAGTTCAGAGTGTTATGAGGCAAAATAATTTTAATTTTTATGTAGTTCAACATATCTAATTGAAGAAGCCTAAACACTGTTCTTTCCACTTTCAGTGGCTACCTGGCTGCTGGTTTTCAAAGCCATTACAGCAGTGAGTCTTGAAGAAAAGAAACAGGGCGAACTAACTCATCACACAAAACACTGTTAATGTTGGAATTACTTTGTTTTCAGAATAAACATTTTCTACTTTTTGAAATACTTTGGCTGATTTCCAGAGTTCTGGACTAGCTGACTGTTTTTGCCAGTTTTTCCTGTCATTGTTACAGGAGAGAATTTTCAGATGTCTTCACCATTTTCACAGACATCCCTCTCAGCATGTATACTAGTGACGTATTTGTCAAAAAATTGAGAAATAAGAACTCATGGTGAAGACTGGAGTAAAATAACATTAATTTACAGGCTAAAAACATCATCATCTTCTGTAACTCAGCCTGAAACTTAAAAAGCATGTTGAAAAATTACTACTATTCTAATGTTCTTTAAATTCAGCTTTACTTAGTATTTCAAAATATTCTCCAATATTTTTGATAAAATATTAGGCTTAAAATAGTTGAACCTGTTTAGGAAAGCATGAAATTTATCTATACTTAAATGAGACACAATAATTATTCTATTTATTCTAGCCCTAGTTTCTTTCTCTACTATTTCTTGTATTCTTGATTCAGTAAATTATTTCATTCCTTTAAAATTTTTTTAAAATGTCTTTAAAACTATATTAAATTAATGCTCATTGTCTTTTTCCTCCTGTTGATTCTGTTTTCCTCTCAAATGATTTCTTCCCTGCTGTGGTAGGTAGGAGTCTATGGGAAATAATGTCTTTTTAATTAATTTTTATATCCTTGTAGTGTGGATGTATTCAGTTCAGTTCAGTCGCTCAGTTGTGTCCGACTCTTTGCGACCCCATGAATCACAGCACACCAGGCCTTCCTGTCCATCACCAACTCCCAGAGTTCACCCAAACTCATGTGCATTGAGTCAGTGATGCCATCCAGCCATCTCATCCTCTGTCATCCCCTTCTCCTCCTGCCCCTAATCCCTCCCAGCATCAGGGTATTTTCCAATCAGTCAACCCTTCGCATTTGAGGTGACCAAAGTATTTTATTATATATTAGTATCTATTTAAATTTTATGTCCCTTAAGATAGTCTATCTCTTTTTTTGAAGTGCTGTTTAATGTTAATATATTGTCTAAATTAAGCATAATAACTAATGATTTTATTTCTTCAGGATGTACTTACATGGTACATAGCATTGTGATGTTTCTATTTCTTATTTACAACACATTATAGCCAATAGAACAGAATGTGCATATAATTTTTGTCCTAAATCTTCTCTTCATATTGGTATAAAACAATGTCATTATTTGGAATTAAACTTCAGGAAAAGTGATTTACTGGCAGAAATCAAACTTCATTACTCACCTGCCTGATTGTTTCATTCATTTCTACATATTTAATATTAAATTCAAAAGTATCTTTGTGCTATTGGAGATTTATCCAAATAGTTTTTATAGATAAATTATTTTACCTTTGTTTTTCACATCTGATTTTTGACCCTGTGGTACGTATTTTGGGCTTCCCAAGTGGTCCAGTGATAAAGAATCCACCTGCCAATGCAGGAGAGTCAAGAGAGGAGGATTCAATCCCTGGGTCAGGAAGATCCTTTGGACTAGGAAAGGGCAACACACTCCAGTATTCTTGCCTGGAAAATTTCATGACAGAGCAGCCTGGCAGGCTGCAGTTGATGGGATCACAAAGAGTTATATATGATTGAGTGAGCACACACATATCTTTAATGTTAAACAGAGCAAAGCAAATACTAAAATTAATACTTTAAAAACTGTCTGGGATCGTGTGTGTGTGGGCATGCACGCGCATGTGTGTGCATACGTGTATTTTTGCTTTCATGCAATGGGGGCAGGGAGAAGAGAGAGACCCATTCAGTTAGATTCATTCCTTCCCTTACTCCCAGCTAACAGTTACCTTTATTTGCTGTTGCCATTTGATTTTTAAGAAATTAGTGTGTAAACTATTTATGTTTATACTAAAAGAGTCCAATAACATTAAAGAATTTATTCCATGGTATCACAGAAAAATTGATTATAAATTCTGTTTAAACCATTTAGTAGCTTTGTGGACTTAAGGGAATAAAATATCTTCTCTAAATGTCTAGCCCATAATCTAACAAGGTGTTATATTTTTATACATATTTTTTAAAAGATTCAGTGAACTAAATACTTATTTTTAACACTTACTGCAATAATTTTAAACTTTATTATTTTTTTCTCCATATTGATGTAAAAATGAGAAAATAAGTTGTATATCCCCAGAGTATTTATAAAAGCAACCTCCAGGAAATTTGCATTAATCTACATTGTATACATTAATATGTATGCTGATCAAATATAGCAGTACACTACTGAATAGCTAGTTGTTGCATTTAATATCTTCAATTAAAAGATGAAGTCTGTTAAGTTTTATCTTTGTCACTTGGTCCTTCTGTAACACATCTGGCAATTTGAGTGTGATAAGATGGCCCCTGATCAAACATTAAAAATTGATCAAACATTAAATATTCTAAACTTCATAGTAAAGAGCCATTTTATTCTAGAAATTGTGTCAATTTATGGAATGTATAAGAAAACACATTTATCTAGGCAAGTCTGGAACCAAATTAAGAGAATCAAAGTGTTGCTGACACTGGAGACTGTGAGAATGCAGTTCATAATAGACCAAAAAATAATATGTACATAAATATATATACATGAATGAAAAATAATCTATTTTTACCATTTGTTTCTTTAAAATCAGGTGAATCAGAATGCTTCACATATGACAGGGAAGATGAATCTCATGATAGTAACTAATTTTGGAAACAAAAAATGTTAATCATCCAAATGAAATAGAGACACTTAAACACTAAAGAAGTAACTTTGCATCTATACCCTTTTATACATTTTTCTTAGTAATGAATAACATGAGAGCCTATCTGCCAACATATTTTTTTTCTTCAGAAAAGTTAAAGTTTTTAGAAGTAAATCCATACAGAATATACATGGTAAAAAGTTTATTTTTTGATTTATTCTACTAAATTATTGGTAGATTTCTTTCTTTACTTAGGGTGGGGAGATGTATCAAAATAATCTCCTCCCTTAATAAAGATGTGTTAAATAATACATAAACATCTATATTTTTTCCTACCAAAGTTTATTGTTCATTATCATGTCTATAACTAAAGAGAAATGACATGAATCCACAATATACAGTTTAACATATTCCATCAGTTTCAAAAGATTTAACATATTAAAAGCCTGTTTCTAAATTTTTTCATAAGTTTTATGTCATTTAAATATTAATATATAATTAGTAAAATTCGGAGTACATTAGAAAACAGGAAAAACTGAATTATAAAGATCTCATTAACTCGCTTAAGGGATTAAACACATACCTGCACAAGGGGAATTTTTTCTTTGAAAACAGAAATAGTCTGACTCATTTGATACAGAAAATAATCAGCAATATATTTTCTATTCCTTTTGCCTGTTAGAAATTGCAGATTATGTTTTATCTAATGTCTTTAAGGAATTCATTTTAATATGTTGCTTCAGATTTCAATATGCAACAGGAAATCGTCCTTCAAATTGTCAGTTTATGTTTCTACTTAGCCTATGTGCTTATACATAATTGTTGGTAACTTTCCTTCTATATTTGGTTATACTTGGCTAGTATACCACTTTTGGTCACTGAATACGTATCACTCATGGACCAATCAGAGACAGAAAACCAGTATGAGATCATCATATATTATGAATGGTCTCACATGATTGTTGGAACTGGTACTAGTCAGATTTGTCAGGAATGTCAGGAAATGTAAACTGGAACTCTCCGGCATCACCTATAAGCTGCAATCTACAATCAGAATTCATTCTTCACTGAAGCCTCAATCAGTTCTTACGGCCTTTAAGTGATAGACTCAGGCCCATCTAGATTATTTAGAATAATAATCTCACTTAGAGTCAGTTGATTTGGACTTTAATCATCTTTGCAAAATGCCTTCACAGTATCACCTAGACTAGTATTTGGAAAACTGGAGACCTCAGCCTTGCCAACATGATACATAAAACTGATGGTAGACTACCTCTTCTTACATTAGAGCCCATACACATCTCCTTGATCCATAAGGAATCTCCAAATAAAGAGGAATGACAATGTAATACAACTGAGAATATAATAATCCCTTCCCCAGAGAAGCATGCAAAATATTCAGGTAATGTTTACTCTTCTCCTTTGACATTTATAACTTAAATATCATGACAAAACTATGAAGAATATATCTTGTGGTAGATAAAAAAATATTTTTTTTATTTATATATACTTATAGGGCTTCAAGGAGCCGTGGCTGTGCGGGCTCAGGAGGGCCTAGAGGAGCTATCCCACTTTGAAGGTCAGGAAGGGTGGCAGTGAGGAGATACCCCTCGTCCAAGGTAAGGAGCAATGGCTGCGCTTTGCTGGAGCAGCCGTGAAGATATACTCCACACCCAAGGTAAGAGAAACCCAAGTAAGACGGTAGGTGTTGCAAGAGGGCATCAGAGGGCAAACACACTGAAACCATACTCACAGAAAACTAGTCAATCTAATCACACTAGGACCACAGCCTTGTCTAACTCAATGAAACTAAGCAATGCCCATGGGGCAACCCAAGACGGGTGGGTCATGGTGGAGAGATTTGACAGAATGTGGTCCACTGAAGAAGGGAATGGCAAACCACTTCAGTGTTCTTGCCTTGAGAACCCCATGAACAGTATGAAAAGGCAAAATGATAGGATACTGAAAGAGAAACTCCCCAGGTCAGTAGGTGCCCAATATGCTACTGGAGATCAGTGGAGAAATAACTCCAGAAAGAATGAAGGGATGGAGCCAAAGCAAAAACAATACCCAGCTGTGGATGTGACTGGTGATAGAAGCAAGGTCTGATGCTGGAAAGAGCAATATTGCATAGGAACCTGGAATGTCAGGTCCATGAATCAAGGCAAATTGGAAGTGGTCAAACAAGAGATGGCAAGAGTAAATGTCGACATTCTAGGAATCAGTGAACTGAAATGGACTGGAATGGGTGAATTTAACTCAGATGACCATTATATCTACTACTGCACGCAGGAATCCCTCAGAAGAAATGGAATCGCCATCATAGTCAACAAGAGTCCAAAATGCAGTACTTGGATGCAATCTCAAAAACGACAGACTGATCTCTGTTTGTTTCCAAGGCATTCAATATCACAGTGATCCAAGTCTATGCCCCAACCAGTAACACTGAAGAAGCTGAAGTTGAACGGTTGTATGAAGATCTACAAGACCTTTTAGAACAAACACCCAAAAAAGATGTCCTTTTCATTATAGGGGACTGGAATGCAAAAGTAGGAAGTCAAGAAACACCTGAAGTAAAAGGCAAATTTGGCTTTGGAATACAGAATGAAGCAGGGCAAAGACTAATAGAATTTTGCTAAAAAAACGCACTGGACATAACAAACACCCTTTTCCGACAACACAAGAGAAGACTCTATACATGGACATCACCAGATGGTGAACACCGAAATCAGGTTGATTATCTTCTTTGCAGCCAAAGATGGAGAAGCTCTATACAGTCAGCAAAAACAAGACCAGAAGCTGACTGTGGCTCAGACCATGAACTCCTTATTGCCAAATTCAGACTTAAATTGAAGAAAGTAGGGAAAACCAATATACAATTCAGGTATGACCTAAATCAAATCCCTTATGATTATACAGTGGAAGTGAGAAATAGATTTAAGGGCCTAGATCTGAGAGATAGAGTGCCTGATGAACTATGGAATGAGGTTCGTGACATTGTACAGGAGACAGGGATCAAGACCTTCTGCATGAAAAAGAAATGCAAAAAAGCAAAATAGCTGTCTGGTGAGGCCTTAGAAATAGCTGTGAAAGAAGAGAAGCAAAAAGCAAAGGAGAAAAGGAAAGATATAAACATCTGAATGCAGAGTTCCAAAGAATAGCAAGAAGAGATAAGAAAGCCTTCTTCAGCAATCAATGCAAAGAAATAGAGGAAAACAACAGAATGGGAAAGAGTAGGAAATCTCTTCAATAAATCAGATGTGATTTTCCTGAAGGAAAATACCAAAGGAACATTTCATGCAAAGATGAGCTCAATAAAGGACAGAAATGGTATGGATCTAACAGAAGCAGAAGATATTAAGAAGAGATGGAAAAAATACACAGAAGAACTGTACAAAAAAGATCTTCATGACCCAGATAATAATGATGGTGTGAGCACTGACCTAGAGCCAGACATCCTGGAATGTGAAGTCAAGTGGGCATTAGAAAGCATCACTACGAACAAAGCTAGTGGAGGTGATGGAATTCCAGGGGAGCTATTCCAAATCCTGAAAGATGATGCTGTGAAAGAGCTGCACTCAACAGGCCAGCAAATTGGAAAACTCAGCAGTGGCCACAGGACTGGAAAAGGTAAGTTTTCATTCCAATCCCAAAGAAAGGCAATGCCAAAGAATGCTCAAACTACCGTACAATTGCACTCATCTCACACCTAGTAAAGTAATGCTCAAAATTCTCCAAGCCAGGCTTCAGCAATATGTGAACCGTGAACTTCCCGATGTTCAAGCTGGTTTTAGAAAAGGCAGAGGAACCAGAGATCAAATTGCCAACATCCGCTGGATCATCGAAAAAGCAAGAGAGTTCCAGAAAAACATCTCTTTCTGCTTTATTGACTGTGCCAAAGCCTTTGACTCTGTGGATCACAAAGTGTGGAAAATTAACCCCACGATCAGTTGCTGAAATAAGGAATGAAAAATTATGAGAATTTTTTTCTTGTGAATGTATGTGTGCATGCTGCTCTGTCACTCAGTTGTGTCTGACTCTGTGACCCTATGGACTGCACCACACCAGGCTTCTCTGTCCATGGAATATTCCAGGCAAGAAACTAGAGTGGGTTGCCATTTTCTATTCCAGGAAATCTTCCTGACTCATGGATTGAACCTGTATCTCCTGCATCTCTTGTGTTGGCAAGTGGATTCTTTACTATCTGAACCACTTTTCCAATGAGGAAAAGACTCATTGGAAAAAACTGTGGAAAATTCTGAAAGAGATGGGAATACCAGACCACATGATCTGCCTCTTGAGAAATTTGTATGCAGGTCAGGAAGCAACAGTTAGAACTGGACATGGAACAACAGACTGGTTCCAAATAGGAAAAGGAGTTCGTCAAGGCTGTATATTGTCACCCTGTTTATTTAACTTATATGCAGAGTACATCATGAGAAACGCTGGACTGGAAGAAACACAAACTGGAATCAAGATTGTTGGGAGAAATATCAATAATCTCAGATACTCAGATGACACCACCCTTATGGCAGAAAGTGGAGAGGAACTAAAAAGCCTCTTGATGAAATTGAAAGTGGAGAGTGAAAAAGTTGGCTTAAAGCTCAACATTCAGAAAACGAAGATCATGGCATCCGGTCCCACCACTTCATGGGAAATAGATGGGGAAACAGTGGAAACAGTGTCAGACTTCATTTTTCTGGGCTCCAAAATCACTACAGATGGTGACTGCAGCCATGAAATTAAAAGACACTTACTCCTTGGGAGGAAAGTTATGACCAACCTAGATAGCATATTCAAAAGCAGAGACATTACTTTGCCAACAAAGGTTCATCTAATCAAGGCTGTGGTTTTTCCTGTGGTCATGTATGGATGTGAGAGTTGGACTTTGAAGAAAGCTGAGTGCCAAAGAATTGATGCTTTTGAACTGTGGTGTTGAAGAAGACTCTTGAGAGTCCCTTGGACTGCAAGGAGATCCAACCAGTCCATTCTGAAGGGGATCAGCCCTGGGATTTCTTTGGAAGGAATGATGCTAAAGCTGAAACTCCAGAACTTTGGCCACCTCATGCGAAGAGTTGAGTCATTGGAAAAGACTCTGATGCTGGGAGGGATTGGGGGCAGGAGGAGAAGGGGATGACAGAGGATGAGATGGCTGGATGGCATCACTGACTCGATGGAGTGAGTCTGAGTGAACTCTGGGAATTGGTGATGGACAGGGAGGCCTGGCGTGCTGTGATTCATGGAGTTGCAAAGAGTCGGACACGACTGAGTGACTGAACTGAACTGATAGGGCTTCTTTTGTGGTTCAGATAGTAAAGAATCCACTTGCCAACACAAGAGATGCAGGAGATACAGATTCAATCCATGAGTCAGGAAGATCTCCTGGAATAGAAAATGGCAACCCACTCTAGTTTCTTGCCTGGAATATTCCATGGACAGAGAAGCCTGGTGTGGTGCAGTCCATAGGGTCACAGAGTCAGACACAACTGAGTGACAGAGCAGCATGCACACATACATTCACAAGAAAAAAATTCTCATAATTTTTCATTCCTTATTTCAGCAACTGATCATGGGGTTACACCTAGTTTTATAACTACCTTAATTTACTACCATTCCATACTCCCTTTGCTGTCATCAGTCACTTCAGCTGATCCTGGATGTTTGCCTGCTGAGGTGAACTAAACCTTAATCCTAAGGGCCTCCATTAGCAATCCTGTATAAATTGGATTGTTGAAGTAGTTCATTGATTTTAATCCCAGGACATGGTAAGGGATACGTAAGGCATCTCTTATATTCCAGATATGTTTTTTTTTCTTCCTTATCTCCATTTTTTAAGGCCAAAATTTCCCCTTGGTAATATTAAAAAAAAAATCACCCAATATAGTATACCAACATGTTGAATAATTTATTTACTGACTTGATTTAGAGACACAAAGAACCACAAAGTGGCCTAATGAAAGTTAAAATTCTACTTCAATAGAATTATTATTGTCTCTCTTGGAAGAAACATTTCTCTTTGAAATTTACACTTTTAGAGTACCAGATCCTAAGGTTATTGGGATGATGTTTTTGATTTCCAGGAATTATTATAAGTTCTGAGCCAATGTATAGTAATCATAGAAAAGTATGATTTTTTTCTTCTCCATAAGACACAGTCGCCCTGGTAAATTTCTGTATTCCCCATGCAGAAGTCTGAGAGATATATTCAACAGTACAAATGTTGACAGGTTGGATGGGACCCAGCATCCCTTAGGGGTCATGGCTCTGTTTTCATGACTAAAATTGGGTTTCTGCTCATTCTATTCTAAACTCATCTTCTTATACAAACCAAATAAGCTTTTAGTAGACTGCCCTTTTATTATAGCAACACAATGATTAACTTGCTTTGACTCCATTGTCCATTATTGTAACCACATACTCCTTACCTTTGGTGATTAAAGTGCCATAATTTTGTCCTGTTGCCCTAGGATCCAGTTACACCCATCGAATTTAGGGATCCTAGTTCAAGGCCAACAATTTCCATTTTGATTTCTGACTTACAGAATGACCATGAAAAAGAAAGTGAAAGTGTGAGTTGCTCAGTTGTGTCCAACTCTTGGCAACCCCATGGACTATAGACCACCGGGCTCCTCTGTCCATGGAATTCTCCAAGCAAGAATATTGGAGTGGGGTGTCATTCCCTTCTCCAGGGATTTCCTGACCCAGGGACTGAACCCGGGTATCTTGCATTGCAGGCAGATTATTTACCACCTGAACCACCAGAGAGACCCACAGAATCACCATAGAGCTCTTTAAGAATGGTTGAGTTTCTCTCACAATTGTGGTAAAAGGTTTGTCCTCCAGATCACTGGGGCAGGTGAACAATTTTTACAAAATAAATCTACTCTAACATTCCAACCTCCATGAACTTCTCACTAGCATATAAAAGAAGTTCTGGTAATTCAACTTATTTATGGTGGACAATGGGTCTGTGTTTCAGAAGATATACCACACAAACTGTTATAGACATTTTTAAATCTTCAAGCAAAAACACCAAATCTGGAATCTTGGTTTAGTAGACAGGAGTTAAAAAATTAGGCTTGATCCAAGTTTATATTTCGTTTACCATGAAGGCCATATCCTTAATTATTTTCTAAATATATTTCTCAGATTTTTCTAATTTAGACAGCCATGAAGTTTTCTTGGTGTATGGAACAACTATATGGCTAACACTTTGCTTCTCACCCTTTATGGCCTTATGGGATTTGTTCTGTGTCTAGAAACAAAGAAGGGTGATGGGAGTAGGTTCTGAAGAGCATTATCAGTTCCATATATGGAAGCTAATTCAGTGGAGATAATCACAGTTTCTTTGGGAAAAGGAGAGTTAAACTCCACAGTCAGTGGTAGAAGAGCCATTTTTACAGGCAAATACAACTTGGTAGCATCTAGATGTCAATGTCCCTAGGTTCATCAGGATCTAACCATATATTCCCATTTTCAATTTTCAGGATGCTATCCACCCCTCGCCCCCACATAAATGCCCTCATTTTAACTGAAGTTTCACTGTAAAGTTGAGAATTCAATCTATACTGTAATTTAGCTCCTCACAGAACTTGATTTTCAGAAAGTGTGGCCTTGAGGCTTCAGGACATGAATTCATTTGAGAGCAGATTTAGAATATCTCAGTCATTTATGTGGAACTTAAGATGGTAATCTGAATCCCAGAGATTATTCTTTTATTTTCTTTAGCTTGATCATGGGCAACTAGCCAAATTCACTATAGACTATTTTTCACAGTAAAATGTATGTTCTCAAATCTTGTCAAACTCTTTCTTACAGAGGCCAAAGCTAATACAATCAGTACCAGTGGTAGCCCTAGAAAAAACTTCAGGATGGAATTTTAGAATATGATCTATCGCTGATGGGGGAGGTGATACTTCCTAATACTGGTGTTTAGAGTGATGAAGACCCTTGGAACACGGGTAATATTGCAGTTACTGATGTTTTATTATTAGAGACAACAGGGATCATAGCTCTATGTGGAATTATTGGCACCTGAAAGTCATCTAGTTGTAATTGGGCCAGTTGAAAATAATAAAGTCCTAGCTAATTCATGCAAAACGTGGTGCAGTGCAAAAAACAGTGAAGCTATAGATACAGCTGGTGGTATTCCACCACAATCAACCACTTTATCAAGATGAAAAAATCAGCAAGCAAAACATTCACATTGGTTCTGTGACTTGTGGAGTTCTAGAAGGAACTGAGTCTGGAACTATGCCTCCACACCCCTTAAAATTAAGATACAATTCTTTCATCAAACTCACACTGGTTACCTATTTTACATATGGCAAGCTATATCTTTCAATTCTGTTCTCTCAAATCATCCCACCCACTTCTTCTCCCACTGCATCCAAATGTCTATTCTTTATAACTGTGGCTCTTTTGCTGCCCTGCCCATAGGATCATTCTTTGACAACCTAGAAGGATAGGGTGGGGAGGGAGGTGGGAGAGGGTTTCAGGATGGAAGGAACACATGTGTACCTATGGTAGATTCACACTGATGGATGGCAGAAATCCATCCCAATATTGTAAAGTAATTATCCTCCAATTAAAATTTAAAAAACATAAAAGTTTAAGATACAATTCTAAATAATACAAGATAATTCATAAAAAAAGGAAACAAGTATGATATTTCAAAAATGTGTAGGAATACTAAAAGCTGAGAGGAAATTTTATGCTTAGATATATGGAAGAAAAGGAATAGGCTTCCCAGGTGGCTCAGTGGTAAAGTATCCACCTAACAACACAGGAGCCAGGGGGTTCAATCCCTGGGTTGGGAAGATCCCCTGGAGGGAAAAATGGCAATCTACTCCAGTATTCTTACCTGGAAAAAAAAAATAACACATTCATAAAAGATCAAAAAAGAGTCAGACACAGCTGAGTATGGATGTGCAGTATGCAACAAGGGATAAGTCTGAATATGTGATATATTCTTCATATCAACATTTAGGGGAAAATACAAATCAAACTGAAAGAAAATGTGAGGAACTAAATAAGGGCAACATCAGCATATTAAAGAACTAGTATATAGTGGAGGAAGAAAATAAGTGGATATTAGGAACAGTTTTACTCCACAGAAAAAAAAGATTAAATAGAACAAATTTTTCAAAAGCACAACTAAATATGACTCAATGAATAAAGATTATAGACTTTGTCTGGTTCACAGTAATTGTTAAAAATCACTCACACCCCATAAAACCTATACTACTTTATATCTTCTCTGTTGTAACATTTGAAAAATTTAATGAATAAACACCAATATTGCATAAACTCTTAATAGGAATAAAGGAAATGTTACCATGCTTTTTATGATTCCAGAGTACCCCACATTAATACAAACCACTAACAAAGATAGCACCAGAAAGTTATCTCCTGAATATAGATGCTATATATATATATCGGAGAAGGCAATGGCACCCCACTCCAGTACTCTTGCCTGGAAAATCCCATGGACAGAGGAGCCCGGTAGGCTGCAGTCCATGGGGTCGCTCAGAGTCGGACTGGACTGAGCGACTTCACTTTCACTTTTCACCTTCATGCATTGGAGAAGGAAATGGCAACCCACTCCAGTATTCTTGCCTGGAGAATCCCAGGGACAGGGGAGCCTGGTGGGCTGCCGTCTATGGGGTTGCACAGAGTTGTACATGACTGAAGCGACTTAGCAGCAGCAGTATATATATATATATATATATATAGAGAGAGAGAGAGAGAGAGAGAGAGAGAGGACAAATCCAACAATACATAAAAAGATAAATCAAAAGTAAGTTGTTTTCATACCAAGAATGTTTACTAGAAGAATATTCAAAACTCAATCAATGTAAATTGATAGAAGTAGAAAAATCATTATAAAAGTCAGCATCTTACCTTGATGTGTTATAGTAAAAATGCTCAGAGTCAAAGACAATGAAATTTTGAAATAAGCAAAGTTACTCATAACATACAAAAAACCCAGTGCAATTAAGACTTACTATTCAACAAAACAATTGAGTTTAGAGGGCAATGCAAAGACAGAGCCATGGGCTTAAAACATTAGTCAAACAAGAATCTTATAAACAGCTAAAATGTCTTTCAAAATTGAAAGGAACAAGATTCCAATTTCAGCCCTGGCTTGGAAGTTCTCAATCCCATTCTTACAAGAAAAATTCTGAGCAAATTGAGAAAAAAATATTTTTCTTGAATCCATCAGAGAAAGGAGAGTACAGACCAAACTGACAGTAAAATCCAGAGAGACAGGCAACCACAAAATATTGCAGATAAAGCTTAACTGGAGCAGAAGCTGCTAGAATTGTAAACTAGTCAGAATACATATACATTAATTTGGACAAATTGCTGGAGTTTGTGTATGAAATAGTGTGAATCTCATGAGATTTGCAGTTTGGGGTGAATCCAGTATTTTTGTGAGTTTCTCCTGTAAGAATGCTGCTAAGTCACTTCAGTCATGTCCGACTCTGTGTGATCCCATAGACAGCAGCCCACCAGGCTCTGCCATCCCTGGGATTCTCCAGGCAAGAACACTGGAGTGGGTTGCCATTTCCTTCTCCAATGCATGAAGTGAAAAGTGAAAGTGAAGTCGCTCAGTCGTGTCTGACCCTCAGCGACCCCATGGACTGCAGCCTTCCAGCCTTCCAGCCTCCTCCATCCATGAGATTTTCCAGGCAAGAGTGCTGGAGTGGGGTGCCATTGCCTTCTCTGCCTATAAGAATACCACAAGGTTATAAATTTAAACAAATCAAGACACAAGAAACAATAACCTGGTGTACGAGACAGCAAAAGAGACACTGATGTATAGAACAGTCTTATGGACTCTGTGGGAGAGGGAGAGGGTGGGAAGATTTGGGAGAATGGCATTGAAACATGTAAAATATCATGTAAGAAATGAGTTGCCACTCCAGGTTCAATGCACGATACTGGATGCTTGGGGCTAGTGCACTGGGATGACCCAGAGGGATGGTATGGGGAGGGAGGAGGGAGGAGGGTTCAGGATGGGGAACACATGTATACCTGTGGCGGACTCATTTTGATATTTGGCAAAACTAATACAATTATGTAAAGTTTAAAAATAAAAGAAAAAAAAAAGACACAAGAAAAAATGCACCTCATATCTCTAGCAGGAAGAGAGGAAGATAACCATTGTGAAATATATTGGGAGTGTTCTCCATAACAAAGGCCTACTTTCCAGAAAAACAGACTTCCAGAGACTTAGTTCCCTGATAGAAGGGTATTTCTCTGATTCCAGCTTGTCCTGGCCTTCCTTTCTCATCTACAGAAGAAGAGATGATAAAGAAACACTGTGAAGGTTGTAGTTCAGAGGCACAGACTCACTAAAATGCTGAAACTTGATCATAATATCACAGAAGGTTGTTTCCTCTCCTGCTACTTACCACTGTACCACCAGGGCTCCACAAAGGAGAAGAGTTGAAAGAGTTGCACGGTTCAGTCTTTATTGAAGAGGCTGTCTTGGGGAAAACAAGGTACACCTGGGAAGGCAAGAAAGCACACACCTGAGAAGGTGAAGCCTTTTGCATTTAAAGTTACAGGAAACATTAAAAACATCCCAATATCACCGTATTAACATAAAGTCTCATACAAAAGGTTTAATTGCATCAATTTCCATCATCCAGTGTTGTGAATTAAGTTGTATCTCCCAAATAGATGTTGAATTCCTAACCCATGGTAACTGTGAATATGACCTTATTTGAGGTGTAATCAAGTCAATATGACATCATATTAGATTATGGTGATCCCTAATCCAAAGACTAGTGTCTTCATAAGAACAGAGAAATATTGATTCATACAGAAATAATGTTGTGTGAAAACAAAGGCAGATATTGGAGAGATACATCTGCAGACCAAGGAATACCAATGGTTTCTGGCAACCTCTGCTGCTGCTGCTATGTCACTTCAGTCGTGTCGGACTCTGTGTGACCCCATAGATGGCAGCCCACCAGGCTCCCCGTCCCTGGGATTCTCCAGCCAAGAACACTGGAGTGGGTTGCCATTTCCTTCTCCACTGGCAACGTCAAGAAGCTAGAAAAAGGCAAAGAAAGATAGTCCCCTAGAGCCTTCAGAGAAAATGGCCATTTCAACTATTTTATTTTGGACTTCTAGATTCCAAAACTATGAAAGAACAAATAATTTTTTTCTCTTGTTTAAATCCACTCAGATTGTGGTGCATTATGGAATACCTAGTATACTAATACAGATTTTTTAATGACAGTGGAGTCCTAGTGAAATAAATAGTTGAAAACTGTGAAGTTAATTTGGAATTGGGTAATCAGCAGAATCTGGAGGTGTCTTAAGGTTCATCATAGAATCAGTCTTAAATTTATATGGAAAGAAAAAAAAAACACTAAAATAGTGATAATAACAGTGAAAAAAAAGAACAAACATCAAAATTTACTATAAACCAACAATAATAAGGAGAATGTGGTTTTAGCAAGAAATGGACATCTAGATCAAAGGAGAAGAAGAGAGAGCCCAGAAATAAGTCTATACAAATATTTTCTACTAATTTTTGTGACTAAGGCACAAAGACAGTAGGGGAAAAAAATAGTCTATTCATAAAATGGTGTTGGAACAATTTGACATCAAAAAGTAAGAAAAAGTTAATCTTGACAAATAGTTTATAAATCTCAAAAATTACCTCAAGATTAATCTGAAAATTAAAATGCAAAAACATAAAAATTCTAGAATAAAACATAGTAGAAAATCTGGTTCAACTAGGTTTGCAAATAAGCTTTTAGACACAACACCAAAATCATGATCTATATATTAAAAATTAATAAAAAAAAAATTAGACTTTAGTAATTTAAAGCCTTTGACTGTGTGGATCACAATCAACTGTGGAAAATTCTGAAAGAGATAGGAATACCAGACGACCTGATCCGCCTCTTGGGAAATCTGTATGCAGGTCAGGAAGCAACAGTTAGAACTGGACATGAAAAAACAGACTGGTTCCAAATAGGAAAAGGAATACGTCAAGGCTGTATATTGTCACCCTGCCTATTTAACTTCTATGCAGAGTACATCATGAGAAACGCTGGACTGGAAGAAACAGAAGCTGGAATCAAGATTGCCTGGAGAAATATCAATAACCTCAGATATGAAGATGACACCACCCTTATGGCAGAAAGTGAAGAGGAACTCAAAAGCCTCTTGATGAAAGTGGAGAGTGAAAAAGTTGGCTTAAAGCTCAACATTCAGAAAACGAAGATCATGGCATCTGGTCCCATCACTTCATGGGAAATAGATGGGGAAACCGTGGAAACAGTGTCAGACTTTATTTTTTGGGGCTCCAAAATCACTGCAGATGGTGACTGCAGCCATGAAATTAAAAGACACTCCTTGAAAGGAAAGTTATGACCAACCTAGATAGCATATTCAAAAGCAGAGACATTACTTTGCCATCAAAGGTCTGTCTAGTCAAGGCTACGGTTTTTCCAGTGGTCATGTATGGATGTGAGGGTTGGACTGTGAAGAAGGCTGAGCGCCGATGAATTGATGCTTTTGAACTGTGATGTTGGAGAAGACTCTTGTGAGTCCTTTGCACTGCAAGGAGATCCAACCAGTCCATTCTGAAGGAGATCAGCCCTGGGATTTCTTTGGAAGGAATGATGCTGAAGCTGAAACTCCAATACTTTGGCCTCCTCATGTGAAGAGCTGACTCACTGGAAAAGACTCTGATGCTGGGAGGGATTGGGGGCAGGAGGAGAAGGGGAGGACAGAGGATGAGATGGCTGGACGGCATCACTGACTCGATGGACGTGAGTCTGAGTGAACTCTGGGAGTTTGTGATGGACAGGGAGGCCTGGTGTGCTGTGATTCATGGGGTCACAAAGAGTAGGACACGACTGAGCGACTGAACTGAACTGAACTGAATTTAAAATATTCTACTCTGTGAAAATCACTATTAAAAGAAAGAAAATCAAGCCTCAGGAAAGACAAATCTTAAAAACCATTATCTGAAAAAGAGGTTTATCTAAAGCTCTAAACAACTTTTCAATCTCAAGATAAGAAAACAAAACACCCTAATTTAAAAATCGCAGGAGAGTGGTGTGCCAATAATCTGAACAAACACCGTACATCAAAGAAAATATACATATAAAAAATACCCAAAATAATTTATCATGGAGGAATTACAAAGTAAGAAAAAGCAGATGCCATGGTACACCTATTATTGATAGAATATTAGCAATAATAAAAATAAATGAAACTGACATTATGAAATGTTGGCAATAGGGAATTGCATGAAAATTCTGTGCTGTGAGAATGCTAAATTTGTAACCACTTTAGAACATAGTGTGACAGTTTCTTTTGAAAATAAACAAGTCTTAACCATACTTCAGCAGTTGTGCTTCTAGATATTTGCACAAGTGCTTTGAAAATTTATTTCCACATAAAACCCTGCACATGTTTCTAGCAGTTTTATTTATAATCAAAGCAACCAAGAGGTTGCTTTGTTAAGGAATAAACATGTTAATGATTCTTTATTCATTATGTTAATGAATAAATAAACTGAGGCACATCCATAAAATGGGGTCTTTTCCGTAATAACTGTAAATGGAATATTAAGCCATGGAACATGTGGACAAAGCTTAAGCATCCACTTCTAAGTAAAAGAAGTTGCTTTAAAAAGGCTACCTGCTTTATATTGCCAATTATATGTCTTTAGAAAAGGCAAAACTATCAAGAGAGTAAAAGGTTCACAGATTGCCAGTGGTTTGTGATTTAAACAGGAATGTTTGAGATTTAAACACAGAATTTTGATGGTAGTGAACTTTGTGCAATGGTTAATATATGACATTTTGAATATGTTTAAATACATAAAACTTTACAGCGCAAAGAGTGAAACTTAATGAACCTGGGTTTTCTTAAAAAAAAAAAAACATATTTAGGAAGTTTAAAAATACCAAGTAGAAAATGTCACCAACAAAGCCCACTGGTGTCCCCCAGAAAAATAAGATGAAATCTAGATGAAATTATAGATGAAAATATAGATGAAATTATACTATACAGTCTAATCTATTCTTTTGTGCTTAGTTTAGTTTTCCTAGCTTATACGGGTCTGTGTGCCAAGGCCTTATACCTAACATGTCAGATTACAGATACCCACACAGAACCACTGGGCCCACCTAGTGCTTCTCATTCCAACTTGATGGGACTTTGTGCAGAAGGACTGCTCAAGACACTGCAATTCAAGATGGCAACAGCGTACTGTGTGGAGAGGTGCTAAAATGAAGTGAATGCCGCTCAATCATGTCTGACTCTTTGCAACCCCATGGACTGTAGCCTGCCAGGCTCCTCTGTCTGTAGAATTCTCCAGGCCAGAATACTGGAGCGGGTTGCCATTTCCTTCTCCAGGGGATCTTCCCAACCCAGGGATCAAATCCAGGACTCCTGCATTGAAGGCGAATTCTTTATCCTCTCAGCCATCTACACTGGGTATTTCAGATTGAAGCAACAGGACTGAGGGAACTCTGCCCCTCCCTCTGCAGAGGATCAGCAAAAACTTATAAGGAAATTTTCACAAGCAAGGGCAAATGATCAGTGTAGTCTGACCCGAACAGCATCTCGCTCAGTTAGCCAGACATCAAGATGAGTTTTCAGCTGTTGCTCAGACCTGGGGGAAGTTAAAATTCAGGAACTTGCAGGCAGGAGAGAAGCCTGACATTAGTCAGTTTAGTGAAGACACAATGTTTGATCTTTTGAGGAATGTATTAACATGTTACTGCTGGTTTGCTATTCCATTGTAAAACTCCTCTGTGTTTGCCTGCACTTCCTAGAACTTTCTTGTTGAACATACTGTTTTTCATGTGATATCACTAACTCCTATGTTATTGAAAGACTGTACTTTTATGTTTTTTCTATCTCTCTCACATTCTTACCTATATCTTATATATTTTATTAGATATTACATATTTTCTATTTTTCCATAAAATAAAATAAGCAGTAAAAAACTGAACTATTGTGCATCTTACACATCAATTATGTGTCTCTACTAACCAACTTCTTCCACTAGTTGGTAAAAAGTGGCTGCAACAATTTTTATCACTCATTATTCACCTCATTATAATTTGGACTTCCTCCATTACATTCCCTAAAATATATTTTTCTAAGATCAATAGTGATTTCACTGCAGTTGCTCAGTCATTTCCAACTAATTGCACCCCCATGGACTACAGCATGCCAGGCATCCCTGTCCATCACCAACTCTCAGAGCTTGCTCAAAGTCATGTCCACTAAGCCAGTGACATCATCCAACCATCTCATCCTCTGTTATCCCCCTCCCTTCTTGCCTTCAATCTTTCCCCAAATCAGAGTCTTCTTTAATGAGTCAGCTCTTCACATCAGGCAGCCAAAGTACTGGAGCTTCAGTTTCATCATCAGTCCTTCCAATGAATATTCAGGATTGATTTCTTTAGGATTGACTGGTTGGATCTCCTTGCAGTCAAAGGGACTCTCAAGAGTCTTCTCCAACACCACAGTTCAAAAGCATCAATTCTTGGTGCTCAGCTTTCTTTATGGTCCAATTCTTACATCCATACATGGCTACTGCAAAAACCATAGCTTTGACTAGACGGACCTTTGTCAGCCAAGTAATGTCACTCCTATTTAATACTATGTCTGGGTTTGTAATAGCTTTTCTCACAAGGAGCAAGCACCTTTTAATTTCATGGCTGCAGTCACCATCTGCAGTGACTTTGGAAAATAGTCTGTCATTATTTCCATTGTTTCCCCATCTATTTGCCATGAACTGATGAGATCAGATGCCATGATCTTCATTTTTTTGAAATTTAAGTTTTAAGCCAGCTTCTTCACTCCCCTCTTTCATGTTCATCAAGAGGCTCTTTAGTTCCTCTTCGCTTTCTGCCATATGGGTGGGGTCATGTGCATATCACAGGTTATTGATATTTCTGCTGACAATCTATTCCAGCTTGTGCTTCATTCAATATGGCATTTTTCATGATGTACTGTGTATAGAAGTTAAATAAGCAGTGTGACAATAGACAGCCTGGCATACTCCTTTCTCAATTTGGAACCAGCCCATTGTTCCCTGTCTGGTTCTAACTGTTGTTTCTTGATGTGCATACAGATTTCCCAGAAGGCAGGGAAGGTGGTCTGGTATTCCCATCTCTTCAAGAATTTTCCACCGTTTGTTGTGATCCCCACAGTCAAACGCTTTGGCATAGTCAGTAAAGCAAAAGTAGATGTTTTTTCTGGAAATCTTTTGTTTTCTCGATGGTCCAACAGATGTTGGCAACTTGATATCTGATTCCTCTGCCTTTTCTAAATCCAGCTTGAACATCTGGAAGTTCTTGGTTCATGTACTATTGAAGCCTCTCTGGGAGAATTTTGAGCATTACTTTGCTAGCATGTGAGACAAGTGCAAATGTGCAATAGTTCGGACGTTATTTGGCATTGTCTTTCTTTGGGATTGGAATGAAAATTAACCTTTTCCAGTCCTGTGGCTACTGCTGAGTTTTCCACATTTGCTGGCATATTGAGTGCAGGATTTCACAGCATCATCTTTCAGGATTTGGAATAGCTCAACAGGAATTCCATAACATCCTCTAGCTTTGTAGTGTTGCTTCCTAAGGCCCACTGACTTCACACTGCAGGATACCTAGCTCTAGGTGAATAATTACACCATTGTGGTTATCTGGGTCATGAACATCGTTTTTGTGTAGTTTTTCGGTGTGTTCTTGCCACCTGTTCTTAACATCTTCTGCTTGTGTCAGGCCCATATCATTTCTGTCCTTTATTGTGCTATCTTTGCATGAAATGTTCCCTTGGTATCTCTAATTTTCTTGTCAAGATCTCTAGTCTTTACCATTTTATTGTTTTCCTCTATTTCTTTGCATCAATCACTTAGTAAGGACTTATATGGCTCTAAATCCTATAGTAGTTTATATTGCTGACAATTCTCTTCTTGAAACCCTCACCTTTCTTCGTTTCTTTGATTTCATTTTTTTGTGTGTTTTTTTTTTTTTTTTTTTTAATGTCACTGTCCTCATCTTCTTGATATTCATTTTTTCCCCTTTATCCTCTTTGGGTTCTGTCAAATCTTGTTTGTATAACACAAGTCTCCTTATTTCACTTTTTAACACAATAAAAATATTCCTGTCAGTCAATTGTCACATTTATCAGATTTATCTCACATTAATACTTCTACCTATGTATTTATATCCCTTTATGACAACTTTCTTTGAAGTCTCTATTCACCTTAAAAAGAACAACTTAGAAATAAAACCCAAGAACTCTCCTTCCTGTTCTATACTTTATCAAGATTCCTTATTTTAATACATGCCACTCTCATAAACATTTAAACTTTACAGCCTAGAAATCAAATTCAACATTTTTTAATATTTTTGGTCATTTTATTACTTAGATACACCTTGAATCTATCAGTTTTTCTTCTTTACTCTGATCATTTCCAACTACCGTAATTCTTAGTTTGAAATATTGCACAAACCCAATGGGATAATTCATTTTATCCTGATATATACAGAGCTGACCATAACAAAATCATTTCCTATGTGACAAGCAGAGTTCTCTTGTCAAAATTCAGATCTGATTGTATTGCCCTCTGCTTAAAGTATCTTAATTACTTTCATTTTTTCTTAAATAAATGTCAAAATGTATCAAAATAGAAAACAAGACTACATGTTCTGACCCTACTTACCTGTCTGCTTACATCTAAATATATTTGCATCTTGATTGAGGTGGTCCAGATGCACTACAGTTACTCTATTTTATTACATTGTTTTACTTTTTAAAGGTCCTTTGTTTGCAGAAGGCCTTTGCCCATGCTCTCTTCTTTCAGTTTAGAACATTCCATTCATTTCTCCATTTGCCATATTAATTTTTATTCTACAATTTCAGTTCTATCACTTATTCGATTATCCTTTGCTAACCTCTCTGACTATAAATTTCTTTACACTGCATTTTCATAACACCAAGGAGCTTTCCATCTAGCACTTGATAAATAACTTCGTTTTATATTTGTTTGTGTGATTCATTGATAAATATCAGTCCCTTAGTAGATTCTGTGCTAAGGAAACTGTTTTTCTTTTTTCTTTTATTTTATTCTCAGTGTCTCGAACACACCTGATGGATGGATGGTATCCCTTACGTATTTGTAAAATGAATTAATAAGTGAACAAATAAATAAAACTAGTTCCATGATTTTAACAAATACATTTTAATATATACATACATATATATTTGAGAAAAATAATCTTATTTATATAAATATACATATATATGATAAAATATGATATTTTGTAAAAATCATGGAACATTTTTTATTTCTTCATTTTTTCACTTATTAATCCATTTTACAAATACTTACGGGACACCTCCCATCTATATATAATAGGAGATACAAGTTTGTTTTCTGGGTCAGAAAGATCCCCTCGAGGAGAAAATGGCAACCCACACTAGTGTTCTTGCATGGGAAATCCTATGGAAAGAGCAGCCTGGCGGGCTACAGTTCATGGAGTTGCAAAGAGTTGGAAATAACTTAGTAGCCACTAAACAACAATAGCTATACACACACACACACACACACACACACTTGTGTGTGTTTTTAGTTGCTCAGTCATGTCCGACTCTCTGGGATCCTATGGACTGTAGTCTTCTAGACTTTTCTGTCCATGGAACTCTCCAGGCAAGAACATTGGATTGAGTGTCCATTTCCTTCTCTTCGTGGGGATTTTCCTGATCCAGAAATCGAACCTGAGTCTTCCACGCTGCAGGCACATTCTTTACCATCTGAGTCAATATATATATATATATATATATATATATATACATATTTTTATAGCATGTGCTTTTCTGGTATTCTTATACAGTGCAAAGTGGCTTTGTATTCAGTTCAGTTCACTTAAGTCACTCAGTCGTGTCTGACTCTTTGCAACCCCATAAATCGCAGCATGCCAGGCTTCCCTTTCTGTCACCAACTCCCTGAGTTCACTCAAACTCATGTCCATCAAGTCGGTGATGCCATCCAGCCATCTCATCCTCTGTCGTCCCCTTCCCCTTCCACCCCCAGTCCCTCCCAGCATCAGAGTCTTTTCTAATGAGTCAACTCTTCACATGAGGTGGCCAAAGTATTGGAGTTTCAGCTTCAACATCAGTCCTTCCAATAAACACCCAGGACTGATCTCTTTTAGAATGGACTGGTTGTATCTTTTTGCAGTCCAAGGGACTCTCAAGATCTTCTCCAACACCACAGTTCAAAAGCATCAATTCTTCAGCGCTCAGCCTTCTTCACAGTCCAACTCTCACATCCTTTCATGACCACTGGAAAAAACCTAGCCTTGACTAGATGGACCTTTGTTGGCAAAGTAATGTCTCTGCTTTTGAATATGCTATCTAGATTGGTCATAACTTTCCTTCCAAGGAGTAAGTGTCTTTTAATTTTATGGCTGCAATCAGCATCTACAGTGATTTTGGAGCCCAAAAAATAAAGTCTGACACTGTTTCCCCGGTTTCCCCATCTATTTGCCATGAAGTGATAGGACCAGATGCCATGATCTTCGTTTTCTGAATGTTGAGCTTTAAGCCAACTTTTTCACTCTCTTCTTTCACTTTCATCAAGAGGCTTTTTAGTTCCTCTTTACTTTCTGCCATAAGAGTGGTTTTGTATTAGGTTGGTGCAAAATCAATTGTGGTTTTGCATGGTTGAACTTTGCTGTTTGATATTTGAATACATTCTAAAATAACTATGGATATGCACATTTCTTGCTTTACTCACTTCCCATGTAGCTCAGTCGGTAAAGCATCTGCCTCCAATGTGGGAGACCTGGATTCAATTCCTGGGTCAGGAAGTTCCCCTGGAAAAGGAAATGGCAACCCACTCCAGTATTCTTGCCTGGGGAATCCCATGGACAGAGGAACCTGGCAGGGTATGGTTCTTGGGATCGCAAGAGTTGGATACAACTTAGCGCTATCTTTCTTTCTTGCTTGCTTTTTTTTTTTTTAAAAATAATGACACTACTTGCTGTTTATTTTCTATTTTAAACTTTTATATTCATTTTAATAAATACAGTTATATTTATTTATTAGTAAATAAATATTAATATAATAATTTTTATTAGACAAAAGCAAATTCAAATGATTTTCTCATTCAAGTTCAAAATGGTTAATAAAGCGGCAGAGACAGCTCATCACATCAACAACGTATTAGGCCCAGAAACTGCTAACAAGCATATAGTGCAGTGGTGGCTTAAGAATTTCTGCACAGGAGACAAAAGCCTTGAAGATAAGGAGAGTAGTGGATGACCACAGGAGGTTGACAACTACAAATTGAGAACCATCTTTGAAGTTGATCTTACAACTATAGGTGAAGTTGCCAAAGAACTCAGCATTGACTCTTCTACGGTCATTCCGCATTTGGAGCAAATTGGAAAGGTGAAAAAGCTCAATAGGTTGGTGCTTCATGAGCTGACTGAAAATTAAAAAGAAAATGTTGTTTTGAAGTGTCATCTTCTTTTTTTTTGTGCAACCACAAACCATTTCTAGATCAGATTATGGCAAGCAATGGAAAGTAGATTTTATCCAACAACCAGCCATGAGCAGCTCAGTGGTAGGGGCAAAAAGAAGCTCCAAAGCACTTCCCAAAGCCAAACTCACACCAAGGAAGATCATGGTCACTGTTTGATCGCTGCCCATCTGATCCACTACAGCTCCCCAAATCCTGGTGAAACCATTACATCTGAGAAGTATGTTCAGCAAATCAATAAGGCGCACTGCAAATAGCAATGCTGGCAGCTGACTTTGGTCAACAGAATGGACCAGATTCTTCACAACAATGCTGGACTGACCGTGGCACAACCGACACTTCCAAAGTTGAACGAACTGGGTCACAAAGTTTTACCTCATCTGCCAAACTCACCTGACCTCTCACCAAACGACTACCACTTCTTCAAGCATCTTGATAACTTTTTGCAGGGAAAACATTTCCACAACCAGCAGGAAGCAGAAAATGCTTTCCAAGAATTTGTCAAATCCCAAAGTGTGGGTTTTTATGCTATAGGAATAAACATTTCTTACTGGCAAAATGTGTTAATTTTAATGTTCTTATTTTGATTAATAAAAATACGTTTAAGCTTAGTCATAATGATTTAAAAGTCATATTCTAAAACATCAATTACTTTTACACCAGCCTGAATACTCTGGAAAATAAAACTTCTGTCAGAATTTTCTATTTATTCATAACATTTCATCCCAAGCATTGCATTATCCATGGCAACTCTATAGGACTTTGTTTGGGGAGGGGGGCACAGTTCATAGATCTGAAAGTTCTATACTTGTTTAATAGTTAGATACACATATGAATAGAATGTTCCAAACTTTTTCAGAAATAAACCCCCCTGATGGAACCACACAATCATCATTGGTTTAGTACAGAAATTGTTGCTTTTACTTTAACAAATGTCTAATTTCTCACTCAGTTAAAATGCTATCTACATAACATATACACTTTCAATGTTAATATTCAGCATAGGTAAAAAAATAGAAATGTCAAAAGGTAAAGAGAAACTCTGTAATTGACTGTATTTCTACTCAGGTAAAAGACATCTGGGGACATAAGTCAGTAGGACCAGCCTCAAAATAAATTAGTGGATTAACAAGGGATATGGTTATCCAGAGAATTGCATGAGATGATAATAAAATACCTGGGAAAGTTTAATGATGAAATTTCCCCCAAGGAAAACTGCTGAACAGTCATTAAAGTATACTCTTACATCTCCTAGATTTATTTATTTATTTTTTATCATTCCTCCCGGTGATTCAAATGTGAATAATCACATTTCTAAAAAGGCATGTAACAGTATCTTTAAGCGAAACTATGAAAGTAGTTATGCCTGAAAAGACATAGGTGGCATTTTAAGGTTCTTGCAAAGAGCAACCATTTGTGAATTAAAATGCATGTTGCATGTCATCTTATATTCTAATATTGGTTAAAACTAACATTTAATAAATGCATATTATGCTCTAGACATTCTCTTAGGAGCTATCTTGTTTAATTTTCATAATAACACTCTTTTAACTTATTCATACGTTGCAGAAAGGAAACTGAGGCTCAGTGGAATAGAATGCGTGTGTGAGCTTGTGTACCCAAGACAAGGCTGAGCCAAGGTATAATTAATTGACTCCAAACTCTAGGTATGTTTCATTATGCCATATGATCCTTAGAATGAAAAGGCGTTTTTCCACTTAGAGAAAGATAAAATGTTAATATCCACAATATTGTATCTCTCTTCTACACTGTGCATAATAACTAATAAAACTGCTTACATCTTAAATTATTCTCTGTCACAGTGTTACCACTTAACCTGAGAAGAACACACTCATTTACATTCCAAGGGCAGTTTGCAATTTGAATTAAACATAAGTGTACATAAGAAAGGCATCCCATGATGTTTTCCAGGAAGTTAGCTTCTAAGCACTTATTAGCTAATATGTTTCCTTGGCAGATAAATCGTAAACTAAAATATACTGCTTGTCAGTGGAAAGAAACTGAACTGAGGGCTATTCTGCATCCTAATCTGACACAATAACTTGCCTGACCTTGGAGAAGTCGTTATTTCATATTTCTGGGTCATATTTTTTTTATTCAATATGAGGGAATTGATGAGACAACTTATATAGCTATTTTGAGACTTAAAATATATATTTTTTAATAAAATGATTATTGTAACAGCCCTTCTTTCAAAGATGGCAATCCTCCTAGTTTCCCCACCTTAGTTAATCAACCCACTTGGACTGTCTTCAAACCAGAAATCATTTTTGCTTCATTCCTTTTCCTTATCTCCAATGGAATAATGAGACATAAGCATAAAGAACATTCTTATCACATGGGCACACTGCAGATTGTCCTTCCATAAAGCCTTCTTATCCCACGGATACCCAGCATTTTTCATAACAGATGTGTGAAGACCGTGGATTTTGTTAGCATTTCAATGATCTGGCACGCAGAATGGGAGCACTCAGAACCCTGGGTGCCAGTTGCTCAGGGAGCTACACACAGCTCTAGATAAAGCAGCTGCCCAGCAGGGTTGCCTCTTAGTGCCCGTATCTCTACAGCACCTGGGTGAGGCGAAGCTACTTGGGTATCTAGGAAGTACATTGATTGTATAGCTTTTTTGTGCTATAACATTAGGTATTTACACTTAACAAAAGTTTTGTTTTGTTTTATACTTTCAAAATTTGGCCAAAATTTGATCACTTCTCTTCTTATCTAAAACTGTCACTCCAATCAAACCCTACCTGATCATGAGCAAACTTTTGTTAACTGCTCCTTGGTATCATTCCTGATCTGACATGATGCATTTTTTTATAAGGCAAACATACTGATACCAGTTCATCCTTTCTGACCCAAACCATCCACATACTCCATGGCAATGCTAAATCCACCTTTAACCCCAGCTTCTTTGCTCATTCTGAATTAGCCATACTAGCTCCTGTGTGTCTGCAGAGTAAGTTAAACCAGTTCTCACCTTAGATTTTTGACTCTGCTCATTTTCTTTCACCCCAGGTTTTTCATGGATATTCCTGTCCTTATGCATGTTTCAGCTCTCAGAAAAATCCTTCTCAAATACCTGTTTAAAGTGTCTCAACTCTCTGTCCTTCCCTAGTGCTCACCATTTTTTATTAATATTACTAGTCACCATCTTATATTCTTATTTTTTAACATTAATATTGTTTCCTATTAGGTTGTATCCTCCAAGAGAACACAAGATTCTCTAGTTTAATTGGGAATTCTTAGCAAAATTATTTGAATATATATTAGAGTATATAATAGAGAAAAAGAGACAAAGTGATTGAGGGGTGAATGAGTATAGGAGTACAGACATATTAAAGTAGAGCTGGAGTTTTCTGTGGCACTTGGGACACTGCATTTTTCTTGCATGTGTTTATTGCATGTTTTTCTTAATGCATGTGTTCATACTCATGTGTGATGCATATCTAATGTGAAATTATATGAGCTCTTCCCACTATCATCAGTTCAGTTCAGTAGCTCAGTTGTGTCCAACTCTTTGCGACCTCATGAATTGCAGCACACCAGGCCTCCCTGTCCATCACCAACTCCTGGAGTTCACCTAGACTCACGTCCATCGAGTTGGTGATGCCATCCAGCCATTTCATCCTCTGTCGTCCCCTTCTCCTCCTGCCCTCAATCCCTCCCAGCATCAGAGTCTTTTCCAGTGAGTCAACTCTTCACATGAAGTGGCCAAAGTACTGGAGTTTCAGCTTTAGCATCATTCCTTCCAAAGAAATCCCAGGGCTGATCTCCTTCAGAATGGACTGGTTGGATCTCCTTGCTGTCCAAGGGACTCCTACTATCATAACTTTATATATATCCATATATGGGCTTCTCAGATGGTGCTGGTGATAAAGAACCTGCCTGCCAATGCAGGAGATTTAAGAGATAGGGGTTTGATCCCTGGGTCAGGAAGATCCCCTGGAGGAAGGCATGGTAACCCACTCTAGTATTTTTGCCTGGGAAATCCAATGGACATAGGAGACTTGTTGGCTACAGTCCATAGTGTTGCAAAGAGTTGGACATAACTAAAGCAACTTAGCATACATGCATACACATATCCATATATATAGTTAAAAATCTTACATTCAGAAGAAAGTTATCTCATCAAGGTCAATATTGCTGAGCACCAAAGAATTGATGCTTTTGAACTGTGGTGTTGGAGAAGACTCTTGAGAATCCCTTGGACTGCAAGGACATCCAACCAGTCCATTCTGAAGGAGATCAGCCCTGGGATTTCTTTGGAAGTAATGATGCTAAAGCTGAAACTCCAGTACTTTGGGCACCTCATGCTAAGTGTTGACTCATTGGAAAAGACTCTGATGCTGGGAGGGATTGGGGGCAAGAGGAGAAGGGGACGAAAGAGGATGAGATGGCTGGCTGGCATCACTGACTCGATGGACGTGAGTTTCAGTGAACTCCGGAAGTTGGTGATGGACAGGGAGGCCTGGTGTGCTGCAATTCATGGGGTCGCAAAGAGTCGGACATGACTGAGTGACTGATCTGATCTGATCTGATATATATATATATATATATATATATATATATACATAAATATATATATATATAAAACAGAATGCTGTACTTGTTCCTTTTAGATTAATATTTGTTTAATAAAGAGGAAAAAGTCATGTTTCTCAAAATGCTATAATTTTTTCTATGCTTAGATAAAAATATTCAGATATTTAAATATGGGTTTACTTTACTAATATACAGAAAGTTTTAGGTAAGAAACTGTCTGGTTTGCCGTGTTTTACACATCACAGTAGATTGTTTTCTGATGCAAGTTGATTTGGGCTTTTTGTAGCCTTATTTCTTGCTAAAAAATAAAATATTGGAACAAGAGCAGAAATTCTTTAGAATTGCTCCCTCAAGAGAATGAGTTCTCAATAGAATGTTGTTTTGAAAAGATGAATACTATTGCTGGACCATAGAAATCTTTATTGAGATATATTTTTGCTTTGTTGTATTGTAGTGTAGTACTGTAGTATTATTCTTTTTCTCCAAGCATTATTTGGAATATAAGTTCAAAAACAATTCTAAAACTTAGTTGAAATAAAGACAAAAAGAAGAATAGTGTGGTAACAATGATAAAGTTCCAAAGACAGAAGCTAAAAGTAGTCAGGGGGGGAATATTAACTAAAATTGCTAAAAGAAAAGAAAATAAATGGATAAAAGAAATGTCACTTTAAGACATCAGAATAAAATGAAAAACAGATACGTTTCAATTTAATGACTACTTGATGGCTTATATGAAATGGATTGATTTTCTCAGTCTAACATTTAATAAAAAATCATCTATATTCCAAGACAAGGTTAAAATGTGAGTTAAAGAAACCTTTACACATTAAAGATTTCACATGATGTTTTCCACTGAAACAGTTATGAAGACTTCTTGGAAAATATTTTACAAGGCTAGAATAAAATTGTAGATTTTATTTGATAATTTTCATTGTTCTTAGCTCTAGGTTAAACTACATACATCAAAACCTATTAATGAAATATACCATGTTTGACCACAACGTTTAAATATTTTTGACTTATTTTATGATTGTGATAATTGTTAAGTCAGGTAATTATATAACTATTCATTACAAGAGAAACTTAACCTAATTTCACCTTACTTAAAAAATATTCTTAGTAATGGTGTTATTTTGTGAGCCATAGTTTTAGAAAAGTAGATAGAAGATCCCCAAATTTAAAGTTAGAATAATCTTTTTTAAAATGATGAGAAAATCAATTTAGGAATAGCTTGCTTTTTTGACCAGTATTTACAACTTTCCCACGGCTAATCAACTTTAACATTCCCATACATACTTCCACATATTATATGCTCACGGTTACCAAACACATTAGATTTATCAAAATGAACTTTGAGCAGGCATTAAATTTTGCCTAAGCTATATGTCTTAAATGTTAAACAACAGAACCACTGTTCTTATAATAAGGCAATATTTTAAGTTAAAAGAAAGACATTTTATTAACTTAAATAAACTTAATTTTTTGAAAACAATGAAAATTTATTTTACAAAATAATTTGGCTATAACTCCAATACTTTGGCCACCTGATGTGAAGAGCTGACTCATTTGAAAGGACTCTGATGCTGGGAAAGATTGAAGACAGGAGGAGAAGGGGATGACAGAGGATGAGATGGTTGGATGGCATCACTGACACAATGGACGTGGGTTTGGGTGGACTCCGGGAGTTGGTGATGGATAGAGAGGCCTGGCGTGCAGCGGTTCACGGGCTTGCAAAGAGTCACACTTGACAGAGTGACTGAACTTAACTGAACTTTCCAGAGAATATTTAATTAATTTGGTTATAGCAGTTTTCTAACAGTATATCCCGTAAAACTAATGCTTTTAAACTGATATTATAAGGACACCAATGACGTTGAATTTAGAACTACACTGACCCAATATATCTCAACGAGTTACATTTTCAGAATACTCTATTTCCAAACAAAAACATTTTCTGAAGTCCCATTGGACATATACGTTTTTGGGTACATTCCTTACCCACTGCACATGGCTTAAGGAAAAAGAAAAGATTTACAAAATTATACTAAGTTCAACAATTTTACAGTCTAGTTTTAATAACCTTCAAGAAACAGATACTGTCTTACAGAAACTGGTCAAGAGTCTAGAGCAGGAAATCTATTTGCCTTATATGAGGTCCATGACACATGGCTACCAAACTAGCTGAGAACATCATTGCAAAAATGGATATTCATGTAAACATATTGGACTTCTCTGGTAGCTCAGCTGGAAAAGAATCTGCGGACAGTGCAGGAGACCCTGGTTTGATTCCTGGGTCAGGAAGATCATACCACATATATGAAAATATTAGGTGAATGACACAGTTCAGTTCAGTTAAGTTCAGTCGCTCAGTCGTGTCCGACTCTTTGCAACCCCATGAATCGCAGCACACCAGGCCTCCCTGTTCATCACTAACTGCCAGAGTTCACCCAGACTCACGTCCATCGAGTCAGTGATGCCATCCAGCCATCTCATCCTCTGTCGTCCCCTTCTCCTCTTGCCCCCAATCCCTCCCAGCATCAGAGTCTTTTTCAATGAGTCAGCTCTTCGTATGAGGTGGCCAAAGTACTGGAGTTTCAGCTTTAGCATCATTCCTTCTAAACAAATCCCAGGGCTGATCTCCTTCAGAATGGACTGGTTAGATCTCCCTACAGTCCAAGAGACTCTCAAGAGTCTTCTCCAACACCACAGTTCAAAACCATCAATTCTTTGGCGCTCAGCTTTCTTCACAGTCTAACTCTCACATCCATACATGACCACAGGAAAGACCATAGCCTTGACTAGATGAACCTTTGTTGGCAAAGTAATGTCTCTGCTTTTGAATATGTTATCTAGGTTGGTCATAACTTTCCTTCCAAGGAGTAAGTGTCTTTTAATTTCATGGCTGCAGTCACCATCTGCAGTGATTTTGGAACCCCAAAAAATAAAGTCTGACACTGTTTCTACTGTTTCCCCATCTATTTCCCATGAAGTGATGGGACCTGATGCCATGATCTTCGTTTTCTGAATGTTGAGCTTTAAGCCAACTTTTTCACTCTCCACTTTCACTTTCGCCAAGAGGCTTTTAAGTTCCTCTTCACTTTCTGCCATAAGGGTGGTGTCATCTGCATATCTGAGGTTATTGATATTTCTCCTGGCACTCTTGATTCCAGCTTCTGTTTCTTTCAGTCCAGCGTTTCTCATGATGTACTCTGCATATAAGTTAAATAAGCAGGGTGGCCATATACAGCCTTGACGTCCTCCTTTTCCTATTTGGAACCAGTCTGTTGTTCACGTACAATTCTAACTGTTGCTTCCTGACTTGCATACAAATTTCTCAAGAGGCAGATCAGGTGGTCTGGTATTCCCATCTCTTTCAGAGTTTTCCACAGTTTATTGTGATCCACACAGTCAAAGGCTTTGGCATAGTCAATAAAGCAGAAATAGATGTTTTTCTGGAATTCTCTTGCTTTTTCTATGATCCAGCAGATGTTGGCAATTTGATCTCTGGTTCCTCTCCCTTTTCTAAAACCAGCTTGAACATCAGGAAGTTCATGGTTCACAAATGCTGAAGCCTGGCTTGGAGATTTTTGAGCATTACTTTACTAGCGTGTTAGATAAGTGCAATTGTGTGGTAGTTTGAGAATTCTTTGGCATTGCCTTGCTTTGGGATTGGAATGAAACTGACCTTTTCCAGTCCTGTGACCACTGCTGAGTTTTCCAAATATGCTGGCATGTTGAGTGCAGCACTTTCAGAGCATCAAGTTCAATGATACAGTGATGTATTAAATACAGGTCTATCAAGATGAGGGAGAGCTATTCATAGAAGAAGGCTTGCTTACATAACTGAACACATAAGCAGAGTAAAGGACAAAAAACATACGCTTTTTTTTAAATTGAATTAAATAAATTCTAACTTAATAAGTCCTAATGAAGGGCTTGGCATCCCACTCCAGTATTCTTGCCTGGAGAATCTCCTGGACAGAAGAGCCTGGAGAGCTATAGTCCATGCAGTCACAAAAGAGTTGGATATGACTGAAGGAACTTAGCAAGCATGCTTGCAATTTGATAATTACTCATTATCTATTCATAATAAGTTTTATTCAACCAACCAACTATAGAGGAGATATTTCTCAATATAACGCTGGGTATACAAGGAAATAAATTTTTTAAATTGAGAGTATATACCCAGCCAGCATTCATTTATTATTATTCTTTTAACTTGCAAGAGGCATTTAAGCCAGTGTCTAAATGTTTTCTTTCTAGAAAGAGAAGATGTGTCTTTTTTATCATGATAAAGCAATCAATGTTAGTTTATGTTTAATAAGTTATCCATCAAAAGCAAAGATGTCTTATGAATGATTCACATAAATTTTCCCTAATAAGCACCCTTGCAAACACTATTGACTGTGGCAAATTTGAAATTAAACAGAGAAATAATTTTACCCTTGCAGGTGATGGCTGTTTTGTATGGAATCTTTCTGCATATTTCTGTAGCTAATTGAAGAATATCTCATGGAATTTTTTTTTCTTTTTCCCTGGAAAGAAACAACTTAAATGAAATTTAATTACCACAATTATAGAACATATATAAATTTAATTCAAGAAATTCATCTCATTTGCAGTTACCCTATGTAATCACCCTTTTACATTCTCCTCTACTTTTGCAACCAAGCACAATAATTAGTCTGACTTTTTTTGACACAATATAGTGTAAACAATTTTACTTCCAAGTTTTACCATTAAACACTAAAGAGATTTGTGGCCTTTGGTTTCTTTCAATTTTAATCAAGAATGGACCAGGGTATTTGGATTTGATCATTATCTGATTGCATATTCCCATTCCAGTGCTTCCTTGGAAACAATTTGCTTCAATCTAATGTTTTTGAGTAGAAACATTCTCTCTGTCTCTAATTTGGTGTGTTATTGCCCTTCCTTCTCTAACAAAACTAGTAAAAAATCTTGGATGATTTCTGAATTATTAGAAATGTATATTAAATTGTCTTTAACAAAGTGAGGGCTTACTCCTTCATTATTTAACTGAATAATACCAAGAGATCAATTAAGAGTTATCAGATCCATATTTAATTATGTCTTGAGAATTGGATTTATCAATACTGAATTCCTTTAAATTTTTACCCTTTATTTCCTTCAAAGAGATCACACAATCCATATATTGGGAGTGTCAGCATTTTTTTTAAAGTTACATGAGCCACATCATGATACCCACAGACAGTTAGATATTATATCTTGGGAAACAAATAAATCACCTTGTGAGTTGCTATACCTTCTTTTTTGGTGCACATGATCTTAGCTAAGTTCAACCAAGAGGGAAAAGGGCTTATTATCATGATGGTGGCTATATGATGGAGGTATGAATATAGAAAATTAGAGGAAAACACCTTTCTCCTTATGTGTGGCAAAGATAAGCCTTCTGGAAATGTTAGTACTAGGCACATGGAAATTCAGTATGTAATAATTAGCATCGTAGGAGAGACAATTAGCAAGACACTTCCACAAGACATCAACTGCATAAAATCTTGAACAAAATAATATAAAATATGTCCTACAGCATCATTTGGTACAAAACTGGCAGTTTGATACAGCGTTTCAGGCTTTCAATAAATGATACACCTCCAAAAATACTAGCTTTCCTGACAGATGGTCTGTTCAATCTATTTTGGAAAATCAAAAAGAAAAGAAAGCAAAACTAAAACAAGTGGAAAACAACACCTCTAATTTTTAGAATATTAATAAAACAGAAATCACTAATAAAAACCAAAAATAATGGTACGTTATATGGAAATATAATTATTTCTTTGAAGTTTTGAGAATACAGGAAAAAAACATAGAGATATATCTGACTGAGAACATTCTTGCTGCCTTTAATAATAAATAATCTTTAAAGGAAGGAGTCTCTCTAGGATTGAAAAAATTCTCATGTGATGATTCTCATAGATGATTCCTAATCAAGATGTCCTTTTCATTATAGGTGACTGGAATGCAAAAGTAGGAAGTCAAGAAACACCTGGAGTAACCAGTAAATTTGGCCTTGGAATACAGAATGAAGCAGGGCAAAGACAATGAGTTTTGCCAAGAAAATGCACTGGTCATAAAAAACACCCTCTTCCAACAACACAAGAGAAGACTCTATACATGGACATCACCAGATGGTCAACACCGAAATCAGACTGATTCTATTCTTTGCAGCCAAAGATGGAGATGCTCTATACAGTCAACAAAAACAAGACGAGGAGCTGCTGCTGCTAAGTTGCTTCAGTCGTGTACGACTCTGTGAGACCCCATAGACGGCAGCCCACCAGGTTCCCCCATCCCTGGGATTCTCCAGGCAAGAACACTGGAGTGGGTTGCCATTTCCTTCTCCAATGCATGAAAGTGAAGAATGAAAGTGAAGTCGCTCAGTTGTGTCTGACTCTTAGTGACCCCATGGACTGCAGCCTACCAGGCTCCTGAGTCAATGGGATTTTCCAAGCAAGAGTACTGGAGTGGGGTGCCATTGCCTTCAGACCATGAACTTCTTATTGCCAAATTCAGACTTAAATTGAAGAAAGTAGGGAAAACCACTAGACCATTAAGGTATGACCTAAATCAAATCCCTTATGATTATACAGTGGAAGTGAGAAATAGATTTAAGGGCCTATATCTGATAAATAGAATGCCTGATGAACTATGGAATAAGGTTCGTGACACTGTACAGGAGACAGGGATCAAGACCATCTGCATGAAAAAGAAATGCAAAAAAGCAAAATGGCTGTCTGGGGAGGCCTTACAAATAGTTGTGAAAAGAAGAGAAGCGAAAAGCAAATGAGAAAAGGAAAGATATAAACATCTGAATGCAGAGTTCCAAAGAATAGCAAGAAGAGATAAGAAAGCCTTCTTCAGCGATCAATGCAAAGAAATAGAGGAAAACAACAGAATGCGAAAGACTAGAGATCTTTGCAAGAAAATTAGAGATACCAAGGGGACATTTCATGCAAAGATAGGCTCGATAAAGGACAGAAATGGTATGGACCTAACAGAAGCAGAAGATATTAAGAAGAGATGGCAAGAATACTCAGAAGAACTGTACAAAAAAGATCTTCACAACCCAGATAATCACGATGGTGTGATTACTGACCTAGAGCCAGACATCCTGGAATGTGAGGTCAAGTGGGCCTTAGAAAGCATCACTATGAACAAAGCTAGTGGAGTTGATAGAATTCCAGTTGAGCTATTTCAAATCCTGAAAGAAGATGCTGTGAAAGTGCTGGACTCAATATGCCAGCAAATTTGGAAAACTCAGCAGTGGCCACAGGACTGGAAAAGGTCAGTTTTCATTGCAATCCCAAAGAAAGGCAATGCCAAAGAATGCTCAAACTACCACACAATTGCACTCATCTCACATGCTAGTAAAGTAATGCTCAAAATTCTCCAAGCCAGGCTTCAGCAATATGTGAACCGTGAACTTCCTGATGTTCAAGCTGGTTTTAGAAAAGGCAGAGGAACCAGAGATCAAATTGCCAGCATCCACTGGATCATCGAAAAAGCAAGAGAGTTCCAGAAAAACATGTATTTCTGCTTTCGTGACTATGCCAAAGCCTTTTACTGTGGATCACAATAAACTGTGGAAAATTCTGAAAAAGATGGGAATACCAGACCACCTGATCTGTCTCTTGAGAAATTTGTATGCAGGTCAGGAAGCAGCAGTTAGAACTGGACATGGAACAACAGACTGGTTCCAAATAGGAAAAGGAGTACGTCAAGGCTGTATATTGTCACCCTGTTTATTTAACTTCTATGCAGAGTACATCATGAGAAACGCTGGACTGAAAGAAACAGAAGTTGGAATCAAGATTGCCTGGAGAAATATCAATAACCTCAGATATGCAGATGACACAACCCTTACAGCAGAAAGTGAAGAGGAACTCAAAAGCCTCTTGATGAAAGTGAAAGTGGAGAGTGAAAAAGTTGGCTTAAAGCTCAACATTCAGAAAACGAAGATCATGGCATGTGGTCCCATCACTTCATGGGAAATAGATGGGGAAACAGTGGAAACAGTGTCAGACTTTATTTTTTGGGCTCCAAAATCATTGCAGATGGTGACTGCAGCCATGAAATTAAAAGACACTTACTCCTTGGAAGGTAAGTTATGACCAACCTAGATAGCATATTCAAAAGCAGAGGCATTACTTTGCCAACAAAGGTTCGTCTAGTCAAGGCTACGGTTTTTCCTCTGGTCATTTATGGATGTGAGAGTTGAACTGTGAAGAAAGCTGAGCACCAAAGAATTGATGCTTTTGAAGTGTGGTGTTGGAAAAGACTCTTGAGAGTCCCATGGACTGCAAGGAGATCCAACCAGTCCATCCTAAAGGACATCAGTCCTGAATGTTTATTGAAAGGACTGATGTTGAAGCTGAAACTCCAATACTTTGGCCACCTTATGTGAAGAGCTGACTCATTTGAAAAGACCCTGACGCTGGTAAAGATTGAGAGCAGGAGAAGGGGACAACAGAGGATGAGATGTTTGGATGGCATCGCTGACTCAGTGGACACAGGTTTGCTTAGACTCCAGAAGTTGGTGATGTACAGGGAGGCCTGGTGTTCTGCTGTTCTTGAGATCACAAAAAGTCGGACATGACTGAGTGACTGAACTGAACTGAGGCATTCACAGCAAGTAATAGTAATATCCTCAATACATTATTGCAAATTTGACAGGAAATTTATTGAATATGTGATAGTATCCTTGTGGAAATACATGAATCCAGTTGTACATTTAAATAATATTAAAATGCATTCTACTTTTTAGGGTTAACATTAGGAAACATGACTCTTTCCTAATTTTGTATTGTAAATATAATTTTCCATTGTAGCATACAATTTTCTGTTGTAAATACATTTATTTTATTTTATATAAAGCTGATTATTTGAGTCAGTACCTTTTAATCTGATCTGTAAAAATGAAAGCTCTAGATTTCATATTTCCCACTTTGATTTACTTTCCATAACTTTCTTATACATTTGATAAAGTTTTAGAAGGTATTTTGATAGGAGAATTTTCTACTGCTTGATTCAGATCAGATCAGATCAGATCAGTCGCTCAGTCGTGTCCGACTCTGCGACCCCATATATCACAGCACACCAGGCCTCCCTGTCCATCACCAACTCCCGAAGTTCACTCAGATTCACGTCCATCGAGTCAGTGATGCCATCCAGCCATCTCATCCTCTGTCGTCCCCTTCTCCTCCTGCCCCCAATCCCTCCCAGCATCAGAGTCTTTTCCAATGAGTGGCCAAAGTACTGGAGTTTCAGCTTTAGCATCATTCCTTTCAAAGAAATCCCAGGGCTGATCTCTTTCAGAATGGACTGGTTGGATCTCCTTGCAGTCCAAGGGACTCTCAAGAGTCTTCTCCAACACCACAGTTCAAAAGCACCAATTCTTCGGCACTCAGCCTTCTTCACAGTCCAACTCTCACATCCATACATGACCACAGGAAAAACCATAACCTTGGCTAGACGAACCTTTGTTGGCAAAGTAATGTCTCTGCTTTTGAATATGCTGTCTAGGTTGGTCCTAACCTTCCTTCCAAGGAGTAAGTGTCTTTTAATTTCATGGCTGCAGTCACCATCTGCAGTGATTTTGGAGCCCAGAAAAATAAAGTCTGACACTGTTTCCACTGTTTCCCCATCTATTTCCCACGAAGTGATGGGACTGGATGCCATGATCTTCGTTTTCTGAATGTTGAGCTTTAAGCCAACTTTTTCACTCTCCACTTTCACTTTCATCAAGAGGCTTTTAGTTCCTCTTCACTTTCTGCCATAAGGGTGGTGTCATCTGCATATCTGAGGTTATTGATATTTCTCCAGGCAATCTTGATTCCAGCTTCTGTTTCTTTCAGTCCAGCGTTTCTCATGATGTACACTGCATATAAGTTAAATAAACAGGGTGACAATATACAGCCTTGACGTACTCCTTTTACTATTTAGAACCAGTCTGTTGTTCCATGTCCAGTTCTAACTGCTGCTTCCTGACCTGCATACAAATTTCTCAAGAGGCAGATCAGGTGGTCTGGTATTCCCATCTTTTTCAGAATTTTCCACAGTTTATTGTGATCCACACAGTCAAAGGCTTTGGCATAGTCACGAAAGCAGAAATACATGTTTTTCTGGAACTCTCTAGCTTTTTCGATGATCCAGCGGATGTTGGCAATTTGATCTCTGGTTCCTCTCCCTTTTCTAAAACCAGCTTAAACATCAGGAAGTTCACGGTTCACATATTGCTGAAGCCTGGCTTGGAGAATTTTGAGCATTACTTTACTAGCATGTGAGATGAGTGCAATTGTGCGGTAGTTTGAGCATTCTTTGGCATTGCCTTTCTTTTGGATTGGAATGAAAACTGATCTTTTCCAGTCCTGTGGCCTCTGTTGAGTTTTCCAAATTTGTTGGGATATTGAGTCCAGCACTTTCACAACATCATCTTTCAGGATTTGGAATAGCTCAGCTGGAATTCTATCACCTCCACTAGCTTTGTTCATAGAAACAGCACATTAAGATGAGATAAAAATAAGAAATGGTCACATAGGCACACATGTGAATATTGCATGGTGAACAAATTTGAAATAACTGTGAAGTACCCTACGAGACCTTCAGTCTAATAATAACCAGATCTTACAAAAGCCACACTCTGTGAGCTGTTGGTGTTTATTCAAAAGGTAGGGAAGTGCAAAGACCTGCCTCTTCATGGGAATGTTAAATATGATAGTTGGAGCTGTGAGCACCAAGAAGCAAGCAGCAGGCAGACTTGTGGGTAAGGGATATGCAGGTCTCCTTGAGGGCAAACATTAAGGGAAATAAGAGAAGAAGTGACATCTATAAACAAGTAGCAAGTTGAGATCCCTGAGCCTGGATCTCTGGTTCCCTTCTCTTTGTATCTCTGATTCTCTGTCTTTTTCTCCTTTACCCACAACACTCACTTAGTCAGGTCAGCCATTGCATCAGAGAAAGCCCCACTTTGATGGTTCTCCTGGTTGCAATCAAAAGCAGAGGCACACTTTCGGTGGAGAAAAGTGTTCCCATTTGAAGCTCATGGGACAAATACTGAAGGAATGAGTTCATGTGCAGAAATTATCAACTAGAAGACAGCAAGCTACTAAGTTTAGGTTATCAGAAATGTACAAAGCAACACAGTAGTAAAACAAATCTAAATCCTTAAAAACTACAGACAAGTATCTACATTAGTCAGGGTTTTCCAGAAAAACACAGCCAATAAGAAATTTTATACATATATAAAATAATATGTGGCTCACACAATTATGGATGCCAAGTCCCACAATCTGCCATCTGCAAGCTGGAGGCTGTGTTGTGGCTTGAAGACCTGAAAGCTAGAAAGGAAATGGTTAAAGATTCCAGTGAGTCTGAAATCCTGAGAACCAGTAGCGTAGAAAACAGAAGACAATTGATCAGTGTTCCAGTTCATGAAATCAGGTAAAGAGTGCCACTGGAACTTCCTCTACCTTTCTGTTCTGTTTAGGACCACATGAGATTAAATAGAACAGATTTATAGAACATGATGCCCACTCACATTGGGAAAAGCCATCAGCTTTATGCAGTTCCCCAATTCAAATGCTAACATCTTCTCAAAGCAGGCAGCCACACAGAGAAATTTATTTTTAATTATTTTATTTTATGATTAAAGTATAATTGCTTTACAATGCTGTCTTAGTTTCTGCTGTACAACAAAATGAACCAGCTGTATGTATACATATATCCCCTGCTTCCCACTCCACTCCTCCCATCCCACCCCTTCAGGTCATCACAGAATATGATGCTTCCTGTGCCATACAGCAAATTCCTGTTAGCTATGTAGTTTACACATGGTAGTCTGTTTACGTTAATGCTACTCTCTCAATTTGTCCCAACCTCCCCTTTCCCTGGGCTTCCCTTGTAGCTCAGTCAGTAAAGAATCTGCCTGCAATGTAGGAGATCTGAGTTCAATTCTTGGGTTGGGAAGATACCCTGGAGAAGGAAAGGGCAACCCCCTTCCCTTCTGTGTCCACATGTCTGAAGAAAGTTTTTAACCAGTTATCTGGGCATTGTGTGTTTCTGTCAAGTTAATACAAAAAATTAATGTATCATACATGCCAGCACATATGTCTACACATAAATTGTCCCCCAAACTCCATAAGACACAGAGCTTGTGTTTAGACATTTGTCGTTCAGAAAGCACAGAGAGTCCTGTAAAATGTTTTTACCCCTGTACAGGCAGATTCACATAAAAAAGATGGGAGAATGAGTGAGAGTCAGGTGGAGATGGTGGGGAAAACCTGAGACGTACCCCATCTTCCTTCCCACTGAATGCTTGAGTGGCTCGGCCATGGCAATACTGAGATGGTCTCCAACACTCTTGCCTTCAGATTAAATTCTATATAGTTTCAGGCAAGTTAAATCCATGTCTCAGCTAGGTTAAGTTAGTCTCAATCCACTCACCCTTTCTCTTTGAATGATCAGTGCAGAGATGAGCATGAGATTTAGATTGTAAAATCGAATATGGACAGCATTCATGAACTGGACCAGCTGCTAGGATGGAAGCCAAAACACAAGACAGGACAGAGTCAGGACAACCACAAACAAACTGTAGTGGAATATCCTTAAGACTTGATGCAGTTTGATTAATAAATGTCTTTTATTGTTTAACCCAGTTTGAAGAAGTTTTCATATCTTTGATATAAAGTATTTCTAATGAACAGACGTGAAAGTGGCTCTCTTGTGTACAAATTATATTCTAGTAACTAAAACTAATACCTTATTTGTATCAGACTAAAGACTATGTGCTATGTTAGCTACTCATCCTTTGAGAATTATATGAATATAGCAGCAAAATATTCTTTTTTTACTTTGAGAATTTATAAAAGGACATATAAGATTGATTTTAATCAATTATTTTTATATGTGCATGTACAAAGAGGCAGCAAAACATTCAGAAAGCCATGATAGATACCTCCTATCTTAGTTTATCTAGGGAAGAGTTGTAGTCCAATAGGCCAAGGACCTCATCATAAGCCCTTTAGATATTAGTAACTAGGAAATTCTAGAAAAGTGATAGCCATTCTTTATAAGTGCACACAGACGGAGATTAGGGAAGGCTTTGCTGAATCAGCATAGTGTTATGAACTGACAATCAGCCTGAAGAAGACCGCTCATTAGCAACCTAAACCAGGAAAACACCATAGAGAACTAAAGATCTCCATGGGTGACGTGGAGCTGAAAGCTGTCAGTGAAGACTGCTTCTTCTTCAGCACAATTGCCTTTAAAAGGAAAGTTAATGGGGAAAAACAGCAAACCAGATCAATAAAATCAGCATGACCTTCAAGACGGCAGGAGGCAGAGCATGTTATCCAACCAAGTTAATGGTGTCTCAAGCATTCAGAGACTCCACTTGTTTTGAGGTTTTTGTTATTTGTATCTGACATGGCCATTACACACACAACTTCGAAACATAATTATTAAAAACTGACCAAACATGTTCTACATTTGACAGGAAATCACAAGGAACCATCATTAAGGCCATATAAAGACTAAAAAGCAGAGAGTATTTGAAGAAGCTTTGCAGAAGTATCAAATAGAAAAAAGAATTTTTAATGAAAGGAAAGGTATAGGTAGGATATTTGTATAGTTTTTGTTAGAAAAATAAAGAAATGAGAGTATTTTTATTCAAAAGTATAGGTATAACTGGCAAGTTCACAAAGAAGAAAATGTCAAATAACTGACAAATATTGATTAGTTATAATGAAGATATCTATATAAAATCAATGAGTAATTTCAGACTCTATTAATCTCTACAATATAATTCATTTTCTCTGAATTTGTAAAATTTAAAAACAAATAAAGAGCACAGATATAATCAGTTACATAAATGTATAGAAATAGAAAGATATATATATATATATCTTTCTGTTATGCAGATGTAAAAATCTAAGTTTTATAAACAAAATTAACACATATGCACATACATTTGTGCATGCAGAGTTGCTTCAATTTTGTCTGACTCTTTGAGACCTCATGGACTGTAGCCTGCCAGGCTCCTCTGTCCATGGGATTCTCTAAGCAATAGTACTAGAGTAGGTTGCTTGCCCTCTTCCATGGGATCTGCCCAACCCAGGGATTGATCCTTTGTCTCCTACAGCTCCTGCAATGGCAAGTGGATTCTATTCCACTAGAGCCACCTGGGAAGCCCCATATACTCACATACATACAGGTCAAAGGAACATTATATGTAGATATGTGCATATAAGACATACCTCTCTCTCTCTATATATATATATATGTATGTATATATATGTATATATATATATGTATGTATATATATAGATAGATACACACACATATGCTTTTATGTATATATATCACAGAAGTACAAAAAACATATTCCAAATGCCACAAATAAACTTGCAATAACACTTTGACACAGAAGCTTTGTGATCTTAGAAAAGAAATATTGCAGTTTAAGCAATGTTTCATTTTATAGAAAATAAAATGGAACAAAATGAGATTATACATTAATACTCTAAATATGGATAAACGCATTTTATGCATTAGCTTTTCAAAGTAATAGTTTTCAAATTTTAAAGAATAAAATTTAATATGACCACTTATATTCATAAACATATTTTACTTTTTAAAAATTACCATAAGTTTCCAAACTTCAGCTAAAATTAGAGTGAACTTTTTTTGTTGCATCCTATTGCAGATCTTAAGTTTTGTTTTTGAATGTAGAATCAGAGATTATAGGCAAATGACGGATATCCACTTGAATTGAGATTCAGTTCAGTTCAGTTCAGTTCAGTCCCTCAGTCGTGTCCGACTCTTTGCGACCCCATGAATCACAGCACGTCAGGCCTCCCTGTCCATCACCAACTCCCGGAGTTCACTCAGACTCACGTCCATCGAGTCAGTGATGCCATCCAGCCATCTCATCCTCCGTTGTCCCCTTCTCCTCTTGCCCCCAATCTCTCCCAGCATCAGAGTCTTTTCCAATGAGTCAACTCTTCCTATGAGATGGCCAAAGTACTGGAGTTTCAGCTTTAGCATCATTCCTTCCAAAGAAATCCCAGGGCTGATCTCCTTCAGAATGGACTGGTTGGATCTCCTTGCAGTCCAAGGGACTCTCAAGAATCTTCTCCAACACCACAGTTCAAAAGCATCAATTCTTCAGCGCTCAGCCTTCTTCACAGTCCAACTCTCACATCCATACATGACCACAGGAAAAACCATAGCCTTGACTAGATGAACCTTTGTTGGCAAAGTAATGTCTCTGCTTTTGAATATGCTATCTAGGTTGGTCATAACTTTCCTTCCAAGGAGTAAGCGTCTTTTAATTTCATGGCTGCAGTCACCATCTGCAGTGATTTTGGAGCCCAAAAAAAATAAAGTCTGACACTGTTTCTACTGTTTCCCCCTCTATTTCCCATGAAGTGATGGGACTGGATGCCATGATCTTTATTTTCAGAATGTTGAGCTTTAAGCCAACTTTTTCATTCTCCACTTTCACTTTCATCAAGAGGATTTTTAGTTCCTCTTCACTTTCTGCTATAAGGGTGGTGTTATCTGTATATCTGAGGTTATTGATATTGATATTGAATTGAGATTAGTTTGAAACAAATGATCCACAGATAATTCACATTTGTAGAACACAGTCTGTCATATGGCTCTAAGTGAAATGAAAGACTGAATTGTTTAAAGACGTGATTCAAGTCAGTTGACTACAAGTCAGTTGGCTAGAGAAAAGTAAAGACTATAAATTCTTTTTTTAATGTTTATTTGTCTTTGGCTGTGCTGGATCTTCATAGCTACACAGTCTTTTCTGTACCTGTGGTAAGCAGGGGCTACTCTGTAGTTGCAGCGAATGGGCTTCTCATTGTAATGGCTTCTCTTGTTGCAGAGCACAGGCTCTAGGGAATGCGGGCTTCCAGTATCTAGAGAACAGGTTCAGTAGATGTGACACACTGGCTTAGTTGTCCTGTGGCATGTGGGATTGTCCTGTATCAGGGATCAAACCCATGTCTTCTGCATTGGCGGGCAGGTTCTTTACCACTGAAGCACCAGGGAAGCCCACAAAATTTTTTGAATAAGGAAGCTCTCAACTAGGAATATTGCTCTAGTCTCTCTACAACACAAATTTCCCTCAAATAGTTGGTCCAAAAAAAGAAATTTACCTCCTATAAATCTTCAGTTTAATTCAGTCGCTCAGTCGTGTCTGAATCTTTGCGACCCCATGAGCCACAGCACACCAGGCCTCCCTATCCATCACCAACTTCTGGAGTCCACCCAAACCCATGTCCATTGAGTCAGTGATGCCATCCAATAATCTCATTCTCTGTCATCCCCTTCTTCTCCTGCCCTCAATCTTTCCTAGCATCAGGGTCTTTTCAAATGAGTCAGCTCTTTGCATCAGGTGGCCAAAGTATTGGCGTTTCAACATCAGTCCTTCCAGTGAACACCCGTGACTGATCTCCTTTAGGATGGACTGGTGGATCTCCTTGCAGTCCAAGGGACTCTCAAGAGTCTTCTCCAACACCACAGTTCAAAAGCATCAATTCTTTGGTGCTCAGCTTTCTTCACAGTCCAACTCTCACATCCATACATGACCACTGGAAAAACCATAGCCTTGACTAGATGGATCTTTGTTGGCAAAGTAACGTTGTTACTTTTAATATTGCTGTATAGGTTGGTTATAACTTTCCTTCCAAGGAGTAAGCATATTTTATTTCATGGCTGCAATAACCATCTGCAGTGATTTTGGAGCCCAGAAAACTAAAGTCAGCCACTGTTTCCACTGTTTCCCCATCCATTACCTTAAAAATGAGGCATATAAATTTAAAAATAAAAAGGAAATGAAAGGAGTGAAATATGAAGTACTATTACTAGGAAAAAACAATATTGTTAGAGGTGCATTAGTTTTGTGAATACATGTTGCCATTAGCCAAAAACAATAAATCCACATCCTACATAAAGATTTTAAAAATGGAAGCTACATTATGTCAGAAAGGAGAGAATGATATATCAGAGAAGGTGAAATGTGCATTGGAAGAATTAGGATTAGAGGAAAAGAATAACTGATTGTCCAAAAAAAAAAAAAAGATGCAAGCCTCAAAAGATTAAATGGAAGAAGAGATTCTAAAAGAAAATCCAGCAAAGAACTTTCTATAATTTTAGGCTGTGTTACTAAAACAGATACTATCTTTGGCTTCCAGATCTAAAGATTTTACTTATAAGACAGTGTTTCTCAAACTTCTTCATCTCAGAAAATTTTACCATTCTTAAAAATGGTTGAGAACCCCAAAGAGCTTTTGATTGTGTGTGGGTATATCCAATAATATTTACCATATCTGAAATTAAAACAGATATATTTATTGAAAGTGAAAGTCTCTCAGTCATGTTGGTCTCTTTGTGACCCCATGGACTATACAGTTGCGCGCCAGGCCTCCCTGTCCATCACCAACTGAACTGTACAGTCCATGGCATTCTGCAGGCCAGAATACTGGAGTGGGTAAACTTTCCCTTTTCCAGGGGATCTTCCCAACCAACGGATTGAAACCAGGTCTCCAGCATTGAAGGTGGATTCTTTACCAACTGAGCTATCAGGGAAGTGATATTTAAAAAAATAAAATAAATAAAATAATAATAATAAGATCAATTTATGTTAACATAAATTTCATATTTTTTATTTGAAACACATATCATTATAAAAATTGTGAAAAGAATAGCATTGTTTGCATTTCTTGTCTCCCTTAATTGAAGACAGATTTATTTTCATATCTGCTTCTACATTCAATATGTTACACCATGTTATTTTGGTTGAATGGCATTTAAAAAAAATCTATCTTCAGAGAAATATGTAGTTGGAAAAGGGCAAGAATTTTTTAAAGGCTTTTCAGATAATTGTGGATATTCTTCTTTTATACTACAGCAAACATGGTATGGAATCTAATCAATGATAAAATCGATGATCTATCTTGTGCTTTGAATGCATCTTTAATGAAATGTGATTTTGTTTTTGTTATTTTGTTTTCTTATTACCCATCTTTCCTAATCCTTAAGACTTTCATTATATACCTGTGGTGTGACTGAGTATGTATAATGCCCAGTCACTGTCACATGAATGGGTAGTGCAGTGATGCAACATTGATGGCATAGGAATTATTTCTTCCCAGAACCGAAATGCTGGGTCTAGGTGAAATAGCTCATCAAACAGAGACTTTTGAAAATATGTATATAGGAAAATTATGTTGTAATTACTTGGATACTTAGCTAGCCTACAAGTCTGTAAAGTCCAGCCCCAATCTGAGCTTGCGGACTCTTGCTGGTGACCACTGACAAATAGAGTGACTACTCATAAAAGCAAGATGTAGGGAGACAATGTGTTCATGAATATTCCCCAGGCTGAAACCTATGAGCAACAAAAGTAACATTTATTTTGTGCACGTTTATTGTGTGTGTTGGAATGTCTATTTTTGCCAATCTTTAAATCCACTTCCCTGTGAAAATGATTCAAATAGTAAGGAACAGCACAGTGTAATTACAACCCAAGGAGAAAAGGCACTTAAGGTGTAAAACCTAAGTGTGTACCTCTCTTAAATTTCTTTTATGCATTTATATACAACATTTGGAATATTTTTTGAAATAGCATAAAATCTTTTATGAAATCTGTCAGGATGCATACTTGGGAAGAGTTATCACTATCATTCTATAATGTAATAGTTTTTTAAATTATTTAGAAAAGTAAATCAAAAGATACTGAATTTTTAAAAAACCCACTCACAGGGACTTGCCTGGCGGTCCAGTGGTTAAGACACGACACTTCCATTGCAACGGGTGAGGGTTCAATCCCTGGTCAGGGAACTGAGATTCCACATGCTGTGAGGCACAGCCAAAAAGTAGAAAAATGAAATAAAAAAGGTTTGTTATTTCTCTAAAACAGGCCCACTCATAGCTTACTAACAGTAAACACTACTACTGCTTTTCTTCCTCAGATGTGATTTTATCTATTTAAAAATACATATAAACTACATGAAATATATGAGAAATGTAGTTTCTTCTAGGGAAAATTCTAAAACTTGTTTCTTGCATTGGAACTTTAAATGGGTACCAAGTGATATTCAATATTCTGTGATATTATTATAAATGATAATCTAAAAGATACAGTGAAATTGAATTTTGACCTCTTATTCACCTCTGGATAAAAATGATAAAAGACTATGGAGACCAGGGAATTTAAACTGAAGGAAAAATCAATAAAATTAAGTAGATTTTCCTCAGTAGCCTGGAGTGTATCTTTATGCCTGTGCTAAACTGCATTTAAGATCTTTTTTTTTTCTTTATGCTTTCACAAAAAGCTTTTAACCTTATTATAGAAATTAAAATCTTTCCGTAATCATTACAGATTAATATCTTTAAAAGAAATTATTTAGCTTTCCAGAGTTTTGGCTCTTCTTAAATTTTAAGTTACTTTGATAATTCTTTGAATAACTAAAGAAATATTACACTTCTGGCATGTCTGTATGTTATATAGTAATAGCATCAATGAGCATGATATCACCCTCCAAGTCAGGTTTAACTATAGAGTAATCAAGGGAATGAGAAGTAACAAGTCAGAGTTCACTAAGTGCAGAACCACAAAAGTGAGAATAAGGAAAGTGGCCACCCTAAATTGAATGATTTACAATTCCCACATCTTTATAAGATAATATGAACTCTAATCCCTCTCAACAAGCAACCTTGAAATAAACATCATATTTCGATATTATTCCAAAGTTTCACTGCTCCTAAACTTGGAGGAAATCATGGAATCTGCTCTTCCTATCATTTATCAATCTGTTCTTTGGAGAGAAAGCTGGTATGGAGTGCAGCCAAAATGATGCCTCAGGATGTCTTCACATGTGTCCCACCTTACTTCCTCTCCCCTGGGAATGCAGAATGAGAATTCTCATAAAATCTCATCTCATTACGGCAAGCCTACACATGGCTGTTAGTGTAAAGATCATATTCTTCTGCTGACCCTACCAACACTCTATAGATTCTTGTACAGAGATGTCATCATTTTATATGTCATATGTTGCCAGTAACTTGATAATACGTCAGAAATCACGTGTATCAAGAAGCAGAATCAAGAGGGACAATCTGTAAATGCACATAGTCAAATTGGTTTTTGGAAAGTCACTCTCATTTGCTGAAATTACATTTAAAACTCTTTTGCCTAGAGCAGAGACTATGCTTCTGAGAAATAGCCGTGGGGTAAATTCCTGTGACTTTACCACATGTCGCACTCTAGAAGGTAGGATTACAGAAGCAGCAATGAATAATACAAACAATTGAAAAACATTTTATTTGAACAATCTGATTTAAAATTCTCAACCAGTTTGTGAATTGAAAATTATGATTCTTCTTATACATGGATGAAAACTGAGACTCTATGGGTATGCAAGTAACCTCAACACGCATAAAAATCTAGTGAGGGCTAAGAATCTGGTTTTATTTCATTTCAAATACATATTCTTAGTTACATTATTCTTCTTTTTTCTAGAAAAGTCCTAGTCTATGATGCAGAATCATATTTGTAATTATTCACAAACCCTTTCATTTCCTGCCAGTGGTCTATCTTAGAGAAAAAAAAAAAAAAACACACACACACAGAAATGTGTATATGTGTGTATATGTATTTATACACACACACATGCACGCACCTTAAAATCTCTCTATTTCATATCACTTTATTAAATTAGTGGCTTGCCACGTGGTGCTAATGGTAAAGAACCCAGCTGTCAATGCAGGAGACATAAAATATGCTGGTTCAATCCCTGAGTCAGGAAGATCCCCTGAAGGAGGGCAGGGCAACCCACTCCAGTATTCTTACCTGAAGAATTGCAGGGACAGAGAAGCTTGACGGGCTACAATCTACAGAATCTCAAAGAGTCAGACACGACTGAAGCAACTTGCACATATGCTATTAAATTAGAATCAGAATAAGAATCAGAAATCTATCTATACTTCTCTTAATCTTCAGGATTGAAGATTTATTTAAATTACCTCATATATAGCTATTTTATATATAATAGCAGAAATTTGTCATTTTAAATCATAATTTATCATTTCCAACTTTGCATCTTAACCGGCATTTTAAGGAGCTGCTAAAACATTATTTTTCATGAACAAAGTATTTCATTTCTAGATGAATTAGTTCAGAACATTTTTATATTTCTGGGACAATCATAATGTGCAGTCAAAATACAGAACCACTGATACTTCAAGAAACCAGAAAGAACAATTTATCTGAAGTTTTATTCCTAAGTGCCAGGTATCTTTCTTTGATAACAGAGAAGTACCTAGGTTTTCTGATACTCATTTCCTTCAAGCTGTGCCATTCATATAAAAAACAAAAGTCTCATTTAGGCCAAATCTATACCATTACACTTCTATAAAAAGGAAGGAAATTGAGAGTTCAACCCAAACATCTCCCTCCACAAAGATATAAGGTTTCTCTCAGATTGTACTGCAAAAAGTTAGTATAGTAGAAGGAAATTCATATGAAAATACTTCTCACGTTTCACTAGCTTATTTCCTTTCTAGCTCTGAGTTTTCAAAACGAAATTCATCTGGAGATGCAATAGTTTTGAAAATATTGCATAGATACAGGAATTTGGGGGCTTCTGCCATGGCTCAGCAATAAAGCATCCACCTGCAGTGCAAGAGATTCGAGTTTGATTCTTGGGCCAGGGAGATCCCTTGAAGGAGGAAATGGAAGCCATTCCAGTATTCTTGCCTGGAAAAAAAATCCCATGGACAGAGGACCCTGACAGGATACAGTCCATGGGATCCCAAAAAGTCAGACATGACTGAGTAACTAAGCAAACATAGGGAATTTGGCTTCAGTTTAGTTTAGTTCAGTCACTCAGTCATGTCCAACTCTTTGTGACCCCATGGACTGCAGCACGCCAGGCTTCTCTGTCCATCACCTACTCCCAGAGCTTGCTCAAACTCATGTCCATTAAGTCAGTGATGCCATTCAACCATCTCATCCTCTGCCATCCCCTCTCCTCCTGCCTTCAATCTTTCTCAGCATCAGGATCTTTTCAAATGAGTCAGTTCTTCACATCAAGTGGCCAAAGTATTGGGGTTCAGCTTCAGCATCAGTCATTCCAATTAATACTCAGGACTGATCTCCTTTAGGATGGACTGGTTGGATCTCCTTGCAATCCAAGGGACTCTAAAGACTCTTCTCCAACACCAACGTTCAAAAGCATCAACTCTTCAGCACTCATCTTTCTTTATGGTCCAACTCTAACATCCTTACATGACTACTAGAAAAACCATAGCTTTGAATAGATGGACCTTTGACAACAAAGTAATGTCTCTGCTTTTTAATATGCTGTCTAGGTTGGTCATAACTTTTCTTCCAAGGAGCAAGCGACTATTAATTTCATGGCTACAGTCACCATCTGCAGTGAGTTTGGAGCCCAAGAAAATAAAATCTGTCACTGTTTCCATGGTTCCCCCATCTATTTGCCATGCAGTGATGGAACCAATGCCATGATGTTCATTTTTTGAATGCTGAGTTTTAAGCCAGCTTTTTCACTCTCCTCTTTGGTCAAGAGGCTCTCAAGTTCCTCTTCGCTTTCTGCCATAAGGTTGGTGTCATCTGCATATCTGAGGTTATTAATATATCTCCTGACAATCTTGTTTCCAGCTTGTGCTTCAGCCAGCCCTCCATTTTACATGATGTACTCTTCATATAAGTTAAATAAGCAGGATGACAGTATACAGCCTTGACATGCTCCTTTCCCAATTTGGAACTGGTCTGTTGTTCCATGTTTGGTTCTAATAGTTGCTTCTTGACTTGCATACAGATTTCTCAGGAGGCAGATAAGGTGGTCTGATATTCCCATCTCTTTCAGAATTTTCCACAGTTTATTGTGATCCACAGAGTCAATGGCTTTGGCATAGTCGATCAAGTAGAAGTCGATGTTTTTCCGGAACTCTCTTGCTTTTCCTATGATCCAACACATGTTGGCAATTTGATCTCTGGTTCCTTTGCATTTTTTAAATCCAGCTTGAATATCTGAAATTCTTAGATCATGTACTATTGAAGCCTGTCTTGGAGAATTTTGAGCATTGCTTTGCTAGCATATGAGATGAGTGCAATTGTGCAGTAATTTGAATATACTTTAACATTGCCTTTCTTTGGGATTGAAATGAAAACTGACCTTTTTCAGTCCTGTGATCACTGCTGAGCTTTCCAATTTGCTGGCATATTGAGTGCAGCACCTTCACAGCATCATCTTTTAGGACTTGAGAGAGCTCAACTGGAATTCCATCACCTCTACTAGTTTTGTTCATAGTGATGCTTCCTAAGGCCAACTTGACTCCAGGATATTAATTAGCAATTTACCTATATTAAATTTGAGGTTAATATACTGTGACCATGGCTAAGTCCATCTCATTACCTGTTTTCAGTCCCCTAACTATGTTACCTATGGTTACCTGGGTGAGATATAGTTGGCCTGCCTAGATACTTAAGTAAAAGTATGAAATTTTTTTATAATCCTGTTGGGGCATAGAACTAATACTTTAAAATCTAATATCCAGTGGTTTGTACTCAGCCTCCTGCAAAATTTTGTGCATCAGTACATTTCTATTATTGCTACTTTATCACTAGAATTTCATCAAAAACAGAGCATCTAAAACTCTATGTAAGTTCATTCTTTTTTAATAAATTTAATTTTAATTAAAATTTCTAATAATTTGGTATGCATTCAATCAAAATTCCAAATAGTTTCATTTAAATTTTATCTTGCCTTATAACAAAGTAGCTATGATTATCTAATGTGTAATTATTATTATGACAAACAGCTAGCATTAATAAAGTTTTAATAACAAAAAGCCTTCAGTAACAAGCTTTCAATAAATATTAAAAATCATTGACTCATGAAAACAGAATAGAATGTGACAGCCTAAATTAAACCATGAAACAGAAGAATTCAGTGGGAAAAGCAGGTGACTTCCAATAAATTATTTAGTTTACTTTATAGTGTTATATCAATATTATTCAATATTTTTACTTTGGGTCATATACTGAGTTATATAAGACATTAACAGGAAATTTGAGTGAAGAATGTATGCAACTCTGTACATTTTTGCAATTTCTTCTGTAAATCTAAAATTATTTCAAACTAACAAGTTAAAAAACCCATTGTAGTTTGGTTCCTTTTTTGGACAGTTCTAATAATAAAGAAAAAGATTTTTTATACTGAGCCATTATTTGTCTTCCTAAAACTTTCACTCACGCATTCTATCCTTCTCTCTGGAGGAACTACAGAATACAGTTAAGACCATGTCTGTGACAGATAATTTCAGATATTTGAATGGACTTACCACATCGCTGAAATGCTAACTTTTCCAAGTTAAACACTCTCTAGTTCGTCAGGTTTACATCATGTAATAGGTTTTTAATACCTTCACTATCCAGTTACTTTCTCTGTAAATGTGAAGGTACAGGATCTGTTATGCCCTAAGGTCTGTGGTGACAGCAGTGACTCTTGGCAGATGCAGACACACTTGACAGAAACATTTCCTGCTGCAGACCCTCAATCGCTAGTCCTACCAGCAGTGTCTCTCTCAGCTGTCAAACCTTCCTGGAGACAGGAGTTCCTGGCAGCTTGTGAAACTAACAGTGACAGCTCTTGTTAATGTTAGCTAGTAATGTAAGTAGCAATTTCCAGTAGTACTCAGGGCTTTTCAAAATTTCCTTGGGGTGATGGAGTGATTGGTATTTTTGAGGAGTCTTTCTATTCCTCACCATTGCTACATTATTCCTTGTCAAAGACTTCTTGGATATCAGGGGAGGGAATTCTCATCGATATAAAACACATTGTTTTACTACTCGGGCTGACTTAACAAAATACTATAGATTGGGTGGTTTAACAGAAGTTAATTTCTCACAGAACTGGAAACTAGGAAGTCCATAATCAAGGTGCCAGCCAATTGAGTCTGGGTGATGACTTGTACATGACCGCCTTCTTTCCTGTGTTCTGACATGGCCTTTCCTTGGTCCTTGAACAAAGAGAAAGGACTCAGGTTTCTCTTTGTCTTAGTAAAAGGCACAGTTCTCTCAGATTAGAGCTCCAACTTTATGACCTCACCTTAATCTCCTCTTTAGAGACCTTATCTCCAGTAAAGTTACATGGGAAACTGGGAGGAGGTAGGGCTACAGCATTAGAATCGGGGTTGGAGGGGGCAGGTGGAGAGGGCATAACTCAGTGCATAGCATTCTTACCCTGGACCACCAAAATTCATGTCTTCCTTATACGCAACGTACATTCATTTCATTCTAACACCTCCAAAAGCTTAGCACATTCCAGTATCAACTTAGGGCTTCCCTGGTAGCTCAGTTGGTAAAGAATTTGCCTGCAAAGCCGGAGACCCCAGTTCAATTCCTGGAATGGGAAGATCCCCTAGAGAAGGGATAGGCTACACATTCCAGTATTCTTGGGCTTCCCTTGTGGCTCAGCTGATAAACTGTCAACTTTAAATGTATCATCTAAATCAAAGTATGATTGTCCTGAGGAAAAATTCCTCTCCAGCTTCCTGAAACTAGACAAGTTATGTGCTTCCAAAATATAATGATGGACGTGTTTAAGATAAAACTCATTCCAAAATCCTAATCAATTCTAGATCCCAGCAAGGCAAATTCCATTAGATCTTAGGACTTGAAAATAATCCTCTTCAGATGCAAAATTTTCCCTCCAGGCTCAGGGCAGGGACAGAGTCACCCCTAAGCTCTGTGGATGGTGCTGACCCTTCAGCTCTTACAGGAATAGTCCTACTGCTGAGGCATCCTGGATCCTTGAAATCACAGAGGCAGCCCTATATTCAAAAGCAAGCAAGGAGACGACTCTGCCCCCTAGGGCCATGGGGTGAGTGAAGATCTGATGGTCTCTGAATCACCTTCTGCGTTATTCTTTCTTTGAAGAATAATACACATTTATAGAAAAATTGCTCTATGGTCTGCTGCTGCTGCTGCTGCTAAGTCGCTTCAATCGAATCTGATTCTGTGTGACCCCATAGATGGCAGCCCACCAGGCTCTGCCGTCCCTGGGATTCTCCAGGCAAGAACACTGGAGTGTATTGTCATTTTCTTCTCCAATACATGAAAGTGAAAGTGATGTCCCTCTATGGTCTGGTCCTGCAGAATTAGAAAAATTGACAGCCTTCCTTCATTTCATCCTCCTTTTTCTGTCTTCTTTAGTTCAAACTGGCTGTATCCCTATTGGTATAAACACATCTTTATTACTGGTTTCTGCAGAGATTGCTGATTAAGTCCATAATTCATATCCATAATGTCTTAATCAAATGGTCATTCAGCCTCAACCTTAGTAAAGAATAAATTTCTCATATGTTTCCAGTATGGATTGGATGAGAATTTTCCAGATCTTTAAGCTATGCTTACTTTTTGCTTAACAATCCCTTATTATATTTTTCTCTCTCCTGTATTTTAGTACACACAGTCAGTAAGAACCAAGCCACTCCTTCAGCATTTTGCTTGCAAATTTCCTTCATTAAATATCAAATTTCATCTCTCACATCACTAAAACACTAGAACACAGTTCAGCCAAGTTCTTTGCCACTTAATAACAAGAATTACCTTTACCCTCCATTTCCAATAAGATGTTCCTCATTTCTGTCCAAGACCTCACCAGAATTGTCTTTAGTGTCTATATCTCTAACATGCATCTCAAAACTTTTCTAGCCACTATCTATCACCCAGTTCCAAAGCTCCTCCCACATGTTTTGGTATTGTTACAAATTCCCCACTTCTCAGCTCCAAAATTAATATTAAGAATCTCCTGAGAAATAATCCACACAGAATATACTTATTTTTACACACACACACACACCACATTTATTTGTTTATTTTAAATTGGCTTATGTGAGTATGGTGAAATTTCATTTGGAAAGCTGGAGACCCAGAAAGCTAATGATACCAATTCAAGAGTGAAAGCTGTCAGTCTTAAAATCTAAAAGCCAATTTTCTGGTTTGAGTCCAAAGGCAAAAAAAAAAAAAAAAAAAAAGAAAGAAACTAAAACCTAATATCCCATCTCAAGCAGTCAGGCAGGAGAAATTCCCTCTTGTTTTCAAGAAGTCCAGACTTTTTATCCTATTTAGACCTTCAGCTGATTCTACGAAGGCTAGCCATATTGGGCAGGGAAATCTGCTTTACTTAATCTGTAAATTCAAATGTTAACCTCATCCAAAAACACTTTGACAGACACACCCAGAATAATGCTTGACCAAAATCTGGGTATCTCATGGCCCAGTCAAGTTCACACATAAAATTAACTGTCACATCCATGTGGTCAAACTTCTGTTTGTAACACGTATACTTCTCTAGATCGAGTGGCCATGGCTTACCATTAGCTCTCAGGAAAAAAAAAAAAAAATATATATATATATATATATATATATAATATGTATATATATGAGCACAATAAACTGTGGAAAATTCTGAAAGAGATGGGAATACCAGGTCACCTGATCTGCCTCTTGAGAAATTTGTAGGCAGGTCAGGAAGCAACAGTTAGAACTGGACATGGAACAACAGACTGGTTCCAAATAGGAAAAGGAGTTCGTCAAGGCTGTATATCGTCACCCTGTTTATTTAACTTACATGCAGAATACATCATGAGAAACGCTGGACTGGAAGAAGCACAAGCTGGAATCAAGATTGCCGGGAGAAATATCAATAACCTCAGAATGCAGATGACACCACCCTTATGGCAGAAAGTGAAGAGGAACTCAAAAGCCTCTTGATGAAAGTGAAAGTGGACAGTGAAAAAGTTGGCTTAAAGCTCAACATTCAGAAAATGAAGATCATGGCAACCGGTCCCACCACTTCATGGGAAATGGGGAAACAGTGGAAACAGTGTCAGACTTCATTTTTCTGGGCTCCAAAATCACTGCAGATGGTGATTGCAGCCATGAAGTTAAAAGACACTTACTCCTTGGAAGGAAAGTTATGACCAACCTAGATAGCATATTGAAAAGCAGAGACATTCCTTTGCCAACAAAGGTTCGTCTAGTCAAGGCTATGGTTTTTCCTGTGGTCATGTATGGATGTGAGAGTTGGACTGTGAAGAAGGCTGAGCGCCGAAGAATTGATGCCTTTGAACTGTGGTGTTGGAGAAGACTCTTGAGAGTCCCTTGGACTGCAAGGAAATCCAACCAGTCCATTCTGAAGATCAGCCCTGGGATTTCTTTGGAAGGAATGATGCTAAAGCTGAAACTCCAGTACTTTGGCCACGTTATGCAAAGAGTTGACTCATTGGAAAAGACTCTGATGCTGGGAGGGATTGGGGGCAAGAGGAGAAGGGGACAACAGAGGATGAGAGGCTGGATGGCATCACTGACTCGATGGACGTGAGTCTGAGTGAACTCTGGGAGTTGGTGATGGACAGGGAGGCCTGGCCTGCTGCGATTCATGGGGTGGCAAAGAGTTGGACACAGCTGAGGGACTGATCTGATCTGATCTGATATATATATAAACAATTTGTAAATGGCTCCAATTTAAAAGGTTCCTTCCAGTAGAGTTCCTGCTATGTTTTCTAGAAGTTTCAAAGAAGTTGCATTAGGAGAGCAATGCAATGGCACCCTACTCCAGTACTCTTGCCTGGGAAATCCCATGGTTGGAGGAGCCTGGTAGGCTGCAATCCATGGGGTCACTGAAATTCAGACACGACTGAGCAACTTCACTTTGACTTTTCACTTTCATGCATTGGAGAAGGAAATGGCAACCCACTCCAGTGTTCTTGCCTGGAGAATCCCAGGACGGGGGAGCCTGGTGGGCTGCCATCTACGGGGTTCGCACAGAGTCAGGCACGACTGTAGTGACGTAGCTGCAGCAGCAGCTTTCTGTATAACCGCATCTTAGCTGCCATATTGTTTGAAAGGGATCATTTAATCACGCTGGGCTCAGTTGAACAAGAGTTCCCACATTGGTGCCCTTCCAAAGTCTGTAGTAAGTTACATCTAAAACAATCACGGAGAATTTGAACTAAAGTGACTAAACAGATTGGTCAGAGTCCCATTTTCTTTCAATACGACTGCTTCTAAGTAAAAAGAATTACATTTAAGCATTAAATTGTATTCTAAATAACATTCCTGGGCATATTATAGTTCTCCAATTTAGACACACAGACTATCTCAATCCTATATTGCATAGGTAATAGAATATTTTCATAATTTTGTTATATTTGAAGATAACTTTTATTTTTATTTTATAATCAACACATATACACTGCAGAATATTTCAAAATGAAAAAATAGAAAATTCCATGCTACCAGACATAAGAGGTACTAACATTTTGTATTATATACTTATGGGTACACATTACATACAGATATAATTCTTTTAAAAACATTTAATCATTTATTCTTTCAGTTGAGTATTTTACTTTCCTTCATGTATATGTCTCATGTCATTTAATGATTCCTTCTCATTTCAGTTGCTTCACTAATTTTCTTTAAATACTTTAAGAAGTATTTTATGCTTACAAACCTAGTAAAGAAGGTAATACATATTTACCCAATACTGATTATTAGTGTAAAATTTATTTAAAATATCAAATAATTGATTATTGCTCTTTAATCATAACACTTTCCCCTAATCTGAGATGTAACCCCTATCCTTAATCATCATTAATAACCCCAATCCAAGGATTGAACCTGGGTCTCCTACACTGAAAGCAGATTCTTGAGCCACAATGGAAGCCCATTAGCATTGCCTACATAGTTCTGAATGTTGTAACTAACTGATCTTATATCCCAAATTTTCCTTCTAAGCTAATTAACGTCCTTCATTAAGCACAATTATTTTTGTTTTAGGCCTCAGATCCTGAACTATGAAGACATAGGCCATTTTGGTGACTGTCCCAGAAAACAGGCCAGGAGCCAAGGAAATTAGAAAAGGGTCAAGAAGATAGAGGGCCTCGCAGAATTGTCTGGTTTTTCATCCACCAGCTACTATTCCTCTTATTTGAGAGTGGACTCTGAAACTGTTCTTTTCTTGGTTTGTTTGCCTGCAGATCCAGAAAACACATACAGAATGCCTGGAGGAAGAAAACAGAAACCAGCAAGGCTGGTATTAATTCTGGCAGTTGTGAGAGAGAGTGTGAGTGTACAGGGAACAGTCTGTGAGTGTGGGTCTAGCTGAAATCAGAGGTGGGCTAATGTTCTGTTAATATTTCAGCAACATAATTTATAAGTTATTCTTGTCAGTGTTAAAAGTGTCACAATTAAATTTTTGTTTTTCTGAATATATCTATTTATATTCATGACTAAAAGTAACTTTGCTGAAAATTCAATTCCGGGTACAATTTGCATGCCCTATGGACTATATAGCCTGCCAGGCTCCTCTGTCCATGGGATTCTCCAGGAAAGAATACTGGAGTGGGTTGCCATGCTATCCTTCAAGGGATCTTCCCAACCCAGGGATCAAATCCACATTTGTTATGTCTCCTGCATTGGTGAAAAGAAAGTGAAAGTGAAGTCGCTCAGTCGTGTCCGACTCTTTGTGACCCCATGGACGGTAACCTACCAGGCTCCGTGGTCCATGGGATTTTCCAGGCAAGAATACTGGAGTTGGCTGCCATTTCCTTCTCTAGTGGATCTTCCCAACCAGGGATCGAACCCAGGTCTCCTGCATTGCAGACAGACGCTTTACTGTCTGACCCACTAGGGAAGTGCAGGTTATTTACTACTAGGGCCATTTTGGAAGCTAATCTCAAAACTGCAAAGGTAAAGAGTAGTCCTTTATCATTCCTGTTGAGCTGAGGAATCTATCAGTAGTCTTCTTGGTGTTCCATTTGACATGATCTCTCTTTCTCTTTGCTGTTTAAATAATCTAATATTATTGCTGCTGCTAAGTTGCTTCAGTCGTGTCCTACTCTGTGCGACCCCATAGACAGCAGCCCACCAGGCTCCCCCATCCCTGGGATTCTCCAGGCAAGAACACTGGAGTGGGTTGCCATTTCCTTCTCTGATGCATGAAAGTGAAAAGTCAAAGTGAAGTCGCTCAGTCGTGTCTGACTCTTTGCGACCCCATGGACTGCAGCCTACCAGGCTCCTCCATCCACGGGATTTTCCAGGCAAGAGTACTCGAGTAGGGTGCCATTGCCTTCTCCGAATCTAATATTATTAGGATAGCTAATATTCTTAAGATATTTCTTTTATATGATGATTTTGACAATCATTTCCATGAATCTAAGTCTTCATTTCTTGTAAGTGCTTGTCTGAAATTCATTATGATTCTGGAGTTTGAAAATGCGTGACTTTAACGTTTTGAATTTAAGCATATATAATTTCTTTGGAAGATAACATCCCATATTGTTATTATTACTTTTCTCTGTACCACAAGTTAGGTGCATTTTAGACTTTTTCATTTTAATCTTTGTAACTTTTTTTTCTTCCCTGGTGGCTCAGAGGTTAGTGTCTGCCTGCAATGTGGGAGACCCAGGTTCAATCCTGGGTTGGGAAGATTCGCTGGAGAAGGAAATGGCAACCACTCCAGTATTCTTGCCTGGAGAATCCCATGGAGGGAGGAGCCTGGTAGGCTACCATCCACCAGGTCGTAAAGAATCGGAAAAGAACGAGCGACTTCACTTTCACTTTCATTTTACATCAAACAATACTAGGTAATTTCTTGAGTTATGCATTTTAGTCAAGTAATCTTGTCTTCATTGATGTTCAAATTTCAATTTAATTCAATTTAAATTTCATTTTCCATTTTTGTTTTAAAGATGTATTATTTAGTTTTACACCAATATATTCACTGGAAGGACTGTTGTTGACACTGAAGTACCAATACTTGGGCCACTCGATTTGAAGACCCAACTCAGTAGAAAAGACCCTGAGGCTGGGAAAGATTGAGGGCAGAAGGATAAGGGGGAAACAGAGAATGAGATGTTTGAGTAGCATCACTGACTCAATGGACATGAATTTGAGCAAAATCCGGCGGATGGTGAAGGTCAGGGAAGCCTGGCAGGCTGCAGTCCATGGGGTCACAAAGAGTCAGTCACAACTTAGTGACTAAACAACAACAACAAATATTATTATTGTCTTGTCTTTTGTTCATGTTTTTATTTTATCCTAAGAAACAAACATTTCTATATTATTGTAAAGATGATTCTATTACTGCAGTGCTTGGATTGTATCAATATTCTACTATCGTTTGATATTACTCTCTGATGTATATATTTATAAACTATATGTGTTGTTGACATGTGATTATTATTATTATTTTATGTGCATCTATGTGTTTGTTTTATATGACACAGTCACTTAAAGAGCAAAGCTAAGGCTTTAAACTATTAGTAATAATTTGCATTTATTTTTGCTATATTCCCTGAAATTATTTACAGACACTCAGACCATATTAGAGGGTACTCCCCAAAGTGAATAGAAATTCAAATGTCTTGACATGGTTGTGATTCCAAATTTTCAAGGGGAGCTTTTTATTTGTTCAACTTTTGTATGTTTTTTTTTAGTTTCATTTTGGATTCTTTTTCACAAGGAGCTTAGAACAAGCTAGGCATAGTATGTTGTACTGTTTTTATCTATTTATTTATTTATTTTTATTATTATTATTATTATTTTACTTTACAATATTGTATTGGTTTTGCCATGCATAAAATGAATTAAATAGTCCAGTTTTACGGTTTTTGAATGTTCAGTAGAATTCCCTCTGAAGACAGCTAAATCATTGTATTTCTGTGGGCTGACTCTTTAAAAATAGTCTCTATTTCTCCCTTGGAAATTTGTCTGTTTAAACTGTTATCATTGGGCCTGTTTTTAGGAAGTGTATTGTTTTGGAAATTATACACTTAAAGTAATTTGAAAATATTTGCATACTAAATATTCTCATTCCAATAATTATTTCTCCCTTGCAATTGCTTATATTTGTAATTATTGTTTTTTTATTACATTGGTGAATAGTTTGTCAATCTTATATAAATATATTAAACATATTTCTCATTTTAATTTATTAAAAAGCTTCATTTTATGTTATTTTTAAGTCATTAATTTTGAGTTTTTATATTATCCCTCATGTTTGCTTCATTTCAGTTTACTTCATTGAAGTTTAATATTGTTTTAAAGTTGTTACTTAACCCATTTATTTTTCATTCTTTCATTTCACTATATGAATGGCTAACAGTACTTTCTAATTTTATTTTGTCTCATGAGTTCAGACGTATGTTATATTCATTAACTTTAAAAATATTTTCCATCTATTTTTATTTTTGCTCCCATCTAAAGTGTTTAATTGAGTGGGAAATCCATTATCATTATTTTTTTAATAAATACCTCATACTTTGTATTTTACTCATACAGTGTGTTGTATTAGATTTACTTTATGGTATCTATGCGACTTTTTAATAAATGTTTTGATATGGGTAATACGGTTTTTGTAAATGTTCATGTATTTCTCTCCCACACACACATAGACACATAGACACACAGACATGCACACACACATGTACTACAGAAGGCTTTTGTGAGAACATAGAGAAAAGGTGCTCATCTACAAGTCACAAAGTGAGTTCTTGGTAGGAACTAAATCAGGCACCACCTTGAACTTGAACTTCACAGACTTCAAAACTGTGAAAAGTCAATTTATGTTACTTACACCACCTAGTTTGTGGCATTTTGTTACTGCAGCCTTGGTAGATTAATACATCCCATAATAAAGCACATTTTGTCCTTGGTTTATAATGAATATTAAAACCTAATGGAAAATAATAGAAACAGAAATCCAGAACAGAATAGAATAGAAATTCATAAATAGAATAGACCTATTAAAATGATTTGTTACATATTAAAGAAAATATCTAAAATCAGTGGAATTAAGAAAAATTTTTATTGGTGAAGTAGAGAGTCATTTGAAACAAGATGAAATTAGATCCATACCACAGCATACACCGGAATAAACACAAATGTAACCGAATGTTAAAAAAATATAAAATAAATAAAATTATGTAAAGGGTTAAAGAATGGAGATGAAAATTATTAAAAAGTCCAGGTGGATATTTTGTGAAAATATTTTTATGTGAAGCTTTTTAAAAATGTATTTATACTTGGATTTACATTGCTTATATCATACATGGAAGATATATTTTGGGGTTTAGGTTTCTTGGATAAAACTCATTTCCCATCAAGTTTGTGGCATCATTACCTGTTAACATAGACTTTAGAATTACAGAAAATGCTAAAACCATCCTGGATTGTAGAAGTTAAGCAGCTGGCCTGAAATCCAGGTCTCTCTAAATTACAAAAGAATGCTGTTGGGGGAAAAAAAAGAAAAGTTCTTTAGAGGGGATTTATGTCTTGGTCTTATTTTCTTGTCAATATACTTACATCTTGATCTACTGGTAAATAAACTTCTGATATTTGCTAGGAAGAGAGAATTTCCTATGGATTAGTCTCAGAAGAATGGCCATACTTTAGGATTGCCTAAACAAACCTAGAATGTATGGATTTATGAAGCATGACTCCTTGGAAAATGTCATACAAGTCCTGAAATAATCCAGGTATAAAACAAAGATGCTTCATAACTTAAATTCTCTTGGTTGGATGAGGCAGCCCACCTATTGCATTCAGTGACCTCATCTATCACACTGACCCAGAGGGAATGTGTCCAGTGTGAGATGGGAATGCCGAGGAGCCCTGAAGAATGTGCCAGACCTCTCCCACCTTTGCCTTTGCTTCTTGCATGATTGCATCTTTCAGAGTATTAGTAGAATTTTAAGCTGGATAATGTCACTGATTTGTGTGAGTCAGATCTTAAAATTCAATTTTTGTGTTAGCTTTCAGTGGCACTGTAAACAGGATTACTTTACAGACTCATAAATCATAATGGTTAGAGCACTTCTTAAAAGATAAAGGTGGGGGTGAGAAAATGTAAAGAGGCTCTGATGACAGAATTAGTACCTGCTTATCTTTTGTATGAGGGAAAACTTATCAGCATAAATAAGGGTAAATTCACATGGGAAATCTTATCAGTGGAATTTGGAGAAAATAAATCCAGTGTAACTGGATAAATAGATTGTTAGGCATCATAAAATTAAAAAAAAAAAAGGTAACAAAATCTCTATTCCTCTGTTTTTGCTAACAGCTCTAATCCAGTTTAGATATCTGAAAGAAGAGTACATGGAAGTTGGAGAAAAATCTATGTATAGGACAGATTCTTCCTATCACCAGAAAGCTTTCTTAAGCCTTTGGCAAAAGCAGCCTTGTGGCTGTGGGGAAATGTGGTGTTCATTCACAAAGTAACCCAATAAAGATGAAATCAATGAAGTCACTCAGTCGTGTCCGACTCTTTGCGACCCCATGGACTGTAGCCTACCAGGTTCCTCTGTCCATGGGATTTTCCAAGCAAGAATACTGGAGTGGGTTGCCATTTCCTTCTCCAGGAGATCTTCCTGATCCAGGGATTGAACCTGCATCTCCTGAATTGGCAGGCATTCTTTACCACTGAGCCACCAGAGAAGTGCACAAAAACAATACAGAAATGCAAAAAGCAGACTTAGCAATGCAATATTTTATAATAATAGAAAGCAACTGGAGATACTACATGCTAACAGACAATCTGATACACAACCCCTGGGGAGGAGTCAGCAGGGAGTGTGGCAGAGGCTACTTGTTTGGATTAAAAGCCTTTCAATAGACTGATGGATGGATTGGATCTGCTGTTTCAGCTTTGAGCCTTCTTTGATGGTGACAGAACAGGAGATGACAGATCTGGAGACCCCACAGGCTGGCCCCGGGGCCTGCCTGGAGCTCACAAACACATAGGGTACATTATCATCCTCAGACAACAGCTGGAGGTTCAGGATCATCTCCAGGGGCTCAGCTAATCTGCAGCAGTAGATAAATGCAGCTATTGGTCACATCTACCCTGAGAGGGGTCACTGCCGTATTCTTTCCCATACAAAAATAGAATCCTTCAGAAGTGATTGAAATGTTAGCAATATAAATGGCTTTAAACTTCCTTTATAATGATCATAAAGGAAAATTTAGTTTAATGCCATTGACAGGGGTGTTGATTGGACGTTTTGATCTTGGATGCCTCTTAGAAACTTGCTTTTGGGAAACCACAGTGATATTCATCAGGCAGGATTTTACGTGTCTCAATACTGTTCAGACAGACTGCCTAATGCAGAGAAAAAATCCACACCTCACAAAAACAGAAAGCATGAGGAGACTTGAAAAAGCATGCGAGGAATGACAGCCAGATCAGCTGTGTGGACTTGTTTATTTGGTTTATAAAAATGGAGTGATCAAAATAAATATATGGAGTTTTTCTATTAAGAGTTCAATAGTTTATTATCAAAGCTTGATTGGTGAAGGGAGCAGCTCCGGCTGTACTTCCTACTCCTTAAACACCTTGGAAAATTCACTCTATATCCTACTCTGAAAAAATTCAAATCCAATTATGAGGATCAAGATTCATAACAGAGGATTTTCAAATAAGGTATATAATTTATTGCTTTAGTTAAGCCCACAGAATCTGAAAGAAGACTTAATGAAGGCCATGATCTTGCCCTACCACTGAGAGTGAAATGAAGGTGGAGTATTAGGCTGTATTCAATAGTTTGGGGAAAATGGCCTTTGGTTAGTAAACAAGAAAGAAAGCAGCATATCAGAGCCCACTCACAAGGTAATCAAAGGAGCAAAATTCAAGGGGTGCTTATTGCCTTCAGAAGGAGGTTGATTAACTCCCTAAAAGATCAAGGATGGAAGCTTCCAAAGACCATTTTCTCCCATCACTCTCTGATCCGAACCTTATGGTTCTGTTTCAGCCAAGGCAAACCTGAACACCTGGTTCACTGATGAGAATTTCTGGATATAGGAATACTTCACTGTTGAGAAATCAACAGCAATACACCATAGAGATGACACAGCCTTGGAGGAAGAGGGAAAGACCAAGTTTTTACAGTGGTCAAAGTTAAGAAACTTTTTTTTTTTTTTTAAGCAGTGGAGGAAACACCAAGTTCCCACTCTTAGTGCCTCATTTGAATATTCATAGGATCTTAGGATAAAGACAAGCACACTTATGTATAATTAAGTAAATAGGCTCAGAATGAATGGAAATCTTTGGGGAAATTTGAAAAAGTAAAGTGGATAATGTAGATGACCACCAAATAACAGTTGCAGACTCAGAAAGATTTAAGGCCTAACCAGATGCGTCAGTCCTATCCCCAAACATAGCTACCTGTTTCTATGAATGTCTGAAATTAAACTTTGCATTTGTGGACTAAGAGATGACACAAAAATATGAACCAACTCACCAAACTATGAGGTTATTGATCCATCCAAGAAACTCTCTCCCATGGATATAGGAAAAACATCACCTTTTCTTGCCTTCCAGATCATGTGGTCCTAAGCCTGAGACTAAGTAAGCATCCCCCCACAAGTTAATGCTCCAAACATTGTATCAATAACATTATTTTTGACAGTATGTATTGCAGAGACATATTAGGTTGGGACATAAATTTACCTCATCTAGCTTCATTAACTTGTTGTTCAGTCACTAAGTCATGTCTGACTGTTTGCAACCCCATGGACTGCGACATGCCACTCTTCCCTGTCTTTCATTATCTCCTAGAGTTTGCTCAAACTCGTGTCTATCAAGTCAGTGATACAATCTAACCATCTCATTCTCTGCTTCTCCCTTCTCCTCTTGCCTTCAATCTTTCCAAGCATCAGGGTCTTCTAATAACTCATTGATTCCTCTATTACCAAATGGCAGAGGCAGCTCTGTGATTCTTTATTTGCCAAAAACCATGCTATGTGCCTGGGATCAGGGGCCAAGTATAATTTCTAGTGAGTGACATTATAATTAGCTTTGTACTAAATCTTATATCTTCTGAGCTGGAAAGTCTGCCTTAAGAGGAAGGTAGAAGGCATATAGGCAAAATTGCCCGGTTTGTAGGAAGAATCATTATTTCCCTATGAAATATTCAAATCCTGGGCATCTTTTGGTTGTTAATTGGCTTATCATTTTGTAAAAGATTTTGGAGAAAATTTTGTAAGATAAATGACAACAACAACCAGAAAAACATCACAAAGGCAAAAGAAGAAAGACACTGCAGAATATGAGACTGTTAGATGGCATCAGTGACTCAGTGTGCATGAATTTGAGCAAACTCTGGGAGATAATGAAGGACAGGGGGGCCTGATGTGCTACTGTCTATGGGGTCACAAAGAGTCAGACACTACTTAATGAGTGGACAACAACAAAATTGAATTGAAAGGGATATACTTGACAGGAAAGAGTTAAAGCATCTGGATTGTGGTTTGTCTCTCCTGGATACTGGTGAAATACTCCTGGAGAAAGAAGTAGGTAACCTGTTTAAACAACTTTAAAAGTGTTAACGAAGACTCCTTCTAAATAAGACTGCTAATATTGTTTAGAAGGAAGGAGGGGTCTTATCTATTGCAACTCTTAGCTAGATATTTTTGGCTTAGAATTCCTTAGAGTAACAAAGCTAAAATACAAAAACATAGCTAAAATCCAAAGATTTAAGTAAACATGACCCCTTGAAAATATTTTTAAAACATATTCAGCAACCTTGTCTTTTTAAATTTTTTAATTAATTTTTTTAAATTTTAATTTGAGGCTAATTACAGTATTGTGGTGGTTTTTGCCATACATTGACATGAATCAGCCATGGGTGTACATGTGTTCCCCCCATCCTGAATCTTATCTGATATATTTATAATGAAAATAAACTGTTATAGAATATGAATAACTTGCTAAAGTGTACATACCAACAAGTAGCAAAATGATGTTGAATTCAGATAGAACCGAACTGAACTGAACTGCCTCATATTCTGCCATTGCATACCAATAAGTTTGGTGATTGTTATCATGTTTCCTGGTTTCTCTACCAGCCCATTTGGTGCTCTATGACACAAGTGCAGAAAATGTCCCTTTTACCTGTATAAGAGTGCTGTTTGGAATCTCATGTTTCATAAGCTTTCTAAAATCAGTGTGACACCCCTCAAAATTATAAGAGATACACTCAATTTCATTCATATATATAATCAATAATGACATGTTTCCTACACAATCCTGTTTTAACTTATGTACAAAAAAATTTCTCTCATTCTTCTTTCAATGAATTCTCACACAAACTGACTCCTTAAGTACCCTTCAGAAAATTTGTCAGACACGTAGACACGAGAGTGATTCATTTTGGAACCCTTGCTTCACTTATATAATAAAAGAGCAAAACATTTTTGTGTCATGTATTCAAGAAATTTGAAATCTTAAACTGAGATTAGAAACATTATCCTATAAAACAGCCATTGTATCAATACAAAGCACTAAAAGAATTGGTAGACATAGGCAGCTTTTGTTGTAAATATACACTACTGAAATGTCTTAGCAAAATTAAGATCTGCTACATTTTACATATAAATAAAGCAAGCTATACAATTAGCAAAGTGATGCTTCCAAATTAAGTAGATTAAAGTAAGTTTTAAGCTTTCAACCTTAGCAATGCCCTAAGATTTTATGAATCTGTTTAACAGTAAGGAATCACAATATGCATTAATGGAATAAGGGCTAAGAGTAAGACCATAGGGTCTTTCAAAAATTGCAATTTATGGCTAAAAAATGAGCAGATAGTGAGAATGCCCAGAATAGACATGTGTTTTTAAAAGCAGCAGACCATAAAGTGAATGCTTCAGAAAATAAAGGAGGCATATGGAAGGAGAGTGTTTTCACCTATTCACCTGTAAATGAAGATAATGCTGAATAAATATGTACTGTCATTAGTGCACATAAAAGTGAAATAGGAACCTTGAATGTCTTTATGGTTTTATGCAACATAAACTATGGTTTGTGCTGTTAACCATTTCTATAGCTCCATAGTTATAACTGTGTGGTAATATGAGTCAGGCCAAAACCAATAGGAGAACTGAAAGATCATGTTCTAATTCTTGCGTTAAAGAATACTCATATGGCTTATATAAATAGTAATTGTGAGCCTTAGTGCCCTCATTTTTTAAAATTTTTATTTACATGTTTATTTATGGCAGAAAGTAAGGAAGAACTAAAAAGCCTCTTGATGAAAATGAAAGTGGAGAATGAAAAAGTTGGCTTGGGGCTCAACATTTAGAAAACGAAGATCATGGCATCTGGTCCCATCACTTCATGGGAAATAGTTGGGGAAACAGTGGAAACAGTGTCAGACTTTATTTTTTGGGGCTCCAAAATCATTGCAGATGGTGATTGCAGCCATGAAATTAAAAGACATTTACTCCTTAGAAGGAAGGTTATGACCAATCTAGATAGCATATTCAAAAGCAGAGACATTACTTTGCCAGCAAAGGTCTGTCTAGTCAAGGCTATGGTTTTTCCAGTGGTCATGTATGGATGTGAGCGTTGGACTGTGAAGAAAGCTGAGCACCTAAGAATTGATGCTTTTGAACTGTGGTGTTGCAGAAGACTCTTGAGAGTCCCTTGGACTGCAAGGAGATCCAACCAGTCCATTCTGAAGGAGATCAGCCCTAGGATTTCTTTGGAAGGAATGATGCTAAAGCTGAAACTCCAGTACTTTGGCCACCTCATACGAAGAGTTGACTCATTGAAAAAGACTCTGATGCTGGGAGGGATTGGGGGCAGGAGGAAAAGGGGAAGACAGGGGATGAGATGGCTGGATGGCATCACTGACTCAATGGACGTGAGTCTGAGTGAACTCCGGGAGTTGGTGATGGACAGGGAGGCCTGGCATGCTGCGATTCATGGGGTCACAAAGAGTCGGACATGACTGAGTGACTGAAGTGAACTGAACTAATTATCCATATTGGAGAAGGCAATGGCACCCCACTCCAATACTCTTGCCTGGAAAATCCAATGGATTCAGAAGCCTGGTGGACTATAGTCCATGGGGTCGCTAAGAGTCGGACACGGCTGAGCGACTTCACTTTTTTACTTTCATGCATTGGAGAAGGAAATGGCACCCCACTCCAGTACTCTTGCCTGGAAAATCCCATGGATTCAGGAGCCTGGTGGACTACAGTCCATGGGGTCGCACAGAGTCGGACACGATTGAAGTGACTTAGCAGCTGCAGCAGCATAATCCATATGCTGTCTGTTTCATGTCTAATTTGAAAAATAAAATAATTTATGTGAAAATGCATTTTTAATCACACAGTGCTGCATTTTTAGGTACTGCTGTTTCATGGTACTAAAACAGAACAGGATTCAGATTGGAGGCCTCTTTGCCATGATGATTTATTGAAGAATTTTGGGTACGTTAGCAAAAAATTATTATGAATGCTAATTTCATATTTGCACGAAATCACCATCAATTTTACAGTGTGATGTGAACAGGACTTGAGTGAAAGCTAGACACCAAAGTACAGGGCATTCTCCAGATATACATTTATGATTATAGGTTAAATCAACTCATTGACCCAATAGTAATATAAGAGATACTCGGAAGTGCTTGATTTTTCAAAACATACTAATTATAATTTAAAATATTGTAAACAAATATTTTATCATTTATTATTATATTTATATGTTCATATATATGCATTATTTAGCATTTTTAATCCATTTATTTAATAGCAAAGCAACAATACAGAAGAACTAGAAGTATAGGTTAGAACTGATAAGACACAGACACAATTCTTCGTGCTTGGACTCAGTGTCGTACATCAGAGCTAAACCTTCTGTCCTCAGACAACTTTCCATTTACTGAAAGATTTTTCCATGATCTTCCAATGATACATTATTTTTAGTGGTACCTGAAGCCCCATCACCAACACCAATATTGATTTTATTGGCAGGAGATGGGGCGGATTCATGTAGAAATCCATTTTAGGATTGGTTTATGAACCCAAGTGTCTCTCAGAAGTGAGATGATTTGTTATTAGAATAGCTCATCTCCTGCCAATAAAAGCAATATATGGCAAAACCAATACAATATTGTAAAGTTTAAAAAAAAGTTATAAAAAAATAAATAAAATAAGTAAATAAAATGCGTTTCTGAGGATGAAGGCTGCATAAGGGGAATTTTGTCAAAACTAGCATTCAGCTAATTTTATTAAAAACAAATCCTGGCAACAGCAATATTCAGATTTCTGTAAGTCTTGCTGGCTCTTCCTACTGGTGGCATCAGTTTTCTGATTGAATAAAGTTAAGGATAGTCTAAGTTACTTTGGAAGTTAGGAAACACTTAATTAGTGATTTTGTTATTTTTTACTCTTTATTTTGTTGGCCCTGTTTGTGAATATCTGATGTCATTGTATTGTTTGGTAACCATTGTGGATTACCCAAAGACTGAAAATTTAAATAGGGTTGTAGGAGCCAGATTTCTTCTCAAATAGGGCACACTTTCACTTTTTTCTTGGATCTTTTTACTTTTCCAAAATAACAAAATATTTTCAAGAAAATGATTAAAACAGCAGTTTCCCTGTGAGTGAGAAATGGGTTATGGGAAAATAATGCTTTAAGCACAGAGCCTTTATCTAGTTTACAGGTACCCTTTGAAAATCTATGGAACTGTGGAAGTCTCTATTCTTTATATATGTAAAATATCATTCTCTCAGACTTTGAACCCAATCATCTTTTTTCTATGCCATCTCCCAGGACAGACTTATGAATAAATAGGGTCACTTTGGACTCCTGGCTTCTGATTCACACTCTTTCCTGGACTCCAGCAAGTCTTTATTTTAAGGATGAACAGATGATTAATCAGGTACCTATAGTAAAATGGATTACTTGAAGCTATGGAGTTACTGCCAGCAACCAGCATTCCCTAGCAGATAGATGAAGTTATCTGTCACAAGATGACTTATTTGAGTAAGTAGAAAATGTAGCATATAAAGCATTTAACATGGGTTAATAATTAATTACACTTAAAGGTTCACTTTAGAAAATGCTAACAGCACTCTGTGATCCTAAGGATTTAAAGAGTCCACTTATAAACTTGATCATTTTTCTTTCTATGATTACATTATATGGGTAGTCATGAATTTTGACAACAAGGGACACATAATGAACTTCCTTTTTGCAGGCTTACTGCACCTCATGTGTATTATTCTCCTTTCACTCTGCAGCTTAGATTTGGGCTGTGCAGCCTGAACAGGTGCAGAGTGATGAGCTCTCTAAGCAGTTCTATGCACATTCCAGGGCTGGTTGAAAACCACTGAACGGATACCTTGCCAAGAGGAAAATCTCCCCAAACAGGAACAGATGTTAATATGGGCAAAATGTTCTGTAACAATAAAAATTTTATTCCAACATTTATAGAAATTCTTTTATTCCACAAAATGTTTCAGTATTCCTTTTTATACAAGACTCATTTTGTTGCAGAGTTTCTGTCATTTCAATAAACTGCTACATAATAGAGAACAGTAATAATTTAGAAAGTAAATAATTTCTTTTAATTCTTGAACACAGATCTCATGGACTCTTGCAGGTTGATTTTTTAATTTTGATTTAAAGAAATCCTATGATAAGAAATTAAGTGAAATTTAGTTGGAGAGTTAGAGCTATGTTTGACCAATCTCTAACGTAGCTTTTATATATAAATTGATTATTTAAAAATTCATACTCTTAGGTGAACTGCCAATAAATTTTACTTTTTAAAAATTTCCACTGTTACTTTATAAATTTATTTAAATGTACACTTGAAAGTGAAAAATAACCTTTTAAAATTATTATTTTTTTTTCTGGTCAGCTATAAGTTAAATAAGCAATTTTCAGGGCATGATAATATTGAGTTGTCACTAGCTGTCACTAGTTTTGAAATACTTCCTAGTTATTTTAGATGATCCTTTTCATTTAATAAGTAAGCATATTAAAAAAATTGTTCCACAAATAAAAATCACTATTTGATTTTTTTTTATTTTCTTATTTAATTTTCTTCTTCTTATTATTATTATTTACATTATTGTACTGGTTTTGCCATACATCAACATGCATCTGCCACGGGTGTACCCATGTTCCCCATCCTGAACCCCTCTCCCACCTCCCTCCTCATACCATCCCTCTGGTGCATCCTAGTGCACCAGCCCCAAGTTTCCTGTATCCTGCATCGAACCTGGACTGGCGATTCTTTTCTTATATGATATTACACATGTTTTAATGCCATTCTCCCAAATTATGCCCCCCCACCCACAGAGTCCAAAAGACTGTTCAATACATCTGTCTCTCTTTTGCTGTCTCGCATACAGGGTTGGCGTTACAATCTTTCTAAATTCCATATATAGGCATTAGTATACTGTATTGGTGTTTTTCTTCCTGGCTTATTTCACTCTGTATGATAGGCTCCAGTTTCATCCACCTCATTAGAACTGATTCAAATGTATTCTTTTTAATGTCTGAGTAATACTCCATTGTGTATATGTACCACAGCTTTCTTATCCATTCATCTGCTGATGGACATCTAGGTTGCTTCCATTTTCTGGCTATTATAAACAGTGCTTCAGTGAACATTGGGGTACATGTGTCTCAATTCTGGTTTCCTCAGTGTGTATGCCCAGAAGTGGGATTGCTGGGTCGTATGGTATTTCATATTTCCAGATTTTTAAGGAATCTCCACACTGTTCTCCATAGTGGCTGTACTAGTTTGCATTCCCACCAACAGTGTAAGAGGGTTCCCTTTTCTCCACACCCTCTCCAGCATTTATTGCTTGTAGACTTTTGGATCGCAGCCATTCTGACTGGTGTGAAATGGTACCTCATTGTGGGTTTGATTTGCATTTCTCTGATAATGAGTGATGTTGAGCATCTTTTCATGTGTTTGTTAGCCATCTGTATGTCTTCTTTGGAGAAATGTCTTTTAGTTCTTTTGCCCGTTTTTTGATTGGGTCGTTTATTTTTCTGGAATTGAGCTGCAGGAGTTGCTTGTATATTTTTGAGATTAGTTGTTTGTCAGTTGCTTCATTCGCTATTATTTTCTCCCATTCTGAAGGCTGTCTTTTCACCTTGCTTATAGTTTCTTTTGTTGTCAGAAGCTTTTAATTTTAATTAGATCCCATTTGTTTATTTTTGTTTTTATTTCCAATATTCTGGGAGGTGGGTCATAGAGGATCCTGCTGTGATGTATGTCGGAGAGTGTTTTGACTATGTTCTCCTCTAAGAGTTTTATAGTTTCTGGTCTTATGTTTAGATCTTTAATCCATTTTGAGTTTATTTTTGTGTATGGTGTTAAAAAGCGTTCTAGTTTCATTCTTTTATAAGTGGTTGACCAATTTTCCCAGCACCACTTGTTACAGAGGTTGTCTTTAATCCATTGTATATTCTTGCTTCCTTTATCAAAGATAAGATGTCCATAGGTGCGTGGGTTTATCTCTGGGCTTTCTATTTTGTTCCATTGATCTATATTTCTGTCTTTGTGCCAGTACCATACTGTCTTGATGACTGTGGCTTTGTAGTAGAGCCTGAAGTCAGGCAGGTTGATTCCTCCTGTTCCATTCTTCTTTCTCAAGATTGCTTTGGCTATTCGAGGTTTTTTGTATTTCCATACAAATTGTGAAATTAGTTGTTCTAGCTCTGTGAAAAATACCATTGGTAGCTTGATAGGGATTGCACTGAATATATAGATTGCTTTGGGTAGTATACTCAATTTCACTATATTAATTCTTCCAATCCATGAGCATGGAATATTTCTCCATCTATTAGTGCCCTCTTTGACTTCTTTCATCAGTGTTTTATAGTTTTTGATACATAGGTCTTTAGTTTCTTTAGGTAGGTATATTCCTAAGTATTTTATTCTTTTTGTTGCAATGGTGAATGGAATTGTTTCCTTAATTTCTCTTTCTGTTTTCTCATTATTAGTGTATAGAAATGCAAGGGGTTTTTGTGTGTTGATTTTATATCCTGCAACTTTACTATATTCATTGATTAGCTCTAGTAATTTTCTGGTGGAGTCTTTAGGGTTTTCTATGTAGAGGATCATGTCATCTGCAAACAGTGAGTATTTTACTTCTTATTTTCCAATTTGGATTCCTTTTATTTCTTTTTCTGTTCTGATTGCTGTGGCCAAAATTTCCAAAACTATGTTAAGTAGTAGTGGTGAGAGTGGGCACTCTTGTTTTGTTCCTGACTTTAGGGGAAATGCTTTCAATTTTTCACCTTTGAGGATAATGTTTGCTGTGGGTTTGTCATATATAGCTTTTATTATGTTGAGGTATGTTCCTTCTATTCCTGCTTTCTGGAGAGTTTTTATCATAAATGGGTGTTGAATTTTGTCAAAGGCTTTCTCTGCATCTATTGAGATAATCATATGGCTTTTATTTTTCAATTTGTTAATGTGGTGTATTACATTGATCGATTTGTGGATATTGAAGAATCCTTGCATCCCTGGGATAAAGCCCACTTTGTCATGGTGTATGATCTTTTTAATGTGTTGTTGGATTCTGATTGCTAAAATTTTGTTTAGGATTTTTGCATCTATGTTCATCAGTGATATTGGCCTGCAGTTTTCTTTTTTTTGTGGCATCTTTGTAAGGTTTTGGTATTAAGGTGATGGAGGCCTCATAGAATGAGTTTGGAAGTTTAACTTCCTCTGCAATTTTCTGGAAGAGTTTGAGTAGGATAGGTGTCAGCTCTTCTCTAAATTTTTGGTAGAATTCAGCTGTGAAGCCGTCTGGACCTGGGCTTCTGTTTGCTGGAAGATTTCTGATTACAGTTTCAATTTCCGTGCTTGTGATGGGTCTGTTAAGATTTTCTATTTCTTCCTGGTTCAGTTTTGGAAAGTTGTATTTTTCTAAGAACTTGTCCATTTCTTCCACGTTGTCCATTTTATTGGCATATAATTGCTGATAGTAGTCTCTTATGATCCTTTGTATATCTGTGTTGTCTGTTGTGATCTCTCCATTTTCATTTCTAATTTTATGGATTTGATTTTTCTCCCTTTGTTTCTTGATGAGTCTGGCTAATGGTTTGTCAATTTTATTTATCCTTTCAAAGAACCAGCTTTTGGCTTTGTTGATTTTTGCTATGGTCTCCTTTGTTTCTTTTGCATTTATTTGTGTCCTAATTTTTAAGATTTCTTTCCTTCTTCTAACCCTGGGGTTCTTCATTTCTTCCTTTTCTAGTTGCTTTAGGTATAGAGTTAGGTTATTTATTTGACTTTTTTCTTGTTTTTTGAAGTATGCCTGTATTGCTATGAACTTTCCCCTTTAGCACTGCTTTTACAGTGTCCCATTGGTTTTGGGTTGTTGTGTTTTCATTTTCATTTGTTTCTATGCATATTTTGATTTCTTTTTTGATTTCTTTTGTAATTTGTTGGTTATTCATCAGGGTGTTGTTCAGCCTCCATATGTTTGAATTTTTAATATTTTTTCTCCTGTAGTTGAGATCTAATCTTATTGCATCGTGGTCAGAAAAGACGCTTGGAATGATTTCAATTTTTTTGAATTTACCAAGGCTAGATTTATGGCCCAGGATGTGATCTATCCTGAAGAAGGTTCCATGTGCGCTTGAGAAAAAGGTGAAATTCATTGTTTTTGGGTGAAATGTCCTATGGATATCAATTAGGTCTAACTGGTCTATTGTATCATTTAAAGTTTGTGTTTCCACCCCAAACTCAGCAATATAAACAAGATGAAGAGACAGAGGAATACCCAGCAGGTAAAGGAACAGGATAAATGCCCAGCAAATGAAACAAAAGAGGAAGAGATAGGGAATCTACCTGATGAAGAATTCTGAATAATGATAGTGAAAATGATCCAAAATCTTGAAATAAAAATGGAATCACAGTTAAATAGCCTGGAGGAAAGGATTGAGAAAATGCAAGAAAGGTTTAACAAGGACCTAGAAGAAATAAAAAAGTGTCAATATATAATGAATAATGCAATAAATGATATCAAAAACACTCTGGAGGCAACAAATAGCAGAATAACAGAGGCAGAAGATAGGATTAGTGAAATAGAAGATAGAATGGGAGAAATAAATGAATCAGAGAAGAAAAAAGAAAACAAATTAAAGGAAATGAGGACAATCTCAGAGACCTCCAAGACAATATTAGATGCCACAACATTTGAATCATAGGAGTCCCAGAAGAAGAAGACAAAAAGAAAGACCATGAGAAAATACCTGAGGAGATAATAGTTGAAAACATCCCTAAAATGGGGAAAGAAATAATCATTCAAGTCCAAGAAACCCAGAGAGTCCCAAACAGGATAAACCCAAGGCGAAACACCCCAAGACACATATTAATCAAATTAACAAAGATGAAACACAAAGAACAAATATTAAAAGCAGCAAGGGAAAAACAACAAATAATACACAAAGGGATTCCCGTAAGGATAACAACTGATCTTTCAATAGAAACTTTTCAGGCCAGGAGGGAATGGCAAGACATACTTAAAGTGATGAAAGAAAATAACCTACAGCCCAGATTACTGTACCCAGCAAGGGTTTCATTCTAATATGAAGGAGAAATCAAAAGCTTTACAGACAAGCAAAAGCTGAGAGAATTCAGCACCACCAAACCAGCTCTCCAACAAATGCTAAAGGATATTCTCTAGACAGGAGACACAAAAAATGGTGTATAAACTCAAACCCAAAACAATAAAGTAAATGGCAACGGGATCATACTTATCAATAATTACCTTAAACATAAATGGGTTGAATGTCCCAACCAAAAGACAAAGACTGGATGAATGGATACAAAAACAATATCCCTATATATTTTGTCTACAAGAGACCCACCTCAAAACAGGGAACACATACAGACTGAAAATGAAGGGCTGGAAAAAGATATTCCATGCAAATAGAGATCAAAAGAAAGCAGGAGTAGCAATACTCATATCAGATAAAATAGACTTTAAAACAAAGGCTGTAAAAAGAGACAAAGAAGGACAATACATAATGATCAAAGGATCAATCCAAGAAGAAGATATAACAATTATAAATATATATGCACCCAACATAGGAGCACCGCAATATGTAAGACAAATGCTAGCAAGTATGAAAGGGGAAATTAACCATAACACAATAATAATGGGAGACTTTAATACCCCACTCACACCTATGGATAGACCATTTGATGTTTTTGGACTGTGGTGTTGGAGAAGACTCTTGAGAGTCCCTTGAATTGTAAGGATATCAAACTAGTCAATCCTAAATCAGTCCTGAATAGTCATTGGAAGGACTGATGCTATAGCTGAAACTCCAATATTTTGGCCACCTGATGCGAAGAATTAACTCATTTGAAAAGACCCTGATGCTGGGAAAGATTGAAGGCAGCATAAGAAGGGGATGACAGAGGAAGAGACGGTTGGATTGCATCACCAACTCGATGGACATGAGTTTGAGCAAGCTCCAGGGGTTGGTGATGAACAGGGAAGCCTTGCATGCTGCAAGTCAATGGGGGGTCACAAAGAGTTGGACATGGCTGAATGACTGAACTGAACTGAACAGTTTTATATTTACTATAGTTCTTTCATTTGGAAAACATTCAAATCATCAGAATAGAAATTTTAGAATTTCAAAGGTGAAAAATATGGTTTAAAAATGTACACTATTATTTTCTTCTGAAAACAACTATGTACTGTATTCTTTATGAGCTTAAACATACATTCACAGGAAATATTGTAATTCAGTGCTTTGTGTATGGCATCAAAAGAGTTGAATTAGAAAATAAAATTTAGAAACTTAAAATATTTTCTCACCCAGTATGTAATAGACATTTTACTAATTGAAAGTTTCAATTATTTACTTAGTGTCATTGTCATATAAGCTCAAATACACATCTCTAATCCAACAAGTATAAAAATGATAGTATTTCAAGTGTCAGACATTTGCCAAATTATGCTAAACATTTAATTTCATACTAGGTACAGACAACTTGAATAATCAAATTCAACTTCTGGAAATGTTAAATACTGCTTTACTACAAGCCTGTTAGGGCCAAAAGATTGTCTCAATGAGATTCCTTTTAAAAAACATATCATGAAAGTACTCAATGAAATCCACTTTGCCTCAGTATGTTCAGAAGAAAAAAAAAATTTTTTTTTTCTGAGCAAGTGAAGTTCAGAAGACAAAAAAGTCAGATTTCCAGGCTACTACAGTTAGTCTCTGTGGGTTAATTTAAGTAACTCTGGGGCAAGTGGACACATAACTTCCCAGTAGCCAGCAGCTGCAGTTAGTAGTTTTTGTTGTCAGATTGATATAAAAGAGCAATCACCAGATCCAGCTTTATTTTGCATTGAATGCAAAAAAAAAAAAAAAAAAAAGCGTATTTACTAGAAGGTAAAGAACACTTTTAGCTATCAAAGTTTATCAATTCAACATATTATATTTAAAGTATGAACTCTGTCTAAGTGAGGACAGATTAGTACACTGTGTAATTGGTTGGTAAGTGCCCAATATGCTACTGGAAGTCAGTGGAGAGATAACTCCAGATAGAATGAAGAGATGGAGCCAAAGCAAAAGCAATGCACAGCTGTGGATGTGACTGGTGACAGAAGCAAGGTCAGATGCTGTACAGAGCAATATTGCATAGGAACCTGGAATGTTAGGTCCATGAATCAAAGCAAATTGGAAGTGGTCAACAGGAGATGTCAAGAGTGAATGTCGGCATTCTGGGAATCGGCAAACTAAAATGGACTGGAATGGGTGAATTTAACTCAGATGACCATTATATCTACTACCATGGGAAGGAATCTCTCAGAAGAAATGGAGTAGCCATCATGGTCAACAAAAGAGTCTGAAATGCAGTAATTGGATGCAATCTCAAAAACGACAGAATGATCTCTGTTCGTTTCCAAGGCAAACCATTCAATATCATGATAATCGAAGCCTATGCCCCAAACAGTAATGCTGAAAAAGCTGAAGTTGAATGGTTATATGAAGACCTATAAGACCTTTTAGAACTAACACCCAAAAAGATATCCTTTTCATTATAGGGCACTGGAATGCAAAAGTAGGAAGTCAAGAAACACCTGGGGTAAAAGGCAAATTTGGCCTTGGAGTATGGAATGAAACAAGGCAAAGGCTAATAGAGTTTTGCCAAGAAAATGCACTGTTCATAGCAAACACCCTCTTCCAACAACACAAGAGAAGACTCTACACATGGACATCACCATATGGTCAGCACTGAAATCAGATTGATTATATTCTTCGTAGCTAAAAATGGAGAAGCTTTATACAGTCAGCAAAAACAAGACCAAGAGCTGACTGTGGCTTAGATCATGAACTCCTTATTGCCAAATTCAGACCGAAATAGAAGAAAGTAGGGAAAATCACTAGACCATTCAGGTATGATATAAATCAAATCCCTTATGATTATACAGTGAAAGTGAGAAATAGATATAAGGGACTAGATCTGATAGACAGAGTGCCAGATGAACTATGGAGGGAGGTTCGTTACACCGTACAGGAGACAGGGATCAGGACCATTCCCATGGAAAAGAAATGCAAAAAAGCAAAATGGCTGTCTTAGGAGGCCTTACAAATAGTTGTGAAAAGAAGAGAAGCGAAAAGCAAAAGAGAAAAGGAAAGATATAAGCATCTGAATGAAGGTTTCCAAAGAATAGCAAGGAGAGATAAGAAAGCCTTCCTCAGGGATCAATGCAAAGGAAAAGAGGAAAACAATGGAATAAGAAAGATTAGAGATCCTTCAAGAAAATTGGAGATACTAAGGGAATATTTCATGGAAAGATGGGCTTGATAAAGGACAGAAATGGTATGAACCTAAGAGAAGCAGCAGATATTAAGAGGTGGCAAGAATACACAGAAGAACTGTACAAAAAAGATCTTCAAGACCAAGATAATCATGATGGTGTGATCACTCACCTAGAGCCAGACATCCTGGAATGTGAAGTCAAGTGGGCCTTAAAAGCAACCATATGAACAAACCTAGTGGAAGTGAAGGAATTCCAGTTGAGCTATTTCAAATCCTGAAAGATGATGCTGTGAAAGTGCTACACTCAATATCCCAGCAAATTTGAAAAACTCAGCAGTGGCCACAGAACTGTAAAAGGTCAGTTTCCATTCCAATTTCAAAGAAAGGCAATGCCAAAGAATGTGCAAAGTACCGCACAATTGTTCTCCTCTCACATGCTAGTAATGTTCAAAATTCTCCAAGCCAGGCTTCAGCAATAAGTGAACCATGAACTTCCAGACATTCAAGCTGGTTTTAGAAAAGGAAGAGGAACCAGAAATCAAATTGCTGACATCCACTGGATCATCAAAAAAGCAAGGGAGTTCCAGAAAAACCTATATTTCTGCTTTATTGACTATCTTAAAGCCTTTGACTGTGTGGGTCATAATAAACTGTGGAAAATTCTGAAAGAGATGGGAATACCAGACCACCAGACCTGCCTCTTGAGAAACCTGTGTGCAGGTCAGGAAGCAGCAGTTAGAACTGGACATGGAACAACAGACTGGTTCCAAATAGGAAAAGGAGTATGTCAAGGCTGTATATTGTCACCCTGCTTATTTAACTTATATGCAGAGTACATCATGAGAAACGCTGGGCTAGAAGAAGCACAAGCTGGAATCCTGATTGCCAGGAGAAATATCAATAACCTCAGATGTGTAGATGACACCATCTTTATGGCAGAAAGTGAAGAGGAACTAAAAAGCCTGTTGATGAAAGTGAAAGATGAGAGTGAAAATGTTGGCTTGATGCTCAACATTCAGAAAATGAAGATCATGGCTTGTGGTCCCATCACTTCATGGGAAATAGAGGGGGAAACACTAGAAACAGTGTCAGACTTTATTTTTTGGGGAGCTCCAAAATCACTGCAAATGGTGACTGCAGCCATAAAATTAAAAGATGCTTACTCCTTGGAAGGAAAGTTATGACCAACCTAGATAGCATATTAAAAGGCAGAGACATTACTTTGCCAACAAAGGTCCGTCTAGTCAAGGCTATGGTTTTTCCTGTGGTCATGTATGGATGTGAGAGTTGGACTGTGAAGAAAGCTGAGTGCTGAAGAATTGATGCTTTTGAACTCTGATGTTGGAGAAGACTCTTGAGAGTCCCTTGGACTGCAAGGAAATCCAATCAGTCCATCCTACAGGAGATTAGTCTTGTGTGTTCATTGGAAGGACTGATGCTAAAGCTGAAACTCCAATACTCTGGCCACCTCATACAAAGAGTTGACTTATTGTAAAAGACCCTGATGCTCAGTGGGATTGGGGGCAGGAGAAGGGGACCACAGAGGATGAGATGGCTGGATGGCATCACCGACTCGATGGACATGAGTTTGGATAAAGTCCAGGAGTAGGGAGGCCTGGCGTGCTGCGATTCATAGGGTCGCAGAGTCAGACACAACTGAGCTACTGAACTAAACTGAACTGAATGCAAAGAAATAACAAATTTGAATCAATATGTGATTTGAACATAAAGGGTTCAAAAGATCAGTGAATACATTGCAACTCAGAGCAACAAATGTTAATACCTACCCTTACTGAAGAGTTTTCAGAAGTTCCCCAGTGTTTAAGGAGGATATGTTATTAATAAAACTGCATATATATATAAAATTATAATTTGACATTTATTAATTTGGGTCTTTGTTAGTCACTGGTAAATTGTATATCATTTGTTCCCTAATCACAATTGTCATTGTTAACAAATTCTGTATTGCCTTTCTAAATCCTGAATTATTGAGCCTGCTCAGATATTATATTATTTGATAATTATTTAAAGTGGGTTGATTAAGATGAATGACTCAAGAGAAGCAAATTGAATTTAAGAGAAATGCATGGCTAATAACTATTACTCCCTGAGCACATAATTTATTATAATGACATTAATAGTTTTCTTTTATGTCATATGCTTCCAGTTCCATTCAGAACTTTATCATTAAATGCAGGAATTGGGCACTGTAACCTACTGCAGTAAGAAAAAAAGAATGGATTATCAGAGCCTAATAATCTTGAGGTCAGGAAATTTCAAGTGAAAATTTGACACTTATTTGGAGAATCTTGATAAAATAGTGAATTTTAGTGGGTTTTAAAAATATAGTCAGTTGAAGTATATTTTTCTTCGTGTTGCTCTGCCTTTATGCTTTAAAGAGTTGATTTCTTTCCTTTTTAAAACCTTTTTATTTTTCATTGGAGTATACCCAATTAACAATATTGGGATATTTTCAGGTGGTTTGCAGAGGGACTCAGCCATAAATATACACATAAACATTCACCCCAAACTCCCTCCCATCCAGGCTGACACATGTCATTGAGCAGTGTTTACTGAGCTATACAATAGACGCTCATTGGTTATCCATTTTAAATATAGTAATGTGCAATTGTTGATACCAAATTACCTAAATTTCCCTTCTTCCTATCCTCCCCACTCCCACACCCAGCAACCATAAGTTTGTTCTCTAAGTCTGAGAGTCTGTTTCTGTTTTGTAAATAAGCTCATTTGAATAATTTCTTCTTAGATTCTTTCTGTAAGGGATGCCATGTTATATTTCTCCTTCTCTCCCTAACTTACTTTACTAAGTATGACAATCTCTAGGTCTATGTATGTTACTGCAAATGGCATTATTTCTTTCTTTATAATGGGTGGTTAATATTCTATTGTGCCTAGTGTCTAGGATTGTGGGCAGGAGGAGAAGGGGATGACAGAGGATGAGATGGCTGGATGGCATCACCGACTCAATGGACATGGGTTTGGGTGAACTCCAGGAGTTGGTGATGGACAGGGAGGCCTGGCGTGCTGTGATTCATGGAGTCGCAAAGAGTTGGACATGACTGAACAACTGAACTGAACTTATATATATATATACATATATCTTTGGAAGGAATGATGCTAAAGCTGAAACTCCAGTACTTTGGCCACGTCATGCGAAGAGTTGACTCATTGGAAAAGACCCTGATGCTGGGAGGAATTGGGGGCAGGAGGAGAAGCAGACGACAGAGGATGAGATGGCTGGATGGCATCACTGACTGGATGGACGTGAGTCTCAGTGAACTCCGGGAGTTGGTGATGGACAGGGAGGCCTGGCATGCTGCGATTCATGGGGTCGCAAAGAGTTGGATACGACTGAGTGACTGATCTGATCTGATCTGATATATATATCAGTTTTTTACCAGTTTCTCTGTCGATGGATATTTAGGTTGTTTCCATACCTTGGCTATTGTAAACAGTGCTGCAATTAATATTGGAGTTCTTGGAGTGCATATATCCGTTTGGACCATGTTTTCCTCCAGATACATGGCCAAGAGTTGAAGTTTAGCTCTATTTTTAGTTTTATAAGATAGTTTTATATGATAGCTCTATTTTTAGTGTTTTAAGGAACCTCCATACTGTTCTTCATAGTGGATACACCAATTTATATTTCTATCAACATTGATAGAGACAGCTGATTTCTGTGTGGTACTAAGACATAGGGTAGGAGAGAAAGAGACTCTAATGTAGACAACATTTTCACTAGGTTAAGCAAAAAACAGGTACTGCTATGGCAGGGTGGAGAGACTATGAAAGGAAAATAAATAACATGAGTATAGCACTAATAGGCATCCGGATAGTGAGGGGAAAAACAAAATAAAACGTGGGAAAATATAAGTTGAGACTTTGCATCCTAACCAGATCCAGAAGAGTGTTGGAGCAATAGAAAAGCCAAGCTTAAGGTGGTAACTAGATCAGTAAGTACCAAATGGTGTCTTGATCTCCCATAGCCTTGATTCAGTGCATAAGAAACCAGTAAGCCACATGATGGACACATGTCTTCTGAGAGAATTAATTCACTGCTCAACACTGTCAGGCCATCCAAAGAGGACACAAGGAAGACCTAACATTTGAAGGAAAAAAGTAAGGACCTGAACTTCTGACGTGACAGTTAGCATGACATCCAAAAGGGCCTGGTAGTGTTGGACAAGCAATGAGACTCCTCACTGCATGGTCACAGGGATGTAATTGTGACTTTTCACTGTGCCACATATTCCAACAAAGACATAGAAGAAGCCATTCGGATCAAGGTTTTTACTCCTACCATCATGAGGCTACTGTCCTTGGTAAGAAAGATTAATAAGGTACACATACCCCTGATAGGGCTTCCCTGGTGGCTCAGCTGGTAAAGAACCCACCTGCTAACACAGGATATACAAGAATGTAGGTTCAATTCCTGGATCAGAAAGACTCTTTGGAGAAGGAAATGACAATCCACTCCAGTATTCTTGCCTGGAAAATTCCATGGACAAAGGAGCCTGATGGGCCACAGTCCATGGGGTCACAAAGAGTTGGACACGACTGAGTGTACCTGCACTCTTGCATTTGCACATGCACACACACACACACACACCACACATCCCTGATAGAGAAAAGGGATATAAATTAACTGTATTTTGTTACTAAGACCTGAGATAATGTGAAAGACATTTGATCTCTTACAGCAAAATATTTCAGCTTGAAAAACACTGACTGATGAAGTAGTCAACTCAATAACAGTGATCAACTGACAATTTGAGAAGTCAACTCAAATAACTATATTATTATGTGCATAGTTAAGTCCAGGTAGAAGACGTACCATAAGTTGAAACTACATTCAAAGTTTTATGACAGGAAACTATATAAAGAGAAAAAAAATCATTAACTTGCTTCTATTAAAATTATTGGCACTGATTTCTAAACATGGAAACAAAATTTAACAAGTTGTACCAAAGTAACAGCTTAAAAAGCGTTCATTTATTTTCTAAAAGTGACCAATTATAGATAATGAGTGGCTTACTTTTATCTTAATCCCCCAATATTGTAGGTTTTAGAGTGCAACATTTAACTACTATATCCTGCTAAATTTGTTCCAGATCTTAACCCCTTACTATGTAATTACTTTGTGCTGCCCCTTAGAAAAGCAATTTAATTCAGTCTTCTGTTTCTTCTTTCAATAGGCCAGTAATTTTCTCCTTGCTTTTGGAGTCAGAGAACTATTCAGGTATTTTTAGAAGACCTATAAAGTGTTTAAGAAACTGTAAACAAGACTGTTAAATTGGGGGAATAAACACATGAGAACTTTTAGCATGGTTACAATTCACTGTAGAATCTTGAAAAGTGAATTGTGTGATTCTAATCAAACTTGCAAATTTATTTACTGCTAAACATTTAGTTATAAATGTTTTCTCTGGTTTCTAACAAAGAGCATATTTGAAAGAAAAGTCTTCATATTTTGAAAACATTTTGTAGGGGAGGATCAATTTACACTTTGTATTTTTTTCTCATCAACTCAATCTCCATGTTGCTTTAACTGTACAGAAGATATGTTGTTGCCGTTTAGTAGCTAAGTTGTGTCTGACTCTGTAGTCCACCAGGTCCCTGTGTCCATGGAATTTTCCTTGCAAGAATACAGGAGTGGGTAGCATTCCCTTCTCTAGAGCTTCTTCCCGACCCAGGGATCAAACTCATGTTAAAGCATTGGGAGGCAAATTTTTCACCACTGAGCCACCTGGAAAGCCCTACAGAAGGTATATTCTATTTTTTCAACTCATATTTGAGTGAATCAAATATTCCTGAACTATTCCAAGAGGTTGCTCACGATGGGGTGAAGGTAGGGAGAAAGCATTTAAGCTTTGCCTCTAAATGACTCCTTCCTCTATCATAATAGTAGAGACTGCCACTTCAGAGTATGACTCTTTCGGCAGCCGCAGCTCCTCTGACATGAAGAACCAATCTGGGGCAGGAGAGTTTGTGCAGTTCCAGGCCTCCCCTGTTTTCTTCTCAGACTACCTTATGAACCCTTATCACTAAGAGACACAGCCCTTAGTTTCCAAGGTCATGCCCTGAATTTATTTTCATAAATTTTGTTTCACTAGAGCTTTCTGACACTGAGATATTTAGGTCACTTGAAATAAACATCATGCCTTCTCTATTGGCTTTCACTGGCATTGGAACCCTGTTTGATCTCTATCCTCGATTTAGCAGGTTCCTTTCGGGTGGGATTCCCCTCCTTTGTGGAGTGACTATTCCACTAAGACTAGATCCTTTCTATCTCCCAGTTTTTCCCAAACATAGTTCAAGGACTCTTGAGGACATATGGGGCTCCAATTTGGATACTTTTTCTGAAATATCTCAGATTGCCATTGTCTCATATTTACTCTCCAGAAGGAGATTTTTAAGTATATTGTACTTCAGGGAAAGTTCCAAAATTCAGAACCAAACTGTCCGTGTACAGATACCAAAAATCTTTATAGGCATGACTTTATATCAGTTTATATGGGGAAAATAATTTTCCAAAAGATTCATGAGATGTTACAGGGATCTCAGATTTTACAGGTTGAATTCTTATTTAGAATTTGGTAATATTTCCTATAGGACCATGTGGAATCTTCAATTTAAATTGTAAAGTCTCAGAAGAACAGAAGAGTACTTCCAGGTCATTTAGTTAAAATGCCTAGCAAACTAACATGGCATTGCTAGTTGCTAACTAAAATATAGTTTGCACATATTCTAGGAATTTTGATAGTCTACTTCTGGCATCCTGTATATTTGATTATACCTTGTACTTTACTGTAAGCTGTCACACATCATAAGTGATTCAAATAAAGTTTGATAAACTGTATGTCAACTTCACAGAATAATATACTTTTGAGAGTTAAAAAATGTGTTCTCTTTACCATTATTGGTCTAGCACATAGAAAATCACGTGGAATAATGTACATGGACATGAAACAGTCCTCCTCCACCCACACCCATCTTAAATCTTGCATTCTCTCAATAATTTCATTATATGTTTTACCTTATAAGTCTTATGAACCTTTACATTGTATATATTTTAATTATCATCTCATGCATACAGCTGCTAGAAATACACCTCATGTGGGCTGGAATACTTGGGGAATTTTGGACGTTATTTCTTGTGTAGTGTCTGTCTGTTGTGTAGCAGGTGCTCAATATGTATTTATTTTATGAACAAATGAACGTAGAGAACAAAAAACGAGTCAGTGAGACAGAAGGTAGAAGAGTTTACATATGCACAAGCATTTATAAAGATATCTGAAAAAAGGAGAGCTTAAGCAAATTTATTTTTTCTTGAACTTTATTCCCCTGGTTACAAAATGATTTCCTATTGACTACTTCTGTTTGGCTCAAACACTGTTTTTTTTTTTTTTTTTTTTTTTTGAAGGAGGAGGGATATGTTGGCAACATATGTTGCTGCCAACTGACTCCAGGATAAAACAAGCAAACAAATGAACAAACCAGACTTTTTGGTTGGTTTTAAAAAATGCAATACCTGGCTACATTCAGCATTATTGAATCACCAGATTATATCTGACCCTTCAACTTGCCACACATCTTACAACATTCTGCTCTCTTAGCTTAGTTATCTTTCTTTGCTTAACATTATAGAAACTTAAATTAGTCATCTGGACCCTACTGGGAGATTGAGTAGTTGCAATTACACATTATTTTTAGAACACTAGTTATTATTTTGTAAGACATTATTGTATTAATCTTCTATTGCTGTATGATGAATTACTACACATTTAGCAGCTGAAAATATTATCTTTATTAGCTCATGGTTTTTATGGATCAGAAGTCTAAGTATGGGTTATCAGAGTTCTCAGTTCAGATTTTCAAAAGGCTAAAATCAAGGCATCTGCTGGAATTGCAGTCCCATCTTAGAGAGTCCTATTCTGAGCCTTTTCAGGTTGTTGGCAGATGTCATCTCCTTGTAGATGAAGAAGCTGTAGAACTCAGGCCCTACATATGCAGTTCTCTGTGGAGTTCACTGACCTGGCCATTTGTTTCCTTCCTGGAGTTCAACAGGAGAATCTCTCGAAAATTCATCTTCCTGTCCAACATCACATGATTAGGTCAGGCCCACTCAGAGTAATCTTCTATTTGATGAACAAAAGTTAACTGATAAGTACCCTAATCATGGGAGTCCATCATGTATATTCATAGGTTCTCCCCACCCTCAGTGTGAAAGTATGAAAAGTGAAAGTCGTTTAGTCATGCCCAACTCTTTGCAACCCCATGGACTATAAAGTCTATGGAATTTTCCAGGCCAGAATACCTGAGTGAGTAGTCTTTCCCTTCTCCAGGGGATCTTCCCAACCCAGGGATTGAACCCAGGTTTCCCACATTGCAGGTGGATTCTTTACCAGCTGAGCCACGAGGGAAGCCCTCCCACCCTCAAGGAAAGATAATTATATAAAGGTCATAGTAGATCATCTCAGAATTCTCCTTATCTAATAAGGCCTGGGACTGAATGTTATTAAAAAGTTTCCATAGTCATAAAACTTAAAACTTATAAAAAATGTGATGCTAGTGTTTCTTAGAATAAGATTTGGAAAAAACATATTGTCATGGGATAATCACTCATTTGAAACTACCAACATCATTGCTTCTACTTTTGTGAAATTAAGTAAGCTCATGAAGCCCTGTCATTGTACCCCACACAGGCATATGTTTAACATAGGATGATTACATCTAAGGAAAGTTTTGAGTGTAACATTTGAAAGTTGTGCAGGATATGTATAAAATCAGTGAGTTTGCATTCATCAATTGCCCTGACAGAGATGATTTTGTTATTTGTGGTACCCCCCACATTCCTTAGATTACTCATGTCATTTTCATCAGGTTTTGCACTAGAAGTTTACACATATCCCCTGCTAATTTAATTTACAGTGTACATTTGTGTTTGCTTCTCACCAGGTGCAAAGATAGTTATCACTCTCTTTTCCAGACTACACACCTTTTTAAGATTTTTGAAAACTGCTTTATTGTTTTTTTAGAGATTCTGTCCCATCTCTTTGCAAGTCAAGCAACAATCCTACAAGTTCACATAATCACTCAGATTCACTCATACAAATTATCATTTTTCTTTCTTTTTTTAAATATCCTTGAACCACAGAAGACACATTATCACTGCTCTATTCCCAGAGACAGTAAAGGATGAAAGACTTCAGCACTTCTAAATTAGCAACCACTTAATAATTTATTCCCTGGGAAATTTTACTTTGCCTTTAGATGTTTCCATTATTATTATTACTAATACATTATTATAGGTATGAACAAAGTATTTCAATGCAGAATGTATGATAAAGATGAGACTTCTCAAGTGAATCTACAGGCAAAATCCATGGTTAGGAATTATGGTTCTGAAAACCATGCACTAAATTATGCTAAGAGGCAAAATGTGGAAAGATCATAATTCAACTCTTGTTACAAGAAGCTGCGCTAGAATTTCAAAATAAGGAATAAAATCATGTGAAACAAATATCCTACAGGTTTGAAAGATTTTTTTTTTTTCTGTACAGAGATCTAAAACATATAGCCACTTGTATTCACCACTTTAGCCTTGTGACCTGGGAGTCTGAGTTTCATAAAATTATGGTGTTAGTTAACATTATAATTGGGCTTCCAGGTGGCACAGTGGTAAAGAATGCCTGCCAATGCAGGAGACAGAGGAGACACGGGTGAGGTCCCTGGGTCAGGAAGATTCGCTGGCATAGGGGATGACAACCTTCTCCTGTATCCTGGTCTGGAAAATTCCACGGACAAAGGAGCCTGGTGGGCTTCTGTTCATGGGGTCACAAAGAGGTGGACATGACTGAGCATGCTTGTCCAATATTATAATTAGGTACTATAATTTATCTAAAGCTAACCGCTGTATCTGAAATTTAAGATCATTTTGAAAACTTTATTTTATATATCATTCACATTTTACTGGTCGGAAAGTATGTTTACACAAATGGAATCTTGTATATTCTTACTGATTCTATTTGGTTTGGAGTATTCTGGAATGTCACATTAAAAAGAAGGTGCACCACCATGATAGAAAATGAAAATTTACTTAATAGAATTAAGCAAAATGTTATGAAACACATTTCACTATATTTTTGATGTTTAACAGTAACTCCTAATCTAACTATTGTTATATGGAAATGTTAGAGTTTGATTTTTTTTTTTAAACTTGTTAAGCCCTACATGTATTTGTACTGTTTCCTATATGGTGACTGAAAGTGAAAGTGTTAGTCGCTCAGTTGTGTCCAACTCTTTGCAACCCCATCGACTGTATGGATTGTAGCCTGCCAGGCTCCTCTGTCCATGAAATTTTTCAAACAAGAATACTGGAGTGGGTTGCCATTTCAATTTTCAGGGGATCTTCCTGACCCAGGGATTGAACTCAGGTTTCCTGCATTGTAGGCAGATTCTTTACCATCTGAGTCACTAGGGCAGTCCCTTATGTGATGGCTATTGCTTTCCTAAGATGTACATCCAAGCTGATTCTTATAGGTTCCTTTGACAACAGGCCTTAGATACTGTCAAATATCCCATTGATATATAGAAACCATATTTACTGGAGATTTTGGCCAATAATTCTAAGAATAATTGGTATAAACTAAAAAAAAAAAAAAAAAAAAACACTATAGTGTTAATGAGCAACACAATTTTGGGCAACAAATTTGGTACTGTTGTTAATAATGCCCAGTGTGTTGATCTTGCTATGCATTAATATAATATTAGATTTCTAGTTCTCCAGGATACTCTGAAATTCCTAATATATTTAAAAATATTTACAAATTATCTTTTCTGCTTTATCTAGGCACAGTAAATCCTGTTGTAGGTAATTGAGAACCTAAACAAATGGGAGTGCTTATTAAACAAGGTATGTGTCTATAAATAATTTTAAATGTATTCATCTCTGAATACCAATTCTATTTCTTCCATTAAAATAGACATATATATATATATATATGTATAATTTGTATTTTCTATTGTATTCATAACATTTTGCCATGAACCTAGCATGTAAAAACAACATAAATTAATACCTCACTGTCTATAGCTCAGAAGACCATTGGGCAGAAGTTCACTTGGGTCTGCTGCTTAGGATCCTACAAGGCTGCAGATAAGATATTGGTAGAACTTTGATCCTGTCTGCAGGTGTACCCTCCAATTTACCCAATTACCATGGGCTCCAAGCCTCACTTGTTGTTTGGTGACTTGTTGTTTGGTAAGTAAGTGAGGAGCTTCCCAGGTGGCTCAGTGGTAAAGAATCTGCCTGCCAATTCCGGAGACCCTGGAGACATGGATTCGATCCTTGGGTTGGGAAAATTCCCTGGAAGAGGAAATGGCAACCCACTCCATTATTCTTGCTGAAAATTCCATGGACAGAGGAGGCTGGCGGGTTATAGTCCATGGGGTCACAAAGAGTTGAACACAACTGAGCACACACACACACATACACAGGTAAGAAAGTGAGGTCTTTGGAATGTAAGGCTTGTATGAACTAAACTCAGTGACATTCAGCCATAGTATTTGCCATATTTGGTTGAAACAATGGCTTTTTTGGAGAGTTTAAACCTCTGGATCCCAAAGCAGTGAAAGCACTCAGACCAGTAGTAATAAGACCAATAGTTAACAGCATGCTGTGCAGATAGACTTGATATACTTTTGTTTTCTGATGTTGATGTCTCTCCAGCACATATTACAACCAATGAAAGTAATATACCAATGTGTGGTTTATAATTATGAATATAAATTGCTGTTTATTATAACTATAATTATATATTTTATAACAATAATACAATAACATTAATATAAATGTTTGGTTTATTACTATTTATGAATGTGATTTTTCCTTATAAAGCAGAATTTTTAAATCCCCCTTTTTGTTAGCTTACACTGTATGTGGAAATGGTTCTGGAAGACTCACTATAGTTTCTTGGAGGGAATTTGAGGGACAGCCTGGATTAATTAATTACTCATTTAAACCCCAATACTAAGGAGGTTTTTTAATTGGTTGAAGTTTAGATTTATACATGTTCCATAGCAGATGAACAGGGGATGGGTAACAGGTCCCAGAAGTATATGCACCCTTGATTTGGCCTCTAGCCCTGTGATATGGGAGCATGAAGAAAAATTCATATAGATAAAAGGACATTTTACTTAAGAACCCCGTGTAGATCTAGTCTTTATTTACATGGCAGTGAGACATATTTCCCTTTAAAAAGAGGAAAGGGCAATGGGAATATATTTTTGTAGTTGGTGTGAGGTATGAGTCAGCCAATGGGTCTTGCATTCAGACAGTTTAAGGCCTTGGGTCAAATAGAGACCATTTGTCAGACTGGAGTTTAAATGAGAGTTGTTTGAGGAAATTTTTATGTCTGTTAATTAAACCAACTGCCTGGGACGTAGAGGGGAGATGAAAGTTCCCTTTGTAAGGAGCATGACATTGTGTATCCAGAGAAGTAAAATGTGCCTTGGTTACTATTAGCAACATCTGAGACTACAGGGGCATAAGGAGTGTACTGTGACAACTCACATTGTGGCCTTCGTTTACATAGAGATCTTTGAGCTTGGTTTATGTTTTGAGTGTCTGTGGGGCAAGAGATTCCCAAACATTTTTATCCTGAAGGGAACAACTGTTGGTAATGAGACAAGAGTTTGTATTAATGTACAAGATGGAGCCATTTGCTGATGTCCAGTACTAAAATGACTGTTGCTTGTCATCATCTTGGGTCTCATTGTTTATTTGGACATCCTTGTTAAATGATGGAACGCAGCTATGTTTTACTTAGCTCCATCATGTTTATGATGACAGCAATGCTCTTCAGACAGTCTATGAACTTTCCCTGCTGTTGACTCAGTTAATCTGAAGGGATTCTCCAGGTAGTCAAGGGATCTTGGGGAGAAATGGTCCCTTCTAGAATGTGGTATCTGACCAGAAACTTACAACAGAAGAGACCACCCCCTTCTGCAGGTGGAACATGCCTCAGGGCCAGATTTGGTTTCATACTAAATCAAGAAGGACTTGGCATCCTGAAAGAGTTTGTGGGGTGCTGCTTCAATGGATCAAGGCATAATGGGCAGGTGGGAACAGAGGGTCATAGGCTCAGCATCTATGAGAGACTCTGTTTTCAATAGAGCCCAGTATGTGACCAGTAACTTTCACTCCAAGGATGTACAACATTGGGTTAATAATGACAATTTCTTGTGATAGAAGCCCATCAAAGCTGTATGTCCATATACCTGGTCCAGAGGCTCCAGAAAAACTCAAGAAGAGGTTGTTAAAGTCCCTATGATGAAGGAGCCTCTGGAAGCACACATGAGACTGTGTGCTGATTTTAGAGCCTTTGTTGGACAGAATGTTTTTTACAGTGGACTGATTTTAAGTAGTGACATCTATGAAGCTAACTAAAATTTAAAAATGAGGACTATATTGCCTCCAGAACTCAAAAAGGACTGAAAGATATTAGACATGTAGATTCAAAATAAGTGTGTGAAATTAAACTCCTTGGAGGAAGTCATCAATGCAATGCCATACGTGTGCTCCTGGACAAAGTTGGGTGCAGTTAAATCTTGAAAAAATTGTGTGCAAAGGCAAGGCTGCTAAGGTAATACATGGATAGTTTGAAAAAGGTGTATTGTGTCCTGTTGAAGGTGAAGGCAAACTGCAACTAAGAAGCTATTGAAATAGTCACTGAACAGAATGTATTAGTTAATTACAGTAGCAAAATATTTACCAGTAGCTGATTGGATTGACATTACTAACTTCAATAACATTGGTATCGGGTTTGTGGACCTTTTTATTTCTTTTTATTTAATTATTTTTCTGTGTTGTGTCTTACTTGAGGCTTGTGGGCTTTCCCTAGTTGTGGTGTATGGGCTTCTCTTGTGCCACAAGGGTTTAGTTGTCCCTCAGAAAGTAGAATCCTTGCTCCCTGACCAAGACTGGAACCCACATCCCCTACGTTGGAAAGCAGATTCTTAATCACTGGACCACCAGGGAAGTCCTGGGTTTAGGGAACTTAATGAATAAGATCACAGCATTATGCTTGTAGTAATACACCATGGGGCTCCCCTGGTGGCTCAGACAGTAAAGAATCCACCTGCAATGCAGGAGACCTGGGTTCTATCCCACTCCAGTATTCTTGCCTGAAAAATCCAATGGACAGAGAAACCTGGTACACTATAGTACATGGAGTTGCAAAGAGTTGGACATGACTGAGTGACTAAGCACACACACACACTCCACCATGAGGGACCATTCATATATATTTTTTTAGGTCTAAGATCAGGAAAAATTGGATTTTGATATTGAGAAGCGGTGAGGATAATCTCCATTAATTCATTACTTGGTTCTTATATAATATGTTTTAATACTTGAAGGCCCTATTATAATTTACATTGTACCATTTAAATTACGGTGTCCATAGAGTCTAATTTTGGCAAACCAATTTGTATTTGCCAAGATCTTAATTCAATTTTAACTTAGTATTCATTGTGTCATACTGTTTATGCTCAAGATAGACTATTAAAGGACAATGAGAGATTCAGCCGAAGCCATAGTTAAGTGAGGTATTCTTAGTTTTCTCTAACATAGTTAATCATCGTCCACAAATTATAGGAGGCACTATGCTTAAATTCAATGAAATCCCAAGGTAGAACTTGAACTTGAACCCTAGGATTAATTAATCTATGAAGCCTTATCAGTTGGTGCATTTTGTGTGTTAGTCACTGAGTTGTGTCTGACTCTTTGCAACCCCATGGACTGTAACTTGCCAAGCTTCTCTGTCTGTGGAATTTTCCAGGCAAAAACACTGGAGTCGGTTGCCATTCTCTTCTCCAGGGGATTGAACCTGGGTCTCCTGCATTGCAGGCAGATTCTTTATCATCTGAGCCACCAGGAAAGCCCCATTTTGGCACATGTTAAATGTAATTTAGAATCTCTATTGTAGAGGCACAGCAGCTAATCAGTGCCCTTGTTATCTTTATGTTTTATAAATTCTTCTAGTAAATATTTTCAATTGTTCCAAATTATACACAGACACACATAAGTTATTTTTAATGTTTAAAATTTTCTCTCCTGCATCTAGGCTTGGTTTTGGTTGATAGCTTATTGTGCAAAACTTTTAGGTGTATCCTAGGAACTTTTAGAAAATGGGAGAGGGAGAAGGAGTCCGGTTATCTCTCTCATTCTAAAGGAAATGGGACTAAGCATTTGTACTTAGGCTAAGTACAGGAACTACCGTTTGTACTTAGACAACTATAGCATGCTCTCCTTGAGACAGCATATGTAGTTCCTTTGTTAGAAGAATCAGTCCCTTGGTGTAACTTGAAGGTACTCACTAAGGCCAGGCACCCTGGCTAGGTTCTTACATTGTCTAGCAACTGGATAAATTTAATGTGTGCTGGAGTTGGAATGAGAAATCAAGGATGAGTTAATTCTTTTGCCGCAGTGACCCCTTTTGGATTAAACACTGATCCACTGGTCTCCAAGGGTGTAATCAACAGTACTCCTAAGGGCCTTAGGCGCCTGTATTTTACTGGTAACAGAGGTGAAATATATGACAGCAAAGAAGTCAAAGTAGCCACTCCCATAACCTGAGTGTCATCACCAGTGAGACAGGGTACCATTTCTCTACCATGGGAGAGTCTAACCTTAACTTTCCTCTGTATGGGTCACTGAAATCATCCAGACAAACCAAGGTTCTGGCATGAATAATAAATACCAAAGTCAAAGACATAAGAGGATAAAAGGGGCCCTGGAATAGGCTTCTATGATACATGGGCTATGACCAGAACTAAATAAAACTGAGGTCAGAAACTGCAGTTCAAGTGGTCCATCATTCCTCCTGTCCTACAGAGGGCCTGTTTGGTGACTATCTAGCCATCAGAGTTTAGAAATAAGCACTGTTAGCTTTGAATATTCCTATGTTGAGAAAATTTTGGTCTGGAGACATGGCAACCACTGGTAGACATAGCAGCAAGAAACAAGTCACAAGCAGAAACAGGATCATCATAAGGAGTATTTCCCTTCCAAGTGACTGCTGTGCAAGTTTATATAATTAGTGATCCAAGAGCCATTGTCCAAGAAGCTATGTAAGAGTTAGTGGTCATGACTATGTCGTTCTCCTCATAGTGTCAATGCTTTATAAAATTTAAAGATTGTTCTGATGATGGAACACAATATACAGACATTCAGAGGTGATCTAAATGGGGATTTTTTTTTTTTAATATGCAGAGGCTGGGTGGTAGCCTTTAACTTCAGAAACACGATAGAACAATTACATAAACTAAATATTGAGAGTTATTTGTTTTTGTTTTTGTTTTTATCTTCAAGGATATAGAGTGCTGAGCAATGTATTTGGTGAAGTTTAGAAATGAATGAGATTTCTAAATTAACAGGGTGTATATTGACATATGTAAGAAAAAAAAATGATCTGAGAGAGAGAAACCTAACTGGAATCATCCTAGTACAAATTCACAACCTCAACCCATTTCAAAGATAAAGTCATTTTATAGCCCTATAGCATATGATTGAGGCTAAACTAGAATCCACTTTAGGAAGAATGTTACAGTATGGTCACAGATATATGCTCGGAATCTTTCTTTAAACCATCTCAGAAGGAAGGAAAATAGCAAATCTTGTAGGGATTATCGGGCTTCCATTTTTGCCCAGATGGTAAAGAATCTGCCTGAAATGCAAGAGATCCAAGTTTGATCCCTGGGTCAGGAAGATCTCCTGGAAGCAGGGAATGGCTACAGTCAATGTGGTCACAGAGAATTAGACATGACTGAGTGACTAACATTAACTAACTATCTATACGGATTAAGGTTTCCCGACTTTAATTGTTTCTGGAAACTAATGATGAGGTTATGGAGGTCTGGTGTAAGTGGAGCCTTGACCCAATTCACTGCCAGTGCAATCTTAAACCCATTCTATGGCTATTTCTCTCAACATCAAACATATATAGGGTACAGAAACAAGAAACAACTATTAAAATCCCCACATTGTTTTTCTGACTCATGAAGAAAGTACTGTTATGGTATAAAGGATTTGGTAGAGCCACTGGAATTGCACTTGCCCAATACTGACTTTCTAGAAAACAAAACAAAGCAAAAATATCACACCCCTAGAGGAATCAGAAAGATTACTGCCATCATCAATGACCTGAAATATGCAAGACTGCTAATTTCTACCACATTCCTATTTAATATGCCTATTTGGACAGTGTAAAGCCAGATGTGTCAAGGAGAATGACAGTCGATTATCACACACGTAATTAGGTAGTGATTCCAATCACAGCTGCATTGCCAGATACGATGCCTCCCCTGGAGAAAATAAACACAGACCCTGACACCTGGTATACAGCTATTGAAATAGAAATGCACTTTCCCCCCTCTATCTCTGCCAGCCAAGGAAAACATAAGCAGTTGGCTGTCACATGATAAATACAAGACCATACCTTTCCTGTCTTGTTTCAGAGCTATGTCAACTCCCCAACTCTCTGTCATAAAATATTCTAGAGTAGGGACAGGTGTGGGTGCTGCACAGAATAAGGCACTGATCCATTATAGTCCTGATTGTATGATCACTCCAAAACAAACACACAGGAAGTAGCCAGTATCCTAGATCCTTAGTAAAATAGAGGATGCTACAGTTTAATAAGCAAACCTCTCAATATCCACACATCTGTAAAACTGATAAAATATCTTGGATTCAAGTGGTCTTTTTTTTCTTATACTCTAGAGAGAAAGAAAAATTATTTCCCCTTTCAACTATCACTAGCAATAAATAGGCACAATATTTAGTGGATCATGTTTATGGATTTTGAAGGCAATGTGTGTCACATTTGTCCATACTATTCCAACCTGCTTCCTGGATAATTTGAAAGGCTGCTAATTTTGAGTTGAGCCAAGAACAAGAAGGGCCCTGTAATAAATCCAGGTTGTTGTTCAACTGACCTGCCATTTGGGCCTTATGACCCAGAAACCTATTGTTATTGCAGGTGTCTGTGTCAGAGAGATAATTTCCATGGCACCTTGACAAACCCCAGTGAGAGACTGTGAGTCCTAAATCATTGAATTTGGGAGTAAGGCCATGCCCTTTTCTATTGACAAACTATTCTCCATTTGAAATGTTGTCTGGCTCATACTTGGATTTGCTTGTGAATATGTTACAGAAAACTAACCAGTCTAATCACATGGACCATAGCCTTGTCTAACTCATTGAAACTATGAGCCATGCTGTGTAGGGCCACCCAAGAAGGACAGGTCATGGTGGAGAGTTCTGACAAAATGTGGTCCACTGGAGAAAGGAATGGCAAACCACTTCAGTATTCCTGCCTTGAGAACCCCATGAATAGTATGAAAAGGCAAAAAGATAGAAAACTGAAAGATGAACTCCCCAGGTCAGTAGGTGCCCAATATACGACTGGAGATCAGTGGAGAATTAACTCCAGAAAGAATGAAGAGACAGAGCCAAAGGAAAAACAACACCCAGTTGTGGATGAGACTGGTGATTGAAGGAAGGTATGATGCTGTAAAGAGCAATATTGCATAGGAACCTGGAATGTTAGCTACATGTACCAAGGCAAATTGGAAATGGTCAAACAGGAGATGACAAGTGTGAATGTCGACATTTTAGGGATCAGCGAACTAAAATGGACTGGAATGGGTGAATTTAACTCAGATGACCATTATATCTACTACTGTGGGCAAGAATCCCTTAGAAGAAATGGAGTAGCCATCATAGTCAACAAAAGAGCCCAAAATGCAGTACTTGGAAGCAATCTCCAAAACAAAAGAATAATCTCTGTTAATTTTCAAGGCAAACCATTCAATATCATGGTAATCCAAGTCTATGCCCGGACCAATAATGCTGAAGAAGCTGAAGTTGAACTGTTCTATGAAGACCTACAAGACCTTCTAGAACTACCACCCAAAAAAGATGTCCTTTTCATTATAGGGAACTGTAATGCAAAAGTAAGAAGTCAAGAAATACCTAGAGTAACAGACAAATTTGGCCTTGGAGTACAGAATGAAGCAGGGCAAAAGCATATAGAGTTTTGCCAAGAGAATGCAGTGGTCATAGCAAACAACCTCTTCCAACAACACAAGAGAAGACTCTATGCATGGACATCTCCAGATACCCAACACCAAAATCAGATTAATTATATTCTTTGCAGCCAAAGGTGGAAAAGCTCTACACAGTCAGCAAAAACAAGACTGGGAGCTGACTGCGGCTCAGATCATGACCTCTTTATTGCCAAATTCAGACTTAAATTGAAGAAAATAGGCAAAACTATTAGACCATTCAGGTATGACCTAAATCAAATCCCTTATGATTATAGAATGGAAAGTGAGAAATAGATTTAAGGGAATAGATGTGATAGACAGAGTGGCTGATGAACAGTGGATGGAGGTTCATGACACTGTACAGGAAACAGGGATCAAGACCATCCCTAAGAAAAAGAAATGCAGAAAAGCAAAGTGGCTGTCTGAGGATACCTTACAAATATCAGAAAAAAACAGAAGTGAAAAGCATAGGAGAAAAGAAAAGATATACCCATTTGAATGCAGAGTTCCAAAGAATTACAAGGTGAGAAAAGAAAGCCTTCCTCAGTGATTAGTGCAAAGAAACAGAGGAAAGCAATAGAATGGGAAAGACTAGAGATCTCTTCAAGAAAATTAGAGATACCAAGAGAAAATATCATGCAGAGATGGGCTCAATAAAGGACAGAAATGGCATGGACTTAACAGAAGCAGAAGAACCCACTCCATTACTCTTGCCTGGAAAATGCCCATGGATGGAGGAGCCTAGTAGGCTGCAGTCCATGGGGTTGCTAGGAGTTGGACGCAACTGAGCGGCTTCCCTTTCACTTTTCACTTCCATGCATTGGAGAAGGAAATGGCAACCCACTCCAGTGTTCTTGCCTGGAGAATCCCAGGGATGGGGGAGCCTGGTGGGCTGCCGTCTATGGGGTCGCATGGAGTCAGACATGACTGAAGCGACTTAGCAGCAGTAGCAGCAGCAAGAATAAACAAAAGAACTGTACAAAGAAGATCTTCATGACACTGAAAATCACAATGGTGTGATCACTCACCTAGAGCCAGACATCCTGGAACGTGAAATCAAGTGGCCTTAGGAAGGATCACTATGAACAAAGCTAGTGGAAGTGATGGAATTCCAGCTGAGCTATTTCAAATCCTAAAAGATGATGCTGTGCAAGTGAGCACTCAATATGCCAGCAAATTTGGAAAACTCAGCAGTGGCCACAGGACTGGAAAAGGTCAGAACAGAATGATCAAACTAACACACAAATGCACTCATCTCACACACTAGTAAAATAATGCCCAAAAATCTCTAAGCCAGGCTTCAGCAATATGTGAACTGTGAATATTCACGGTTCATCTCCAGATGTTCAAGTTGGTTTTAGAAAAGGCAGAGGAACAAGAGATCAAATTGCCAACATCCACTGGATCATCAAAAAATCAAGAGAGTGCCAGAAAAAACATCTATTCCTGCTTTATTGACTATGCAAAACCTTTCACTGTGTGGATCACGAGAAACTGTGGAAAATTCTGAAAGAGATGGGAATACCAGACCACCTGACCTGCCTTTTGAGAGACCTGTATACAGGTCAGGAAACAAGAGTTAGAACTGGACATGGAACAACAGACTGGTTCCAAATAGGAAAAGGAGTACGTCAAAGCTGTATATTGTCACCCTGCTTATTTAACTTCTATGCAGAGTACATCATGAGAAATGCTGGTCTTGAGGAAGCACAAACTGGATTCAAGACTGTCAGGAGAAATATCAGTAGCCTCAGATATGCAGATGACACCACCCTTATGACAGAAAGTGAAGAACTAAAGAGTCTCTTGATGAAAGTGAAAGAGGAGAGTAAAAATGTTGGCTTAAAGCTCAACATTCAGAAAACGAAGATCATGGCATCCGGTCCCATCATTTCATGGCAAATAGATGGGGATATGGTGGAAACAGTGGCTGACTTTATTTTTTGGGGGCTCCAAAATCACTGTAGATGGTGATTGCAGTCATGCAATTAAAAAGTGCTTACTCCTTGGAAGGAAAGTGATGACCAACTTAGACAGCATATTAAAAAAAAAAGAGACATTATTTGTCAACAAAGGTCTGTCTAGTCAAAGCTATGGTTTTTCCAGTGGTCATGTATGGATGTGAGTGTTGGACTTTAAAGTGGGCTGATAGCAGAAGAATTGATGCTTTTGAACTGTAGTGTTGGAGAAGACTCTGAGAGTCGTTTGTATTGCAAGGAGATCCAACCAGTCCTTCCTAAAGGAGATCAGTCCTGGGTGTTCATTGGTAGGACTGATGTTGAAGCTGAGACTCCAATACTTTGCCCACCTGATGTGAAGAGCTGACTCATTTGAAAAGACCCTGACACTGGGAAATATTGAGGGCAGGAGGAGAAGGGGACGACAGAGGATGAGATGGCTGGATGGCATCACTGACTCGATGGACATGAGTTTGATTAAACTCCAGGAGTTGGTGATGGACAGGAAGGCCTGGCGTGCACAGTTCATGGGGTTGCAAAGAGTTGGACATGACTGAGCGTCTGAACTGAACTGACTGATGCAGATGACACCACCCTTATGGCAGAAAGTGAAGAGGAACTAAAAAGCCTCTTGATGAAAGTGAAAGAGGAGAGTGAAAAAGTTGTCTTAAAGCTCAACAGTCAGAAAACTAAGATCATGGCATCTGGTCCCATCACTTCATGGCAAATAGATGGGGAAACAGTGGATATAGTGACAGACTTTATTTTATTGGGCTCCAAAATCACTGCAGATGGTGATTGCAGCCATGAAATTAAAAGACACTTACTCCTTGGAAAGAAAGTTATGACCAACCTAGACAGCATATTTAAAAGCAGAGACATTATTTTTCCAACACATGTCCATCTATTCAAGTCTATGGTTTTTCCAGTAGTCATGTATGGATGTGAGAGTTGGACTATAAAGAAAGATTAGTGCAGATGAATTGGTGCTTTTGAACTGTGGTGTTGGAGAAGACTCTTAAGAGTCTAGTGGCCTACAAGGAGATCTAACCAGTCCATCCTAAAGGAAATCAGTCTTGAATATTCACTGGAAGGACTGGTGTACAAGCTGAAACTCCAATACTTTGGCTACCTGATGTGAAAAGGTGACTCATTTGAAAAGACCCTTGTGCTAGGAAAGATTGAAGGTGTGTGGAGAAGGTGACAGCAGAAGATGAGATGGTTGGATGGCATCATGGACTCAATGGACTTGAGTTGAGTAAACTCCGGGAGCTGGTGATGGATAGGCAAATCTGGCATGCTGCAGTCCATGACGTCACAAAGAATCGGACACTACTGAGCTATTGAACTGAACTGTTGGTACCTTACGTGGTAACACATAAAAGACTTTAATACATAAGACAGTTTTGTATACATGACGAAGTTAAGAATATTGAGATGAAAAAGTTGCTGTGAATTATCCAGGTGGACCCAATGTACTCACAAAAGTCTTAAATGAGCAAAAGCCCAAAGTTTCAAGTCAGAAAAAAAAAAAAAAAAGAGAGAGAGAGAGAGTGGAGGGGGCGGGGGGCGGTTGAAAGGTTCTACCCAGCTGATTTTGAAAGTGAAAGGCGGTTTCACGAGCCAAAGAATGCAGATGTCCCTCAAAGTTAGAAAAGGCAAGAAAACAGATTATCCCCTAAAGCCTCCATAAAGAATGCAGCCCTGTCAATACCTTGATTTTTGGAATCCTGACATCCAGAACGCTATGAAAATAAGTTTGCATTTTTTATGCCACTAATTTTGTGCTGATTTGTTACAGTGGCAATCGGGATACTAAGACAATGAAACACAAAATCATTAAGCTAACAGAGGAACCTGGCAGGCTACAGTCCTTGGGGTCACAAGAGTCAGACACAACCTAGTGACTAAGCCACCACCAACAGCTCATTATGTAGTGCTTGTTATCTTATTCACAAAACAAAGAAATGCCTATATACAAAATGCATACATTTATACATTCATAAGTACTTTCGTAAATTCAAAACTGGATATGCTTAATGACATTCAATTATATAAAGGAAATACTGTTTAGGAGATGAGTCTGGGTAGTTCCCAAAAGTTCGAAAAAACTTTAAAAAGCTACATGTGCAGATATTACAGATACCTGCACTAGATCTCCTCTTATTTTTCTTCTTTCCTATAAGCTCTTACCCTTGGCCACTTTTCCAAATTAATAAAATAGATGCAGTGCAGTTAGCAGTTTCTTCTACAATGCAGATGGGAGATAATTCAGAAGAATATATTAAGACTGAACTCTGATGTCTAGTTAGAACAAGAGGCTGAAATGTCAGCCAATGACAACATTTAAAATGAGTTTGCATAGACATTAGAAAGGCGCATCTAGGAACTTTGAAGACAGTTTCCAGGAAGACTTGAAGAAATTCATGCTGATGTTGGATTTTGGAGAAAGAATGAGTTGATTATGTTTAATTTATAAAATATAGTACAGGCAAAGATAATCTATTTTTGAAATAATACCATATATTTAGATTCAGAAGTGTTAAATCATCCAACATCCAGAGAAGGTGATTATTTCTGTAATACAACTAGAAATATGTCAGCATGTACAGTAAAGGTGGGCTTAGAAAGGACAGCTAAACAGAGATATGTTTGTGGAGGAATTACATGTTTAAGACAAGGAATGTGAAAATCACATTGAAATCAAGTGGGAGGGCACGTAATTAATTTAAAAATAGAGCTGACATAAGTAATGCAGAATTTTGTAGCAGGTATTGTTACAGCAATATCCAATGTATATGAAGGGGACAAGCTGGAAAGTGGAGAGTAAATTAGAAAACTGTTACAAAAATGAAGGGCAGAATGCAGACAGGAGGATGAAGTCAAGTGTAGAATAAACAGGACGTGAACTCAGTAGCAAATTGACGTAGGAGATCATGGGGATGGGTAACAAAAATTGATGCTTTGGTTTCTGCCTTTGGATGAATTGATGTTGGTACCAGTCTGGAAGATGGACTTCCCAGGTGGTGCTAGTGGTAAAGACCAGCCTGCCAATGCAGGAGATATACGAGATGCAGGTTTGATCCTGGGTTGGTAACATCCTTTAGCAATCCACTCCAGTATGCTTGCCTGGACAATCTTCATGGACAAAAGAGCCTGGTGGGCTATGGTCCATGGGGTAGCATAGAGTCAGACATGATTCCCACAACTTAGCAGGCATGCACGTGCCAGTCTGTAAGATAGGAAACACTGAAGGAATATGTTCTGGAGAAAAAAGTAATTTGTCTTATTAGTCTTCAGTTTGTCAAGTTCCAGTGGAAGAAGCTTAATTTTATATACTGCTGTATAGTCATTATAAAAATGTGATGTGTTGAAAGAAAATGGAAATGTGAAAATCTGGCACAAGGAAGATGCTGACATCAGTTTAACTATTCAGTGAATCTACATCAAGAAATGAAGTTATCCCCCTTCATCCCACCTCCCTCAGACTGTAGCTGTCTATCACCATCTGTGGTTGATGCCTCTGTGAGGATTGAGGAACTTCAGGCTCTTAGCCCTTACTAGGATTAGGAAAAAACAGGAAGGGTGGCATTGGCTACATTTGTTTCTCTACTCAGGTGCCTCTGCCTGTCATATGGATCCTGACATTAAAAGGAGTAGTAGTTGACAAAATGTGATTAATTTAAAGGGGAAATGACAGTTAGGCCATTGGTTTGATGGCAATAGTCAGATCAGATCAAATCAGTCGCTCAGTTGTGTCCAACTCTTTGCGATCCCATGAATCACAGCACGCCAGGCCTTCCTATCCATCACCAACTCCCGGAGTTCACTGAGACTCACGTCTATCGAGTCAGTGATGCCATCCAGCCATCTCATCCTCTGTCGTCCCCTTCTCCTCCTGCCCCCAATCTCTCCCAGCATCAGGGTCTTTTCCAATGAGTCAACACTTCACACGAGGTGGCCAAAGTACTGGAGTTTCAGCTTTAGCGTCAGTCCTTCCAAAGATCCCAGGACTGATCTCCTTCAGAATAGACTGGTTGGATCTCCTTGCAGTCCAAGGGACTCTCAAGAGTCTTCTCCAACACCACAGTTCAAAAACCATCAATTCTTCGGCGCTCAGCCTTCTTCACAGTCCACAGGAAAAACCATTGCCTTCACTAGATGGACCTTTGTTGGCAAAGTAATGTCTCTGCTTTTGAATATGCTATTTAGGTTGGTCGTAACTTTCCTTTCAAGGAGTAAGCGTCTTTTAATTTCATGGCTGCAGTCACCATCTGTCATGATTTTGGAGCCCAGAAAAATAAAGTCTGACACTGTTTCCACTGTTTCCCCATCTATTTCCCATGAAGTGGTGGGACCGGATGCCATGATCTTCATTTTCTGAATGTTGAGCTTTAAGCCAACTTTTTCACTCTCCACTTTTACCTTCATCAAGAGGCTTTTGAGTTCCTCTTCACTTTCTGCCATAAGGGCGGATTCATCTGCATATCTGAGGTTATTGATATTTCTCCCAGCAATCTGTATTCCAGCTTGTGTTTCTTCCAGTCCAGTGTTTCTCATGATGTACTCTGCACATAAGTTAAATAAACAGGGTGACAATATACAGCCTTGACGTACTATTTTTCCTATTTGGAACCAGTCTGTTGTTCCATGTCCAGTTCTAACTGTTGCTTCCTGACCTGCATACAAATTTCAAAGAGGCAGATCAGGTGGTCTGGTATTCCCATCTCTTTCAGAATTTTCTACAGTTTATTGTGATCCACACAGTCAAAAGCTTTGGCATAGTCAATAAAGCAGAAATAGATGTTTTTTTGGAACTCTCTTGCTTTTTCCATGATCCAGCAGATGTTGGCAATTTGATCTCTGGTTCCTCTGCCTTTTCTAAAACCAGCTTGAATATCAGGAATTTCACGGTTCACATATTGCTGAAGCCTGGCTTGGAGAATTTTGAGCATTACTTTATTTGCGTGTGACATGAGTGCAATTGTGCAGTAGTTTGAGCATTCTTTGACATTGCCTTTCTTTGGGATTGGAATGAAAACTGACCTTTTCCAGTCATGTGGCCACTGTTGAGTTTTCCAAATTTGCTGGCATATTGAATGCAGCACTTTCACAGCATCATCTTTCAGGATTTGGAATAGCTCAACTGGAATTGTATCACCTCCACTAGCTTTGTTCGTAGTGATGCTTTCTAAGGCCCACTTGGCTTCACATTCCAGGATGTCTGGTGTGATGGTGATCACACCATCGTGATTATCTGGGTTGTGAAGATCTTTTTTGTACAGTTCTTCTGTGTATTTTTGCTATCTCTTCTTAATATTTTCTGCTTCTGTTAGGTCCATACGATTTCTGTCCTTTATTGAGCCCATCTTTGCATGAAATGTTCCTTTGGTATCTCTGATTTTCTTGAAGAGATCTCTAGTCTTTCCCATTCTGTTGTTTTCCTCTATTTCTTTGCATTGATCACTGAAGAAGGCTGTCTTATCTCTTCTTGCTATTCTTTGGAACTCTGCATTCAGATTTTTATATCTTTCCTTTTCTCCTTTGCTTTTCACTTCTCTTCTTTTCACAGCTATTTGTAAGGCCTCCCCAGACAGCCATTATATACAAAAGAATTTATAAATGTTATGAAGTTGGGAAGTCACCATTACATTGGAACATTTGCGAACAAGTATTTCAGTCAGAGATATTTCATATCAAGCAAACACATTTTAGTAAGTGTTTATCGCAACTGAATGACTCAACAATTTAAAACTAGTGTTTCCTTTTGAGATTACATGTAGCATTGATAAAATATTTGCTGAAAAGTTGATCATGAAGAAATTATTTTAAAAATCCATAAGAATAAGCATCACAGACAGAATAGTCCTTGATTACAGTGCAATGTAATTTAAAATTAATACATTTTTTAAAATGTTATAAATCAAATGTTATTTACAAATGTTATAAAATAAAAAATAATTGATTGTAGAAAGCACTATAAGCATCAATGTGTCTGATTGACAAAATACATACTTATATGCAAAAATTCACAATAATTTTAAATAAAGTATACTAACAATTTCAAAAGCATTGCTTAGCTCAAGAATGAAAAAAAATAAGAGAGGACTCCCCTAGTGATCCAGTGTTTAAAACTGTGCCTTCCAATGCAGGGTGTGTAGGTTCGATCCCTTGCTGCGGAGCTATTAATGAGATCTCATATGTCTCATGGCCGAAAATCCAAAACATAACACAGAAACAATCTAGTGACAAATTCAGCAAAGATTTTAAAAATGGTTCACAACAAAAAAATATTTAAAAAATGAAAAACAGAATAAATGAACAGTCTTCTTTTTATTTCAAACGTAAAGAATGACCATTAGGTCAGTGGAGAAACTAAATTAAAATCACAGAAACTAGGTGTTTTTGCTCCTAATATTGGACCTAATATCTAGGCATTTAGTATTTAGAATTTGTGCAGGATTGGAGAAGTGGAGTAGGGACATCTTAACCCAATTGTTATAACAAAAGTAGAGCAGAGACCACTAACTGAATGAGCAAATAAAACAACCATGCTAGCAAGGTGACACAAAACTTACTTATGACTGGGACTCTTTTAGAAGAAAATATATTCTATGAAAAGTTGAAGCTGTATGACTTTTGTAAGAATTCACTTGTTTTCCTTTAACTTGAAGACTTGCTGTAAGGCTTCATTCCATATTTTTGAAAACTCTAGAATTAGCAGCAGAAGTGTGTCTTAAATGTTCTGTATTCATATACACTGGTGAGATGGAAGAAAGAAAGTGTTAGTCCCTCAGTCATATCCGACTCTGTGGGACCCCATGGACTGTAGCCTGCCAGGTTCTTCTGTCCATGGAATTCTCCAGAAAAGAATATTGGAGTGGGTTGTCATTTCCTTCTCCAGGGTTCTTCCCAACCCAGGAATCAAACCTGGGTCTACGGCACTGCAGGCAGATTTTTTTACCATCTGACCCACTTAGATTCTTGACTGGATGAATGATCTAAACAAACAAGCAAACAAAATTGTAAAAGGATGAAAGGATATAAACCAGGAGAAAATATTTGGAAATTGCATATCTAATAAGGTATACTTGGTATAAAAACTAGTAGCAAATCTCAATTAGAAGAAAAGAAATTAAACATGTGCACAATATTTAAACTGAAACCTCAGCAAAGATGATAAAAAAGATGGCAAAGGAAAAGACACTAAAATACATTACTCATCATAAGATGCATGAGTGAACTATAGCTTCATATGAATGTGGGTTATTTGGTACAGAATGACTGGAACACACAATTACGATTGTTTAATTTTATGAGCTTTAATACGTGTAGGCTATCTTTCAAAAATATAGGAACTGTTTATTTATTTATTGTAGTATGGCTGATATATATCATGCAAATTATAAGTATACAATATGAGTGAGTCATGTTCAACTCTTTGAGACTCCATAGACTGTAGTAGCCCACCAGACTCTCCTCTGTCCATGGGAAATCTCCAGGCAAGAATACTGGAGTGGGTTGCTGTTCCCTTCTCCAGAGTATACAGTATAGTGGTTCACAATTTTAATGGTTATATTTTATTTATAGTTATTATAAGATAATGTGCTTTTACTCTGTGTTGTAAAATATATCCTTGAGGCTTATTTTATACATGGTAGTTTATATATCTTAATTCCCTACCCTTTAATTGTTCTCCCCCCCAATCTTCCCTCTCTCTACTGGTAACCACTAGTTTCTTCTCTATATCTGAGTCTGCTTGTTTTCTGTTATATTCAAGAGTTTGTTCTATTATTTAGATTCCACATATAAGTGATTTCATATTGTATCTGCTTTTCTCTGTCTGACTTTTTCACTTAGCATAATGCCCTTCAGGTCCACCTATAATTATGTTGCAACTGCCAAAACATCATTTTTTATGGCTGATTCTACCACATATATATCACATCTTCTTCATCCATTCCTCTGTTGATGGGCACCTAGATTGATTTCATATCTTCACAATTGTAGATAATATTGCTATTTACATTGAGGTGCATGTATCTTTTTGAACTAGGTTTTTTTTTTTTTTTTTTTCTGATCTATTTCCAGGAGTGAAATTGCTGGGTCATATGGTAGGTCTTTGAGAAGGAAATGGTAACCCATTCCAGTATTCTTGCCTGGAGAATCCCATGGACAGAGGAATCTACTATCCATGGGGGTCACAAACAGTCGGACACGACTGAGTGACTAAAACAACTATTATAGGTCTATTTTTAGTTTTTTGAAAAACCTTCATACTTTGGTTTCACAAATTGGCTATACCAATTTACATTCCACCAACAATGTACAAAGATTATCTTTTCTCCACATCCTCACCAATATTTATTTTTGTTCTTTCTGATAATAGCTATCGTGACAGGTACAAAGTGATATCTCATTGTGGTTTTGATTTGCATTTCCCTGATGATTAGCAAGTTGAGCATGTTTCATGTGCCTATTGGCTGTCTGCACATCCTCCTTGGAAAAGTGTCCATATAGTTCTCTCATCTATTTTTCAATTGGGTCATCTTTTTTTATGATGTATGAATTGCTTATATATTTTTGATATTAGCTTATCAGTCATATAAATTGCAAATATTTTTTCCTATTCAATAGGTTGTCTTTTCTTGATGGTTTCTTTTGTGGTACAAAATTTTTAAGTTTAATAAGGTCCAGTTTGTTTTTTTTTGCTTTATTTTCTTTGTTTTATAAATATAGTATGGTAATGGGTTGGAAGTTTTAATATTGAAAGTTCAGATATTTAAATATTGTAAAAATAACAATTCTCCATCAGCATTATCTTATAAGTGGGGAAATTTTTAATGGCATTAATCATCAATGTGTTTGTAGTGTCTAATTTGTTTTATTTTTTGGCATAATCTCAAGGAAAACCACGTTAGATATGCCAGCATGCAGTGATTTCTTTTTAGTATGATGTTATGGAGGCCTAAAATTAGGTATAAAGAAATGATGTTTGCTGATAAATGTATTGGAAGCACATTTTGTTACATGAAATGACCTATTGTTTCCATTAAATCCCTAAAAATGTACCAACATGCATTTTGGTAGGATTTTTAGGATGATTTTTTAAATGTTTGGGTAATAGCAAATTAACTGAAAACAAATTTGCAACTACATACTTATGGCCATAGCCAAAACACTCTGAATGAAGTAAAACTAAGTTGGGCATTGATTCTACCATATAATGACAATTACCATTAAGTATTAATACTTAATATAGGTAGCCTAGAAATTAGTGATTTTTCATCCCGAATAAATTCAGCATGGAAATAATGTATTTTTACACGTTAATTATCACAAGACTCCAAAGTAATAATTTCTTTTTTAACGTGATGTTAACTTTCTTTCATTCTCTCTGACTTTTAGTTTGTGCTGTTAATAGCTTTCTAAATGTTCTGTCAAATAAAGCTGTTGGCATATTTTGAAAAAACAGATAAAATGTGTAATAGTCCAACATTCCATATATGTATAGCTATATAATTCTTGGATTATGACATCATGAAACAGGAGATCATCAAAGTAACTTCCAGATGTGAAACTGACAGGAACCTCCAAGAAAAGGTAGATTGCCGGCTACAGTGCTATAGCCTATGAAATATGTATTAACTGAGGAGTCTTCTATTCAAGATGAAATTTATAAAGAATCTTTTCATTCTCTGCCATAAGAAAACCTCATATATCACTCATTGAAAAGGAGGAGGAAGAGTTCACCAGAATCATGTAATAAGATGTCAGGACTGGATGGTGATTAAAAGCACCATCTAAATTCTATTTGGGCAAGGTACTTGAAAATCCAAATCAAATAGGCCATGTATCAAGAGAGCAGACTAAATGTCACAATGTTCCACTGTGACAGATAGATAAGTGCCAGAGAGTATATATCAGCATGAAACAAGAATTTCTAAGCAGACACTTTAAAACATGCTTCATAAGCATTATTCTAAATATGTAGGAACATTTTTAATAATGATATTTATCATTAATGTATTTAGAAGATCATTTAAAGTTTAATTAATTTTTGGCATGGTCTCAAAAAGAGCTACCTGTGAGCTATTCCAGCACTCAAAAATATTCAAAATATTTTTTGAATATTATGCTAAAAAAGCCTAGGTTTAGATGTGAAAATAATGGGGGTTTTTTAGTATAAATTTGATGCTTTCCATCCTGAAATATTTTTCTTTTTTTAAGCTATGTTTTTTATTGGAGCATGGTTGATTTACAGTTTTGTGTTAGTTGCATGAGTACAGCAAAATGAATCAGTTATACACATACATATTATATATCCCCTCTTTCTTAGATTATTTTCCCATACAGGTCATTACAGAATACTGAGTAGAGTTCCCTGTGCTATACACTGTGTATGCTATGCTTAGCTACTCAGTCATGTCCAACTCTTTGTGACCCCCATGGACTGTAGACCACCAGGCTTCTTTGATCATGAGATTTCCAGGCAACAGTACTGGAGTGGATAGTCTCTTCTCCAGGGGATCTCCCCAGCCTAGGGAGAGACCCTGGGTCTCCTGCATTGCTGGTGGATTCTGTACCATCTGAGCCATCAGGGAAGCCCTTACCTTCATGCTGTAACCAGCAAAATTATGCTCAAAATCCTTCAAACTAGGCTCCAGAAGTATGAGAACCAAGAGCTTCAAAGTGTTCACACTGGATTTAGAAAAGCCAGAGGTACCTGAGATCAAATTGCCAACATCCACTGGATCATAGAAAAAGCAAAGGAATTAAAAAAAAAAAAAAAAACCCTACTTCTGTTTCATTGACTGTGGTAAAGCCTTTAATTGTGTGGATCACAACAAACTGTGCAAAATTCTTAAAGAGATGGGAATACCAGATCACCTTACCTTTCTCCTAAGAAGCCTGTATACAGGACAAGAAGCAACAGCTAGAACCAGACATTAAATAACTGACTGACTCAAAATTGAGAAAGGAGTACCTCAAGGCTATATATTGTCACCCTGCTTATTTAATTTATATGTAGAGTACATCATGTGAAATGCTGGGCTGGATGACTCACAAGCTAAAATCAAGATTCCCAGGAGAAATTTTAACCTCAGATACCTGAATGGCATAAAGTGAAGATGAAATAAGAAGCCTTTTGAGGAAGGTGAAAGAGGAGAGTGAAAAAGCTGGCTTAAAACTGAATATTTAAAAAAAAAAAAAAGGCATCTAGTCCCCTCACTTCATGGCACGTTGATGGGGAAAAAGTGGAAGCAATGATAAATTTTATGTTCTTGGTCTACAAAAGTCACTTCAGATAGTGATTTCAGCCACAAAATTAAAAGACACGTGCTCCTTGGAAGAAAAGCTATAAATAAAACTAGACAGCATATTAAAAAGCAGAGACATCACTTTGCCAACAAAGGTCTGTCTAGTCAAAGCTGTGGTTTTCCAGTATTTATGTATAAATGTGAGATTTGGACCATAAAAAATGCTGAGTGCTGAAGAATTGATGGTTTCAAACTATAGTGCTGGAGAAGACTCTTGAGAGTCCCTTGGACAGTAAGGAGGTCAAACCAGTCAGTCCTAAAGGAAATCAACCCTGAAAATTCATTGAAATTGCTGATGCTGAAGCTGAAACTCCAATACTTTGGCCACCTGATGCAAAGAGTCTGGAAATGGCCCTGGTGATCAAGGACAAGAGGAGAAGGAGGTGACAGTGGATGAGGGTTATGTGGCATCACTGACTCCATGGAATGAATTTAAACAAACTCCAGGAGATAATGAAGGACAGGAAAGCCTGGTGTGCTGCAGTTCACAGGGTCACAAGGGATCAGACATGACTGAGCTACTGAACAGCAACATTTCATGTATAGTAGTGTGTACAGTAGTAATGTAGTGTTAGTTGCTTCAGTCGTGTCCAACTCTTTGAAATACCACGGACTGTAGATTTCCAGACTCCTCTGTCCATGGGATTCTCCAGGCAAGAATACTGGAGTGGATTGCCGGTCCCTTCTTCAGAGGATCTTCCCAACCCAGGGATCAAACCTGGGTCTCCTGCATTGCAAACAGACTCTTCACTGTTTGAGCTACAGGGAAGACCTAAGTGTATATATGTCAATCTCAGTCTCAAACTATCTCTTCCCCCTATTCCCCTAGTAACTGTAAATTTGTTTTCTACATTTGTACCTCTATATCTGTTGTGTAGATAAGTTTAAGTGTGCCTTTTTAAAAATTTTTTTAGTTTCCACATATAAGCAATATCAGGTATTTAACTTTCTGTGTCTGACTTACTTCACTTAGTATGGTAATATATAGGTGCATTCATATTGCTGCAAATGGCATAATTTCATTCTTTATTTATGGCAGAGTAATATTCCATTTCATACATGCACCACATCTTCTTATGTTTTACCATTATTTTCTATTGTTTCAGTTCAGTTCAGTAGCTCAGTAATGTCTGACTTCTTGCGACCCCACGAACCGCAGCACGCCAGGCCTCTTTGTCCATCACCAACTCCCGGAGTCCACCCAAACCCATGTCCAATCAGTCGGTGATGCCATCCAACCATCTCATCCTCTGTCATCCCTTTCTCCCCCTGCCCTCAATCTCCCAGCATCAGGGTCTTTTCAAATCAGTCAGATCTTTGCATAAGATGGCCAAAGTATTGGAGTTTCAGCTTCAACATCAGTTCTACCAAGGAACACCCAGGACTGATCACCTTTAGGATGGACTGGTTGGATCTCCTTGCAGTCCAAGGGACTCTCCAGAATCTTTTCCAACACCACAATTCAAAAGCATCAATTTTTCAGCACTCAGCTTTCTTCACAGTCCAACACTCACATCCATACATGACCACAGGAAAAACCATAGCCTTCACTAGACGGACATTTGTTGGCAAAGTAATGTCTCTGCTTTTTAATATGCTGTGTATGTTGCTCATAACTTTTCTTCCAAGGAGTAAGAATCTTTTAATTTCATGGCTGCAATTACTATCTGCAGTGATTTTGGAGCCCAGAAAAATAAGTCACTGTTTCCACTGTTTCCCCATCTATTTCCCATGAAGTGATGGGACTAGCTGCCATGATCTTAGTTTTCTGAATGTTGAGTTTAAGCCAACTTTTTCACTCTCCTCTTTCACTTTCATCAAGAGGCTCTTTAGTTCCTTTTCACTTTCTGCCATAAGGGTGGTGTCATCTGCATAGCTATTGTTTCAGTTCAGTTCAGTTCAGTCAGTCAGTCATGTCCGACTCTTTGCAACCCCATGAATCGCAGCATGCCAGGCCTCCCTGTCTATCACCAACTCCTGGAGTTCACTGAGACTCATGTCCATCGAGTCAGTGATGCCATCCAGCCATCTCATCCTCTGTCGTCCCCTTCTCCTCCTGCCCCCAATCCCTCTCAGCATCAGAGTCTTTTCCAATGAGTCAAGTTTTTGCATAAGGTGGCCAAAGAACTGGAGTTTCAGCTTTAGCATCAGTCCTTCCAAAGAAATCCCAGGGCTGATCTCCTTCAGAATGGACTGGTTGGATGTCCTTGCAGTCCAAGGGACTCTCAAGAGTCTTCTCCAACACCACAGGTTCAAAAGCATCAATTCTGTCACGCTCATCTTTCTTCACAGTCCCACTCTCACATCCATACATGACCACTGGAAAAACCATAGCATTGACTAGATGGACCTTTGTTGGCAAAGTAATGTCTCTGCTTTTCAATATGCTATTGTTTAGTTTAATATTAATCACCAAAAATCTAGTTGCACAATGAAATTTCACTTAAAAACTTGTTTAGCAGCCATTCAGATAAGGACTTAAAATTTTGAATATTCTAGGGGATAAACATCAAGAGTGCTTAACTAGGACTAGTCACTTTTGAGAAGAAAACAGAGGGAATTTATAATTAAAGAAATAAATGTGGCCATTTTTCCCCAGCTGCCTTGTCAATTCAGAGTAGCTTAAATTCTCTATAATATTCCACTTAAAAGTAAAATGACTGATTTATTTTTTATTCATTATCATATGTCTGAATTCAGATGTTTCCTCTTTTCTTTTCATTTCTCCTATTTTCCTGCCTCTAATTTCTGCTCCACTGCTGCCTAGCACACCAGCTCAATCACTAAGTCATGTCTGACTTTTGTGACCCCAAGGACTGTAGCCCTCCAGGCTCCTTTGTCCATGGTATTCCCCAGGCAAGAATACTGGAGTGGGTTGCCTTTCCTTTTCTGGAGGTTCTTCCCAACCCAGGGATTGAACCTGAGTCTCCTGCATTGCAGGTAGATTCTTTACCAACTGAGCTATGAGGAAAGTCAATCCTATATATATATATTTATAACTAAAATTAAGGGAAAAAAGATAAAAATAATTCCAGGACCACAGATGGTTTGCCTGTTGCCATATTCCAGTTAATAACACTAAGGCCAAGTTTACTGATCAGTTTTGCTTGTCTTCAAATCATATTAATTGAATCGAAGGGTGTATAATCTGTATGCTATAATTTAATTTCACAGACTTCCCGGAAATTAATCCATGGTTTTGATGTAACTCTATGTTTTCATTTGCTATGTGGTAATCTATCCTTGAAACATATCACATTATATTAAAAGATTGTCTTTTAAAAGTAATAGCCACAATCTTTATATCCATTTGGATTTACAAAAACTGAGAATGTAGTACAGAGAGTCCCCATGTACTCTCTATTGCTCTCAAACTATCCCCAGTTGTTAATACCTTGTATCAGGATGGTATACTAGCTGCAATTGATGAATAAATATTGGTATGTTATTATTGACTAAAATCCATACTTTATTTTAGGGTTCACTCCTTTGTTTTACATTGTACAGATTTTGACAAAATATAATGTAGTCACCATTGCATCATGTATCCACCATTACATTATCACACAGAAGAGATTAACTCTCCTAAAAATCCTTTGGGCTCCACCTATTCATCCCTTGCTTACTCTCTCCAGACCCCTGCCAAATACTCATCTTTTTTATTCCCTGTAGTGTTGCCCTTTCAGAATACAGTTGAAATATATTCAAATTATTGGTGCATAACATAGTATATATATTATGCAAAATGAATAACATATACTATGCTATATAGTTGAAATAATACACCTTGTAGCCTTTTCAAACTCACTTTTTTTTTTCAATTTTCAGTAGACATTTAAGTTTCCTCCATGTCTTTTTATGGCTTAATAGCTCTTTCTTTTCTGTCACCAAATAATATTTTATTGTATGCATGTATCAGAGCTTCATTGTATGACTATATCACAGTGTACCTGTTCACCTCTTTAAAGATATATAGGTTATTTCCATTTTGAACAAATTATGAATAAATCTGCCATAAACATCCATGTGGAAGTTTTTGTATAGATGAATTCCAACTTAGCTAGGTAAATAGCTAGCATGGAATTATTGGTTCATATGATAAGATCATGTTTAGCTTGTAAGAACTAACCAAACTGTCTTCCAGAGTGAGGATACCATTTGAATTTTATCAAAAATGAATAAGAATTCTTGCTGCATCAAAAACTGACCAGCATGTGATGTTGTCAGTTGTTTTGAATTTTCACCATTGTAATAGGCATGTAGTGGTATCTCACTGCTGTGTAATTTGCAATCCCTTATTGACATATGGTGCTGAACATATTTCATATACTTAATTTCCATCTTTATATATCTTCTTGATGAAATATCCAATCAAATCTTATTCCTACTTAAGTATATATATATTTAAAATATGAGTTCCATACATATTTTGGATACAAGTCCTGAACAAGATATTTTTTTGTATTTGTATTTTTTTCCCCTAGGATATGCTTACTCTTTTTATTTTCTTATAGTGTCTTTAGAAGAGAAGAAAATTTTAAAAGTGAAATGCAACCAATCCTTTTTGTTTTCTTTGTTGATTGTGTTTTTGCTGTATTTCAAAACTGATCACTAATTTTTAAAGCCAATTTTTACAATCTTTTAAGTATATTTTCAATGTATTATTATGCAGTTTATGGCACCCCATTCCAGTACTCTTGCCTGGAAAATCCCAAGGACGGAGGAGCCTGGTAGGCTGCAGTACACAGGGTCGCAAAGAGTCAGACATGACTGAGTGACTTCACTTTTCAATTTATTTTACATACTTTTTTGGTATGACAAAAAGAGAGTCTTCCCTCTCATTTTTTTAAACCATTTTCAGTGATTTATAACCACCACCACCCCAAATGCAAAATATCAATACATTTTCTTCTTTCCCAAACCACAAAACTTTCATCCAGTTATGAATTCTGATTAAACACTAGGAATGCTATTTTTTGATCATGTCTGATTCTGGCTGTCTTTGTTTTAGAATACTGAGACATAAAATGATCATTTATATGTCCTTATATCCAACAAACAATAGTTGCATGGGAAAAGGTTAACAGCAAGCAGCACCTCCATTCAGAAAAACTGGAAAACACATACTCATCATTAGGGTTGGTGACCAACAGTCAACTTCTGTCCACAAATGTCTCCAAACTAAAAGTAAGAAACAGTCTGTTTGCTGGGAGTGGCTCCATAGTTCATTTTTCCCCATCATATTTCCATTCAGTCTCTGAGATCCCTTTTCATTTGCATTATACTATTTTGCAGTTTTAAAAAGAGCTTTAAACATATCTATATATCTATATCTATATCTGTATCTATCTATCTATCTATACCATTTGGCATCTGGGAAGCTTTCTTAATCTATTTCTTGCTGGTAAACACAAAAACTGGAGACTAAATGTCTTTTTGTGTTCATACTTATTTTCTTTTAACCAAGATCAATGACACTTTTTCCTCTAAACCTTTCTTTCTCAGAAACACTGTAACTTTTTCTCTATATTCATTTATTTTCTGTATTGCGAAGCCATGATTATTTTACAGGCATGTCTCTGTCTTAAAGTGTAATTACAGGTAGATTGGATATATCAGACTTCTCTCAGACCATGTCCTTAAGCTTTCTAGAAACACTTTTAAGAAACAATTCACTAGACAGCACCTTAATGATTTCAGAAACTATAATAAAGGGACTTACAGATACCCTTTGCTGCATAAAAACAGCTAACAATCTCACTGACATAGAACTTAAGCATGTTTTTTGCCCATCCATCTGCCTGGCTGAGGTTCAACTAATGTGCACTGGGCTTCGTTACTCTTCATTGCTCTTTCTAAAATGCAGGTTTGCTTTAGATCTGATTCATGTATCACTCATTTTTTTTCTTGAAACAGCAGACTGAAGCATATTTGTCAGAGCAGAAATCAGAAGTTTTCAGAGAAGCTGAAGCTTTTGATAAAAAAAAAAAAAAAAAAAAAAAAAAACCACCTAGGCTTGAACATTTTACATTTCATTTCTGTCTTTTTCTATCAGCTGAAGAAAATCCACATGGCCAAGCCATCTCTGGGGCAAGTAATGCCCTCTATGTGCATTAAACTGAACTTAAAACATGATAAGAGATAGACACAAGAAAAAGTAACTAAAATAGTGAGCAATATGAAATATGCTGTGGAGCAGTTTGTCAACTTTTACTTAATATAGAAGTGAAAAGTGACAGTGAAGTTGCTCAGTCGTGTCCGACTCGTAGCGACCCCATGGACTTTAGCCCACCAGGCTCCTCCATCCATGGGATTTTCCAGGCAAGAGTACTGGAGTGGGGTGCCATTGCCTTCTCCAGACATGGGTATATTTAGCTTGAAATCTACCATATCAGTATTTATTCCAACTTATTCTCCCTGAGATTTGTTCATTTTCTTTCCTTTCATGACTGTCTAGAGTTAATTGAGAAACTTTCTCTTATTATCATATATTTTAGTCATTAGGTTGTTAATTATACCTTTTGTTATATCCTTTTAGCCTTTATTGAAGAGATTACAACATGAATCATTGACTTAATGTACTGTATTTTATTTATGTTTTATTTTTGAGGGTTTTTTTATTTTTTATGTTTTGTGAGGTTTTATTTATTTATTTTTAAACTTTTCAGTTTATATTGGAGTATAGATCATGATCAAGAATGTTATGATAGTTTCAGATGAACAGCAAAGGGACTCAGCTATACATATATACACATATACATTTACATATACTCATTCCTCCTATCCACAAAACCTCTTTCCTCCAGGCTGCCATATATCATTAAGCAGAGTTCCCTGTGCTACACAGTACGTACTTGTTGGTATCAATGTAAAAAATAATTAAATATAGCAGTACTGTGCTACAATTTAAATTACTTATTTTACCACTTCTCCTGTTGGAATGTCCTACCCAGCACTCAAAAGCCACAAGAACCTAAATCTATTTACCCTCAAAACACTAAGCATAATGTCACATATTTTAATACCATATATATTAATCTATTAGTACATCATTATCAACATTATTTTACAAAGTTTGCATTTAAATTCATTCACATATATTTTCTGTGCTTTTCACTCTCTACTGTCCCTTCAATTTATGGAATAGTTTGGCTTGAGTTTTACTTTTTATGACTAAATATTATTTCTCTAAATTAAATTCTCATGCATATATCAAAATTACTACTAATAAACTTTGTTGAAAAAACCTACTGCATACATTGGTAGCTATGCGAAATGAGATTGAAATAATAATTATTAATATCTTTCAGTTTTGTAAGTAAGTTATTAAAGTAGGTAAATTATATTTGAATAAGAGTTTGACTCTATGGAAATAAGAGGAATGTTTAAGTCACATATACTCTACTGGTAGAATATATAAAATTTTAAATGTCAAAAGTCAAATAAATTTGCAGGATGATTTTTAATAAATGGTCTAAATGATAGTTATTTATATATTTCATATATTAGAACTATTATCTTTAATTTTACTTCAAGTATAGCAGGTGTTTCCACACTTCAAACCCCTTTCCATGTTATCACAGGATAGCAAAGAAAGCCTCTCTTTACAGAGTTTAACAGTTAAATTATTGCAAGTCTATTCCAGCTGTGTTCATTAAAAGCTTCATGGATAAAGGGAATTTTATTTGAAATAAGAAAAATTTTGATTCACTCAATTGCTGGTGAAATCTTTCAGAGGTGTTCAAAATGCTGAAGTCGGCAAGATGCTAAATCATGATCTGGTTAAGGAGATTAATGGAAGTCTCTAAAGCACAGAAATGGGTGAATTTTGACTCAGGAAACACTGCATATAATTGGCTGAAACTTTGACTGTACAGTACACAAGAACAATAATAGCACTGCAGCTTCTAATGAGTAAGTTGAACCTGAGATGTGGTTATTGGCTTGGCATATTCCACTCCTGCTGCCATGAGTCCTTGTCCTTTTTATACATGATCTTAGAACTGGAGGGCTAAAGTGGCCTTGCATCACAGGCACAAATCCCTGTACATACCTAGGGCCTTTTCTAGAAAAGTTATTGTATCATTTAGATTTAGTGGTATCATCTGAATATATCAGACACCACTTAGTGGTTTAACCAAGAACAAGGAATTTTCTCACTCTGTTCAATGATTTGTGATATATGGCTGTTCAAAAGTAATTACCCTCTAATTAAAATAAATAAATTTAAATTAAAAAAATAAAACACACACACAAAAAAATCAGACTTCTTTCTTTCTACTCTGGTCTTCTTTACATATAAATTTTATCTTCATAATTTTAAGGGAGTTTGTCCTCTTTTGGATATCATTGAAGAATTCTGTCAGGTAAAAGAGAGCAGGAAAAAGATGAATGGCATGCACAAATTGATTCTGTCCTTTTTGTATAACAAAATGAACATTTTCATGAAAAAAGAAATGTTTTAAAGAGTGCAATATATTTTTCATACATACCATAGGGGAGAAGTACACAGATGAAGCTACAAGGAAATCAGATTTATAAAGTTAAATGCACTGAATTTCTCATTAACTAAATCATTGTCCACTTAATCAACAAGACCAACAACAACAACAACAAAAGTGAACCAGTAACTAACTCTATCTGTAACCATCTCAATATAAAGGGCTGTGACCTGGCATTCATATCCTACAATTACTTGCCTGAGAAGCCTAGGTCCTAGCAACATGTACTGCAATAATTCAGAAATAGTTACCATCACATCACAGAAACTCGTGCACAAAACCACACAAAATCTTTTATGATAAGATTTGGCTCTGAGTTATAAGGACCAGACATTTAATGGTGCAAATGCAATTGTTTTTTAGTTACTCTATCCTGGATTGAAATATCAGTTTTGTTCCACAAAAAATCTCAGGTATCCAACTTCTTCCATATTTCCACTTCACAATTATTAGCTATGATCTTCATTTTAGTACTCCAAAACAGAGCTCAATCTCTCAGTAAAATAGTATAGCTTCCTCTCTCAGAAGGTTCCTGCAAGGCACTGAGCAGCTCTCCTGTTCATTTTCAGCTTTTTTAAAATTTAGTCACTTGGTATACTCACCATTAAGGGAAGATGAGAAATGGAGTCTTGATTATTGGGGATCAGCTAATGAACGAGCATTGATAGTTTGAGGAAAACCAGTAGTGTCTGTAACAAGAGTCCTTTAATGCAAAAGACATGCTTCCCACCCAGCTCCTGGAATGCTTAGCAACAAGTTAATCCAAGTTAATTTCCAAGCAGATCAGATCTATGACAGTGCTGTACAGTGAAATTGTCTGTTTCACTTCAGTGGAATATGCCAAGCCAATAACCACATCTCAGGTTCAACATACAATCCAGTATGGTAGTATCCACCAACCACATCTGGCTATTGAGTAAATGGAATGTGTTTAGATTGATCACGTAATTTATTTTTTGCCTGTGGTGGATTCATTTCGATATATGGCAGAACCAATACAATATTGTAAAGTTTAAAATTAAATTAAAAAAATAAAATTTAATTTAAGTTAAATTAAATTTAAATAGCCACGTGAAAATGGTGGTTACCATACTGACCAATGCAGGTCTAAATCTTTCCAATAAGGAAATTAAGGGATTAAGTCCCTCAAATATGAGCCATGCTCTTGCAATAAATGTAAATCTAAAAACTACTTCCACTAGAAAAAAAGAAAATAATGTAAATATCCATCAAGATATTTTAATTCAATGATTTGCTCTTTACATTTTTATTTTGTCATTGTGCTATAATTTTATGTGACAGAAAACTAAGAAATCAGTGGTCCCATTGGCAGTTGACTCAGTAAATTTTAGATAAGAACAAATGGAAAATGACATTAAAAACTGTATTTATCTAGCTCTGTGCATATGTACTTTGAAGAAGAATTTTAACCTAGGTTTTCAGAGTGTAAGAACATATCCCCAAATACCCTTCCACTCTGTCTTCCCCACTGTAAGATCTTTATATAAATCTGCTGCAAAGGTGACCTGCAAAGCTATAAGTTACTGAAATGAGCCCTCAGAGTCTTGCCCAAGATCTGGAGCCCACAATGAAAGATTATTGATGTTTTCAGCGGAGAAGCTGTCAATTAGATGTACAGTTTGCCATAACAGCTCCAGGGTATAAGCCTGAACTCTTCTGTGAATTTACTAGATCTACCTCACAGCCACAGGGTCAAGCACACAACTCTCCATTTGCTTCAGGAGATCCAGATGCTCACCTTTTGGGAAGTGTGCCAGACTGGTTGTAAATTTCATGTATTCTGGTGTTTTAGCCTAATTGCTTATTTTTAAAAGTATGTTAATTTTTTGTTATTGTTCTGACTGTAAAGTGATACATGTTGAATGTGGTTAATTTAAAATGTATGGAACATATGAACAAAATTATAGTTACTTGCAATTCTACAACATAGTGATAATGACTGTTAACATATTTCCTCTAAGTTGAGAAAACTGCTATTTTCATTAACTTTGCTTTGCCATGGAATATTTTAAGAATATTTTCTTCCCTCTGTCTCTTGCTCCCTCATTTATCATTCACACTTCTCAGTGCACTGCCATCTGGCTCCCTTTTGGTCAATCCATTGTGGCTTCTGTTGCCAAGGTCACCAATGTTTACTGTCATTAATTTAAATGGACACTATTAAGTCTCTATCTTAGGTGAGTTCTCTGCAATAGTTCAGAATCCTATCCACTCACCTAGCCAAGACTTGTAAAAGCTGCTGAGTCAGACTGATTCCAAATACTTGCTTAAGCTCCTGAGACTAAACCCATTCAACCTGTTGTATCAAAAAGAATAAGGACAAAGTCTATTTTGCTTCATGTCTTCCCAGGTGGCTCAATGGTAAAGAATCTGCCTGCCAATGCAGGAGACACAGGAGGCACAGGTTCAATCCCTGGGTTGGGAAGATCCCCTGGAGAAGGAAATGACAATCCATTCCAGTAACCTTGCCTGGGAAATGCCAAGGACAGAGGAGCCTGGCGGGCTATAATCCATGGGGTTGCAAAGAGTCAGACACGGCTGAGAGTTCCAGCATTATTTTGCTTCAAACACTAATCTACTTCAAAAATTCCCAAAGGGGCAAGTATATCTGCTCAAAGCTTATAGAGTAGTCATCTATAGCATACTTTTAACTCATTTCTTCCCTATAGTTATCTTATTTCCAAGAACACATCTTTCTGACAAATAATATCTATATCTATATATTTATATCTATCTATATATATATGCATATACTATATATATATCTCAAGTGGTTAATCACACCCAATACAAGAATATATATATTACTCATATTAGTCTTCTTGAATTCCAGTCCTCCACAGTAGTGGTTATCACAAGGTTGAGAATAGTCTTTGCAGTGTCAGAGACATCTGAGGGCACTGAATGTAGATGTGACAAATTTTAAGGATCTAAAGCATAGAGAAGCTGATTTTGGCACATTTGGAAGGAACTTGCTGGAAATAGAAACACGAAAGAGAGAAAAGCAGAAAGAAGAGAGAGAAAAAGGAATGCACCTGATAATCTAGTCTGAGCCTTGAAATCTAACTAGCTCTTGGTCTCTTCACTTCTATGAGTCAGTGAACACTTCTCCAGGTTTTTCTTTTTCTCTTTCTTTTTTTTTTTCTGTCCTTCTCTCTCTCTCTTTCTTTCCTTCCTTCCTCTCTTACTCTGTCCATCTTTCTGTCATTCTGTGTGTGTATATCTATCTCTCTATCAAATGAAGCTGGTAAAGCGAGAGGGCTTGGACTGGTGGCTTCTGAATACTGCTCCTAAACTCTTTACGTAATTTCATATGAACAACTCTCATCTCTCTCCTTATGCACATGTCCTCTATCACTTCTGGAAATCCTGAACCATAATGGCAAAAATCATACTCGTTTTATATTTCTTTATTAATTTCTCTACCTTCTCTCCTTTTCTGAAAACTGGGTCTTAATTTAAGAATCTATAGCTGTCCGAAACTGCTCACTTTGGCCAACATTGCAACTACTAGGATGGTTTGTTAAAACACATATAGCTGGGCTCACCCAAAAGTTTCTGCTTGTTCTGCTAAGAGGACCAAGAATTTGCATTTCTAGAAAATATTGATGCTGCTGATCTGTGATCACAGTTTTATTTGTTATCGGGATAGAGTGATGACTTCCTAGTTCCTTATACACCAGACCAAATCTAAAGTCCAATCAGACTTGATCAACAAAGTAATAATAATTTGAATATAAAAAACTAAACTTCACATTTAAATTGAATCAAAAGTAGGAAAACACTAAATTAGAAAGTGTGAAGATTCTAGCAGTTATTTGAAAATATGCATGTGTGCTCAGTCATGTCCTGCTCTTTGCCACCCTATGTACTGTAGCCTGCAAGGTTCCTCTGTCCATGGGATTTCCCAGGCAAGAATACTGGAGTGGGTTGCCAGTTCCTCCTCCAGGGGATATTCCTAACCCAGGGATTGAACTGCATATCCTGCAACCCTGCATTGGTAGGTGGATTCTTTGACCCTGAGGCAGATGGGAAGCCCCATTTGAAAATATATTCATATATTAATAAAACAAATATGATTAAAACTGATAAGATTAAGCTATATATACTATGCTACGCTATGCTAAGTCACTTCAGTCATGTCCGACTCTGTGCTACCCCATAGACGGCAGCCCACCAGGCTCCCCCGTCCCTGGGATTCTCCAGGCAAGAACACTGGAGTGGGTTGTCATTTCCTTCTCCAATGCGTGAAAGTGAGAAGTCAAAGTGAAGTTGCTCAGCCGTGTCTGGCTCTTAGCCACCCCATGGATTGCAGCCTAACAGGCTCCTCCATCCATGGGATTTTCCAAGCAAGAGTACTGGAGTGGGATGTCATTGCCTTCTCCGAAGCTATATAAGGAAATAATAATAAACCAACAAATATAAGTTCAGTAGCTCAGTCATGTCCAGTTCTTTGTGACTCCATGGACTGCAGCACATCAGGCTTCCCTGTCTATCACCAACTCCAGGAGCTTGCTCAAACTCATGTCCATCGAGTTGGAGATGCCATCCAGCCATCTCATCCTCTGTCATCCCCTTCTCCTTCTGCCTTCAATATTTCCCAGCATCAGAGTCTTTTCCAATGAATCAGTTATTCACATCAGGTGGCCAGAGTGTATCAGGTGGCCAACAAATAAAATTACACAAAAATATTTACCTATAAAAATGACATTTAAAGTGCTGGACATTCTTTGGGTTTTGTGATTAGGTTTTTTTTATATTAATAAAAAAATCCTTGTATAATATCCACATTTTCTCTATTGAGCCTGCTGCTGTTACAACAAAGATTTTTTATTTATATGTTAGGAAAAAGTTAATTGCTCTCTCCTTGCATATCTCCAAGAGAACACAGAAACATGTTGATGGTTGGCCAACTCTTGGAAATGTATCCCTCAGAAGGGTCTTAATGTTAATTATTGAAGATTTTGTTGTTACACCCATAACAACATACCATGATGCACCAGCCTGTAAGGCTTCCTTTATTGTTGTTGTTCAGTTGCTAAGTCATGTCCAATTCTTTGTGACCCCATTATCTGCTGCATACGAGGCTTCCTTGTCCTTCATTATCTTCCAGAGTTTGCTCAAACTCATATTCACTGAGTCCGTGATGTCATCCAACCATCTCATACTCTGTTGTACCCTTCTCCTCTTGCCCTCAATCTTTCCCAGCATCGGGGTCTTCTCCAATGAGTCAGCTTTTCACATAAGATGGCCAAAATATTGGAGCTTCAGCTTCAGCATCAGTCCTTTCAATTAATATTCAGAGTTAATTTCCTTTAGGATTTACTGGTTTGAATTCCTTGCTGTCCAAGGTACTCTCAAGAGTCTTCTTCAGCACCACAATTCAAAAGCATCAATTCTTAGTACTCAGCCTTCTTTATGGTCCAACTCTCACATTCTTACAGGACTACTGGAAAAAACATAGCTTTGGCTATATGAACCTTTGTTGGCAAAATGTTGTCTCTGTATTTTAATACACTGTCTAGGTTTGTCATAGCTTTTATTCCAAAAGGCAAGCATCTTTCAATTTCATGGCTTCAATCACCATCTGCAATGATTTGGGAGCCCAAAAAAATAAAGTCTGTCACTGTTTCAAACGTTTCCCCATATATTTGCCATGTAGTGATGGGACCAGATGCCATGATCTTTTTTTTTTCTTTTGAATGCTGAGCGTTAATCCAGATTTTTCACTCTCCTCTTTCACCTTCATCAAGAGGATTTTTGTTACTCTTCTCTTTCTGCCATTAGTGTATTTTCATCCCCATGTCTGAGATTTTTTTATTTTCCCCCCTGCAATCTTGATTACAGCTTGTGATTTATCCAGCCTAACATTTCACTTGATGTATTCTGCATAGAAGTTAAATAAGCAGGGTGAAAATATACAGCCCTAACTTACTCCTTTTCCAATTTTAAACCAGTCTGTTGTTCCATATATGGTGCTAACTGTTGCTACTTGTCCTGCATACAGGTTTCTTAGGAGGCAGATAAGGTGTTCTGGTATTCCCATTTCTTTAAGAATTTTTCACAATTTGTTGTGATCCACACAGTCAAAAGCTTTAGTGTAGTAGTCAAAGAAGCAGATTCTTGAGATAGATTTTATGGGTTTAAGACTTGAATCAGAAAGATCTATTAGGATGCCATTAGTCTCATTTGGACAGTAGATTATTATGACCTGAATGGAGTGAGGACAGTGGAGAGAAATGAACTCCCTTTAAATACTTTTTAGAGATAGAGTAGACAGAAATCTATGGATGAGAATATACGGGGGATGTTACAAGTTCAAAAAACATACATTCGTGGTTTTGCTAGGCCGCAAATACTTAAGAGGTGTAGCTTACTAAAACTGTGGCAAAATCTTACTTGGCAATAATAGTTTTGAAAATGACTATTTAAACAATAATAAAGTAGGTGATTTGGGGAGTGTGTCTTATTTGAAAAGATAGAAAAGATTGTCACTACTTCTAAAACTGTGCTGTCCATTACATTAGTCACTGCTGCTAAGTTGCTGCTGCTAAGTCACTTCAGTCGTGTCCAACTCTGTGCGACCACATAGACGGCAGCTCACCAGGCTCCCCCGTCCCTGGGATTCTCCAGGCAAGAACACTGGAGTGGGTTGCCATTTCTTTCTCCAAACATTAAGCACTAGTCACATATAATTTTTTAATTAATTAACTTGATAGACATGAGTCTGAGTGAACTCCGGGAGTTGGTGATGGACAGGGAGGCCTGGCCTGCTGCGATTCATGGGGTCGCAGAGAGTTGGACACGACTGAGTGACTGATCTGATCTCATCTGATCTGAAGAATAGTAAAATTTAAAAATAACCTCCTCAGATGCACCAGTCAGATGTGAAGTGTTTGATAGCCACACTTAGCTTTTGGCTGTTATATTGGACAGTACAGATTGCAGACCGTTTTTATCATTATCAAATGTTCCAATAAGCAGCACTGCATAAAAATTCTGGATTTGGGGAGAGACAAAAGGATAGCAATTATCATACAAGCCTGTGATTCAGTAGCTAGAAAAAGAGGAGAAGAGCAGGGGGAAAAATATGGAAAAAAAGAGAATTTTCAAATGTCAACTATATCACATGCTAAGGGAAGTTCAAACAGCATTAGAATTAAAATGGTCCTTTTTCAGTCCCAAAACATTCAGCTGCCTCTATTACTGATTTTCATAATCAGGCATATGTATTAACTGGCTAGAAGATGCTTAAACAAGTGCAATTTAGAAGCTACTTTAATATATATCAATTCAGTTCAGTTCAGTAGCTCGGTTGAGTCCAACTCTTTGTGATCCCATGGACTACAGGACACCAGGCTTCCCTGTCCAACATCAACTCCCAAAGCTTGCTCAAACTCATATCCATAGAGTCAGTTATCCTCTGTCATCCTTCAATCTTTCCCAGCATCGGGGTATTTTCCAGTGGGTCAGATCCTTGCATCAGGTGGCCAAAGTATTGGAGTTTCAGCTTGAGCATTAGTCCTTTCAATGAATATTCAGGACTTATTTCCTTCAGGATGGAATGGTTGGATCTCCTTGCTGTCCAAGGGACTCTCAAGAGTCTTCTATAACACCACAGTTCAAAAGCATCAATTCTTTGGCGCTCAGCTTTCTTCATAGTCCAACTCTCACATCCATACATGACCACTGGAAAAACAATAGCTTTGAATAGATGGACCTTTGTTGGCAAAGTAATGTCTTTGCTTTTTAATATGCTTTTTAGGTTGGTCATATGCTTTTTAGGTTAAGCTAAGCTAAGTTACTTCAGTCGTGTCTGACTCTGTGCGACCCTATAGACGGCAGCCCACCAGGCTCCCCCATCCCTGGGATTCTCCAGACAAAACCCCCACTAGAGTGGGTTGCCATTTCCCTTAGCCAACCTAAAAAATCACTTGATTTCATGGCTGCAGTCACCATCTGCAGTGATTTTGAATCTCAAGAAAATAAAGTCTGTATATGTATAGATATAAATACATATTCTGAAATGTTTGCACATTTCTGCTTCCTCACTCATTTTTCTGCATTCAGTAACCACTAATACAGTACACTTCAAGAAGGCATAAAAGGCAAGATAAAAGCACTTAATGTTTAAGTAATGAACTAACAAATTTCCAAAGACTATTTTGTCTGTCTGAGCAGATTAAGATATATGTACACAGGATCATTCCCAGGATAAGTTAAGGATAATTTATATTGGTAAATAGAAAAAATACTGCTATCACAGAAAGAGAAAAGTGGGCCCTTCCAGCAAAACACATATTTCCTTTCTATATTTTAAAAACATTGCTGCAGTGGAGGCTGAATTTCTTAACTTTTATTCTTCAAAATATTGGTTGTGTAAAATAGTTTTGAGAGGCACTAAAGTATATTCTACTTGCCTTTATTTTAAGGTGAGAGTCCTTCAAATGCTTTATATACCTCTTGTTACACATAATAATTTTATTCCTAGAGACTTTTGTTCCTTTTTTATTATATTACTGGTATTTTATTTCCATATAGGCTCTACATATTTCATCTTTCAATATACAATATTGAATGTTTCCTTTCTTTAATATTTCATATAGAATTATCTTCATAGCTTCCTGTGAATGCTAAATTCTCCAGACATTAACCTGTTGTCTACATTTTCTCCCTCTCTATTTTTGGCTTAAAGATCTATTTAAGTTAGGAAAACCTTTTCACATTGCTACAATAAAATGATGACTTTCTGGAGAAGAACTGGATGTGTAGGAATAATACAAGTCAAGGAGAATAAAAAGAAGTAAAAACACATCAGTAACATATATACACCTGGAAGCTTTATTAATACATGTGAAAAAGTGAATTTAAAATAATCACAAATGAAGATCTTAAATAGTAGTGAGCCATTTCATAGGTTGTATAATAATAACAGAAGTTCTTGAAGAAACAAAATGCAATTAGAGTTGTGAAAACTGATTTAGGATTTATGAAGCATAATTATAGTTTAATAAATATATATTTATATGACACTAAAAGAGTTTATGATTTCTTAAAGTAAACTAACTTGTATTTAGCATGACAGTGAAATTTTAAAAGTAAGAAATTATAGTATCATTTTTGGGGAATCATTTTGGAATTGATATGGAAAATAAAAAGCAAAAGCTAAGAAAATGATATGTGTAATCTACCGTATTTATTTGACTTTGAAAAAGCTGCTTAACTTAGTCAACACTGTAAATTCTATTAACACTTTTTATTTGTTTATGTACATGATTTTTTTAATGTGGAAATTATAACCTTTCTCATTAAATACCGGAGAAGGCAATGGCACCCCACTTCAGTACTCATTAAATACAGGATCTTTGTAATGATACAAGTCAACCATAGAATGAAATAATCACAACACTTATATGAGTCTATAGTTGATTATTTTTAATTGATTTTCCCCTTATTGACATGGTAGAAGAAACAAATACTGTAAAATATTTGTTGTGGCAAAATATGTCTTTTAATGCAGCATTACTTTTGAAAGAATATATCCAAAAAATTCTTTTATAGTATAATATTATGCAAAATTAGCAATGAATAATTGATAAATATTTGAAAAAATCCCTTTCAATATTTGTCTTGTGAGAGTTATTCAGATGAAAATAACTTATTCTGAAAAAATCCCATTTTCAATGGTATGAAACTTTTGGTATACCATTTTGCTGCACATTTCAATGGATCCTGAAATTGCATAGGTAAGCTCAAATATTCTTGTTTAACTTTTGTGTATGCCTTTGGAAAATGTTGGTTCTTGTCTTACTTTTATTATTTGCAAAATGAGGATAATTATGCCTAAGCTGCAGGACTCTTGCAAAGATTATAAGTAATCATACAATTAAAACATTTAGTTTAGAATATTGTACTAAAATCTGTATGTTATTTCTTTTAAGTATATTTAAAATACATACAAATAAGTGGATAGGATTTGACATTAAGAAATTTTTATGCAGATATTTTTCTTAAGTCTACTCTACTTTTGCATTGCTTACTATTCTTAATAACAAAATGTTCATATTCAGTAAAATGAAATTATCTGTACTGTAAATGGGGCTTCCCTGGTAGCTCAGCCTGTAAAGAATCTGCCTGCAATGTAGGAGACCTGGGTTTGATCCCTCGCTTGGGAAGATCCTCTCGAGAAGAAATGGCAACCCACTCCAGTTTATCTGCCTGGAGAATCACATGGACAGTGGAGTCTGGCAGGCTACAGTCCATGGGGTTGCAGAGTTGGACATGACTCAGCAACTTTCACTTCCATACTGTAAATGAAAGACACACTTATAATATTTAAGATAGAAAATGGTTGCACAAGATGGAGATTATGTTACTATTATGAACATTTTAAAATACATATATGATATAATTGATCGAACAAATTAATAATGATATTTATTATTTACTCCTGAGAGGTCACCTTTTTTTTTTTTTAAACTGGGAAGAAAAAAATATTAAAAAGATTCTCACTGTGATATGATTTCCCAGATTAAAATTTGAATCTGAATGAGCTAATTCACTAAGTTTCCTTTGGCTGTCCTTATGGAAGAACTGTTCATTGTCATTTTATATTCATAAAGCAATCCAATTTAATACTGAAAACCAAAATCTAAATTCTCAAAGGCACAAGAAAGCAGATTGTTTATGAGGCTATTTGTATATGAAACAATATTTTTTTTCATCAAAACAGAATAATCCTCAATGTCTTTCAGTACTTAAAGTGACTTTTTATCCTTTGTATTGTGGAATAACACACATATATGCACAAACTAAATAAAAATTATTGGTTACTATAAAATTATCAGAGTTCTTATTTTTTAAAAAATAGTGAGATGAGGAATCCATTAATTTTCAATATCCCTGGATAGTAATGCTTCATTGAGTACATACACACTTTGGATATTCATGTGACCTATAATTTCTATGAAACATGAATATGAATTCCCAAATTAATCATTCATTCTTAGTCGTGTCATGAAGGGTTTGTATTCTCCAAGCTCTGTAACATTTTAAATAGATAGGCTTAGGGAAAAAGACAATTATATTGACAAACTCTCTGTATACTTTGAATTTAGTAATTTGTTACTGTCGTATTTTCCACAATAGTTAAAGAGATACTTAGATATAAAATTAGTGTCAAAAAGTGATGGAGGATGAACTGGAGCCTATTATACAGAGTGAAGTAAGCCAGAAGGAAAAACATAAATACAGTATACTAACGCATATATATGGAATTTAGAAAGATGGTAACAATAACCCGGTGTACGAGACAGCAAAAGAAACACTGATGTATAGAACAGTCTTATGGACTCTGTGGGAGAGGGAGAGGGTGGGAAGATTTGGGAGAATGACATTGAAACATGTAAAATATCATGTAAGAAACGAGTGCCAGTCCAGGTTCGATGCACGATACTGGATGCTTGGGGCTAGTGCACTGGGACGACCCAGAGGGATGGTATGGGGAGGGAGGAGGGTTCAGGATGGGGAACACATGTATACCTGTGGCGGATTCATTTTGATATTTGGCAAAACTAATACAATTATGTAAAGTTTAAAAATAAAATAAAATTTAAAAAACAAAACAAAACAAAAAGTGATGGAAACATTTTTATGAGAAATCCAGGTACCTAACTCTTTATGTTTGGATATAAAATAATTTGTAGTGAAAATGATCAATATATAAAAATCAGAATGTGCAAATTAATAAAAGGGAAGGGGAAATACAATGTAAACTATACATAATCCCATGATGCAAGGAGAGTCAGTAGCATATTGATACACATATATCATAACAATTGTATGCATAATTAAAATAAGATGTTATTAATATTTATTATGTGCATGCTTTATACATATTTGTCTTATTTGATCATTAATAAATTTACAGGTATTATTGTCTTTTTAAATTTAAGAAGATTAAAAAGCATTCTTTGCAGTCACAAAAAATAATCCTATTTAATAAAGTATTAATATTAATATTTTAATATTAATGTTAAATTTTACCTAGTGTACTGAGAACATTTTTTATAATTGATTTATCCCACCAAGGATTCTATTCAGAACCACATTTCACCATGTCAATATGTCCCTTGAGTCACTTAATTTAGATAAATATATTTATTTGTTATTGAATTCTTGAAGACATTTGAGCTGGTAGAATTCACCATGTTCTGGAACTTATTAAATGTATATTCATTGTGTCACTTAGCTTTTCTCCTCTCACTTTCATTACCTACTAAAAATCTATCTACCAGCTGGCTTAAATCCAAGAAAATATCTTTGGCACCAATGTGTCATATATGCTATTATGTCAATATTGCTACATATCAGGGAACAACTAATTTTTTTTTCCCATTATGTGTCCTGAGAAATTCATTTTAACAGTGTAATTTTCTTCACCCTTGAGACAACAAATAGTCTCTGCAATATCATATTGGCTCTATATAAGCTTTCAATTCCTCATCAGACATTTATCTGTTGGATTTACTACCAACTGATAATACCTGTTTGAGGAAATGTTTTTTTATTAGATTTTGAAAATGATGTTGTGATATCATAATCATTTATCATTCTTCTGACTACTGCACTCCAAGAATAGGTGATCTATGTCACTTAGGATTTTGTTAAATAAGTGAAAGGATGCAGGATGGTAAGCTTTCCATTCAATTTAGTTGCTCAGTCGTGTCCGACTCTCTGCAACTGCATGAAGTGCAGTACGCAAGGCCTCCCTGTCCATCACCAACTCCCGGAGTTTATGAAACTCATGTCCATTGAGTTGGTGAAGCCTGCCAACCATCTCATCCTCTGTTGTCCCCTTTTCCTCCTGCCCCCCAATCCCTCCCAGCATCAGGGTTGTTTCAAATGAGTCAGCTCTTCGCATCAGGTGGGCAAAGTATTGGCATTTCAGCTTCAACATCAGTCCTTCCAATAAACACCCAGGACTGATCTCCTTTAGGATGCACTGGTTGGATCTCCTTGCAGTCCAAGGGACTCTCAAGAGTCTTCTCCAACAATACAGTTCAAAAACATCAATTCTTCAGGGCTCAGCTTCCTTTACAGTCCAACTCTCACATCCATACATGACCGCTGGAAAAACCATAGCCTTGACTAGGTGGACTTTTGTTGACAAAGTAATGTCTCTGCTTTTTAATATGTTGTCTAGGTCGGTTATAATTTTCCTTCCAAGGAGTAAGTGTCTTTTAATTTCATGGCTACAATCACCATCTGTAGTAATTTGGGAGCCCCCCCCCCCAGTAAAGTCAGCCACTCTTTCCACTGTTTCCCCATCTATTTGCCATGATGTGGCATCTATTTGCCATGACCAGATGCCATGATCTTAGTTTTCTGAATGTTGAGCTTTAAGACAACTTTTTCACTCTCCTCTTTCACTTTCATCAAAAGGCTCCTTAGTTCTTCTTCACTTTCTGCTATAAGTGTGGTGTCATCTGCATATCTGAGGTTATTGATATTTCTCCCAGCAATCTTGATTCCAGCCTGTGCTTCCTCCAGCCCAGCATTTCTCATGATGTACTCTGCATATAAGTTAAATAAGCAGGGTGACAGTATACAGCCTTGATGTACTCCTTTTCCTATTTGGAGCCAGTCTATTGGTCCATGTCCAGTTCTAACTGTTGCTTTCTGACCTGTATACAGGTTTCTCAAGAAAGAAGCCTTGGTTAAACAGAAACCACAAGAGAAACTTAAATGTAGAATCTTGTTACTCACAGGGCCTGGAGGAAGTACATGGCTTGTCTGGAGGGGACATATTAGAAGGTCAAGGCAAGCTGCTAGCCTAGAGAGAGGTACAACATGGAGGCCCTTACCTTAACTAGGTTTCCTCCTTAGGGCTTCCCTGGTGGCTCAGTGGGTAAAGAATACACCTGCAATGAAGGAGACTCTGGTTTGATTCCTGGGTTGGGAAGAACTGCTGAATAAGCGATAGGCTACCCATTCCAGTATTCTTGGGCCTCCTTAGTAGCTCAAACAGTAAAGAATACACCTGCAGTGTGAAAGACTTGGGTTTGATCCCTGGGTTGGGAAGATCCCCTGCAGAAGGTAACAGCTACCCACTCCATATTCTGGCCTGGAGAATTCCAAATACAGAGGAGCCTGTCAGGCTACAGTTCATGGGGTCACAAAGAGTTGGACATGATGGCGTGACTCTCACTTTCTTTCTCTCTGGTTAGAGTGCTTTGAGGTTCCTGGACACAGGCAGAATCTGAATCTATCAATTCACTAAAAAGAATGGGTTTTGTAAACTTTGGGTGGGGGGCGGGTCTCACTTAATGGGCACAGAAGGAGAAGACACTGAGAAATGAAGGAGACTGCTTATCACAAGGTTTGTTGGAAGAAATTTACTTTTCCATGTGACTCTCCAGGCTGTTACATAGGAAGTGCATGTGCTTGCAAGACAATGTCACTGTCAGTTTCAAATACCAGCACCCCAGTTTTCTCAGTAAAATGCATGACAAAGCAGTAAAACCATGGGGTAGCTTAGCTAAAGTCTCGACAATCACTTTCTGCTTGAGACAGATTGTTGTCTGAAATCTGCCTGTTTTAATTGTATGAGGCCAGAAAAGATTTTTTTCTCTATGGATGTGAGTGTCAAGAAAGAAAGCTAATCTTTTTAAATGAATATTTATGTAAAATTGTAAAAACTAAAGAAAAATATTAGCAAATTAAACCGTACACTATAATACAAAATAAGGTACTGTATTTTAACACAATATTTAAGACATAATAATACTACTTTTGGGCTTTCCTGGTGGCTAAGATGGTAAAGAATCATGTAATTCAGGAGACATGGGTTTGATCCCTGGTTCAAGAAGATCTCCTGGTGAAAGGTATGACTACCCATGCCAGTATTCTTACCTGGGAAACCCATGGACAGAGGAGCTTGGTCCATGGGGTCATCCCAGGTGGCTCAGTGGTAAAGAATATGCCTGCAATGTGGGAGACATGAGTTTGATCCCTGGGGTGGGAAGATCCCCTGGAGATGGGAATGGCAACCTACTCCAGTGTACTTGCCTGGAGATTTCCAGGTAGAAGAACCCAGTGGTCCATAGACTCATAAAAGAGTCCGACATGACTGAGCGACTGTGTGTCTAACGAAAAGTTTAATACAAATTGACTAAGCAATTTCCAGTCTATAAATGCAAAAATGTTTTAATGTAAGTTAAATACTTTTTTGAAATGAAATGCATTTATTAATCACAAATCAATTTATAAATGTAAATCCAATTACAATTCTGCAAATTAGATTCAATGTTTTATGTGCCTGCTTAGTTGTGTCTGACACCTTGCCATCCTTCGGACTGTAGCCTGCCAGGCTCCCATGTCTATGGGAATCTCCAGGCAAGAACAGTGGAGTGGGTTACCATTTTCCTCCTGCAGGGGACTTTTCCAACCCAAGGATCAAACCTAAGTCTCATGTATCTCCTGCACTGTAGTTGGATTCTTTGCCTGCTGAGCAATCTGCTGCTCATGTTAAGTCACTTCAGTCATGTCTGACTGTTTGTGACCCCATGAACTATAGCCCACCAGGTTCCTCTGTCCATGGGGTTCTCCAGGCAAGAATACTAGGGTGGGTTGCCATTTCCTTCTCCAGGGGATCTTCCCATCCCAGGGACTGAACCTGTGTCTCTTATGTTTTCTGGATTGGCAGGCAGGCTTTTTCCTACTAGCACCACCTGGGAAGACTTGAGCAATCTGGGGAAGCCTCAAATGTTTTATAGGTCCAAGGTAATATAAGTGATCTGAGGATAGAAACATGAGTCACCACAATGTTAGAGTAGTTAAGAGACAATTTCTGGAATCAAATTTCTGGGATTAAATTCTGAAAATGCACTCTCACAATCTTTTCCTCGCCTATGGTACTGGCACAAAGACAGAAATATAGATCAATGGAACAAAATAGAAAGCCCAGAGATAAATCCATGCACCTATGGACACCTTATCTTTGACAAAGGAGGCAAGAATATACAATGGATTAAAGACAATCTCTTTAACAAGTGGTGCTGGGAAATCTGGTCAACCACTTGTAAAAGAATGAAACTAGAACACTTTCTAACACCATATACAAAAATAAACTCAAAATGGATTCAAGATCTCAATGTAAGACCAGAAACTATAAAACTCCTAGAGGAGAACATAGGCAAAACACTCTCTGACATACATCACAGCAGGATCCTCTATGACCCACCTCCCACAATATTGGAAATAAAAGCAAAAATAAACAAATGGGACCTAATTAAACTTAAAAGCTTCTGCACATCAAAGGAAACTATTAGCAAGGTGAAAAGACAGCCTTCAGAATGGGAGAAAATAATAGCAAATGAAGCAACCGACAAACAACTAATCTCAAAAATATACAAGCAACTCCTACAGCTCAACTCCAGAAAAATAAATGACCCAATCAAAAAATGGGCCAAAGATCTAAATAGACATTTCTCCAAAGAAGACATACAGATGGCTAACAAACACATGAAAAGATGCTCAACATCACTCATTATCAGAGAAATGCAAATCAAAACCACTATGAGGTACCATTTCACACCAGTCAGAATGGCTGCGATCCAAAAGTCTACAAATAATAAATGCTGGAGAGGGTGTGGAGAAAAGGGAACCCTCTTACACTGTTGGTGGGAATGCAAACTAGTATAGCCACTATGGAGAACAGTGTGGAGATTCCTTAAAAAACTGGAAATAGAACTGCCTTATGATCCAGCAATCCCACTGCTGGGCATACACACTGAGGAAACCAGCAGGGAAAGAGACAGGTGCACCCCAATGTTCATCGCAGCACTGTTTATAATAGCCAGGACATGGAAGCAACCTAGATGTCCATCAGCAGATGAATGGATAAGAAAGCTATGGTACATATACACAATGGAGTATTACTCAGCCATTATAAAGAAAACATTTGAATCAGTTCTAATGAGGTGGATGAAACTGGAGCCTATTATACAGACTGAAGTAAGCCAGAAGGAAAAACACCAATACAGTATACTAACGCATATATATGGAATTTAGAATGATGGTAACAATAACCCTGTATACGAGACAGCAAAAGAGACACTGATGTATAGAACAGTCTTATGGACTCTGTGGGAGAGGGAGAGGGTGGGAAGATTTGGGAGAATGGCATTGAAACATGTAAAATATCATGTATAAAACGAGATGCCAATCCAGGTTCAACGCACGATACTGGATGCTTGGGGCTGGTGCACTGGGACGACCCAGAGGGATGGTATGGGGAGGGAGGAGGGAGGAGGGTTCAGGATGGGGAACACATGTGTACCTGTGGTGGATTCATTTTGATATTGGCCAAACTAATACAATTATGTAAAGTTTAAAAATAAAATAAAATTAAATAAATAAATAAAACAGAGATGATGATGCCAATGCCTAATTGGATTTTGTGAGAATGAGTTGAATAAGAGTTATAAAAGACAGAACAATGCTTGACACATAGAAAGTAAAGACTCTGTTGAGTAAATAAAAATTGAAAAAAATATATTTCAAGTAGGCACTTGACGTAATGGCATAGGGATCAATAAAAGTATTGAAGAAAGCGATTAGAAACACCCCCACATAGATTATTTTTCACACCAGTAAATCAACTGCTTGCACTTAATCTCCCCCCCTCATTCCCACCCATTTTCCATGTTACTTCTTTGGCTACTTGTTACCCATGTATTTTGTTCCTTTCATGTTTAACAGCTGTAGTTGTTGTTAAAGAATTGATAATTTGTTAAAGTAGCACTTGATAACACTATGCCATATGGATGAAAAGTAGTACAGTCTATGTTTCCTATTTATTGTGAACAAAATATGGCAGATGCAATTTTAACTTTTGTAAATGAACAATGGCAACTGAAGTATCTTAGCTGTCTTAATTCTTAGTTACTTTTAAAATAGAATGCAAATCTTATTTCTAAGTCCTATAGATCAGGAAGAAAATTTCTATGCAGGGAAACTTCTATATGAAGGATTGATACAGTGATATTTAGTATTTGTCAAAAATCACTATATTCCCTTAGAATGATATGGCTCTTTGTATCAAAGACAGAGCTTGAAAATACACAAAATAAAATGAAATAAAATTATCTAAGTGCTTGAGATAAGGACACTGGTTAGGAATAGGGAAGGATGATATTTCCCAGGCCCATTTTGGTTAAATTTGAATTTTTTGATTGAATTCCAGCTAATGGATTGCGAGTGGAAATATATATAGCACTCCTAGACAATGAAATCATCTAACATTCCACACTTGCCTTCTCGTTCTTCAGAGACCATCGTGGCTTTGTATCATAAGACAAAAGAGGTCAAAATTATTTAATTACAGAAAATTGAAATACACTAATTCGAGGCATAAGCACCAAGGATAGTGACTCAAGCTTGTTCTCAAAAAGAGATATGAATAAGAAATAGGGTTTGGTTGAAATATGTTACTAAGAAAGGGCTTCCCAGGTGACTCAGAAGGTAATGAAACTGCCTGCGATGCAGGGGATCCAAGTTCAATCCCTGGGTTGGGAAGATTCCCTGGAAAATGGAATGGCAATCCACTCCAGTATTCTTGCCTGGAGAATCCCATCAAACAGAGGAAACTGGAAGTCCATGGGGCTGCAGAGAGTTGACAGAAATGAGCTAATAACACACATGCTACTAAGATTTGGGAAAGGGAATGTTTACTGCAAATTGGTGATATTAATTATGCTACACAGTCTCAAAAACAACAGAAAGATCTCTGTTTATTTCCAAGGAAAACCATTCAATATCACAGTAATCCAAGTCATTGCCCCAACAAATAATGCTGAAGAAGCTGCAGTTGAACTATTCTATGAAGACCTGCAACACCTTTTAGAACTAACACCCAAAAATGCTGTCCTTTTCATTATAGGGCACTGGAATCCAAAAGTAGGAAGTCAAGTAATACCTGGAGTAACTGGCAAATTTGGCCTTGGAGTAGAGAATGAAGTAGTGCAAAGGCTAAGAGTTTTGCCAAGAGAATGCAATGGTCATAGCAAACAGCCTGTCAACAACATAATAGAAAACTCTACACAGGGACATCACCAGATGGTTGACATTGATATCAGATTGATTATAGTTTTGCAGCCAAGATGGAGAAGCTCTATACAGCCAGCAAAAACAAGAGTGGGGACTGACTGTGGCTCAGATCATGAACTCCTTATTGCCAGATTCAGATTTAAATTGAAGAAAGTGGATAAAACCACTAGAACATTCATGTATGACCTGATTCAAATCCCTTACAACTATACAGTGGAAGTGACAAATATATTCAAGGGATTAGATCTGATAGGCAGAGTCCCTGAAGTACTATGAACGGAGGTTCATGGCATTGTACAGGAGACAGGGATTAAGACTGTCCCCAAGAAAAAGAAATGAAAGAAAGCAAAATGGTTGTCTGAGGAGGCGTTACAAACAGCTATGAAAAGAAGAGAAATGAAAGCCAAAGGAGAAAAGGAAAGATACATCCATTTAAATGCAGAGTTCCAAAGAATAGCAAGGAGAGATAAGAAAGCCTTCCTCAGTGATCAATGCAAAGAAACAGAGGAAAACAATAGAATGGTAAAGACTAGAGATCTCTTCAGGAATATTAGTGATATGAAGGGAACATTTCATGCAAAGATGGGCACAGTGAAAGACAGAAGTGGTAAGGACCTAACAGAAGCAGAAGATATTAAGAAGAGGTGGCAAAAATATACAGAAGAACTATACAAAAAAGATCTTCATGACCCAGATAATCACGATGGTGTGATCATTCACCCAGAGCCAGACATCCTGGAATGTGAAGTCAAGTGGGTTTTGGGAAGAATCACTGTGAACAAAGCTAGTGGAGGTGATGGAATTCCAGTTGAGCTATTTTAAATCCTAAAAGATGATGCTGTGAAAATGCTTAACTCAATATGCCAGCAAATATGGAAAACTCAGCAGTGGCCACAGGACTGGGAAAGGTCAGTTTTCATTCCAATCCCAAAGAAAGGCAATACCAAAGAATTCTCAAGTGAAGTGAAAATTGCTCAGTCGTGTCTGACTCTTTATGACCCCATGGACTGCAGCCTTCCAGGTTCCTTTGTCCCTGGAATTCTCCAGGCAAGAATACTCAAACTGCTGCACAATTGCACTCAACTCACGCACTAGTAAAGTAATGCTCAAAATTCTCCAAGCCAGGCTACAATAGTATGTGAACTGTGAGCTTCCAGATGTTCAAGCTGGATTTAGAGAAGGCAGAGGAACCAGAGGTCAAATTGCCAACATCTGTTGAATCATCAAAAAAGCAAGAGCGTTCCAGAAAAACATCTACTTTTGCTTTATTGACTATGCCAAAGCCTTTGACTATGTGGATCACAACAAACTGTGGAAAATTTTTGCACGAGATGGCAATATCAGACCACCTGACCTGCCTCCTGAGAAATCTTTATGCAGGTAAAGAAGCAACACTCAGAACTGGACATCAAACAACAAACTGGTTCAAAATAGGAAAAGGAATGCATCAAAGCTGTATATTGTCACCCTTCATATTTAACTTATATGTAGAGTATATCATGAGAAATGCTGGGCTGGATGAAGCACAACTGGAATCAAGATTGCTGGGAGAAATATCAAAAACCTCAGATAAACAGATGGCACCACCCTTATGCAGAAAGTGAAGAAGAACTAAAGAGGCCCTTGATGACAGTGAAAGAGGAGAGTGAAAATGTTGGCCTAAAACTCAACATTCAGAAAATTAAGATCATGGCATCTGATCCCATCACTTCATGTCAAATAGATGGGGAAACAGTGGAAATAGTGACAGACATTATTTTTTTGGCTCCTAAATAATTGCAGATGGTGATTATAGCCATTAAATTAAAAGACGCTTGCTCCTTGGAAGAAAATTTAAAACAAGCCTACACAGAATATTAAAAAGCAGAGATTACTTTGCCAATAAGGTCTGTCCAATCAGGGCTATATTGGAAGGACTGATGCTGAAGCTGAAACTCCAATACTTTGGCCACCTGATGTGAAGGTCTGACTCATTTGAAAAGACCCTGATGCTGGGAAAGATTGAGGGCAGGAGGAGAAGGGGACAACAGAGGATGAGACGGCTGGATGGCATCACTAACTCAATGGACATGAGTTTGAGTAAACTCATGGAGTTGGTGATGTACAGGCAAACATGGTGTACTGCAGTCCATGGGGTTGCGAAGAGTTGGACACGAATGAGTGACTGAACTGAACTGAGCTTAATATGCCCATAAATATTAATCAGTATCCCCCAAAAATGTTTCAAGAGGGAAGTCATTAGAAAGTTAGGTTTGAATCATTTTACATTACTTAGAAAATAAATGCATCTATTCTGGGGAAGATACAGGTCTAAATTTTTTCTTGGAAAATGGGTATTATATTTTGAAATGTCTATTTTTCTTTGCATAAATTTCATTGATAGTGTAAAAGTGGCAAATAAAATTTTATGTCTATAAAGAGAACAAGATAGCAGAAATACAAAGGAAAAATATGGGGTGCATTGGTGGTGTATATACCGTGTTTCCTTTTTTTTTAACCTAATTATATAGTATTTTTCCTTATTTTCAAAGATGTTTTAATAGAATTTTCACACACATTTACTGTGATATCCAATGTCTATGAATGATGAATTTTCTATACACAGTCCATTTTAATACAAATCTTTTTTTAATAGGAATTTGCTCCAAAGTGATTGATATATTAGGGGATGTTTTGAGAATAAGGCTAATTTTACCATTGCTTGTGTGTGATTTCATCTCCAAAAATCACTTGTTGATTATAGAAAATTCCATCCAATAGAACAGAGACTTCTAGGAATACACAAAAACAAACACACACACACAGAGATACATATATACACATACACACAGCATCAAACATCTACTAATTACTGTACTTTATCATATATGCTATAAGCCATGCCCATTCACACCTGGTGTTGCAGTTTTCCTTCTGATTTCAGATAACCCTTCCACCATGTCTTCATATTATCTTACAAGCTGTAACTCTTCTGATGCAAATAAATTTTAGGATGTTTTCAAGGCATAATACTATATTGTCATCATGTATTTAACTGTTAACATGTATAAATCTGTGCTATCATTTCTATTAAGTTATTGTCAACTTTGGGCTTCCCAGATTGTGCTAGTGGTAAAAAACTGGCAATGCAGGACATCTAAGAGACTTGGGTTCAATCCCAGGGTCTGGAAGATACCCTGGAGGAAGGCAAGGTAACCCACTCCAGTATTTTGGCGTGGAGAATCCCCATGGACAGAGGAGCCTGGCAGGCTACAGTCATTAGGGTCACAAAGAGTCTAACAGGACTAAAGCAATTTAGTACATGCACACACTGTCAATTTTGTGTGTGTGTCATTGAAAATATTCTGGGGGTTTTGCCCTAACTTTTTTTTTTCCCCTGTGTCAATTATGCATAGTGAGGTGACCTTTAGGAGTATGTAACATAACTGACTATAAATATAACTGACTTCATCTCTCCAAAAGATGTAGAAAAAATGAAAAGCATCATTTAGCCTGGCAATATGGGTTCAGTTAAGAGATTTCTAATGCAATATGAAACAGTGATGAGAATAAGATGACACTTCTTACCTTGAAATATTTACTGATAATATCTGTGGTTCTAGAGCTGACTGTGTTTTCATGACTCTTTTCCCAGCACTCTCAGTTCCTGAAGTTTGTTATCATTTTAAAAAGTCACAGATGAAACTGGAGCCTATTATACAGAGTGAAGTAAGCCAGAAAGAAAAACACCAATACAGTATACTAATGCATATATATGGAATTTAGAAAGATGGTAACAATAACGCTGTATATGAGACAGCAAAAAAGACACTGATGTATAGAACAGTCTTTTGGACTCTGTGGGAGAGGGAGAGGGTGGGATGATTTGGGAGAATGGCATTGAAATATGTATAATATCATATATGAAACAAGTCGCCAGTCCAGGTTCGATGCACGATACTGGATGCTTGGGGCTGGTGCACTGGGATGACCCAGAGGGATGGTATGGGGAGGGAGGAGGGAGGAGGGTTCAGGATGGGGAACACATGTATACCTGTGGCAGATTCATTTTGATATATGGCAAAACCAGTACAATATTGTAAAGTTAAATAAAATAAAATTAAAAAAATAAAATAAAAAGTCATAGAAAATCTTTTTCAGGCGGATTCATCTTGATATTTGGCAAAACTAATACAATTATGTAAAGTTTAAAAATAAAATTAAAAAAAAAAGAAGATTGCCTGATGGATATATACTTTCCTGTAGCCTCCAAATTCAATTCATAGGGCTTTCCCAGTAGCTCAGTGGGAGCTATATATATATATATAGCTATATATAAAGTCTGTGCTAGGTCTTACTTGCAGCATCCCGGATCTTTAGTCTTCCATGCTTGATTTCCCTTGACATTAGTTGCAGCTTATGGAATTTAGTTCTCTAATATGGGATTGAATCCATGTCCCCTGAATTGGGAGCATGGAGATTCAGCCACTGGACTACCAAGGATATCTCTCTATTTCTTTACTAAATCTTTTAGGTGCATTTTAATATAATGTATTCTCATTTATATTTAATCCTCTTTTTTATTTATACATTTCTAAAATTATTCTATTTTCTTTATAAGGAGTTGTGATTATTCTCATGAAATTTTGTTCAAGATCATGAAAATTGTTCCTGTTGTACAACCTTCATGTAGCATTTTTCTTGATTTTTCATTTCCTTTGTAGCATTCGTCATGGATGTACTTTCTGATCAATAACAATATTGAAATAGGAATAGATCTGTCTATATCTTTATTTACTCAACAAAAGCTTTCGTGCTTGAGGCAGTATCCTTGAGGGAGGAGGGTAAAAGATAACCACTGTTTAGTTTTTATATATATTTTTGGGCTAAGTTACCTCTCATCCTCTGGGGTTTCTTTCAATGTGGATGAATTTATACTCTAGGTGGGAAATCATCATGATGACAAATTGTATATACAGTGCTCTATTTGGTGATTTACAGTGTATTCATTACTCTTCAACCGGCTTTGGAAGCAATTAGGAGTCTTTGACACTTGATCTCTTTTCTCCAGTGATCTCACTCCAGACTTTTTTCTGTGTGATGTGGTGGGGGATACTGTTGTCTATGATGTGGTAACAGGTCAAATCAAGATTTCTCCTCTTTTCTATGCCCCATTCATGTCTGTAAACCTATAAATCATTAGTCAGTGTTTTTCTTAATTCCATTTCAAATAATTTCACTTAGCTTTATTCTAATTTTATACCAATTTTAGTTGTTGTTTTATTAGTTTGTATTCTTTACAGTTGTATCATTTATAATTTGTTATAATAAGGACATTTTTCTAACTGTATATTCCCTGTTTTCAAAAAATACAAAAAAAGATTTAAAATAGCTAGATTTTGCTACCTTTTAAAAAAATTGAATACAATAAATTTAGCACTCATCTCACACACTAGTAAAGCAATGCTTAATATTCTCCAAGCCAGGCTTCAGCAATATGTGAACCGTGAACTTCCTGATGTTCAAGCTGATTTTAGAAAAGGCAGAGGAACCAGAGATCAAATTGCCAACATCCGCTGGATCATCAAAAAAGCAAGAGAGTTCCAGAAAAACATCTATTTCTGCTTTATTGACTATGCCAAAGCCTTTGACTGTGTGGATCACAATAAACTATGGGAAATTCTGAAAGAGATGGGAATACCAGACCACCTGACCTGCCTCCTGAGAAATCTGTATGAAGGTCAGGAAGCAACAGTTAGAACTGGACATGGAACAACAGACTGATTCCAAATAGGAAAAGGAGTACGTCAAGGCTGTATATTGTCACCCTGCTTATTTAATTTATATGCAGAGTATATCATGAGAAACGCTGGGCTGGAGCAAGCACAGGCTGGAATCAAGATTGCCGGGAGAAATATCAATAACCTCAGATACGCAGATGACACCACCCTTATGGCAGAAAGTAAAGAAGAACTAAAGAGCCTCTTGATAAAAGTGAAAGAGGAGAGTGAAAAAGTTGGCTTAAAGCTCAACATTCAGAAAATGAAGATCATGGCATCTGGTCCCATGGCAAATAGATGGGGAAACAGTGGAATATTTTTTGGGGCTCCAAAATCACTGCAGATGGTGATTGCAGCCATGAAATTAAAAGACACTTTCTCCTTGGAAGGAAAATTATGACCAAACTAGATAGCATATTAAAAAGCAGAGACATTACTTTGCCAACATAGGTCCATCTAGTCAAGGCTATGGTTTTTCCAGTGATCATGTTTGGATGTGAGAGTTGGACTATAAAGAAAGCTGAGCACCGATGAATTGATGCTTTTGAACTGTGGTGTTGGAGAAGACTCTTGAGAGTCCCTTGGACTGCAAGGAGATACAACCATACATCCTAAAGGAAATAGGTCCTGAGTGTTCATTGTGAGGACTGATGTTGAAGCTGAAACTCCAGTACTTTGGCCACCTGATGGGAAGAGCTGACTCATTGGAAAAGACCCTGATTGTGGGAAAGATTGAGGGCAGGAGAAGTGGACGACAGAGGATGAGATGGTTGGATGATATCACTGACTCAATGGACATAGTTTCTGGTGGACTCCAGGAGTTGGTGATGGACAGGGAGGCCTGGAGTGCTGTGATTCATGGGGTCACAAAGAGTTGGACACGACTGAGAGACTAAACTGAACTGAAAGTCTTATATTAAATAACTAAAAACTGTATTCTTATCTATCAGGTGCATTTTTTGGATGAGAAAATATCTATCTTTATAAAATATAAAATTATGCAATATTAATTCCTATATATATCAGTTCAGTTCAGTTCAGTTCAGTTCAGTTGCTGAGTCATGTTTGACTCTTTGCGACTCCATGAATCGCAGCACACCAGGCCTCCCTGTCCATCACCAACTCCTGGAGTCCATCAGAAACTATGTCCATCGAGTCAGTGATGCCATCCAGCCATCTCATCCTCTGTTGTCCCCTTCTCCTCCTGCCCCCAATCCCTCCCAACATCAGAGTATTTTCCAATGAGTCAACTCTTCGCATAAGGTAGCCAAAGTACGGGAGTTTCACTTTAGCATCATTCCTTCCAAAGAAATCCCAGGGCTGATCTCCTTCAGAATGGACAGGTTTTGGATCTTTTTGCAGTCCAAGGGACTCTAAAGAGTCTTCTCCAACATGACAGTTCAAAAGCATCAATTCTTCGGCACTCAGCCTTCTTCACAGTCCAACTCTCACATCCACACATGACCACAGGAAAAAACCATAGCCTTGCCTAGACGGACCTTTGTCGGCAAATTAATGTCTCTACTTTTGAATATGCTATCTAGGTTGGTCATAACTTTCCTTCCAAGGAGTAAGCATCTTTTAATTTCATGGCTGCAGTCACCATCTGCAGTGATTTTGGAGCCCCCCAAAATAAAGTCTAACACTGTTTCCACTGTTTCCCCATCTACTTCCCATGAAGTGATGGGACCGGATGCCATGATCTTCATTTCTGAATGTTGAGTTTTAAGCCAATTTTTTAACTCTCCGCCATCACTTTCATCAAGAGGCTTTTTAGTTCCTCTTCAGTTTCTGCCATAAGGGTGGTGTCATCTGCATATCTGAGGTTATTAATATTTCTCCCGGCAATCTTGATTCCAGCTTGTGTTTCTTCCAGTCCAGCATTTCTCATGATGTACTCTGCATATAAGTTAAATAAGCAGAGTGGCAATATACAGCCTTGACGTACTCCTTTTCCTATTTGGAACCAGTCTGTTGTTCTGTGTCCAGTTCTAACTGTTGCTTCCTGACCTGCATACAGATTTCTCAAGAGGCAGGTCAGGTGGTCTGGTATTCCCATCTCTTTCAGAATTTCCCATAGTTTATTGTGATCCAAACAGTCAAATGCTTTGGCATAGTCAATAAAGCAGAAATAGATGTTTTTCTGGAACTCTGTTGCTTTTTCCATGATCCAGCGAATGTTGGCAATTTGGTCTCTGATTCCTCTGCCTTTTCTAAAACCAGCTTGAACATCGGGAAGTTCATGGTTCACATATTGCTCAAGCCTGGCTTGGAGAATTTTGAACATTACTTTACTAGCGTGTGAGATGAGTGCAATCATGCGGTAGTTTGAGCATTATTTGGCATTGCCTTTCTTTGGGATTGGAATGAAAACTGACCTTTTCCAATCGTGGGGCCACTGCTGAGTTTTCCAAATTTGCTGGCATATTGAGTGCAGCACTTTCACAGCATCATCATTCAGGATTTGAATAGCTCAACTGGAATTCAATCACCTCCACTAGCTTTGTTCGTAGTGATGCTTTCTAAAGCCCACTTGACTTCACATTCCAGGATGTCTGGCTCTAGGTGAGTGATCACACCATTGTGATTATCTGGGACATGAAGATCTTTTTTGTACAGCTCTTCTGTGTATTCTTGCCACCTCTTCTTGATATCTTCTGCTTCTGTTAGGTCCATACCATTTCTGTCCTTTATCGAGCCCATCTTTGCATTAAATGTTCCCTTGGTATCTCTAATTTTCTTGAAGAGATCTCTAGTCTTTCCCATTCTGTTGTCTTCCTCTGTATCTTTGCGTAGATTGCTGAGGAAGCCTTTCTGATCTCTTCTTGCTATTCTTTGGAACTCTGCATTCAGATGCTTATATCTTTCCTTTTCTGCTTTGCTTTTCTCTTCTCTTCTTTTCACAGCTATTTGTAAGGCCTACCCAGACAGCCATTTTGCTGTTTTGCATTTCTTTTCCATGGGGATGGTCTTGATCCCTGTCTCCTGTACAATGTCACGAACCTCATTCCATAGTTCATCAGGCACTCTATCAGATCTAGGCCCTTAAATCTATTTCTCACTTCCACTGTATAAAAATAAGGGATTTGATTTCTGTCATACCTGAATGGTCTAGTGGTTTTCCCTGCTTTCTTCAATTTCAGTCTGAATTTGGCAATAAGGAGTTCATGGTCTGAGACACAGTCAGCTCCTGGTCTTGTTGTTGCTGACTGTATGGAGCTTCTCCATATTTGGCTGCAGAGAACATAATCAATCTGATTTCGGTGTTGACCATCTGGTGATGTCCATGTGTAGAGTCTTCTCTTATGTTGTTGGAAGAGGGTGTTTGTTATGACCAGTGCATTTTCTTGGCAAAACTCTGTTAGTCTTTGCCCTGCTTCATTCCATATTTCAAGGCCAAATTTGCCTGTTCCAGGTGTTTCTTGACTTCCTACTTTTGAATCCAGTCCCCTATAATGAAAAGGACATCTTTTTTGGGTGTTAGTTCTAAAAGGTCTTATAGGTCTTCATAGCACCGTTCAACTTCAGCTTCTTCAGTGTTACTGGTTGGGGCATAGGCTTGGATTACTGTGATATTGAATGGTTTGCCTTGGAAATGAACACAGATCATTCTGTCATTTTTGAGATTGCATCCAAGTACTGCATTTCAGACTCTTTTGTTGACCATGATGGCTACTCCATTTCTTCTGAGGGATTCCTGCCCACAGTAGTAGATATAATGGTCATCTGAGTTAAATTCACCCATTCCAGTCCATTTCAGTTTGCTGATTCCTAGAATGTCAACATTCACTCTTGCCATCTCTTGTTTGACCACTTCCAATTTGCCTTGATTCATGGACCTGACATTCCAGGTTCCTATGCAATATTTCTCTTTACAGCATTGGACCTTGCTTCTATCACCAGTCACGTCCACTGCTGGGTATTGTTTTTTCTTTGGCTCCATCCCTTCATTCTTTCTGGAGTTATTTCTCCACTTATCTCCAGTAGCATATTGGCACCTACTGACCTGGGGAGTTCCTCTTTCAGTATCCTATCATTTTGCCTTTTCATACTGTTCATGGGGTTCTCAAGGCAAGAATATTGAAGTGGTTTGCCATTCCTTTGTCCAGTGGACCGCATTCTGTCAGCTCTCTCCACCATGACCCAACCGTCTTGGGTTGCCCCACAGGCATGGCTTAGTTTCATCGAGTTAGACATGGCTGTGGTCCTAGTGTGATTAGATTGACTAGTTTTCTGTGAGTATGGTTTTAGTGTGTCTGCACTTAGTATGATCTAATTGTTTCCAACACAGAGGAGACTTTAAACCTGAATTACCAAAGCCTGGTGTTATCTATATAAATCCATCCCGTAATATTGGGAGATTTTTTCCTCCTTTGCTGAAACTTTTCTTGTTGCTCTGATTGAGCTTGAGTAATAGAAAAAAGCTCAAATTTATGGCCAGAGTCAGAGCAGGCATAATTAATTGGCCCCGTGACGGGATCCCATCTAGTAATATCACAGTAACCTGAATATGACTATAATTTTTGTTAAAGTAAATTTTCTCAGGGCCAACCAGTTAGAATCTTGTAGTAGAGAAATTTAACAAGGTAACCCAGAACTAGACACACGTAATTGGCCACAAACCCAACAATTGAATTGATTTCTAAAACTAGCATAGAATCAGGCCTATGATAGAAAAGCATTTGATTTATATGCAGAGGTCTAAGAAGTCAAGAAAAATGATCATACAAATCAGGTCCTGCATCTTGGGCAAGCTATCTACCTCTGATGTCGTCATCTTCTCATCCTGGTGTAGTGTATTTTCTCCTGCTTGAGCATCATTTTAAGGTGATATCAGATCAGCTGTTTTCTCTATAGACCAGTAGGGACCAGTCAGGGCACTCTGGCCGGTTGTCTGCGTCAGGAGGAGATCAGGGAGAAAAAGGTCCCAGTTGCAGCTGCTGGGTCTGGTCCATTGGCAGGCAAGCTGGCCCCTGAGTATCCCGAGTGGTCAGGATGTGAGTCTCAGTGAAGAAGAGTCCCTGACAGAGTCGCCATTTGCTGCAGGAAGGCAGACGCCTTTCAGGGCCCAAAACTGGGCTCTTGTCTAACACTTGGAAATGAATTGTCCGAGGAGACACATGTGCTGACAAAGCAAGAGACTTTATTGGGAAAGGGCGCCCAGGTGGAGAGCAGTGTATATGCATACATTTAATGCCTTCCAATTTTCCCATTTACTCCTTAAAATTCAATAAAATTTTGGGCATATATCTTATAAATAATATCTCAAAGGCACTTTATTTTTTACAGGATATATAAACCTGTAACCTCTTTCCTCCTGTAGTTTTTTATTGTGAAAAGAAACTATGAAAATTAGACTTTTGTAAATTAGATGCATAGAAATATTGTTCTTATTATATTTAGTAAAATAAGTAAGCAAGTACTAAAGTAATAATAATTACTTTAAAAAGTGCCATCAGCCCATAACTTATTTGATTTAAATGTTTTTATTTACTAATTATTCATTGCTGTTCAGTCACCAGTCATGTCTGACTCTGCAACCCCATGAACTGCAGCACAGCAGGCCTCTGTCCCTCACCATCTCCCAGAGTTTGCCCAAATTCGTATTCACTGCATCGGTGATGTCATCCAGCCATCTCATGCTCTGACATTCTCTTCTCCTTCTGCCCTCAATGTTTCCTACCATCAGGGAATTTTCCAATGAGTCAGCTGTTTGCATCAGATGACCAAAATACTGGAGCTTCAGCTTCATCATCAGAACTTCCAACGAGTATTCAGGGTTGACCTCTTTTAAGATTTACTGGTTTGATCTCCTTACTGGCCAAGGACCTCTCAGGAGTCTTCTCCAGCACCTCTGTTCGTGGTCTCTGACATATAAAGAGCTTCACTTGTGGCGCAGTGGCAAAGAATCATCCTGCAAATGCAGGAGACTCAGGAGACACGGATTCATTCCTTGCATCAAGAAGATGTATTGGAAGAGGACATGGCAATCCACTGCAGTCTTCTTGCCTGGAGAATCCCACGAACAGAGGAGCCTAGGTGACAACAGTCCATGGGATTTCAGAGTCAGATATGAATGAGCACAAGCACTGACATATATAGCAATTGTTTGATAACCAGCACACGATTTCCTCGTTCTCAAGTCTTTGAAGTTTCATCTAATCAGGGAAATAGGTTTATCGGAAATTTTATGAATCTTCAGAAGTTAAGTTATCATTGTGATTAGAAGAACTCAATTCCTATTCCTCCTAGATTTTTTTCTCTGAGGAAACATCCACACAGTAATTACAGGCAAGAGTTATTGCAGGCCAGGTTCACTTTGAAAGCTGGAACATTCCACTATGTGTGCAGAGAAGTCCCATAAAAAGTGCTGCAACTACAGGATACAAAAAACATTCATTCTCTCAACACACTTCTCCCATCAGAGATTGCAGAGACAGAAGACACATAGATAGCCTCACTTTTTTTTTTCTATGTGTTTGTAGTTTTTTTTTCTAATTTTAAATGTTTTAAAATAAATTTAAAAGCACTAACAAAAATGGAAAGACAATTATAGTAAGCATCTATATGCTTGTTATTCACATCCAATAATTTCAATGTTTTTACCATGTTTTTGATTCTATTTCCTGTCTTTTCAACTGTGCTGTTTTATTTTAAAGTAAGTCTGTGACTTTTTTTCCCCTATAAATGTCTCAGTTTGAATGTCTAATTGATAAGGGATTTGATTTATAAAACCACATGACATTTATCACGTACCAGTGGGTAAATTATGTAATTTCTCCATGATACTCTGTCTCTCACCTAATTTGCATCACTGTTATTCCATCTAGTTTCTTGAAACAAATATCTATTTTTCTTTTCCTTCAGTATTGTTTTCTCTAATCTGTATCTTAAGTGGTATTTTCTCTGGTCTTTTGTAAAGCAAATCTGATCACATCACTCCCAAGTTTAAAAACTTCTAAGAGCAATCTATTACTTTCTGAATAATGATCAGATTTCTTAGTAAAATATTCCATTTATTTCCTAATACACATATGATATATGGAATATCATATTCCATAATATCCCTCATATGGTCCTTTATAGACTGGCTGCTGATTACTTTTCCAGCCTCATCTTATAACTGATTCAATGTAATGTCCACATAGTCAGTATTTTATTTGATTTTAACCAATGGGTGTTTATATACACCATTTCTTTGCTGAAATAATCATTGTCCATTCTTTGGTTTAACTTTAGGATTAATTTAGGTATTTTTTCATGTGTTAACTGATCTCCCAAGTCTTGGTTACCATTCTTTCTAAATGTTCACCTAGCATACTATAGTTTACTACACTGCTGAGCAAGTTCCTGAGCACTTGTCTCTATTATTATTGATTTATCTTTCGGCCCTGTAGCTAAGCTAATCAATCCATAGATTTGGTTGCTGTTCTGTCCTGTGCTTAGTCTCTCTTGTTCAACTCTTTGTGACCCCATGCACTGTAGCCTGTCAGGCTCCTCTGTCTTTGGGGATTCTCCAGGCAAGAATACTGGAGTGAGTTGCCATGCCCTCCTCCAGGGGATCTTCCCAACCCAGGTCTACTGCATTGAAGGCAGATTCTTTACCACCTGAGCTACCAGGGAAGCCCAGATTTGGTTGATCATACTGCAAAACAATTTGAATGTGTTCACTTCTCTGCATAACCACTGTTTCTAACCTAACCTAGTCACCACGTGCTATGGCTTAACTACTAGTATCTCCTTCATTTTTTACTAAATCTACAAATATTATCTACAATATGATTTTTAAATATCAAGTGAATTTGCTATCAGACTATTTTAAAAACACATGATAATGATTAGTCTTTGAATAAATTACTTTCTTTTCCCCAATATGATCTATATGGTATAGTTCTTGCCCCCTCTTTCTACTTTATCATTTTATGTCACTACTCCTTTCAAAGTGCTGAAGCCACACATGTTTTATGTTTTCCTAGAAAATGTTGATTTTTTTTTTTTTTTGGTCCATCTAAGGGAATTTCAAATTCTGGTTCTTCTCTTTAGAGGGTTCTTCCAACAATTTTTGTAGAGATGGCTCCTTCATATGCTTTATGCTAAATGTTTTGATCAGGGACACCTTCCTTGAATTCTTCCATTTTCTCATTATCACTTAATGTCTGTGACTTATTAAATTAGTAAACTAAAGAGCAGTTGAAACTTGAATGATGCAGGAGTTGGGCACTGACTCCCTACACCCTCCAAAAATCCATGTATAATTTATGGTGAGCCCTCTCATATCCACGATTTCATATTCATTAATTCAACTAAATGCAATCACATATAGTGTGATGCTGTGTATATAATATGCATTTATCAAAAAAAACAATCATGTGAAAGTGGACCTGTATAGTTCAAACCCATGTTCTTCAAGGGTCAATTGTATAACCATTTTTCCTTCATTGTTTGTGAATATTCTAACAATTCTTAAAAAGAAGTAGTCCTTTTTACTGGAGGTGTTTATTGGTCACAATTCTTCAGAAAAACAGAAACAATAGGGTGTATACTTATAAAAAGTTATTTATTATAAGAAATTGGGTTCACATAATTATAGAAATTAGCATGTCCAAAATCTATAGTGTTGAGCTAGCAAGCTGGAGACCCAGAGTAACTGATGTTCCAACTCAAGTCTGAAAGTTATCTGCAGAAGAATTCTCTTTTATTCAAGGATGGATCAGTCATTTAGTTCCACCAGACCTCCAACTGATTGCATGAGGCCCTAAGGAGACCAGTTTGTTTACTTAAAGCCCACCAATTTATATGCTAATCTCATTCAAAAACACCCTCACATAAATGCTCAGAATATTGTTTGCCCAACAATTGGGGCATCATGACTCAGCCAAATCAATACATAAAATTAACCATGAGAGGGTCCAACTTCCATAACTATGTATAAAATATTCTATATCTATTATGACTGTGTAGTTTAGATCTACTCAACCCTACCTTTTCCTTCACTTTTTGTATTTAGATTGAGAGAGGTATATTGATGACATCTGTTGATACTATTTTTTTCTCCCCTACATCTCTTAGATTCAGATTTATGAAAATTAGATTTATACTGTTTCCTAGATGAATAATTAATAACATACACTCTATAATAACATACACTCTTCATTGTTATTTGTAGGTTGTATCATAAAAAAAGATTTTTGCCACATTTATTTTATTATTCTAGTTTTAAACTCCTAAGCTTCTCTAGGTGTGTTACTTTCATTTAGAATCATTTTAGGTTTTGCTTTGATAGTCATTCTGAAAATATTTTTGATCGATGAGTTGAAACTACTTATAGTTATTTTGTAAACATTATTAATTTTTAACCTCAGTCCCATAATTTAATTTTGTTCTTTTTTTGACTGTGTTGTACAGCTTGCAGAATCAGAGTTCCCAACCAGGGATTGAACCTGGGCCCTAGCATGGAAGTGCAGACTCCTAATCACTGGAAGCCAGGGGATTCCTTGTGCTGTTCTTTCTTTAAAATATATTCTGCTTTTAGAGAAGGTTTGGACATTTTTCTAGTGGTTGTTGCTATTGTTCTGTAGATAAGCCCTCTCCAGTTCTTTAAGACCGCATGAACTGTAGCACGCCAGGCTTCGCTGTCCTTTTTATCTCCCAGCGTTGGCTCAAACTCATGTCCATTGAGTCTGTAATACTATCCAATCATCTTATCCTATGTTGTTCTCTTCTCTTTCTGTTCTCCATCTTTCCCAGCATCAGAGCTTTCTCAGTGAGTCCACTCTTTGCATCACGTGGCCAAACTATTGGAGCTTCAGTTTCAGCATCAGTCTTTCCAATGAATATTCAGGGTTGATTTCCTTTAGGACTGACTGATTTGATATCCTTACTGTCCAAGGGACTCTCAGGAGTCTTCTCCAGCACTATAATTTAAAAGCATCATCCTTTGGAGCTCAGCCTTCTTTATGGTCAATTTCTCACATGGACAGGGAGGCCTCGCGTGCATGGGGTCGCAAAGAGTCGGACACGACTGAGCGACTGATCTGATCTCACATGGATACATGATTACTGGAAAAAAACGCAGCTTTAACTATAAGGACCTTTGTCAGCAAAGTGATATGTCTGCTTTTTAACACATTGTGTCTAGGTTTGTCATAGCTCCTCTTCCAAGGAGCAAGTGTCTTTTAATTTCATGGCTGCAGTCACCATCCACAGTGCTTTTGAAGCCCAAGAAAATAAAATTTGTCAGTTTCCACTTTTTCCCCATCTATTTACCATGAAGTGATGGTACCAGATGCCATGATATCAGTTTTTTTGTGAATGTTGAGTTTAAAGCCAGGTTTTTCACTCTCCTGTTGCACTCTCATTAGTGCCTCTTTAGTTCCTCTTCACTTTCTGGTATTAGAGTGGTGTCAGCCTGCATAGCCATGAAGTGAAAGTTGTTCAGTCATGTCCAACTCTTTGTGACACCATGAACTATACAGTCCATGGAATTTTCCAGGCCAGAATACTACAGTGGATAGCCTTTCCCTTCTCAAGGGGATCTTCCCAACCTAGCGATCGAACCCAGGTCTCCCATATTGCAGGTAGATCCTTTACCAGCTGAGCTGCAAGGGAAGCATATCTGTGGTTGTCCATATTTCTCCTGGCAATTTTAATTCCAGCTTGTGATTTATCTGGACATTTCACATGACTTATTCTGCATATAAGTTAAATAAGCAGGGTGACAATATACAGCTTTCATGTACTCCTTTTCCAAATTGAATCAGTCCGTTGTTTCTTGTAAGGTTCTAACTGTTGCATCTTGACCTGCACACAGGTTTTTTCAGGAGACAGGTAAAGTATTCTGGTATTCCCATCTTTTTTAAAATTCCAAGTGTGTGTGTGTGTGTGTGTGTGAGAGAGAGAGAGAGAGAGAGAGAGAGAGACAGAGAGAGAGAGAGAGAGATCCACACAGTCAAAGGATTTAGTGCAGTCATTGAAACAGAAATAGATTTTTTTTTTTTTGGAATTCCCTTGATTTTTCTATGATCCAATGGATGTTGGCAATTTGATCTCTGGTTTCTCTGCCTTTTCTAAATCCAGCTTGTACATCTGGCAATTCCCGGTTCACATAATGCTGAAGCCTAGCTTCAAGGATTTTGAGCATAATCTTAACAGCATCTGAAATGAGTGCAATTGTACCACAGTTTGAACATTGTCGGGCTTTCCTGGTGGTTCAGACTGTAAAGAACCCAATTGCAATGCAGGAGACCTTGCTTCGATCCCTGGCTTGGGAAGATACCCTGGAGAAGGGCATGGTAACCCACTCCAATATTCTTGCCTGGGGAATCCCCATGGACAGAGGAGCCTGGCAGGGTTGCAAAGAGTCATACATAACTGAGCCACTAAGCACAGCACAGTGAACCTTTTTTGGCATTGCCCTTCTTTGAGATTGGAATAAAAACTGACCTTTAACAGTCCAGTGGCCACTGCTAAATTTTCTAAATGTGCTGTCATGTTGCCTCCAAGACTTAAAACAGCATCACTTTTTAGGATTTGAAATAGCTGTACACTATCCTGGTTATCTGGTCATTTTGACCTTTCTTGTATAGCTCTTATATGTATTCTTGGTACTTCTTAATCTCTTTTGCTTCTGTTAGATTTTTGCCGTTTCTGGCCTTTATTGTGCCCATCTTTGGTTACATATATATTAAAGTGAAAGTGTTAGTCACCCAGTCACCTCCAACTCTGTGACCCCATGAACTGCAGCCTGCCGACTTCCTCTGTCCATGGAATTCTCCAGGCAAGAATACTGGAGTGAGTTGCCATTCCTTCTCCAACATTTATACTAACACTTTTGTAAGTTATCCCTATTCCCCTTTGTTACTGTAAATAACGTTTCAATTTTCCAGTAACTTTTCCTTCATCCTCTCTTTTTTTTTAATGCAGAACCTGGTTTATATCTGAAAGTGAAAATGTTAGTAGCTCAGTCGTGCCTCAATTTTTGTAACCCCATGGACTGTAGACTGCCAGGATTCTTTGTCCATGGATTCTCCAGGCAAGGATACTGGAGTGGGTAACCATTCCCTTCTCTAGAGGATATTCTTGTCCCAGGGTCTCCTGTTTTGCAGGCAGATTCTTTACTATCTGAGCCACCAAGGAAGCCCCATTTATTCATAATTATAAGGCTTTTTAGAAAGTTTTATCTATTTTGACGTACTCTATTCATTCTTCTCTCTCAGATTTTGATAGTTGTACTGGTTCTACCTTGTCTGAAAAAGCATCCGATCTTTTCTTTCTAGCTATGTGTAAATCTTATTGCAAAAAGAAATATATATGCGGAGATCACCTAAATTCTTTATGTTAACAGTATTTCTATTCATTGTATTTAGTTGAAGATCTTTTGATAATTGACTTTTTTAGAATGTCCCAATTAAAAAAAAATGTTCTAAGAGGCTTTGTGCTGCTAAAAGCATATGAAAGGATTTTAAATGTGAAAATGAGTGTGTTTAGGCATATCCTTGGTTCACAATCCCTGATAAAAATATTTTCTGTACACTTACTTTCTTTCTTATTCCTGATAACTTTTATCCTTGCCTGGGAGTTAGATAATGAGAAAATTTCTCTAAATACTTGCTTACCTTTCTGTTGTGCCTTCCAAACACTTGCACTTAATCTCACACATGTGAAGAAACATTGCTGAGCTCTTGAGTTTTTCTTATTGAATGTGTGAAAGAGTGGTGTCCATTTATTTTCCCAACTTATGCACAATCCAACCAAATATTTCATACATATTCTATATATGCATATACACTCACAAATATACATGTGTGTGTGCCTGTGTATGAGAAAGAGAGTTAGAGAGCAAAAGAGAGAGATTTACTACCTGAAAACTGATTTTTAAAATGCCATTGGTTCTTTTGGTTTTACACTGAACTGTGCATCCTATATGGGGCCCATCCTTGTATATACATGATGAACACACTAAAACATAGGAAGTATTATAAAGGAAAAAAGTCAGAAAATTAGAAAAATGCTCTGATTAACCATTGAAGAGGAAGCCCTAGCTTTATGCTTAGAGGACTGGGAGAAGGTTAATAATCAAACAACAAAAGACGTAGAGAAACTGTACAGTACACTAGAGGCCAAGAGGAAAGAGAACTTCCCCAAACCATCTGTTTAAGTGCATTTAGTACCACAAACAGTTTTGGCCCTTTCCCCTCACTTACTAACTTTCTGTACAACACTCAGAGGAGTCCTTTTGTAATGTATATAAGAATATGGATCTCTTGTGCTTAATCTACAAATAAGTTTCTCATCTCACTCAAAACAGAATCCAATTTTCTCCCTTTAATCTCTTCTTCCTTTGAGCCCAAGTAACCTGGTCTCCACGGCGAAGGTGATGGCAACCCTCTCCAGTACTCTTGCCTGGAAAATCCCATAGGCTGAGAAACCTGGTAGGCTGCAGTCCATGGGGTCGCGAAGAGTTGGACACAACTGAGTAACTTCACTTTCACTTTTCACTTTTATGCATTGGAGAAGTAAATGGCAACCCACTCCAGTGTTCTTACCTGGAGAATCCCAGGGATGGAGGACCCTGGTGGGCTCCCGTCTATGGAGTCGCAAAGAGGCAGACAGGACTAAAGCGACTTAGCAGCAGCAGCAGGAACCTGATCTCATCACCTAGCACTCTCTTTCCTGACCATATTATTTTTGATCCTCTGTAAGATTGCAGGGAGAAATATCAATAACCTCAGATATGCAGATGACACCACTCTTATGGCAGAAAATGAACAGGAGCTAAAGAGCCTCTTGATGAAAGTGAAAGAGGAGAGTGAAAAGGTTGGCTTAATGGTCAACATTCAGAAAATGAAGATCATGGCATCTGATCCCATCACTTTATGGGAAGTAGATGGGGAAACAGTGGAAGCAGTGTCAGGCTTTATTTTTTTGGGCTCCAAAATCACTGCAGATGGTGATTGCAGCCATGAAATTAAAAGACACTTTCTCCTTGGAAGGAAAGTTATGACTAACCTAGATAGCATATTAAAAAGCAGAGACATTACTTTGCCAACAAAGGTCCATCTAGTCAAGGCTATGGTTTTTCCAGTGGTCACGTATGGATGTGAGAGTTGGACTGTGAAGAAAGCTGAGCTCCAAAGAATTGATGCTTTAGAAGTGTGGTGTTGGAGAAGACTCTTGAGAGTCCCTTGGCTTGCAAGGAGATCCAACCAGTCCATTCTAAAGGAAGTCAGCCCTGGGTGTTCTTTGGAAGGAATGATTCTAAAGCTGAAACTCCAGAACTTTGGCCACCTCATGCGAAGAGTTGACTCATTGGAAAAGACTCTGATGCTGGGAGGGATTGGGGGCAAGAGGAGAAATGGACGACAGAAGATGAGATGGCTGGATGGCATCACCGACTCGATGGACGTGAGTTTGGGTAAACTCTGGCAGTTGGTGATGGACAGGGAGGACTGGTGTGCTGCGATTCATGGGGTCGCAAAAAGTCGGACACCACTGAGAGACACAACTGAACTGAAGTACCTTGAACACATCAAGTTTGCTTGTGCCTTAGACATCATTTTCTGCTCCTTCCCTTAGAAGAACTCTCCCCTTTCCTGCAGATTTTGGCTGAAAGGTTGCCATATAAGACAGCCTTTCTGATCTCTCTGTCCTTAAGACCACCCTACATTCCTCTATTCACTTTTCAGGGTTTGTTCATCCTCAGTGCTTTTTCATTTTTTACAGTAGATCCTTTTTGATTATCTGTTTGAAATATAGCAGTGTATAAATGTCAATGCCAAACTCCCAATCTACCCGTTTCCCCTACCCATCCCCCACCTCCCTATAACTATAAATTATTTCTCTAAATTGTGACTGTTTCTGTTTTGTAAGTTTATTTGTATCTTTTTTTTTTTTTTCTTCTGCATATGTTGTTCAGTCACTCAGTTGTTTCCGACTCTTTGCAACCCCATGGATTGCAGCATGCCAGGCTTCCCTGTACTCTACCATCTCCTGGAGCTTGCTTGAACTCAAGTCCATTGATTCATTACTGCCATTCAACCATCTCATCCTCTGTCATCCCTTTCTCTTCATGTGATTTTATATGATATTTGTCTTTCTCTGTCTATATTACTTCACTTAATATGAAAATTATGATAATCTCCAGGTCCTTCCATGCAGCTGCAAATGACATTATCCCACTCCTGTCAATGGCTAATATTCCATTGTATATATGTACCACATCTTCTTTACCCATTCTTCTGTCAATGGATACATAGGTTCTTGCATATCTTGGCTATTGTAGTTAATAATGCAATAATATCAGGGTCCATATATCCTTTTTTTTTCATAACCTTTTGAAACATGTTTTCCTCTGTATATATGGCTACTTTGGGGGTTGCTAGATCACATTGTAGCTGTTTTTAATGTTTTAAAGAACCTCCATACTAGGTTTTTATCATCTGAAAAATCATTTATCTTTCCAGTTGTTGAAGTTCTGTCCACCTCATTTAAATGTTAGCTTTCTAAGGTAAATAGGCAATCTCTCTTGTTCAACTTTGTTTTACCAGTTTGTTGTTGTTGTTCAGTCATTAGATCATGTCAGACTCTTTGTGGTCCGAGGGACTGCAGCACACCAGGCTCATCCCTCCTCCCCTGTCTCATGGAGTTTTACCAGTACTGTTAACTAATGTTTATTGAACACATGAATAGATGATGATGTCCTTCTGTATTTTCATCTCTGTAATAGTACATTTAAAACAACAATTTTAATTTGGTAATAGGCAATAAGACACATTCCTAAGAGAGTATGGGAGTAATTGGGTAGGCAAGTGGTTGACTTTTGAATCGATATTTTTTGCTTAATAACTGTAGTTCACTGGCAAAAAGAGGGAATGTTAATTAGCAAACGGTTACAGATAAAAGCTTGTTAAACGTATTTGACTGAGGAAGAGATTGATTCACTGCAGATTAAATTTTGATAGATCAAGAGCAAGATATCTGGAGACTAATTGGTCAAATAGCATGTTCATAAAAGCTAGAAAGTAATGTCAGTGGAAAGAATAAAGATTTGATATAGGTTAAACAATATAGACATTTTGCAATGTAAAATAAGCCAGCAAAGTGTAAAAATATTTTTGAATTATCTTTTATTTTTAGCATAGGGATTTCACATTTTCTTAGCAGAATAGATTGAATGACAGTATTCAAATAATTTTCTCTGGTATTTATACTTTCTATTGTATTGATTGTTGGGGTGAGAAAGCTCTATATCTTACTCCTCCCCACAAACACACACCCAAAAATGTGACCTGCCTGTTTCCAATATCCTTTGCTACCTGATTCTCAGAAATCTGACTTGCTTCAACCTTTGTGAACCCATGCTCTCCCTCTCATTTTCTATATGTGTGACAATGTTAATTAAGCTGCTGTGTTGTCAAATGCTGAATTTGACACTGGCTGTGTGAGGATATTCTGAGACAATATTAAAAATAAACATGGGAACAATTGCTGTATCAGCTCCTATCTCCCTTGGTAATAGCATATTGTTTAAATGGGGATAGAGAGAGGTCAGTTCCATATAAACTAAGGAAGTATAAGTGGAGACATAACTGATTTTGAATATATAAATCTTATGCAATACGGCTTTGGCTTCTCCTGGTTAAGTATCATTTTAATAAGAATAAGGTTAAAATTAATGAAAAGCATAAATGGCTCCAGAAGCATTTGGTAATGTAGCAGGATAGAACTCTCCTAATAGCAATGATTATTCTTTATTTGTTCTAAGTCAGACTGGATTATAAAAAGTGGATTCTATTTAATGCTATTAATTTTTCCTGGTTATTAGTAATTAAGTTGATCTATTAAATCAATCTAAAGTTTCCTTTTTCACCTTTATTACTATTTTTAAAAAAATATTATGATTAGTTTGTTCATAATTAGTTGAACATTAAAACTGTTAATTATTTGTGTATCTGAGAAAAATTATTTAAGTACTCTATTTTAATATTTCAACTAAATATAGTGTTAATTTCTAAAGTGTTCCTTTTTATTCAAGACTGGGTGCTGTGCAAAATACAATGATCAATTATGATATTATCAACTGTACAGTTCTAATTATGATTTATTAATATGATCTAGAAATTGGCCATTATTCTGTCAGACAATTAAAAACCACTTACAGATTGTAGTATGTAAGACAAAGCATGGTTTATTTGTTTTTTTTTCAAAGGGTGAATATTTAAATAAAAATATTCTTAGGAAAGGGCAGAGAATTAGCAATGGATATGAACAACCCAACCAACTGAAAAGCTAACAGACATACCATATATGAAATTGAATGTTTTTGGTGAATTTTCTGAGGTTTGGATAGATCTCAGATTTATTACAAGTGATAGAAGTATATGATTGTATTTAAGCAACTTAGGTAGATCAGTGAGACATATTCCCTAGAGCAATTCCACTAAAACTCTTCACCTTCTCAGTTCACCTGTATCAGGACTGATCCAGAAGTTCATTTGAAAGAACATTTGTACATAAGCTATCCGAGATAACAACTTGAAACTAGTATGACAACAAATCTACACAACCCTATACCTTCAAGAGTGTCCAGTATCTTTCTTCATTTCACCTGAATATATTCCTTTTAAAGGTTTCATACATAATTACTAAGAAACTCAACTCCACAGGTATGGCTTCAGTTCAGTTCAGTCAGTCAGTTCAGTCACTCAGTTGTGTCCAACTCTTTGCAACCCCATGAATCTCAGCATGCCAGGCCTCCCTGTCCATCACCAACTCCCAGAGTTCACTCAAACTCACATCCATCGAGTTGGTGATGCCGTCCAGCCATCTCATCCTCTGTCATCCCCTTTTCTTCCTGCCCCCAATCCCTCCCAGTATCAGAGTCTTTTCCGATGAGTCAACTCTTCGCATAAAGGGGCCAAAGTGCTGGAGTTTCAGCTTTAGCATCATTCCTTCCAAAGAAATCCCAGGACCTATCTCCTTTAGAATGGACTGGTTGGATCTCCTTGCAGTCCAAGGGACTCTCAAAAGTCTTCTCCAACACCACACTTCTAAAGCATCAATTCTTTGGCGCTCAGCTTTCTTCACAGTCCAACTCTCACATGCATACATGACCACTGGAAAAACCATAGCCTTGACTAAACGGGCCTTTGTTGGCAAAGTAATGTCTCTGCTTTTCAATATGCTATCTAGGTTGCTCATAACTTTCCTTCCTCTCAACATTCAGAAAACTAAGATCATGGCATCTGGTCCCATCACTCCATCGGAAATAGATGGGGAAACAGTGGAAACAGTGTCAGACTTTATTTTTTTGAGCTCCAAAATCACTGCAGATGGTGATTGCAGCCATGAAATTAAAAGACACTTACTCCTTGGAAGGAAAGTTATGACCTAGATAGCATATTCAAAAGCAGGTACCATTTCACGCCAGTCAGGATGGCTGCGATCCAAAAGTCTACAAGCAATAAATGCTGGAGAGTGTGTGGAGAAAAGGGAACCCTCTTACACTGTTGGTGGGAATGCAAACTAGTACAGCCACTATGGAGAACAGTGTGGAGATTCCTTAAAAAACTGGAAATAGAACTGCCTTATGACCCAGCAATCCCACTGCTGGGCATACACACTGAGGAAACCAGAATTGAAAGAGACACGTGTACCCCATTGTTCATTGCAGCACTGTTTATAATAGCCAGGACATGGAAGCAACCTAGATGTCCATCAGCAGATGAATAGATAAGAAAGCGGTGGTACATATATACAATGGAGTATTACTCAGCCATTAAAAAGAATACATTGAATCAGTTCTAATGAGGTGGATGAAACTGGAGCCTATTATACAGACTGAAGTAAGCCAGAAAGAAAACACCAATATAGTATACTAACACATGTACATGAAATTTAGAAAGATGGTAACAATAACCCTGCATACGAGACAGCCAAAGAGACACTGATATATAGAACAGTCTTTTGGACTCTGTGGGAGAGGGAGAGGGTGGGATGATTTGGGAGAATGGCATTGAAACATGTATAATATCATATATTAAATGAGTCACCAGTCCAGGTTCGATGCATGATACTGGATGCTTGGGGCTGGTGCACTGGGAGGACCCAGAGGGATGGTACGGGGAGGGAGGAGGGAGGAGGGTTCAGGATGGGGAAGACGTGTATACCTGTGGTGGATTCATGTTGATATATGGCAAAACCAATACAATATTGTAAAGTTAAAAAATAAAATAAAATTAATTAATTTAAAAAAAAAACAAAAAAACAAAAGCAGGTATGGCTTAAAGTTTGTTTCTTAAATGTCAGACTGGCTGAAGCCAGATCAAATCTCTTCTCATTTTAAAAGAGAACTTGGATTTTTTTTTTTTACAATAACATGTCATTCACAGGATCTGGATCATATTACACTTATGTAGCAAGGCTTTACATGACAAGTGTATAGCAGTGGTGGTGGTGGTTGTGGTTTAGTCGCTAAGTCGTGTCCGACTCTTGGGACACCATGGACTGTAGCCTGCCAGGCTCCTCTGGCATGGGATTCTCCAGGCAAGAATACTGGAGTAGGTTGCCATTTCCTTCTCCAAGGGATCTTCTCAACCCTGGAATCTCCTGGATTGCAGGCAGATTCTTTACTGACTGAGCTACGAGGGAAGCAAGTGTATAATAAATATATTGAATTAATAAATTATCTTTTCATGGAATTTGCATTAGTTTAGTACATCCTTAAAAGTTACATATGTTTAATTTCTAATATGTTACAGTTTCATGCTCTCAAGCCAGTTACAAAGGATCAAGGCCCTCAAAGCAGTTTATGAGTTCAATAGGGGGATTATTTGTAACTATTACATAGCTAAAATTACTTTAGAAAATTACAATATGCTTGTAGGCTTCAAAAAGACTGATGTATTTCTGCTTTAATCTGATATTTTTTATGTCAAATTTTTTACGTTAAAGGCATTTTTTAAAGTATATGTATTTTTCAGAGAGTCGGTCATTTTTTTCCCCTCTAAGTAACATATGGATTCACAGGCATGTTTACCTAATTTGCTAGGTTCTTTGTGTTGATGACAATTAGTCCTTATTATTCCCCATTGGGGTACTCAAATTTGGTGAGTGTGTTAGCTATCTACAATGTTAAAATTGTATGGGTTTTTATGTATTTTTCACAGAAGATTTGCTTATTTAGCCTAAAGATATAGTCTACTATTGTAATTGGCATTTAATGAAATTTATTTCCAGTAACCTTCAAACTGTTAAATGTTTTCTTGTTTCTCTCTTTTAATAGTGCCTATTTTATTAGCTTTATGTTTTCCCTTTCAAAATGCCTCATCAGTTTTTGAAAATAGTTTTTTAAGTTAAAGAAAATCATCAATTATAGAGAATCTCTTAACCCCATATAACCTACTTGATCCATTATCTTTTTCATAAGAGTTTTTGACTATAATTTTCTTATGATCATTACACACTGCCATAGAGAACATTTTCAGAGTTCTTACCTCAAAAAACAGCAAAATAACATTGAAAACAATAACTTCAAACATAGGCAAAATGAAATAATAAAGTTTTCTAAAGACATAAAATTTTAAAAGGAAAGTCAGAGAAAACAATATAAATAGTGAATATATATAGATGAAAGATAATAAAAAGAGACTTTTAGCTCTCAAAAGAGAAATATCAGTACATTCATATTTGCTACTTCCTAGTCAGCATAAGACTGTTATAGAACAGACTAATGTATTTGTATCTGAAATTATTTGAAAATTTAGTTTTAAATTTCGTTAATGCTTAGTTGCTCATTGTGTCAAACTCTTTGTGACCCCATAGACTGTAGCCCACTAGGCTCCTCTGTCCATGGAATTCCTCAGGCAAGAATACTGGAGTGGGTTGCCATTTCCTTCTCCATGGGATCTTCCTAACCCCCGGACTGAACATGGTCTCCTGTGACTCTTGCCTTGAGAGGCAGATTCTTTACCACTGAGCCACCTGAGAAGCCTCTAATTTCAGTATTTGTAAGTATATATAAAACGCTGCCTATAGAATTAATTATTTAGAAAGAAACTTTATTTGAAAGATAAACAGGCATATTTGTGTACACACACATGCACATGTGCACATAATCATGGATCTAAGAATGTGCTGTTGCTCAGTCGTAGCCAACATTTTGTGACCCCATCAACTGTAGCCCACCAGGCTCTTCTGTCCATGGAATTGTCCAGGCAAGAATATTGGAGTGGGTTGCCATTTGCTTCTCCAGGATCTAAAAATAGCAGAGCAAATACCAAATACATGTTTTATCTCATAGTTTCAATAAAGAGCTATTGGTAATGAGACTATGAAAGTCAACAACTACTTCTATTTTCCTAGAAGTAAATTTCACCTCTGTTATTAAGTTATTCACATTTACTTCTATACTTTGGCTACAGTGATACATTGGTTAACTTCCTATGTAAAATGCATGTGTTTTGTATATTTCAATCAATTTCTTAACCTTGAAATCCATACGCTGATTTATCCTTATTTATATGAATCTGAAAATTAAATTTGGTAAAAAATTAAACACTATTTAATAGTATCCTCATATTTTAGGAAAAGCTTGAATAAGTCCATTTGAATCACATTAAATTATATTTACATGTTATATTTCAAGGTTAGCAATAGAAGAAAGCCTTAGTGAGTTGAAAGCTACTTTTCTGCCAGTGAGACAACCAGTAAAGAATATGGATAGCTAAGTACTAAGGAATTTTATAGGGGAGTATATTAAATTTATAATAAAATATATAGTTAAAGCACAGATAAGTGTACTACAGTAATGAAATGTGGACACTTACTCGTTCTGTAAAATAGAGTGATTCAGAAAGATAATTCCTTTGCTGTTTCCCCTGTGTGATTTGATCTTTTCATTTATTTCACCCTGGTGATTTTCCCACTGATTATCTCTTCCACTAGATGTCAGGCAAGAGGAGGGAGTGGTACTGAATCTAAAATGAATACATTTGCTTTTAAAAAAGTGTTAAAATTGATGACTAAATGCAGCCAAACTGAGTAGCGATTAGGCATATGGAAGATAAAATGCTCTGATAATTAGTCTAAACTAAATATTAATAACAGCAGCTGCAGGAGGAACCATATTCTTTTATGATAATATCAGTCTTTACTTTGTCTTCCTCTGGGAAATATTCTCTGTTTAGAAAGTTTAGTTCCACTTATGCTTTTGTAAAACAACATGTACATGTTCTTTGTAGAACTCAATATGATTTTAATTGAATAATTAATTTTGTCAAGGTCGATTGAAGGCACATCTCACTATCATCTCCCACATGTAAATTCTGTAAGGTAGAGACTAAGTCTGTTAGTTTCTTTATGCACAGACCCAGCATAATATATTGGGATATTGTCCATTTAGTCAAAGCTATGGCTTTCTCAGTAATCATGTGTGGATGTGAGAGTTGGACCATAAAGAAGGCTGAACGCTGAAGAATTGATGCCTTTGAACTGTGATGCTGGAGAAGATTCTTGAGAGTCCCTTGGACTGCAAGGAGATCAGTCAAACCTAAAGGAAATCAACCCTGAATATTCATTGGAAGGACTGATGCTGACGCTGGAGTTCCAGTCCTTCGGGCACCTGTTGCAAAGACTGACTCATTGGAAAAGACCCTGATGCTGGGAAAGATTGAGGGCAGGAGGAGAAGGGAGTGACAGGGAATGAAATGGTTGAGATTGCATCACCAACTCAATGGGCATGAGTTTGAGCAAATTCTGGGAGATAATGAAGGACCAGGAATCCTGGCATGATGTAGCACAAAAAGTCAAACTCAACTTAACAATAACAAATGAAAAATATAAGTGTATTGAAGGAGTGACTAAATTAAAAAAAAAAAGAATAAATATGAGTGAGTGAATGGATGAACCAATGAGTGAATGAGATTATAGAGCTTTCCATTTCAAACATGAATGCAGTGTAGATTCATTGTTTGGGGTCAATTTACATATATTATCTTAAACAATGAGACATAAGAGTTATAAATGAAGGCTTTGTGGTCTCTTTATTAGACTGGCTGGCTATAATATTTTGGTTAAGATGTCCTCAGAAAGACAAATAAATGATGGTATTGATACTGAATAAAAAAGAAATGAGGAAGATGTACCCAATGCACAACAGGTATATGGCCCTCAGAGCATATTATCCATGTTTTAGCATGTTATAATTCACTTTGTTGCATGCCGATTTCTCTGATGGGAATGTTATGATTGTACCACAGAAGATAACTTACCATCCTTGCTGCTTCTTGTCCAACTCATGCCCTATACCATTGAATGAACTATCTCTTTTCCCTAGAAAATTCATCTTCCTCCTTCTTAATGGCTGTGAAATCTTCTTATTGATCTCTCAGGGGACATCTATATATTACCTTTTCAATAAAGCATTCCTTAGTTTCCCATGTATGTATGTGCTCAATCCTCTGTGTTCCCATTGCATATTTTGTAGCCTTTGTAACTAAACTCGGCAAATTTATTGAGCTTAGCTGATTGTATGCATATTCCTCCCTAACTATTGAATCCCCTTATATAGTGGTCCTCTTTTATGTATAGTACTTTGCATAGTTCTTGACCGGAGTTAAACTAGTAAAGCTGTCAAATACATGATAAAGTAATAAGAACATTTACACTGAGGGACAGCTAATGATCATCATTTAGAGAAGACATTACAATAATATACTCAATGATTTAGCCCTGTTAAATTATGTAATTTAAGTATAAGACAATAATCAGGTTTTTAAGAGTTTTATCCTTGTTTTCTTTCTTTAATCTGATATTTAGCTCTTTAACTTCAGGGTTATGGAATTTCGTATTTGCTAGTTTCGAGGAATTATTTTCCTTAGATTCATAACTTTAAATTCCAGTTTCATGTGATGTCTTCACCACTCCACAACAAATATTTTATCTTTAGGAATTTGTGTTCTTTCCAGAGTTCCAAATATTTAAACTGTAGTATACATGGTTGCCAATCATCAATCAATAATAAATTTAATATTAATAAACTTGATAGTTAACACATTGTCTTTCATATCAGAAAAACATGGTTATGAATTATAAAATATGAAGTTTAAAGTTGATTACTTATGCTCACAAAAATCTACTGTTTCCTATTTTGAGAAAATTCTATTATGATAAAAATGTATGGAAATAGAATCAAGAATGGATGAATGACTTCTGTACAGAGAAAGGAAATGATTTTTTAAGCTTTTCTTCAGTGCACTGATTAAATGGGAGGCTTAGGATTTCAGTAGAATAAGCACATGATGGAGCCAGCCATATTTATCACAAGCGTATCTCATTTCATTATGCTTCATTTTATTGTACTTCACAGACAATATGTGTTTCACAAATCCTAGATTTATGACAACCTCTGTAGCAAGTGTAGCTGCACCATTTTCCAGCATCTGCACAGTTCATGTCTCTGCGTCACATTTTGGTAATTCTTACAATAGTTCAAGATTTTTCATTATTATTATATTTATTATGGTGATCTGTAATCATTGAACTTTGAGGTTATTATTACAATTGTTTTTGGGCACCACTCAAACCATATCCATATAGGGAGCCAAACTTAATTGATAAATATTATGTGTGATTCACCTGCTCCACCAAGTGGTGGTTCCTCCTACTTGGGCTTCCCTTTTCCCTGAGAAATAGTAATATTAAAATTAGATAATTAATAACCCTACAATGAACTCCAAGTGTTCAAGTGAAAGAGTTGCATGTCTTGCACTTTAACCCAAAAGCTAGAAATGTTTAATCTTAGTGAGGGAGGCATATTGAAAGCTGAGATAGGCTAGGCTTCTTGCGTCAAATAGTTAGCCTAGTCGTGAATGCAAATAAAATGTTCTAGAAGGAAATTAAAAATCTTACTCCAGTGAACTCACAAATGATAGGAAAATGACACAGCCTTATTGATGCTAAGGATAATGTTTTAGTGGTCTGGAGAGAAGATCAAACCAGCTATAACATTTCATTAAACCAAAGCCTTGTCAGAGCAAAGCCCAAACTCTCTTCAAATCTATGAAGGCTGAGAGTTTGAAGCTAGCAGAGATTAGGTTGGAGAAGGCAATGGCACCTCACTCCAGTATTCTTGCCTGGAAAATCCCATGGATGGAGGAGCCTGGTGGGCTGCAGTCCATGGGGTCACGAAGAGTTGGACACGACTGAGCGACTTCCCTTTCACTTTTCACTTTCATGCATTGGAGAAGGAAATGGCAACCCACTCTAGTGTTCTTGCCTGGAGAATCCCAGGGACAGGGAAGCCTGATGGGCTGCCATCTATGGGGTCACACAGAGTCGGACATGACTGAAGTGACTTAGCAGCAGCAGCAGAGATTAGTTTATGAGGTTTAAGGAAATAATCCATCTCCATAACCTCAAAGTGCAAAATGAAGTAACAAATACTGATGTAGAAGTTGTTGCAAGTTATCCATAAGATCTAGATAATATAATTAATAAAAGTGGTCATATTAAACAAAATATTTTTAGTGTAGACAAAAGTTTTCTATTGGAAAAAATGTCATCTAGGTCTTTCATAGCTGGAGAGGATGAGTCAGCACCTGGCATCAAAGCTTCAAAGGACAGACCAAATCTCTTATCAGGGATTACTGCAGTTAGTGTCTTTAAATTGAAGCCAGTGCTTACTTATCAACTCAGAAATCCAAGGACTCTTATTAATTATGATAACTGTACTCTGCCACTGAACTGTAAATGGAACAACAAAGCCTGTATGACAGTACATTTGTTTATAACATGGTTTTCTGAATATTTTAAGCCCATTGCTGAGAAATACTATTTAGAAAAAATAATCTCTTAAAAACTATTGGTGCTCATTGACAATGCACTCAGTCACCCAAGAGTTCTGATGGAGATGTGCAAAGAGATTTGTTGGTGTTGTTTTTCAGTTGCTAAGATGTGGACTACAGGAGGGCAGGGTTCCCTATCCTTCACTATCTCCCAGAGTTTGCTCAAGCTCATGCCCACTAAGTTGGTGATGCCATCTAACCATCTCATCCTCTATCCCTTCTCCTCTTGTCCTCAATCTTTCCCAGCATCAGAGTCTTTTCCAATGAGTTGGCTATTCACATCAGGTGGCCAAAGTATTGGAGGTTCGGTTTCAGAATCAGTCCTTCCAATGGAAATTCAGCATTGATTTTCTACAGAATTGACTGGTTTGATCTCCTTGCTGTCCAAGGAACTCTCAAGAGTCTTTTCCAGGACCAGTTTGAAAGTATCATTTCATTGGTGCTCAGCCTTCTTAATGGTCCAACTCTCACATCCATATGTGACTACTGGAAAAACCATAGCTTTGACTAGATGGACCTTTGTTGGCAAAGTGATGTGTCTGCTTTTGAATATGTTCTCTAGATTTGTCATAGCTTTTATTCCAAAGAGCAAGCATCTTTTAATTTTTTGGCTGTCGTCATCATATGCAGTGATTTCGGAACCCAAGAAAATAAAATCTGTCACTGCAATTATTCTCCATTTATTTGCCATAAAATTATGGGACCAGATACCATGATCTTTGTTTTTTGAACGTTGAGTTTTAAGCCAGTTTCCCACTCTTCTCTTTCACCTTCATCAAGAAGCTCTTGAGTTCCTCTTCACTTTCTATCATTAGGGTGGTATAATCTGCATATCTGAGGTTATTGATATTTCTCCCAGCTGTCTCGATTTCAGCTTGAGATTTATCCAGCATGGCATTTTGCGTGATGTACTCTGCATAGAACTTAAATAAGTAGGGTGACAATATACTGCCTTGACATATTCCTTATCCAAATTTGAACCAGTCCTTTGTTCCATTTCCAGTTCCAACTGTTGCTTCTTAACCCGCATACAGGTTTCTCAAGAGGCAGATAAAGTGGTCTAGTATTCCCATCTCTTTAAAAGTTGTCCACAGTTGATTGTGATCCACACAATCAAAGGTTTTAGCCTAGTCAATGAAGCAGAAATAGATGTCTTTCTAAAATTCTCTTACTTTTTCTATGATCCAATGGAGATTAACACTGTTTTTATGCCTGATAACACAACATCTGTAGCCCATGGATCAAGAAGTAAATTTGACTAAGGCTGACATAGATGCTGATAAATCTGATGGATCTGGGCAAAGTCAACTGAAAATTCTATGGAAAAGAGTCTGTATAGAACAGTCTTATGGACTCTGTGGGAGAGGGAGAGGGTGGGAAGATTTGGGAGAATGGCATTGAAACATGTAAAATATCATGTAAGAAACGAGTTGCCAGTCCAGGTTCGATGCACGATACTGGATGCTTGGGGCTAGTGCACTGGGACGACCCAGAGGGATGGTATGGGGAGGGAGGAGGGAGGAGGGTTCAGGATGGGGAACACATGTATACCTGTGGTGGATTCATTTTGATATTTGGCAAAACTAATACAATTATGTAAAGTTTAAAAATAAAATAAAATTAGGAAAAAAAAAAAAGAGTCACCATTCTAGATACTATTAAAAACATGTGTGATTTGTGGGAAGTATTCAAAGTATTAGTATTAACAGGAGTTGGGAAGAAGTGGATTCCAAACCTCATGGTTGACTTTTACGGATTCAAGTACTAGGATTAGAAGTAGAACCTGAAGATGAAGCTGAATTTCTGCAATCTCATGATACAACTTTAAAAATGAGGAATTGCTTCTTATACATGAGCAAAGAAACGATTCTTGAGATGAAATCTACTTGTGATGAATATGCCATCACTGTTAAGAAGACTGTTAAGATGATAGCAAATGATTTAGAATATTACATAAGCTTAGTTGATAAAACAGTGGCAGATTTTTAAAGAACTGACTCCAATTTTGAGAGAAATTCCTCTGTGAGTTAAATGCTATAAAACAGCATTGCCTGCTACGGAGAACTCTTGCATGAAAGGAAGAGTCGATGGTTGTGGCAAATGTATTATTTTCTTATTTTAAAGCATTGCCACAGCCACCCCAGCCTGCAACAACCACCATCCTGAAGTCAGCAGCCATCAACATGGAGGTTTCACTTTCCATCAACAAAAATATTACAACTTGCTGAAGGCTCAGATTATAGTTAGTGTATTTTAGCAATAAAGTATTTTTAAATTAAGGCATGTGTATTTTTGAACATAATGTTATTGCACACTTCACAGACTACAGTGTAGTATAGACATAACTTTTATATGCACTGGGAAACCAGCACATTGCTGTGGCTTGTTTTATCATGATATTTGCTTTATCATGGATGCCTGGAACCAAACCCACAAAATTTCTCAGGTATGGTATATCCTCACTTAAATGTATTTTCGACACCCTTCTTTTACAGTTAAACTGTATTCACATGATGAAGTGGGTTCTAGTCTTTCCTATTACAATAAAAAGCAAAATCACATACATACACACAAACACATACACACACAAAGTTCAGTCAAAAAGTATTTCTTTTTTTCTTGTTCTTCCGTACCCTGCTACCTACCATCCTATTTCTTCAAAGTTCTATACTAATGATTTCTTTTTCCTAACTCTTAGTTGCATATCATTACAGATCGCATCAGTGAATTTAAATTTTTATTAATAACTTTGCCATCAATCTTTGTATTACTAAATTCAATGGTTATATCATTTTTCATGTTTGTATTATCTCAACATTGATCTCCTGCAATGGATCTTTTTCTTTCTTTCTTTATGTGTGTATACACACATAAGATGAGTTTTTAGGGACCATGCTTTCTCTTTTAAATATCCTTGACAAGAATACTTAGGCTATAAATACTTCTAAATAAATACCTATTGAAAGAACAAATACAAATTTAACTTAATAAGTTAATGAATTAAAGTTACAAATTTCCCTAATGGAATGATTTTAGAGGTGTTAGTCTTTAAATTTATGATTGCAGATATAGTAAAGGGAAAGGTATCTTTTGTACTGAAGCACTGTTATAAAGATTACAGTCAACTCTCAAAGGAACACTTAACAGACATAGTTATTGCAATTTGTTGACCTTCAGGACTATGGTACATCCAGGGGAAAAGTCCAAAAATAATTTGCAAATTGTTTTGGAGAAAATTACTTAGGAAATAATCAGAGGGAGAAGTTTGTACATTTGCTCTTTTAGAATTTGGCAACCATTCTGCATTATATAAAATGTGTGTGCATTTCTGACAAGATTCAGTTTTTGAGGTTATGTATTATTAAAGGTGAAAATGTTTAGGCATGGTCTTAGATGCAATATTCATCTACCTACATCATAGAATCTCAGTTGTCTTTAAGTGGTTAAAAGAAAAAAAAAAAATCCTGTGACGCAATTAGCACCAATCTCTATTCTAGTTAATTTGCTGTGCTTTGAGTTACATCACTTCAGGTGTGTCTGACTCCATGCAACCCTTTGGGCTGCAGCTCACCAGGCTCCTCTGTCCATGGGATTTTCCCAGGCAAGAATACTGGAGTGGACTGCTATGCCCTCCTTCAGGGGATCTTCCCAACTCAGGAATCGAACCCAGGTTTCCTTCATTGGAAGTGAATTCTTTACTGTCTGAATAATGAGGACAAAAAACATTCTGTTCTTATTCTTAAATAGAAAATGAGAAAGCTGAGACATTAGCATCATGTCAAATGCTTATGGTATTTCCTCACAATTAGCATATTCTTTTTTGAACTGAAACTAGTGATAGCTATTTCAGAATAAATGAAATTTTATTCACATCTAGACTATCATCCATCACTTACTGCCTGCCTCTATAAAATAATATGATTAAAGCTCTAGTCTTATGAATATGCTTTATGTTATGAATATACTTTATGTTATGCCTCATTTTTTCATGAATATATTTCTAAATGTCTACATTGTTGCCATTATTTATTCATAACAATCTTCAAAGAAAAATAAAAACAGCAGGTTGCATAAGCAATAGTAAGCTAATATTTTGACAAGGAAGACATTTCATCAAAATTGCATTATACATTTGAGGAGTTGAAGACAATGTCACCCATCAAATGCATTGACGATGTTTATTTAGGAACTGAAGTTTAGAATTATAGCAGTTATTCAAGAGGCATATGGATCTGCATATGAAGAAGGTGTTGGGATAATTCTTGGTATCTGTAATAATATAAAGCATATGTTTTGATTTTAAGTAGGTGACACCAAGATAAAGGGCTCAGAAGGAAATGAAAGCTAATACTGAAATATATGGAGTTAAAGTACAGATGCATTTTAAAAGTGTAAGAAAACTTTAACAGTTACTTTAAAGAATTACTATTTAAATATTTGTAGTAATAATATATATCAAAAATTCTCCTAGGTGTCAGTACATCACAGATAGATAAGATGGAAGTCCTTTCCCAGGTGGAACTTATAGTATAATGGAAGAGTTAAAAAGTAACATATAGAGAGTACTTTATATATATAATATATATAATATAGAGTAACATATAGAGAGTACTTTATATATATAATATATATAATATAGAGTAACATATAGAGAGTACTTTATATATATAATATATATAATATAGAGTAACATATAGAGAGTACTTTATATATATAATATATATATAATATAGAGTAACATATAGAGAGTACTTTATATATATAATATATATATAATATAGAGTAACATATAGAGAGTACTTTATATATATAATATATATATAATATAGAGTAACATATAGAGAGTACTTTATATATATAATATATATATAATATAGAGTAACATATAGAGAGTACTTTATATATATAATATATATATAATATAGAGTAACATATAGAGAGTACTTTATATATATAATATATATATAATATAGAGTAACATATAGAGAGTACTTTATATATATAATATATATATAATATAGAGTAACATATAGAGAGTACTTTATATATATAATATATATATAATATAGAGTAACATATAGAGAGTACTTTATATATATAATATATATATAATATAGAGTAACATATAGAGAGTACTTTATATATATAATATATATATAATATAGAGTAACATATAGAGAGTACTTTATATATATAATATATATATAATATAGAGTAACATATAGAGAGTACTTTATATATATAATATATATATAATATAGAGTAACATATAGAGAGTACTTTATATATATAATATATATATAATATAGAGTAACATATAGAGAGTACTTTATATATATAATATATATTTTATATATATAATATAGAGTAACATATATAGAGTATTTTATATATATAATATATATTTTATATATATAATATAGAGTAACATATATAGAGTATATAGAGTAACATATATATATATATATATATATATATATGTACATATGCAGGCTTCTCTGGTAGCTCAGGAATAAAGAATCCGCCTGTCAATGCAGGGGACACAGGTTCGATCCCTGGTTTAGGGAGACCTCCTGGAGAAGGAAATGACAACCCATTCCAGTATTCTTGCCTAGAAAAACCCATGGACAGAAGAGTCTGGCAGGCTACAGTCCATGAGGTCACGAAGAGACAGACATTACTTAGTGACTGAATAACAACAATATATACATACATAAAAATATACAATATGGAAAATATTCAAAAGCAGTAAAGTGTTACTTGCTCAGTTGTGTCCAACTCTTTAAGACCCCATGGACTACAGCCTGCCAGGCTCCTCTGTCCATAAAATTGTGACCCCATGGGCTGTAGCCTGCAAGGCTCCTCTGTCCATGGGTTTTTCCAGGCAAGAATACTATACCGGGTAACCATTCCCTTCTCCAGGAGATCTTCCCAACCCAGGGGTTGAACCTTGGCCTCCTGCATTGCAGGTGGATTCTTTACCATCTGAGCCACCAGGGCAAACCAAAAGTACTATTGTTATGTCTTAATTATTATATTTCATTTTATTACAGAGCTGAAAGAATGAAGAGAGCCTGAGAAACGTGAAATTACTGGGAGAGTATTCATATCCAGGGCTATACATGGGTGTTCACAGCAGCTTCAGGTGTAATTATCAAATCTGAAAACAACCCAAAGGTCCTTCTAATTCTTTACAGCCATACCATGGAATACTACTCAGGGACAAAAAGGGACAAACTATTGATACACATGAGGACTTAATGGATTGCAATGGCTTTATGCTGAGTGAAAAAGTCAATTTCAAAGGTTATGTACTGAATTATTCCATATGTGTAATATTCTCAAAGACAGAAAATTATAATAATGGTCACAGATAAGTGCTTGCTGGAGTTTAGGATTGGTGAAAGGGTTTGACAATTAAGGATTTGTATCAGCGAATTTCTATGTTTTGATGTATGGAAACTATATATTGCTATGGTGGCAGTTATTCAAATACATTATATTTATGTGCCATGTTGCAGTCCATCGGGTTGCACAGTCAGACATGACTGGGTGACTGAATAACAACAACATATTTTTGTGACAAAACTTTGCAGGCACATCCATTCCACTCCCCAAAATAGTGCATGTAAAACCTGATGAAATCTAGATAAGTTGTACCCCAGATAATCATACTACAATCACATCATTTCCCTGGTGTTTACAATGCCCTATGATTATGCAAGATATTATCTTTAAGTACACTTCAAATGTGCTATTTGGTAAGTTCTTCTTCAAAATAGTAAAGCCATGCCAAAAATTAAAACAAAATGCTAGAAAAAAGAGCAACTGTTACACATCCAGGTATGAAAGATCATAGCAAGTTAGAGGAAACTATTCAATGTTCACTGCCCACCAAGCGTACCATGCTCATATTTGTAAAATAAGTAAAAGTAATTAAAAAACAAATCTTCAAATATAATTAATTGGGATAATCAAGAGATATATGTAGAAGAAAAGGTTAATGGTAACCAAAGTCCCATTACTATTTAAATTTTATTTTAGCTGTTAATGGGAAAACACTAGGGTTTTTGAGCAGGAAAATGAATTTATTTATACTTTACCGCAAAACTAATACAATTATGTAAAGTTTAAAAATAAAATAAAATTGGAAGAAATTGGAAGAACAAAATAGCCAGACTTCTCTCTGAGACCAGTAAGATTCAGCATTGTACTAGTGCCTTTAGTCAACACAGTAGATGAAGAAGATGAAGAAGATAAAAAGATAAAATAAATTTAAAAAAAAGTTATTACTGGAAGATAGTATGATCTACTTGAAAAGTGTAAAGAATCTATGAGCAATTTTCATTTAAATGGATCTAAAAAGTTAATTGTTGCAAGTCCAGTAATGGTAATCAATATATTTATATATGTCAGTGATACAAAACAGCTCTTAAAAATGATATAATACAACTGAATGAAAAATGTTAAAAGCGTAGGTTAAAATTCTAACAAAAGGTATGCCAGACTCTGAATAGAAAATTAAAAAGCCTTACTGCAAGACGTTAATGAAGACCTAACTCAATGGATGATTGTTTAAAGTACTGTCAGTTCATCATTGTGAGAATTTAAGTTTCCTCAATTTTATCTGCTGATTCAACGCAATCCTAATCAGAAAACCATATCAAGTGTTTTGGTAGATTCTGAATATCTGATTATAAATATTATACACAATATATTGCTCCTAGAAGAGTAGAAATATTCTTTAAAAATTTAAACAATAGATTTACTCTACCAGATATTGTTAAAGCTATAACAATTAAATAATTTTAACATAGGTTTGTCACTAGTAAATCCATATAGCACACCATGTATTATAATGAAATCAAAAATAGGTCAATATTTTAAAAGTGGCATTTCAGAGCAGCATTAAGAAAGCCTGTCTTTTCAATAAGTGGTAATTACTAAACTGCAATATCCATATGAAACATAAATTAAACTTCATGCATACTTCAACCTTTCACAGAAATTGGATTTAGGTAGAATTTATATCTAAAAGGGAATGTTAAAAATAAGTATTATATTAGATGGTATATGAGAATACTAATTGAAGAAATATATTTAATTACTAACCCAAGTTTTTGGCATGATTTTGCAATTTCTCTTTCTTAAAAAAATGAAGTACACTCACTTGTTCTCCCCTCTTGACTTTGGATGTGACTATTTGACTTGCTTTGTTAATTAAATGATTCGAAAGTGACAAGATACCAGTTGTAAGCTTAGCACTTAGCAGGCTTAACTGTTTCACCTTCTACTCCGCTCTGCCTAAAGAAGATGCACCAGCAAACCCTCTAGTTCTAAGAGGAGGATGGGAGGCACTTGGGGGACCATCCCAGCTGAGCTGAAGCACAGGCAACACAGCTGCAACACATGTGTGCAGTGAGAAGCAGTGTCACCCTGCCAACACTAACCCTCCTCACACTTGTTAACAAAACTTAAATATCGTTGATTGAGGCCACTGAGTATTGGGTAGTGTGGGGAGAGAGCAAATTGACCAAGATGGTGTGTTCAGGCTCTCCCAGTCCACAGCCTTTAGCTCTTGCCCCGCTGTTTTGTAAATAATGTTTCTGTAACAGCTGCAATCACATAGAACTGTGCATGCGCCTCAGGAGGGACTCACTTGGTCAGGAGCTGCTTTGTGTGGAATACCTGAAGGAGCCTCACCATGAAAGCTCTGGCTACTGCCACATCAGTGCTATAATTGAGCAACATCATGATTATATTATATGAAATGATTTCATGGCTATGTTATGGCTTTGTTCTGGTTATGTTGTGGCTGCTGTTATGGCTGCTGTGTCAGCCAGGAGAGGGGCTGTATTTTAACTGCAGTGCCAGGGGAGAGAATAAATGTGTCTGCAATTCCTAGAGTTCCTCTAGTCTCCTTCCCAGCTTTTATCCCATGCCTTATCTACCCTGGATTCAGCGAAGAGTGTGAATAGCTGTCACTGTGAACAGGATGAAGGGTGATACAGGTGGTTTGATAGTAAGAATTATTTTGGAAATAGCTAACTTATGAATCTGGGAGAAGGCAATGGCAACCCATTCCAGCACTCTTGCCTGGAAAATCCCACGGACGGAGGAGCCTGGTAGGCTGCAGTCCATGGGGTCGCTGAGTCGGGCACGACTGAGTGACTTCACTTTCACTTCTCACTTTAATGCATTAGAGAAGGAAATGGCACCCCACTCCAGTATTCTTGCCTGGAGAATCCCAGGGACAGAGGAGCCTCGTAGGCTGCCGTCTGTGGGGTCGCACAGAGTCGGACACGACTGAAGCGACTTAGTAGCAGCAGCAACTTATGAATCTGAGGGATAAAACTATATTTTTAAAACAGAAATCAGATAACACTCAACATAAAGAAGTGAAGTGAAGTTGCTCAGTCATGTCCCACTCTTTGCGATCCCTAACAGGCTCCTCCCTCCATGGGATTCTCCAGGCAAGAGTATTGGAGTGGGGTGCCATTTCCTTCTCCAGGGGATCTTCCAGACCCAGGGATCAAACCCAGGTCTTCTGTATTCCAGGCAGACGCTTTAACCTCTAAGCCACCAGGGAAGCCCCGTACATAAATAAAATACTGATAAATTGAAATACATTAAAATTGACATCAAAATTTCATCATGGAGTAAAACTTAAAAGAGACTTTTTTCAGAAAACATGAAAATATTTTACAAATCAATAGGAAAAAGACATTAAAATAGAAAAATGAGCCAGAAGTTTTCAAAGGCACTTAATTAAACAGCATATCCAAATGACCAAATGTTTGAAAAGATGCTTCATCTTATTATAAATTGTGCTAATGTAAATTAAAAACAAATCAATGGAAACTCGTGGTGCCATTAATGAAAGTTGAAACAAATACAAGATACCACTAAATACCCCAAAATAAAATTTAAAGGCTTATGATAACAAGCATTGGGTGTGAGATGACTGGAACTCTCAAACATTGCTTGTGGGATTATAAACCAGTAGATCAATGTCAGAAAACCTTTTTATTAAATTTAATAATACAGTCACTCAAGATTGATAATTTTACTTGTAGGTACCTGTGAGTGTTCATGAATACTGAGATCATAAGAACGTTCAGAGTCGCGTTATTTATAATGAGAAATAGCTGAAAACAGACAAAATGTTCACTGATAGTGCAATGATGGAAAATTAACAAAATATACGTATAGTCAGCAAAGATAACTCATGAGATAACGTTAAGGAAATAAGCCGCACAAAGTATGCATATCTTATAATTCAGTTTATATTTTAAACTAGACAAAGTTGAGATAGTGCTAGAAGGCAACATGGTGGTTATCATCATGGAATAGGCAGTTTATAGGTACAGGGCTGTGAAATTAGGATGGCTTCTTCAGTGCGGGTGATATTCTATTTCTTTACCTGGACCACAGTTGTCAAGGACTCTCAACTGCAAGTTGCATTCAGTTGTCCATTTAAAAAACATATGTTTTTGACTTGATTATACATTGAAAATTTACCCATAAAGATATGTAAAGAAGAGACTATAGTGAGCCTCACATGGAGTTAGAATGCTAGCTGGAATTAGATTATTTTGGGAGGGGATGCTGAATAATAATGAATTGTAGCAGGAAACTATGGGCCAATTAACCTTAGGTAAACTTATGATGATCACAAAGATGACCATTTAATGATTTTGTCACAACCCATGACAACTCTACCAAAATGCCTTTTTCTCCTACTTTTAGATCCAATTTTTGAGACTTAACAGATATTTGTTCTGGGGAGTATAGGCACTGACATTACTACCCAAAAGGAAACTATTTTGATTTTAGAATTTCAGTAGTTTTCAGCCATTGATTAGTAAAAAAAAAATAGGATTTTTGGACTATTCCTCACCCTCTAATCAGGCATACTATAAACCTATAATGACAAATTTATTTATAATAGGTTATCTTGATGGAAAATGTATGCCTGCTAAAGATTTTTTGTAAATCAAGACCCTGTAGTAACATTCCACTAGTAAATACCAGTAGAATGTTTATTATGAATTCTGATATGTTTCTAGTTGCTCAGTCTTTGATATTCCATGGACTCTAGCCTCTGTTCATGGAATTCTCCAGGCAAGAATACTGGAGTGGGTTGCCATTCCCTTCTCCAGGGGATATTCCTGGCCCAGGGATCAAACCCTTATCTCTTATGTCTCCTGCACTGGTAGGCTGGTTCTTTACCACTAGTGACACCTATGACCCATGCCATGTAGGGCCACTCGAGATGGGAAGATCATGTGGAGAGTTCTGACAAAATGTAGTCCACTGGAGAAGAGAATGGCAAACCACTTCAGTATTCTTGCCTTGAGAACCTCATGAACAGTATGAAAAGGCAAAATATATATGACACTGAAAGATGACCACCCCAGGTAGGTAGGTGCCCATTATGCTACTGGAGAAGAGTGGAGAAATAACCCCAGAAAGAATGAAAAGACAGAGCCAAAGTGAAAACAATACCCAGTTTTGGATGTGACTGGTGATGGAAGTAAAGTCCAATGCTGTAAAGAGCAGTACTGCATAGAAACCTGGAATGTTTGGTCCATGAATCAAGGTAAATTAGAAGTGGTCAAACAGTTGATGGCAAGAGTGAGCATCAACATTTTAGGAATCAGTGCATTAAAATGGACTGGAATGGGTGAATTTAATTCAGATGATCATTATTACTACTACAGTGAGCAAGAATCCCTTAGAAGAAATAGAGTAGCCCTCATAGTAAACAAAAGAGTCTGAAATGCAGTATTTGGGTGCAATCTCAAAAACGACAGAATGATCTCTATTTGTTTACAAGGCAAACCCTTCAGTATCACAGTAATCCAAGTCTATGCCCCAACCAAAAGGCTGAAGAATCTGAAAGTGAATGGTTCTATGATGACCTACAAGACCTTCTAGAACTACCACCCAAAAAAGATGTCCTTTTCATCATAGGGGACTGGAAATCAAAAGTACGAAGTAAAGAGATACCTGCAGTAAAAGCCAATTTTGGCCTTGGAGTACACAATGAAGCAGGACAAAGGCTAACAAAGTTTTGCTCAAAATTCTCTAAACAAGGCTTCAACAGTATGTGAGCCATGAATTTTCAGATGTTCAAGCTGGATTTAGAAAAGATAGAGGAACCAAAGGTCAATTTGCTAACATCTGTTTGATCAACAAAAAAACAAAAGAATTACAGAAAAACATCCACTTCTGCTTTATTAATTACACAAAATCTTTGACTGTGTATATCACAACAATCTGTGGAAAATTCTTAAAGAGATGGGAATACCAGCCCACCTTCCCTGCCTCCTGAGAAATCTGTATGCAGGTCAAGAAGCAACAGTTAGAACCGAAATTGGAACAACAGACTGGTTCCAAATTGGAAAGGAGTACATCAAGGCTGTATATTGTCACTCTGCTTATTTAACTTATATGCAGAGTACAGCATGTGAAATGCCGTGCTGGATGAAGAGTAAGCTGGGATCAACATTGCCAGGAGAAATATCAATAACCTCAGATAAGCTGATGACACCACCCTTATGGCAGAAAGTGAAGATAAACTAAAGAGCCTCTTGATGAAAGTGAAAGAGGAGAGTGAAAAAGCGGGCTTAAAATTCAACATTCAGAAAACTAAGATTGTGGCATCCAGTCCCATCACTTCATGGCAAATAGATGGGGAAACAATGGAGACAGTGACAGACTTTATTTTCTTGGGGTCCAAAATCACCACAGATGGTGACTGCAGCCATGAAATTAAAGACGCTTGCTCCTTGGAAGAAAAACTATGACCAACCTGGATCGCATATTAAAAAGCAAAGAGATTACTTTGCCAACCAAGGTCCGTCTAATCAAAGCTATGGTTTTTCCAGTAGTCATGTATGATGTGAGATTTGGACTATAAGAAAAGCTGAGCACTGAACTGATGCTTTTGAACTGTGGTGTTGGAGAAGACTCTTGAGAGTCCCTTGGATTGCAAGGAGATCCAACCAGTCCATTCTAAAGGAGATCAGTCCTGAGTATTCATTGGAAGGACTGATGCTGAATCTGAAACTTCAATACTTTGGCCACATGATGTGAAGGACTGACTCATTGGAAAAGACTCTGATGTTGGGAAACATTGAAGGTGGGAGGAGAGGGGACCACAGAGGATGAGATGGTTGGATGGCATCACTGACTTGATGGACATGCGTCTGACCATCTCCAAGGGTTGGTGATGGACAGGGAAGCCTGGCATGCTGCAGCCCATGGAGTCACAAAGATTTGGACATGACTGAGCACCTGAGCTGAACTGAACTGAACTGAACTGATATGGTGCATTATTTTTCTCCAAGAAGATTTGACTTAGATTATTTCTTCTCTGAGACATCTGTGGTGGAGTAGGTAATTGTAATACTCTTTGTGCTTACTTCCATTTATTTCCCATATGTAATTCCCTTTTTAAAAATAATAGCTTATACTATCAATATGTAGTAAAAGATATTAACTCACCTATTTAGGTGTTATATAACATATTAAATCATTATATGAGATAAATAGTTTGTTTTACTTTGTTCAATAGACTGGCCATATATTTTTTTAATATTTTATCAAATACCTAATTGTTTATTAATAAACATTTACCTCCCCAAAAGAAATTACTTTAAGTTCTAATTTTTAAAGATATCACTGAAAAATATTATAAGAAGTGATTTAAATATTTGTTAAAAAGAAGTGAGTTCAAATATCTTCAATTCTCTTATGGAATGCTGCATTATATTTCAAAGTTTATATTCTAATTAACAGTTTTATCTACAATAATCAATTTGTAGATTTTCCTAATGAGTATTGCAATATTTTGTCTTTATGAAATCTAATTTTCCTCCACTCAGAAAAAATATTCCCAATACTGACAAAATCAAGTAGGTGTGAACACATTCCTAAATATACTGTTGACTAACACATCTCAGGAGTGGATAAGATCATAAAAGAATAAAATAAAATAATAATAATAAGTAGTAATATAAAATATCTAAACTACATAGAATATATTATCTAAAATATATATAGTGTGTGAAAAAGAAAGCACTCCCATTGTTTTCAATGACATATGATATATTCACCAAAACTATATGCTGCTGTCATAAATTATTAAAATAATTAAAATATGTTCTCTTCTTACAGTGGATTAAGATAGGAATAAATATAAAAAAATATAATTCATCCATTTTAATAAATCACATAAGTAACCTATAATTTACAAGAAATATTTAAAACTTTAATAAAGGATAATAAATAACATATTAATCTTGTGGGATGCAGTTTACACTATGCTCAGGGTGTAATTTTTGACTCAAGTGGGTATATTTAAAATGAAATAAGGTAGGTAAGTAGCTAATCATTGACAAAACATTCCACTTCAAAATGCCAGGAAAAAACTGAATCAAGAATAAAACACAGAATAAGGAAATAGTAAAATAATATACATTGATTAAAATATAAATGAATTGTATGATATAGTAAAATTGAAACAAAGAAAATAGCTATTTTGAAAAGATTATTAAGTTTGATAACTCTTCCATAACAATGATGAAGTTAATTAAAAATACAAAAACTTAATTCAGCAAAGAATTTCAGACATTTAACAAGAGACTTTTAGAGTTAATAAATTTGGCAAATTTGAGTAAATGGAAGTTCATGTTTAAAATAAAATCATAAAAATTGTCACACAGTGATGAAAATCTAGTGGCCCTAAACATTTATAAGGAATCAAATAATTTAAGATATCAGGACATAATAGATTATTCTTCACTAGATATAGTTTTACTGGGAAGACATATCAGATCAAATCAGATCAGATCAGTCACTCAGTCGTGTCCGACTCCTTGCGACCCCATGAATCGCAGCATGCCAGGCCTCCCTGTCCATCACCAACTCCCGGAGTTCACTCAGACTCACATCCATCGAGTCAGTGATGCCATCCAGCCATCTCATCCTCTGTTGTCCCCTTCTCCTCCTGCCCCCAATCCCTCCCAGCATCAGAGTCTTTTCCTATGAGTCAACTCTTCGCATGAGGTGGCCAAAGTACTGGAGTTTCAGCTTTAGCATCATTCCTTCCAAAGAACACCCAGGGCTGATCTCCTTCAGAATGGACTGGTTGGATCTCCTTGCAGTCCAAGGGACTCTCAAGAGTCTTCTCCAACACCACAGTTCAAAAGCATCAATTCTTTGGCGCTCAGCCTTCTTCACAGTCCAACTCTCACATCCATACATATAGTGACAAACATATCTTTGAAGAAACCATTAAGTAAACTTTTCTATCAGAAATTTTGTAAGATGATTTTTTTTCCAATTTGGTCAAAGGTATGAATGAAATTTCTTTTGAAATGGAAGTGAAGGAGATTTTAAATGTGTGATAGCATTTTCTGGAAGAAAGAAAAAAAAAGAAAAAAACTCTCCTCCCTCATGGCTGAGTGCAACTTCTGTTTCTATATTAAGAAATGCAAAAGTTCATAGCTGACCCACATTCCTTTTTAATACATTTATATGAATATCTATAAGCTGCTCAGCCTCCAATTACTTTTTTATTGCTTCATAAGAAAAGCGCTATGTTCTGAATGACATATGCCCTATATTAAACTGCATTTTGTATTTTACAAGGAAAATTAATCCTCAAGGTATTAGTACAAAATTGCCACTATGACTTAAAAATATGACACCTACTGAGGAACAGCACTTTGTTAATGTGCAAAAAAAGTCCACTCTTAAAAAAAAAAAAGTTGGTTAAGACACAAAAGAGAATATCAACTAAATAAGATCTTCATGGCAAAAATTGTTTTTCCAAAGTTAATATATTAGTTCAAATCTTTTAATCCAGCTGTATAAAATTTAGGAAGTCCAACAATTATTTCTCAAAATTATTCTAGCTTTATTACTTTGAAGTAGTTAAATACAAGATCATTTTTACTACTTTTAGAAAAGTTCACACTATCTTGACCAAACAAATCCATCAATATGTATGACTTATACCATCCAGGAGATGTTATTTTAAATGTGTTTTATCATTATATGACATATGAGTATTTTATATCAAGTAGTACAAAAATTAACTACTGTCACACTATTTCATTCTACAGCTGAATCAAAACTATAAAACCATATGTATATGGAGACAAAATTTTCTATTTTCAAAATAATTACAAACATGCCATTCTATGTATAAATAATAACAGAAATATAACTTTATATTATATATTGAATTTAGTTATCATTTCTTTATATACAATTTAGTGAAAAAGTGAAAGTGTTAGTCACTCAGTCCTGCGCAGCCCTTTGTGAACCCACGGACTGCAGCCTACCAGATTCATCTGTTTATGGAATTCTCCAGGCAAGAATATTGAAGTTAGTAGGTAGCCATTCCCTTCTCCCTTCAATCCCCACCTCAGGGATTGAAGCCGTGTCTCTGGAATTGCAGGCAAATCTTTTACCTAAAGATTAAGACTCAAAATTGTAACATTAGTAATTTAAGTTAAAAAAAAATACTCGTATTACCACGTGATTAGATGTGCTAACCTTAAGGTAATCAAGCTATAAATTAGTTCAATATCAGTTTAGGATCAACTAAATATAAACTAAAAGTGAAGATTGTATTTTCTCCTATCTTCTAAAAGAACACGAATTAAACATAAATCTAGCAGGTAATTTACAAGTGCCCACAGAAAAAGCTCTGTGGTGTTTATTATAGAGCTATGTTTTCATTAAGTCTGAGGATTGTAGTGGATCCTTGTCTTATTTGGAAAGAACAAAATAAATTATATATGAATCAGTTCAGTTCAGTTCAGTCGCTCAGTTGTGTATGACTCTTTGCAGCCTCATGAACTGCAGCATGCTAGGCCTCCCTGTCCATCACCAACTCCCAGAGTTCACTCAGACTGATGTCCATCGAGTCGGTAATGCCTTCCAGCCACCTCATCCTCTGTCGTCCCATTCTCCTCCTGCCCCCAATCCCTCCCAGCATCAGAGTCTTTTCCAATGAGTCAACTCTTCCCATGAGGTGGCCAAAGTACAGGAATTTCAGCTTTAGCATCATTCCTTCCAAGAACACCCAAGGCTGATCTCCTTCAGAATGGACTTGTTGGATCTCCTTGCAGTCCAAGGGACTCTCAAGAGTCTTCTCCAATACCACAGTTCAAAAGCATCAATTTGTCGGCACTCAGCTTTCTTCACAGTCCAACTCTCACATCCATACATGACCACTGGAAAAACCATAGCCTTGACTAGATGGACCTTTGTTGGCAAAGTAATGTCTCTGCTTTTGAATATGGTCATAACTTTTCTTCCAAGGAGTAAGCATCTTTAAATTTCATGGCTGTAATCCCCATCTGCAGTGATTTTGGAGTCCCCAAAAATAAAGCCTGACACTGTTTCCACTGTTTCCCCATCTATTTGCCATGAAGTGATGGGACCAGATGCCATGATCTTAGTTTTCTGAATGTTGAGCTTTAAGCTAACTTTTTTACTCTCCTCTTTCACTTTCATCAAGAGGCTTTTAGTTCCTCTTCACTTTCTGCCGTAAGGGTGGTATCATCTGCATATCTGAGGTGATTGATATTCTCCCAGCAATCTTGATTCCAGCTTGTGCTTCTTCCAGCCCAGGGTTTCACTTAATGTACTCTGCATATAAGTTAAATAAGCAGGGTGACAATATACAGCCTTGACGTACTCCTGCCGGGGACCAGCCCCGGCTGATCCAGGGTATTCGAAGGAGAGACGGCGTAGGCGAGGATCAGGATACAATAGCTTCAATTAGATATTAATTAAAGATATAAAGAGTAATAGAATAAGGATAGCTCAGTAGGAAAATTCAGTGGAGAAAAGAGGCTGAGTAGCTTGGTTTATGCGGGAGACCAATAAAACTTCAAGACAAGAAGTTTGCACCACTTACGTAGGCCGCAGGCGTCCTTCCGTTCTCCCGAAGGAGAGGAGACACTGAGGCCTCCCCGGTCGGATCTTAGAAGCCCAGGCAAAATTAGTAAGCATGGTGGGTTCCGCGCTCCAGATGGAGACTCAGCCAGAGTGAGAGAGAGAGCGACATGGGGAGACCAGTATTTCGAGAAACTGATCCCAATTCTTTATTTTCCAGAGTCTGTTTTTATACACTGAGATGTTATACAAAAGTCACGTGGGGACAGCAGTCCTGACTTTTATCAAAGTCAGGTGCTTCATACAAATGTATACAGAGGTCTTAGGGGTGTTACATCATCTTCTGGCCAGGGGGGCCTGCTGACAATTTACGACCCTCTCCTTGTGACAGCGGTCAGTCAATCAGGACACTTATTTCTCCAGGGCTGATTATTCTCAAAACAGACGCCACCCAAATAAAGTTACATTCCTACAGGGTGAGGGTGTAGTGGATTTTAGTTAAGGAAAGAATTTACTTAGCCTAAGGTCTAACGTGATTAATATCAAAGGTTAATACTTATTTCTTCTACATATTCATTAATGTGTGTAAGGGCAGGGGATGTGGAGACTTAGCAACAAACATTGGCTCAACAAATGAAAAACCCTTCACCAACACAATTTCTAATTAGCCCATTATACTTATACTAATAGTTTTCTAACTTTTCTAAGGAACCTGTTTTTAGAAGGTTTAAAGCATCTCATGCCTCTCACAGTTGGGAGGCTGTGAGCAATCACATGTGGCCGGACAAGCCTGTCAGGCAGGCTAGAGAACCTTCAGAGGAGTTTGTAGGTTAAAACACTCTTATCACGCCCAGGAATTATTATTAACTGGAGCTCTAGGTTAACTCCTTCTCCGAAAGAGGTGGTGGGGGACAGCCCCCCGTAAAGTCAGAGGTGTAGGTAAGAGCACAAAGTAGTAAAGTAGGCAGGCTCTGGTTATGGGGGTAGACGCTCGGGGATTTCCAGGGGGACTCCTGAGGCTCGATCCCGCCTTTGCGTATGTCGAGCCTCCTTCCTCATGACCTTTGCCATGGGCGGAGTACCTCACTCTGGCCCCCAACATCTCCCCCTTTTTTATTTCTTAAAACAGCCAGATGCAGCTCAGTCGCGAGCCTCCAAATGCTCTGCCGAAGAATCCTGACAATACAAGGAAGAATGATTATGAGAAGTAGGATTACAGACTAGGGATATTAGACAGAATATTTTTTCCAGAAATAAAGTTAGAGAAGGTGTGAAAAAAGTCATTAGCTGCTCCAGTGGCGGTAAAATCCAGTTGAGAGTGTTCCAAGGTCTGTATTTGATTATGAAGTTTCCCTAAGTCCAGGCCAATATCAGAACTGTTCCAAACACCTGAGATATGATTTTTAATCTTTTCCCATTCATAATCTGTCTCGTTTACCTTCAAAGATGTCACGCATATCCACCTGTAATCAGCGTGGCACGTCAAAGCCATCTTTGCCTTTAAAGCCTGTAACTCAATCCCAATATGCATAATTGCTTCTTCTAAGGCGTCTACTCTCATCTCTAATTTCCTATCTATAGCTTCCTGTGTTGCTAGAGTTAAAGAAACAATTTTAGACATGGTATCAACATATTGGGCAGTATGCACTTGTTGAGTCAATGATATTGCTGCTGCAGTAACAGAAATAATTGTTGCTATCAAAGCTGATATTCCTAGGATAAGCAAGACCACAAACCGTCGTGATCGCATTAAATCCTGCAGTTGTTGTAACACAGTAAGACCATAGCTATCATATAGGCACCATAAGATAGGATGGGCATTGTAACACCACAAAGGAGCAAACATTACATTGAGGGTTTAAACAAGATGAAAGCATACATTGTTCACAAGTCACTACGTTAGGTCCACCTGAATAATTCATGCCTACATTAAGTTTGTTGGAGTCATTAGTAAAAAGGAAAACATAAGGCAAGGGTGGATAAGCTAAAACAGAATAAGTAGAATTATTTTCTGGTTGGAGTTCACGCTGCAGCTGCCCTGTCAGTCTCGCCGGGATCTCGATGTTTATCTTGTCTCCGTTGCCGCCGGGCTCCTCTTTTGTGATCGAAGCAATGGGGGAACTGGATGTCTGGGGGTCTGCAACATGGAGAATCAACCTGTCCCGGATCTAAATTGGAGAATTTGCATCCTGTGGAAAAATACAAGCACATCCTCGACCGCTAGTTAATAATGGGTCAGGACCCTTTCATTGTCCTGAGAGGAGGTCCTTCCATTTAACTAATGGTTTTGCATTTAATTGCTCCAGGCATCAATGACGAAGCATTGCAGTAGTTCCAGCCAGATCAGCATTTAGAATATTTATTACGAAAAGAGCATGTTGCAAGATTTGATGGGGAGAACTATACTTAAACTCCCCTTCTTTTAATTTTTGAATTTGAAGCTTTAATGTTTGATGTGCTCTTTCCACAATGGCTTGTCCCCGGGGATTGTAAGGGATGCTTGTATTGTGTTTAATTTGAAACTGTAAACAAAATTCCTGAAAAGACTTAGAAATGTAAGCAGGAGCATTGTCAGTTTTCAGAGCTTTTGGTAGGCCCAAATATGAAAAACAAGTAAAGAGATGTTGTATAACATCTTTAACTGCCTCTCCGGTACGAGAAGTTGCAATAAAGACATGAGAAAAGGTATAACAAAGGACAGTTTTCCAAATGAAGAGACATGAGTTACATCCATTTACCAGAGTATGTTAGGTTTGAGACCGCGAGGGTTAACTCCCATAGGTAGACTATATTATAAACAGTGGGGCAATATAAGCAAGAACGCACAATCTCCCTAGCAGTTTCTCTGGGAATTTGGAATTGATATCTTAAGGCAGTAGCATATTGATGATAAAGTAAGTGAGTGAGAGGCTCTGGCCTCCTCAATCACAGTAGCCACTGTATTTCTGGTTAACAAGTTAGCCAAATCATTAAAGGCATTTAAAGGGCCAGGCAATCCAGAATGAGCCCGAATGTGTCCAGTGAAAAATATTTTATTTCTTTTCCAAATTTGTTGCTGTAAATTACTTAACAAATGAAATATGGTAGTTTTATTTTCAGGCAAAACTGCAGTTTCAATGTGTGGAAACAACCTGACAATATACTGAGAATCAGAATGAAGGTTAAATTCTTCATCTGCAAACATAGCAAAAGCCTTTATGACTGTTGTTATTTCAGCGCTTTAAGCTGAAGTTTTCTGTGTTTCTAAACTTTTTGGTGATTTTTAGTAACTATGGAGGCTTTACCGTTTGCTGACCCATCAGTAAAAACTATTTGAGTATTTGGAACAGGAGATTGTTTACATCTGACAGGGAAAATAACTGGATGTCTGGATATAAAATTTAGCAAAACATGTGAAGGTAAATGATGCAGAATTTGACCACAATAATTTCCTATGGCAATCTGCCAGTCCTCATCAAACATTAGAAGAGCATCAAGTTGTTCCTTATTATATGGAATTACAATTTCTGATGGCTCTTTACCAAATAATTTAATGCTCTGCTTTTTTCCTTTAATATCAAAGTAGCTATCAATCCCGGATAAGAAGCCACTACCTTTTTAGTTTGAGCGGGAAGATGGACCCACTCTAGGGGGCCGTTTTGCCATAAAACCAATTTTTTGTCTGGCTACCCCAATTACACCTATGGGGGTTTTATGGTAAAGGAATTGTCAAGCAGTTGTCAATTTAATTTTTTAAATTTTTAAAATTTACATTTTAACAACATAAATTTTGGGATATGTTAATTTAGGTGTAATGTTTAGTTTAGGTCTCTGTATAAATTTAAATAATAAATGCATAACCTCCTTATCTCATTTTGGTATACAGGTATATCTAAATGCAAAATGTATTTATATATGTATTTATACATGGCAACAAGTATAAACTTATTGACATAATCAATATACTTGAATTAATCTTTATAATATGTTAATTAATATATATTACAGCAATACAACACGTACACAGCTAATACCAGCCAACACAAACCAATGTACTGCAATAATACATGTCACACATGTATAATTATACAGTATATAGAGCATATATCATCACAGCACATCAAACCATACCAATTAATATCAGCCACACACATTATACTACTGCAATATATATTTGATTATACAGTATATATATAATATGCATATACAGTATACATACTAATTTATATACAGATTAATTAAGTATAGATCCATAAATAGAATTAGGTATACCTCTATTATATTTTATTTATACCCATACCTAATTAGGCGAACTGCAATTAGGCAAATATATTTATATTATGTATTTATAATAATATATATAGTATTATTAATTGTACTGCCTGTTGATCACTAAGAAATTGAGAAAACCCTTCTCTGAGTATCTCCTATTTGAGATAGCACGTCCCTCCCCCATAGGGTAAAGGGGAGCGTAGGAACTACGTAGGGTTGGAAAGTTCCACAGGTACCCTCAAACTGCCAATCTAACATTTTTGAACTTTTAACTACTGTGGGGGCTTGAGGGCAAATGAAACAAAATTTGATCCCTGAAATCTATCAGGGCAACTTGCCAATCATCACTACTTTGTAAAAGACTTGCAGTTGATCCTTATTGAATGGAATTACTATATTTGCTACTTTTTTTTTCTAAAAAGTTCCATGCTTCTTTTTTCCTCCTTTTATAATTAATTGTGCCACCAAGCTGGGATAAGATAAAACTATTTTTCTTGGGGTCACTGGTAGATGGAACCAATGGGCCTTTTTGTCACAAGCATCCTGTAGGTGTATGTTTTATGGCAAGAATAATTTAATCTCATCTTTTGGTAATATTAATCCTAATTAACTGACCATTTAAAGTCTCATACACTTCAACAAGAGCTAACTCTGTCTCATTAGTCAACTTTCTCTCAGAACTGGAATTAGGATCAATTTTTAAGCAATCAAATAAAGGCTTTAAATCTGCAGTAGTCAGTTTTAAATGAGGGCGTATCCAATTAATGTCCCCTAATAATTTTTGGAAATCATTTAAAGTTAGTAAACAATCTCTCCACAGCTTCAAAGGGGCATTATCAGTTTTTAAAACTTTTGGCACACCTAAATATGAGAAGCAAGTAAAGAGGTGTTGCACAACATGTTTATAAGCTTCTCCAGTTAGTTTTGTAAACCAAATCTGGTCTATAGCTTTTTAGATGACAAGCAACCATGTAATCTTTGCTTGAATACTTCCAGCAACAGGGAACTCACTACTCTTCAAGGTTTTAAACTCTCCCTCACCTTTTTTTTTTTTTTTTTCTACAGCATTCTCAGCCCGCATATCACTTTCTCTAATCTCACCAACTCATTTTTAGTAGTATGTGTGGGCCAGGAACTGGGCCAGTCTTTTCCAGCAATGTTAAGAGACGTCTGTTCTTGTGTCTAATAGCCCTGACATTTTATTTTCTTGAATTAAAAGATCTTTTAAAGGCCTTGGAGCTGTAATTCCCTGCACCCAAAAAGCTAGATCACTAAATCTAAATGCTCTGTGGCTCTTAGCTTGAGAAGTCAAGGTTTTTTCCTGTCTGATACTAAGGTAAAAGCAAAAGCTGTGTTATTCTTTGACCTTTATTAATTTGCACAGTTTTAGTAGGCGGTGAGGTCAAAACTTTAATTTCTCAATATAATCAGAATCTACTACACCATACACCACCAAAATTTCTTGAAAGCGAGCTACACCCTAGCACAAGTCCTACAATGCCCTCAGGCAGGGGGCCAGCCACTCCCATTGGAATCGGAGCAACCTCGTCAAGGGTTAATATTGTTGCTAAATCCCCTTACCGTTTGGCTTTTCTCTTAGCCTGGGTGAGACCCCCCTGAGGGGGTTTTCTCCAAGGAGCACGCTGCATATTGTGCATGCAGTCTGTTTTAAAAGCTCCACTGTTTAAAAAACTTTTTATCTTTTTCAGGCTTAGGCAACACTTTGAGAGGCTTTGGGGGCAAAGTGGGGAACTCTTGGGCCCTGGAAGGCGCAAACGGAGGCGGCGGCTATCGCCCCAAATCAGAAAGTGGTGGATAAGTTTTTTTTTTAAAGTTTGCGCAGAGGGGGAGGTAGCTCGCCAGGGCGTCTGGCCACAGTGTCCTGTAAGTCCTCTCCTCTCTCCTCTGCTGATTTTTTCTTCCTTCTTCTCTTTAAATCTTTCTCAAGTTTTCTTTCCCTCACTCTATCTTTTTTCCTTCCTCTTCTCTTCTCTTTTACTTTCTATCATTTCCTTCTTGTTTCCCTCTTTCATTCTCCCTTCTTCCTTCTTACTACCTTCTCTTTCTTTCGTTTCTTTTCCTTTACCCTCTTTCTCTCTAACTTTTTCTTTCCTCCTCCCTCTCTTTCTCTCTGTATCTCTTTTTCTAACTTCCTTTTTTCCTTTTTCTATCTTGCTGCATTCCCTGATTCCTTCCTCCTCCGTTCCTCTCTCCTTTTCACTCTTTAGTTCTTTTTCTATCTTTAGATCTTTCTCTATTTTCTTTCCTTTTTTCTTTTTCACTTTTTTTCTTTTTTCTTTTTATTTTTCTCTCTTTTTTTGCTTGGGTGAGGCCCCCCCAGAGGGGGTTTTCTGCAAGGAGCAGGCTCTGTATATTGTGTATTCTTTAAAAGCTCCTTTGTTTAAGAGAAATCTTTTTTATCTTTTTCAGCTTTAGGCAATGCTCTGGGAGACTTTGGATGTACACTGGGGAATTCCTAGGCCCTGGGAGGTGCAAGCGGAGGTGGAGTAGTCGCCTTAAATCAGAAATTGTTGGATAAATTTTTAAAGGTTTGTGTAGAGGGAGAGGGGGCTCGCCAGGGCGCCCGGCCGCAGCGTCCTGTAAGCCCTCTCACTCCTCGGGAGGTAGAGCACAGTGTCCCTCCTCTTCCTTGTCAATGGCAGAAAATATGATCTGCACAGAAGGTGGAGACCCACTACCATCCACCGCTATAGCCTCTCCCATAGGTCACCCCACAGCCTCATGACGAGGATCCAGAACATTTTTAATCATATTTATAGGATAAGTGTTTAGTTGTTTTTTTTCACCTTCACCCAAGTATCTAAATTAACAGTAGCTTCTTTAACAGTTTCGGATTACTTGTATAAAGAGTTGCCATTCTTAGTTTCAGTGTTATCCATGTCAGAAAATTAAGTATAGTAAAAGATTTTGCTTTAAGCTATCAAAAGATCAGGCTTTTCTTTGGCCTTTTAACTTCAGAAACCATTTTTTCTCTCTAACTCTTTAACACTTTCAACACTTCCCACTCCTCTCGCCCTGTCTATCCTACAGGGGGGTCCGCGGCACCCTCGAGTGGGGTCCTAGCCGTCCCGAACACTGGAAGAACAATAGGGCTGATGACCCAGATTGTTCCGAGGGAGGAGCAGTAGGGCTGGTGACCCAAACTGCTCCGTGGGGGAACAAGAGGGCTGATAACCCAGTTGTTCCGAGAACGGGGAGCAATAGGGCTGATGGCTCTGATTGCTTTGGGGAGCTTACCTTCGAAAATCCCTGTCTCGGGCGCCACCTGCCGGGGACCAGCCCCGGCTGATCCAGGGTATTCGAAGGAGAGACGGCGTAGGCGAGGATCAGGATACAATAGCTTCAATTAGATATTAATTAAAGATATAAAGAGTAATAGAATAAGGATAGCTCAGTAGGAAAATTCAGTGGAGAAAAGAGGCTGAGTAGCTTGGTTTACGCGGGAGACCAATAAAACTTCAAGACAAGAAGTTTGCACCACTTACGTAGGCCGCAGGCGTCCTTCCGTTCTCCCGAAGGAGAGGAGACACTGAGGCCTCCCCGGTCGGATCTTAGAAGCCCAGGCAAAATTAGTAAGCATGGTGGGTTCCGCGCTCCAGATGGAGACTCAGCCAGAGTGAGAGAGAGAGCGACATGGGGAGACCAGTATTTCGAGAAACTGATCCCAATTCTTTATTTTCCAGAGTCTGTTTTTATACACTGAGATGTTATACAAAAGTCACGTGGGGACAGCAGTCCTGACTTTTATCAAAGTCAGGTGCTTCATACAAATGTATACAGAGGTCTTAGGGGTGTTACATCATCTTCTGGCCAGGGGGGCCTGCTGACAATTTACGACCCTCTCCTTGTGACAGCGGTCAGTCAATCAGGACACTTATTTCTCCAGGGCTGATTATTCTCAAAACAGACGCCACCCAAATAAAGTTACATTCCTACAGGGTGAGGGTGTAGTGGATTTTAGTTAAGGAAAGAATTTACTTAGCCTAAGGTCTAACGTGATTAATATCAAAGGTTAATACTTATTTCTTCTACATATTCATTAATGTGTGTAAGGGCAGGGGATGTGGAGACTTAGCAACAAACATTGGCTCAACAAATGAAAAACCCTTCACCAACACAATTTCTAATTAGCCCATTATACTTATACTAATAGTTTTCTAACTTTTCTAAGGAACCTGTTTTTAGAAGGTTTAAAGCATCTCATGCCTCTCACAGTTGGGAGGCTGTGAGCAATCACATGTGGCCGGACAAGCCTGTCAGGCAGGCTAGAGAACCTTCAGAGGAGTTTGTAGGTTAAAACACTCTTATCACGCCCAGGAATTATTATTAACTGGAGCTCTAGGTTAACTCCTTCTCCGAAAGAGGTGGTGGGGGACAGCCCCCCGTAAAGTCAGAGGTGTAGGTAAGAGCACAAAGTAGTAAAGTAGGCAGGCTCTGGTTATGGGGGTAGACGCTCGGGGATTTCCAGGGGGACTCCTGAGGCTCGATCCCGCCTTTGCGTATGTCGAGCCTCCTTCCTCATGACCTTTGCCATGGGCGGAGTACCTCACTCTGGCCCCCAACATACTCCTTTTCCTATTTGGAACCAGTCTGTTGGTCCATGTCCAGTTCTAACTGTTGCTTCCTGACCTGCATACAGGTTTCTCAGTAATTTTTTCAAATATGAACTTTAAGAAAGGAACTTCAAGTATTTCAATATGATAATATAGTTGTACAAATTATCATATAATATATATAATATATTAATATATTATAATAATATATAATATAACATATAATAATTATAATAATATATAATAACTATCATTCCCTTAATGGCTTTCCTGGTGGCTCAGATGTTAAAGAATTTGACTGAAATGCAAGAGACCTGGTTTCAATCCCTGGGTCAGGAAGATATCCTGGAGCAGGAAATAGCAACCCACTCCACATTCTTGCCTAGAGAATTCCATGGACAAAAATGCTTGATGGGCTACAGTCATGGGGTCACAAAGAGTCAGACATGACTGACCAAATAACATCATTCCCTAATTTCCTATAGAAGCCACTCCTGGGGCCAGCAATCTACATTATTTATATAATTTGCTGGTACCAAGTGGGCATATAGACCGTGTTGCCTAAAAATTAGGGCTGTGTGTTTTAAGAAACCTGGAGGTTCACTGGACACAGACCGAAGGCTGTTTCTACTCCACTGGTCTGAAATGACTTCTCAGAAAGCATCTGTCAAAAAAATTCAAAGAGGCAGAACACATTTTTGCTTAGCTCATCTTTTTGGATCCAGACATTTAAGGAAATCATTCTGAGGTCACTGATTGACTAAAAAGATAATGAAACAGGGATTTGAGGGACCACACACAATAAGAGTACCTCTGCAAAAAACATATTCTTTCAAAAAAAAGTCTTTGCAAAAATGTTTTGAAAATGTCACTAAACAAATGGATGACTACAGTTCTCAACAAAACAACAACAAACACTGGGAAGGAGAGAATCTGATTTCCATATTTATTAGATTGCAATCTCTACTATGTTCAGTTCTCTACAATTACAACTACAACACAAAATGACAGTGCACACAAAAGAAAACAAAAGAATAAAAAGAAGGAACATTACGAGAGCTTAAGAGACTTATGGAACACCATCAAGGTATCAACATACACATTATGTGAGCTTCAGAAGGAGAAGAAGAAAGGGGGAAAGACACTAGAGACATGATGATCTTAAACTCCATGTTGAAAGTCAAAGCCAAAGAGAGTATCTTAAGGTAGCAAGAGAGAAATGACATACAAGGTGTATCAATCAGGGTTATCCAGAGGAAAAGAACGAATAGGATATAGGAAATGTATAGATAGATTTTTGAAGATGATTTATGATAAGATTGTGGGACTGGCATGTCCAAAATTGTAGGGCAGGCTGGCAGCCTGGAAATTCAGATAAGAATCAAATAACCCTACCAAAAATTGTACAAAGACTAGAACAGACATTTCTCAAGTAAGATATACAAAAGACTAACAAGGACATGGAAACATATTCAACATCATGGATTATTAAGAAGTATAATTCAAAACCACAATTAGATATCAATTCACCCTCATAGAATGGCTACAGTAAAAATAAAGGAAAATAGAGGAAAATAGCAAGTGGTAATATGTCTACACATTTAACCCTCTCACTTAGAACAATAATTATCACACCTCACTCTGTTCCTATTCAGATCCCACTCAATTCATGGATTTTCAACCTCCATTGTTCTGTGACTCTGAAGTTATTTCATTGACAAATTATCTGACTAATCTTGGGATTTATGATTCTTGTATCTGGACACTATACCTGATCAAAACAACCTGCAATCTGTGCATAATCCAGCCACTTAACCACAAGAACCCTTAGATCTCACTAATCTGTCTTCCTGTGAACATTAGTCACTGATGACAATGTACTCATCTCATTATTGGTTCTTTTGAATGGACTCTCCCATCATCGTAGTGGCTTATTCTGTTCTTCACCCATGCAGTGGCATAGAAAGACACTCCATATGAATAGCCATTCTGTGTTGCCCATGAATTATCAGCAAGCATTACAAAGAAGAATCAGGCTGTTACTCATTAGCAATGAGTTAGCAGGTATATGGACAATATACTGTGGAGAAATATACTTTGGCTGAGACAAAACTGTGTGCCCTTTGGTTTCTGGACTCCAATAGAGAACCATTCCTCTGCAGCTCTTTCATTTTATAAAACAAGCTTGGGGGTAGTTTTTGGGTCATGGGAGATACTTCTTTTGGGTTAAGGCACCAAGTAGTCTGAGATGGGAAATATTCAAAACAAAGAAAACAATTTTGATGCCATGGGAAGTTGAGTCTATGTGGGAATTTTAAGTAGGGAATTGAAGAATTTTCTTTGCAGACAAACAGAAAGATGTTTCAGTAATCAATTATATTTTTTTCAAATATTCCATTGAAATATTCTATTAATTTAGCTTACTATTATATGATGGAATTATAAACTATAAGAATAAATCAAATTTGTATTACTTTTTAACTTTAGAGATTTTACAAGTTATATAAATATCCACAATTTAATAAAATATTATAGACACTGGGAAGGCACATTTAAAATAAGGAGAATGAATTAAATTTCTATAACTTTTGAGTCAGAGTATAATTGAATATACTTCTATTTTATCAACTTAAACTGAGGCTTTGTTCACAGGGTCTCCAGCTTTTCACTAACTGTTTTTGCTCAATTAATGGAAAAACAGAATTATAATGCAATAACTATAAATTCTTTTAATTTTTGTACCATTTAAATGGTTGAATGGATATTTATTTATTTCTGTTGTTGCATAAAGGGAGTGCTTTTGATCAAATACTGTGATTCCTTCATGTTAATTATAACAGTCATACAATAAAACATCTAATTTAGAGGTCAAGAACCTAAGTCCTACTCAAATATGGAATAATCTGAATAGCTATCCTCCAGAGATAAGTTGCACCCCACTCCAGTACTCTTGCCTGGAAAATCCCATGGATGGAGGAGTCTAGTAGGCTGCAGTCCATGGGGTCGCTGAGGGTCGGACACGACTGTGCGACTTCACTTTTACTTTTCACTTTCATGCATTGGAGAAGGAAATGGCAACCCACTCCAATGTTCTTGCCTGGAGAATCCCAGGGATGGGGGAGCCTGGTGGGTTGCGGTCTATGGGGTCACACACAGTCGGACACGACTGAAGTGACTTAGCAGCAGCAGCAGCAGAGACAAGTTGAAAACAAATCCAGTTTCCAACTGTAACTCTAATACTCTTCTCTTGAATAATTTCCTACATCTCTAAATTTTGTCTTTTAGACTGGTTACATGACTTTCATTCTACTGTATTATTAACAGATATCTGGAGACACAGAACCAATAGGATGTGTTTACAGGCAGAGAGAGAAACTTAAGAAATAGCTCAGGTGACTGTGAAAGCTATCTCTTCCAAAATCTGCCAGGGAGACCAACAGGCTGGAGACACAGGCAAGATTTAATGTTATATCTTGAGTCCAATGGCAATCTGAGGACAGAATTCCCTCTTCCTTGAAGGATCTCAGTCTGTTTTCTCTTAAGGCCTTCAACTATTTGGAGGAGACCTACTCACATAATGGAGGGTACTTGGCTTTATTCAAAGTTGACTGATGTAATGTTAATATCATCTTAAAAATTCCTTCACAATAATATCCAATCTGGTATTCAACCAAATGTTTTGGTTACCATGGCCCAGCCAAGCTGACCCATACAATTAACTATCAAATGTATCTAATAATAAAGTAGACCAGTGCATTCCTGATTTTCTTTTCTGTACCTTTACTATGCAGAGTTTAATGGAGATTCATAAGCCTACACATAACCCAGTTAGTGTTGATGGCGCTTTTGGTTGTATATGCTAAAAGTAAGTCAAAGAACAACAGAAGCCACTGATGGCAAACATGTCTGATGTAAAGGAGACGAAAAAGAAAGAAAAAAAAAAAAAAAAAGGAAATTACTAGAAAGGAAGAATTGCTGGAATATGAGAGGTGCATGCTGCAGGCTCAGTCACTAACTCATGTCTGATTTTGCGACCCCATGGACTGCAGCCAGCTGTGCACCTCTGCTCATTTTAGTGAATCAAACTGAGTCAACAATTTTTGGTCTTAGATAAAGTATGCACTATCAACTTTTGTCTTTCCTTCTTTTTTGTACTTTTGTGATATTTACATTTTCCTAGCGTAGATATAACCTTCAAGTCTTTGTAGACTTTTTTTTAGATGCATAAAGGGTTGATGTCAACTGAATTAAAAGTTTAGTGCTTAGGTATTTCTGTACTTTAATAACCATATCAACTTTAAACAGATACTACCATCTGTTCTTAAAGCCTCCAGGAAAATTTAAACTAGGTTTAAGCTATAAACAGAGGATGACTTATTTCTCAGTAAGGAGAAGAGTAAACTAATGATGTGGGTAAAATGATTTAGAATAACTTGCCAATTGAATGACTGTCAATCAAAATTGTTTATAGAGATTCCACAATGTGAAAAATTTTAGTTTCTATGTTCAGTCATTTTAAATATTTTGCCTTTAGACTTGAATGTTCTCAAAAATCTTCACTTTCCATGTACTTATATGGTACACAAAATAGGGAAAAATAATAGCAGGCAAGAAGAAGACATGATATCCAGTAAAAAGGCAATATAATCTGAAAGAGAAATGAAGGAATGATTTAGAAAAAATATTAAAAGCATAGAAATCAACCTATGAAAACAACAGAAAAGCATCATAGTCAAGAAGAAAAGACAAAAAATAGAATATCTGTTTCTTCAAAATTCTATCAAATAATTAGAGATAAATTAGAAATAAGTATATATAGTGTACATGACCACATAGGGCATGATTCACTACAAAACAATCATTGTATTAAAAAAACAAGTGTAATATTACTTCACTTGACTTGGTAGTAAACAATGCATTTAAAATTACAATAAAATCATAAATATTGATATAATAAAAAAAAGCTCATAAGGTTATGTGGGAAGAACAGAGGAAAGCAAAATGTTTATGTTTTTGCTGAGGCATGTAGAAGAGACTAAAATATAAAACCGACTATTTAAATTTACTTTGGAGGGATTCAATAGATACTATCATAAAACATAATTGTGTAAATAAGTTGGTTAAAAAGAGTTAAATAAGAGAAGGAAGGGAAGTAGAGATATCAAAGGACACCTCTCTTTCCTACAAGTCTAGTATGAGAGTTGTGAATTTCCTCCAGTCAGTTCTGCATATTCAGTTTTAGAGTTCCAGAAGTTCTGTTTGAAATGACAAATGGGCAATGCCCTTCAATTAAGTTTTTTATCACCCCAAGTCAATCATTTCCAACTTGGCTCTACTTTTTATGTAAATCCCACTATCTTAATGGCTATGATTACATTAAGTTCTCTAGAATGTTGGCTGTATGGTGCAAGTAAATTGTGGTCTTGAAGGTGAGTTACAGTTGAAGCTTTTCCAATAACCCGTCTCTTAATTAACCCATTGGTAATTAGAGGAACAGTCTTTAGAATATTTTCAGGTGTGTTGCAAATCATTCTGTCTTTAGAGGTCTGGATAAGAATAAAGGCAAAACTTCAGATTTGAGATTTGCATCTTCCCTTCCCTAACCTAGTTGGTAACTTTATCAGACATCGTGTATTTTCAATACACATTTATGCTCTCTTCATTTAAGATTTATCTGACATTTTAACCTTATCTGGTATTGAAAGCTAATAATCTGTTCATAGCAGATTTTTAACTCTATTTTCCTTCTGTAAATATATAATGTACTTATATATATATATATATGTATATATATATATATATATATATATATATATATATCAGTTCAGTTCAGTCGCTCAGTCGTGTCTGACTCTTTGTGATCCCATGAATCGCAGCACACCAGGCCTCCCTGTCCATCACCATCTCCCGGGGTTTACTCAAACTCATGTCCATCGAGTCGGTGATGCCATCCAGCCATCTCATATAATCATTATATATGAAATTTATATTTATAAATGTAACTGTTGGTGTTGTTCAGTCACTAAATCATGTCTGACTCTTTGCAACCCCATGGACTGCAGCATGCCATGCTTCCCTGTCCTCCACTATCTCCCAGATTTTGCTCAAATCCATGACCATTGAGTCTATGATGCCATCCAAACATCTTATCCTCCACTGCCCTTTTCTCCTTTTGCATTCAAACTTTTCCAGCATCAGAGTCTTTCCTAATGAGTCTATATTATATGCATACAAGAGTTTTGAGATATTGGGATAATAGAAGTTTATATATTCAATGGTGCTTTATTATATTTATTTCTAAATTTTAATAGGTATCAAATAATTGTTCCTTAAATTTTATACTGAAATTTTTCTCTGACAAAAATAAGTAATTATTAATTTAAGACAACTTTAATAGCTGTAGCCAACAAACAATCATTTGCTGCCAAGTTCATTTGGCTATAATGAATTTGACTTGTTGCCCTCCTTAAGATTAATATTATGTTTACAACTTTAAGTTAGGAAATATACACTATTTCCAACTTTCCAAATATCAGATTTTATTGCTTGATACAATGATTATCCCCTAGATGGGGGTATGGTTTTATTTTAATAATTCAGGCTATGGAAAGCCTCTTGGCTCATCCCTTTTAGAGCAAAAAAATTTTCTCTCAAAATTTTAGTGAACCACATCAAAATACAGTGTATTTTTAAGTTTCATACAGACCAGCAAGTATGAAAAGGGAAAATGGAAATGGGAAACATGACCAAATATTTTACCCAACATGTTTCAATGTAATAATTATCCTCTCACAAAAGGAAAAGCCTTACATTTTCACTTGATAACATATCAGAGTACTGAATTTACTCACATTCTTATCTTGCTGACTATACTTGAATGTTTATGGAAATTCTTGCCTAAATAGCAGGAGAGGGTCCTTTTTCAATGTCAGACAACAAATTGGATTCATTTTATGATTGAAAGATTCGGACTTCAATAAGACAGATATAATTGATATGATTTGTATAAAATTTTGTTTTCTCCTTTACCATTTAACCCAAGATTGTGGTCTCTCAGACATCTGCTTATTCTTTTACTTCTTTAGTTGCTTCACATATTTGAATACTGATAATCATTTCTGTTAAGAATTGCAGACAAATAAGGATTCAATCATTGTGGTATTCCACAAATATGTCCTTTCTACTTTGATTGGTAAAAGCAAAATAAGTAACTAAGTAAGTTTTAGTCACGCAGTCGTGCCCGACTCTGTAACCCCGTGGACTGTAGCCCGCCAGACTCCTCTGTGCATGGATTCTCCAGGCAAGAATACTGGAGTTGGTTGTCATTCCCTTCTCCAGGGGATCTTCCCAACCCAGGGGTCAAACCCAAGTCCTCTGCATTGTAGGTGGATTCTTTACAGCCTGAGCCACCACGGCAGCCCAAAAGCAAAATAAGTACTTACAAAACAGAAAAACATTTCACAGACTTAGAGAATGAACTTATGGCTGCCAGCAGGGAGGAATAGGGGGAAGAGTAGTTAGGGACTTTTAGCTGGGCATGTACACACTGCTATATTAAACTGGATTACCAACAAAGACCTACAGTACAGCCTATGAAACACTGCTCAGTGCTATGAGGCAATCTAGATGGGAGGGGAGTTTGGGGGAGAAGATTCATGTATACGTATGGCTGACTCCCTTCAGTGTTCACCTGAAACCATCACAACATTGTTAATTGGCTATACCCTAATACAAAATTAAAAAAAATTTAAAAACAGGCAAAATAACTCAGTATATTTAACAAAAAAAATTATTCAGATTGACATAAATGGTAACATTTAATGAGAATGTTGTCAACTACAAATTGGCACTTGCCTGTCAACTGTGAATTGGCACTTGCCAAGACAACAATAGCAACAAAGGCATTTGCCATCTGCCTCTGCGGAGATTGAACCCTATGCTGCTGCAGCTGATGACCTTTGACACCCACTGAGGGTAATTCAGGGTAAAGGATGTCACTCTGTGCTCCAGGGAAACTGGTAGAACAGGTCTTAGATAGATATTTTCCAGAACTGATTTCATGATCCCAATCTTTGCATCTCTTCATATCTACAAAAGCACTAAATCCCTTTGTGGTGACATCAGCTCCTCAGGACGAGCAGAAAACCTCTTGTAAAGTAAATGCTTGATTGCACTGAACTCTCCCTTCACCAAAATCTTTTATATTGACCTTCCTCCAGTATCCTTTTGGAGCAGTCTCTCAGAGCTATCTGAGGTGCTGTCTCCTGGGCTGCAGTCCTCATTTTGGCCCAAATAAAACTTAACTCACAACTCTCACATTATGTATCTTTTTAGTCAACATTGTGCATGCAGTAGATATTAGTGTACTCTCACATCTTGCTATCATTCCCCCTGATTCTTGATTGCCACTCATTTTTTGGATCTGGTTTAGCTTTCTAATATATCTGTGGTTGAAAACAGGTTCATTAAAAAACAAATAAACTACTAGTTAATCTAAGAAACCCCTAACATAGTCTTTTTGTAAATCAGTCTTGAAATGAATGTGATCTTGGGGATAGTCATATCATTTTTTAATGTAAGATGATTATCATCTTGGGAGACAGTATCTCAGACTTTTTCTTCCACACCAGTCAGCAGCAGGAATGACAAATTATATACTAGCAAAGGGTATCTGGAATACATGTGAAATATGCATATAAATATTATAGTAATATAATTTACATATATATTTCATTAGAATTTCATGCACAAGCAGAGTCCTAATGAAGGGACTCCATAATGGACTTCAGGCTCAGATAAAATACCTAAGGAGCAAGGAAAATATCTCAATGATGTAGGACTGTATGCTGAGAGGAATGAAAGGAGGGTAGCCCTATTTTTGGTATCAGGCTTGGTGTATTAATCAAGGAATTGCTTTTATCTGTTTGATATGTACATAACTCACTTTAATTAGATACTTGAGACAGCATCATGAAACATTCTCGCTAGAAATATTTCAGAATTCTGAATATACCCTAATGAGTGCTAATAGGTTTGAAAATATATCTCACCTCTTGCAGCTTTATCACTGCATAGATAACCGGCAGGGGTATATGTGTGTTAATACTTTTGACACTCATGGTTTTCGTCCCTGAAAATATTCTTCCATAAAAGTAGAAGTTCAAATGTTCTTGAGCTAATTAGCATGATATTTTAACAGTGAAATTCAAACTCTTATAAGACTGCATATTATAAAGCATACTATTGGGTTTTTATATTTTTCCAGATTCATTAAGATATTATTGAAATATAACATTTTGTAAATTTAAGGTGCACAATATGTTGATTTGATAAACATATAGTGTGGACAGACTTTTAAAAACTGGTTTTGGAGCATTTCTGAATTTGAAAAGTTTAGGGCAGAGGTGAATACACAGAACATGCATAATTCAGTTAAAGTAATACAAATACAGCTGAGCCATGAGATTTTAGGGGGGGCAAGTTTAAAGTAAAATTGTTAGCAAGAAATAGTCACATAGATATAAGAAATATTGCCAACTAGGAACTATAAACTATATTTATTAAAAATAACTAATTCTGAAAATTAAACAATTTCTATAATCATAACTGGAATGGGTTAAGGCTAACTTGATATATGAGTATTGTATATTCCTAACTAGTTAATGATTAAAGCTTTATTAACTCCTAAATAATAATTGGTCAAACTATTTCTAATTTCCAAATAATTTCTAAGTAGTTAATTCATGTATTAATCAATTTATTGATGCAAAATCAATATATTAAGTCATTTAAATTTTCTAGACTCTTGAATTTCTTTTTCTATGTAGTCATATGGTTTAAGTCATTTTAAAATGTGACATAGAATTTAAACATCTTAAAATATAATTGATGATTGGCTTCCTAATTTTCCTACAAGATAAATACATTCTAGGCTATTAATTATGTGCAGCAGTAAGTTTTTGGAATTGTGCATTGTCACATATCAAAAGTTAAGAAATGAGTTCACTGAAGAATTGATGCTTTTCAACTATGGTGTTGGAGAAGACTCTTGAGAGTCTGCAAGGAGATCAAACCAGTCAATCATAAAGGAAATCAGTCCTGAATATTCATTGGAAAGACTGATGCTGAAGCTGAAGCTCCATTACTTTGGCCACCTGTTGTGAAGAACTGACTCATTGGAAAATACCCCAATGCTGGGAAAGATTGAAGGCAGGAGGAGAAAGGGATGACAGAGGATGAGATGGTTGGATGGCATCACTGACTTGATGGACATGAGTTTGAGCAAGCTCTGGGAATTGGTGATGGACAGGGAGGCCTGGCGTGCTGCAGTCCATGGGGTTGCAAAGAGTCGGAGGCTACTGAGCGACTAAACTGACTGAACTGATTGTCACATATCAAAAATTAAGAAATCAGTTCACTTGGGGAAAGAGAAATCTTTAAAGCCCATTCAACAAATAAAAAGCCTTCCCAGGTGGAGCTAGTCATGAAGAAACAGCCTTCCAAGGCAGTAGACCCAAGAGACGCAGGTTCAATCTCTGGGTTGGGAAGATACTCTTGAGTAAGAAATGGCAGTCTACTCTGGTATCCTTACCTAGAAAAGTCCATGGACATAGGAGCCTAGAGGGCTACAGTCCATGGGACCAGAAAATGCCGGGGACAACTGAAGCAACTGAGCGTGCACATAACAAGTAAAAGATACAGATTCTCAACTTTCCCAGTACTTGCATAAGAACTGTCAGCGTTCAGGCTGCTTAATGAACATCGAGTATATGTACATGTCTTAGTAAATGAGCTTTTTTCAATATTGCTATAATGGCATATTCGAATATTGAAAGTCAATTATGAATGTGAGTTTATCCATGAAATTCTATTAGATGATCTGTACTAGCATTCTCTGGATTTAAGTTCCAGAAACAAAAAAAACCAGATGTCTGGCATTAGCTGGCCTCCGGTCCTAGAAATCTTGGTGAAGGGGACACTGTGGCCCTCTTACCATGATGTGGAAGCCCCAGAACAAATGGAAAATAGGCTGTCCACGTGCCCATTGTGAGAAGAGGAAGACAAGTTTCCTTCAACTAATGTTGCCCAGATAACTCAAATTAAGAGCACAGAACTATTTTTGGATAATCTGATTTTGCATTAAGTAACATCACTGTTAATGGTGATATATCTAAAATATACCATTCTTACATGAAACCACTAGAGTTACTAGTATCAACTGAAAAAAAGTGCAACCCAAAAGCTGAGAGTTATGTTGCTGATGGACAGAGAGGTCTGGCGTGCTATGATTCATGGGGTCGCAGAGTCAGACACAACTGAGTGACTGAACTGAACTGAACTGCTGTTTTACTTAGTGTACAACTGAGAGCTTCAGTACCAGGAAACCAGTCTTTCAGAACTATCTCCAAAGAAGTAAGGGAGGAACCAGGATATATAGGAGATTTTGCAACAAAGACAAGGTATTTAGAGCATCACAGATTACAGATAACTAAAGAAAAACCATACACGTCAAGTTAATGAATAGTGTTTTCCTATGTATAAGAGATGCAAAACTCTGAGCTCATTGAAATCACTCCTTTGATATGCACCTCAGGTGTCTGGGGCCAGTATCCTATGCTTTTGCACACTGAGTTTCCTCAGGGTGCATCCTTGGGGTGGATGCAGTGACTGATTGCTTGATGGTAGGCATCCTGTCTCTATCCTTAGTTTCCTTATGGCTCACCATGGGGGCCATGGTAATGTGATGGCTTGATGTCTGAAGCATCCTTTGTTTATTGATATGACAGGCAACATGCTTTCATTCACACTATTATCTGAAAGCAAAGAAAGGCAATGCCAAAGAATGCTCAAAGTACCGCACAATTGCACTCGTCTCACACGCTACTAAAGTAATGCTCAAAATTCTCCAAACCAGGCTTCAACAATACCTGAACTGTGAACTTCCAGATGTCTAAGCTGGTTTTAGAAAAGGCAGAGGAACCAGAGATCAAATGGCCAACATCTGCTGGATCATGGAAAAAGCAAGAGAGTTTCAGAAAAACATCTACTTCTGCTTTACTGATTATGCCAAAGCCTTTGCCTCTGTGGATCACAATAAACTGTGGAAAATTCTGAAAGAGATGGGAATAACAGACCACCTGAACTGCCTCTTGAAAAACCTATATGCAGGCCAGGAAGCAACAGTTAGAACTGGACATGGAACAACAGACTGGTCCCAAGTAGGAAAAGGAGGACATCAAGGCTGTATATTGTCACCCTGCTTATTTAACTTATATGCAGAGTACATCATGAGAAATGCTGGGCTGGAGGAAGCACAAGCTTGAATCAAGATTGCTGGGAGAAATATCAATAACCTCAGAAAAGGTGATGACACCACCGTTACGGCAGAAAGTGAAGAAGAACTAAAGAACCTCTTGATGAAAGTGAAAGAGGAGAGTGAAAAAGTTGGCTTAAAGCTCAACATTCAGAAAACTAAGATCATGGCATCTGGTCCCATCACTTCATGGCAAATAGATGGGGAAACAGTGGAAACAGTGAGAGACTTTATTTTTTGGGGCCCCCAAATTACTGCAGATGGTGATTGCAGCCATGAAATTAAAAGACTCTTACTCCTTGGAAGGAAAGTTATGACCAACATAGACAGCATATTAAAAAGCAGAGACATTGCTTTGCCAACAAAGGTCCATCTAGTCAAGGCTATGGTTTTTTCAGTAGTCATGTATGGATATGAAAATCGGACTATAAAGAAAGCTGAGTGCCGAAGAATTGATGCTTTTGAACTGTAGTGTTGGAGAAGCCTCTTTGGAGTCCCTTGGACTGCATGGAGATCCAACCAGGCCATCCTAATGGAAATCAGTCCTGAATATTCATTGGAAGGACTGATGTTGAAGCTGAAACTGCAATATTTTGGCCACCTGATGCAAAGAGCTGACTCATTTGAAAAGACTCTTATGCTGGGAAAATTGAAGGCAGGAGAAGGGGATGACAGAGGATGAGATAGTTGGATGGCATCACCAACTCAGTGGACATGAGTTTGAGTAAACTCTGGGCATTGGTGATGGACAGGGAGGCCTGGTGTGCTGCAGTCCATGGGGTTGCAAAGAGTTGGACATGACTGAGCAACTGAACTGAACAGATTATGAGTAACAATCCACTCCAAATTTAGTAGTATAAATCAACATTTGGTTGCTCTTATGAATTCTTTAATCAGGAATTTATACATATAGAGTAATGTTTCTACTCTACTCAACAACATGGTACTCGAGTCAGCTGGATGCAGCTTCAACTATATTGTCTGAAAACTGATGTGTGATGGAACCTCATCTAATCTGTCAACCCTAACCACCCACTGAGATAGTCCACATGGCTTTTCTACACAACCTTGTTTCAGTTTCCTTACACAATTCCATCTGGGTTCAAAGAATAAGTATCCTGAGAGAAGGGTGAAACTTCATGACATTTTTTGTAATGCAGTTTCAGAATTCAAAAGCATTACTTTTGGCATATATCATTATTCAAAGAAGTCTAAAAAGCCCATTAGATTTAAGGAAAAATAAAATCAAGGGAATTCTCCTGATCAGAGAGTATCAGGGTTCAAGAAGAGTTAAGGGACGAGGGGATATATTCTTGACATCTTTGGTAAACATAAAGCATTTACATGATACAATTAGACTCAAATTAGTATAAAAACATTTACATTTACCAGGTCTATTTCCTGCTTTTAATCAAATTCATTTTGTTTCTGCCCTGGATGTGCTATTGTTTTACAGGCAATAGACACGTAAAGTTGAAAGATCACCTTGGGAAAGCAAAAATGACTGAAAATTCTGAAAGGGTCAAACACAGAACAGTGAAATAAATATAGAAGAGCTGTTAATCCTAGGCTAAGTGGCTCATGAAACTTCCTTTCCTTCCTTTTCTATTTATTTTATTTATTTTTGTATGTGTTTCAACCTTTTGTTTTTGTACCACCAGAGAAAGTTTATAAGACGAAGATTTTGTTTTCTGAGATTTTGTGCTGTGTTGGTCTTTATCTCGGGGCTTCCCTGGTGGCTCAGAGTGTGTCTGCCTACAATGTGGGAGACTCAGGTTCGATCCCTGGGTCAGGAAGATCCCCGGAGAAGGAAATGGCAACCCACTCCACTACTCTTGCCTGGAAAATCCCATGGACTGAGAAGCCTGGTAGGCTACAGTCCATGGGGTTGCAAAGAGTCAGACATGACTGAATGCCTTCACTTTCACTTCTCTTTATCTTAGCAGTGATCTTCAGTGTTGGCATTTTGAAGGATCAAAGAACATTAAAATATTTCTTGTGGTAGGCGATTACATTAAGATTTGTTCTACTTAATAAGAAAGTGGCAAGTAAACATGTGTGTGATGAATTGTTCCCTAGATCTACTATGCAATTGCTTAGTTAAAATAGAGTAGGAAGGTAGACGATGATTGATTCTATTTGTCAATATCACAGAATTTAGTACATAATGGTAGAGAAGCATAAGAAATTCTAAAAATATTTAAAAATAATATGGAAGGCTCATTTAATATTATAGGTTCAGATCAGATCAGTCACTCAGTTGTGTCTGACTCTTTGCGACCCCATGAATCGCAGCACACCAATCCTCCCTGTCCATCACCAATTCCCAGACTTCACCAGGACTCACGTGATTCGAGGCAGTGATGCCATCCAGCCATCTCATCCTCTGTAGTCCCCTTTTCCTCTTGCCCCTAATCCCTCCCAGCATCAGAGTCTTTTCCAATGAGTCAACTCTTCACAGGAGGTGGCCAAAGTACTGGAGTTTCAGCTTTAGCATCAGTCCTTCCAAAGAAATCCCAGGGCTGATCTCCTTCAGAATGGACTGGTTGGATCTCCTTGCAGTCCAAGGGACTCTCAAGAGTCTTCTCCATCACCACAATTCAAAAGCATCAATTCTTTGGCACTCAGCCTTCTTCATAGTCCAACTCTCACATCCATACATGACCACAGGAAAAACCATAGCCTTGACTAGACGAACCTTTGCTGGCAAAGTAATGTCTCTGCGTTTCAATATGCTATCTAGGTTGGTCATAACTTTCCTTCCAAGGAGTGTCTTTTAATTTCCTGGCTGCAGTCACCATCTGCAGTGATTTTGGAGCCCAGAAATAAAGTCTGACACTGTTTCCACTGTTTCCCCATCTATGTCCCATGAAGTGATGGGACCGGATGCTGTGATCTTCGTTTTCTGAATGTTGAGCTTTAAGCCAACTTTTTCACTCTCCACTTTCACTTTCATCAAGAGGCTTTTGAGTTCCTCTTCACTTTCTGCCGTAAGGGTGGTGTCATCTGCATATCTGAGGTTATTGATATTTCTCCCGGCAATCTTGATTCCAGCTTCTGTTTCTTCCAACCCAGCGTTTCTCATGATGTACTCTGCATATAAGTTAAATAAACAGGGTGACAATATACAGCCTTGATGAACTCCTTTTCCTATTTGGAACCAGTCTGTTGTTCTGTGTCCAGTTCTAACTGTTGCTTCCTGACCTGCATACAAATTTCTCAAAAGGAAGATCAGGTGGTCTGGTACTCCTATCTCTTTCAGAATTTTCCACAGTTTATTGTGATCCACACAGTCAAAGGCTTTGGCATAGTCAATAAAGCAGAAGTAGATGCTTTTCTGGAACTCTCTTGCTTTTTCCATGCTCCAGCGGATGTTGGCAATTTGATCTCTGGTTCCTCTGCCTTTTCTAAAACCAGCTTGAACATCAGGAAATTCACAGCTCACATATTGCTGAAGCCTGGCTTGGAGAATTTTGAGCATTACTTTACTAGCGCGTGAGATGAGTGCAATTGTGCGGTAGTTTGAGCATTCTTTGGCATTGCCTTTCTTTGGGATTGGAATGAAAACTGACCTTTTCCAGTCCTGTGGCCACTGCTGAGTTTTCCAAATTTTATTGTAAGTTATGAGCGTATTATATCAATGTAATATGTCAATCTACATTATAGCTATATTTTAGTGGTTTGGAGTAACATCTGAGGCAGGAGGCAGATGCCCCTCCCCAGGGTAAAGTGATTGGAGATTCATTCCTTATGGACTGAAACTTCAAGATGAGAATAACAGAAAAAATAAAGAAGGAGGCTGGGCCCTGCCCAGATCACATATTTCTCATTCATGAGTCAGGACAACCCCCTGACCATGCCGGTGCAAAAAAGCACCTTGGAAGTCAAAGGGGAGTGATGCAAACTAATGCCAGGCTACCTACTGGCCTCTTTGGTAGACTCCATCTTGGCTAAGAGATGCCTGAGCAGTCATGGGAGTGATCTAGGGTGGCCTCAGCCTGCAATAGCTTGGAGCAGTGCTTGGGTTTCCAGCCAGAGACTGGGATGAGCCATGGTGGTGAAAGCACCAGATCTAGCCATTAGACCAGTGGTCAGTCAAGGGCAATGGCCTTTTGGCTTTGCAGAAAATAATTCCCACAAAGACAGAAAGTAGTGAACCAAGTAAAGTATTTATAAGGAGGGAAAAACTGTGCAGTGCATGTGGAAAGACACATGGGTGGACTCAGGGAAAGAGAGGGTACCTGAGTCACACCCTTATGGCAGTTTGAATTACTTTCATGGGGTATTTCTTCTGGAATTCCTTTGGTCAATCATTTTAATTTTCCTGGTTCACAGACCATGTTTCGTATATCTCAAGATCCTCACATATGGGAACATGGATCTCTTATCATAAATTTTACTGAAAAGGTGTCTGGGTAAAATATCCCTTGACATAACTCCCCTTTGGCCTCCAAGGAGCCTTTATGCATATATGTGGTTAGGGGTGTCTCCTGACTTCCATAAGGAGAAATACATGGTCTGGGCAGGGCCCAGCATCCTTGCCTCAATCTCCTTGCTATTCTTGTCATGGAGTTTCGGTCAACAGAGAATGAATTCCCAATTGCTTTACCCTGAGGGTGGGAGCCATCTGCCTCCTGCTTCAGGAGGATCCTGAGATATACCAGACATGGAATGTGAACCAGGCAAATAAAAATGATTGACCAAAGAAAACCCGGAAGAAATACCCCATACAATTAATACAAATTGCCAGGAAAATGTGACTCAGGGACTCTACCTCTGAGTGTGCCTGTGTGTCTATCCACATGAACTACACTTTTTCTTCCCTCTTAATAAATATTTTACTTTTTTCACGACTTTCTGTCTTTTGGGGGATTCTTTTCTGCAAAATCAAAGGGCCAGGGCCCTTGTCACTGACACTGGTGTAGTGGCTAGGATCTGATGCCCTCACCTCTGCAACCAGGCCTCAATCTCTGGCTGGGAACTTAAGCCCCTCTCCAAGCTGTTGCAGGCTGAGATCAATTCTATATATGGTTATTAACACTTTTAATCAAAATAAATTGCTTAACTTAGTTTTTGGAGCAAACAATCTAATTACTTTTGACCTATTCTTGGTAATTAAAATTAAAAAGAATTGAGGATTGCAGAGCAAATAATAATTCAGGGCATCAAAACAGGAGTATTACAAAATGATAACTTTAAAAGGTGCTATTTTTATTTTGAAATAGTCTGTATAATTTTTTCTCCAATCCTTTAAATTCATTTGCCATACATGATAATATATGTGCTGTACTTACTTGCTCAGTTGTGTCCAGCTCTTTTTGACCCCATGAACTGTAGCTCACCAGGCTTCTCTGTCCATGGGTTTCTCCAGGCAAGAATATTGGAGTGGGTTCCCATGCCTCCTCCAGGGGATCCTCCAAATCCAAGGATCAAACCCAGGTCTCCTGCATTGCAAGTGGATTCTTTACCAACTGAGCCACCACATTTGGGAAGGCCAAAATATGTAACTTTCTAGTTCCAATGTTTTGTTTTTTTTTTCACTCATCCAGTTGGTATTTTATTTTATTTTATTTTTTAACTTTACAATATTGTATTGGTTTTGCCATATATCAACATGAATCCTCTACAGGTATACACATGTTCCCCATCCAATGTATTTTAAAACCAAAACTCATTCCAATAGATGCAAACTGACATACAGGTTTTAAATTCCTCTAGTTCTATCAGAATCTACTTTCAAGTAGGGCAGTTAACTCTATTCATTACCTAGTATCCATTGTCATGTAATTATAGATTAATTCATATTTTTGGTTAAGCTACTGCTCTAATAAAATGTTTCAAATATCTCTGTGCATTATAACAAATGTGTATTTATAAACTATGTTCTACTCTGATCCCAATTCAGACCACTATTGAGTTTAATTGTATCAAATATGCTTTGTATACAATAATAGCAGATATCATTTCATATGAAAAAGGCTCTTCCATTTAGCCAAAAAAAAAAAAAAATCTCTTACAGTTTTTATTCCCTTTAACTTTGAAGGAATATGTGTATTTCTCATAAGGACTCTTGAAAATAAAGCATTCATATATACTAAGGTTTGACTGTTGTTCATTGAAATTAAAAGAAATACACAAAAATTACTGGGTCAGAAATAAAATATTATATAGATTTTATAATTTTCCCAGATATACCAATGAAAAATAATCATTTCTGTAAAGTTGTATTTATAATGGGGTGCTTGTGTTCATGCTAAATTATTTCAGTAACATCTGACTCTTTGTGACCCTATGGACTATAGACTGCCAGGCTCCTCTGTCTATAGGATTCTTCAGGCCTGGAGGGTTGCCATGCCCTTCTCCAGGGGTTCTTCCTGAAACATGGATCAAATCTACATCTTTTAGATCTCCTGCATCAGCAGGCGGGTACTTTATCACTAGCACCAACTGGGAAACCCTTATAATAGGGTACATAGATTATTGAGATTGTCAAATATAAGACCAATTTATTTAATTCCAAAGTTTAAATCATCAAAAGAAAAATTGTAGTTTAAACTAACAGGATCTTATTATCCTCATAGTAACCTTCTGAAGCTGTTCTGTTGAAAGCAAGATTCCTTAAGGTATCTGAAATCTTCACAGGTCTCAAAGGCCCACTGGATTAAGTATATAATCCATTACTGAAATGAATGAGTACATCTAACCTAAGAGTCAACATTTTTCAGAGATGTGAATGGAAGTGCCTCATGAAGGAACATATGTGATGATGGCAGCTCTGATTCATTAAAAGCAAGTCTATTTGAATTTATAAGCATTGATATTTTTTTTCTGTTTTTAAACTAAACCTTGTATTTTATCATATTCTTAGTCCAATAATATACTTAGATGTTTAAATTACATGATATACCTCAACCTAATTGCTATAAACTGTACCATATATGTCTTACTTCCCTCCATTTCTAATGGCACCATCTAGTTCGTTTTAGCTTATACTAACACCCTCCTCCTAACTTCTCAGGTTTCCTTCTTTGCAAACAGCAACTAATTCTGTTGCCTCCAGTGATTGTTTCTAAGTACATAATAATTGTATTATATTATTTCACCTTTCAGAAATTTAGTGGGCTTTTGTACTCTATTAAAGAAAATAACCCTACTCTGCTCACAATCTCTACTGTAATATGTATATGTATATATATATATATATATATATATATACAGTTCAGTTCAGGCGCTCAGTCATGTCCGACTCTTTACCACCCCATGAACCACAGAATGCCAGGCCTCCCTGTTCATCACCAACTGCTGGAGTCTACCCAAACCCATGTCCATTGAGTCAGTGATGCCATCCAACCATCTCATCCTCTGTCGTCCCCTTCTCCTCCTGTCCTCAATCTTTCCCAGCATCAGGGTCTTTTCAAATGAGTAAGCACTTTGCATCAGGTGGCCAAAGTATTGGAGTTTCAGCTTCATCAGTCCTTCCAATGAACACCCAGGAATGATCTCCTTTAGGATGGACTGGCTGGATCTCCTTGCAGTCCAAGGGACTCTCAAGAGTCTTCTCCAACACCACAGTTCAAAAGCATCAATTCTTCAGTGCTCAGCTTTCTTTATTGTCCAACTCTCACATCCATACGTGACATCCAAGGGAAGGAGCAGCAGCTGTGCTTTGCTGGAGCAGCCGTGAAGAGATACCCCACGTCCAAGGTAAGAGAAACCCAAGTTAGACGATAGGCGCTAAGAGAGGGCATCAGAGGGCAGACTGACTGAAACCACAATTACAGACAACTAGCCAATCTGATCACACAGACCACAGCCTTGTCTAACTCTCTCTCTCTCTCTCTCTCTCTCTCTCTCTCTCTATATATATATATATATATATATATATTATAATATATATACAAAACACATACTCACACATAAAAGATATGACCTTTGTTATGCTCCACATTCCCTTCAGTCAAATCTGCTTCTCAAGAATTCTTTCACATATGTGACTGAGTGGATGGTTATTTAGTGTTTCTCTACCAGTGATTTGCAATTTGGTCATAGTAATTTGAGTCACTCTCATGAATATGCAGCTTCAGAAGGCATACAGACCACTGGAGTAGGATTGCTCATTCTGTATAGAGAAACAATGAACAAATAAAAAATATTTATGAACAGTGTGTGCCAAACACTATATTAAATAGTATTTAATATAATGGGGCCCTCGAATAGTTTTTCCCTTTTTAATCTCACGCAGACATCCAATATTTAAAGAGTCAGAAAGTGAAAGTTGCTCAGTCGTGTCCACCTCTTTGCCATCTCACGGACTATACAGTTCATGGAATTCTCCAGGACAAGAATACTGGAATGGGCAGCCTTTACCTTCTCCAGGGGATCTTCCCAATCCAGAGATTGAACCAGGTCTTCCTCATTACAATCAGATTCTTTACCAACTGAGCCCCAAGGAAAGCCCAGAAGAAGGAAGTAATCACTAAGAGAGAAAATAAACTGACAAAGCAGATAGAAAACTCTAGCTGATTCTTTCATTTCTGGTTGCTTCTCTGGTTTCATGTTCCAGTCTCTCAGCAAGTCTAGCTTGTTTCCTTCAGTTTTTGGTGTGATTTTAGAATCCCTTTTCACAGATGAGTTTGTTGTCTATGTGCCCAGTTTAGGACATGCAAGATGTTTCCAGTCCCTCATACATTGCCATTTCCCTAATCCAGCGTACCTGCACTGGTATAGCCAACCAGAGCATATGAGTTGAATAGCGTTTTGACTTTGTAATATTTTCATGTCCATTCTATCATTGATATACTATTCTTCAGCCAACTTTGATTTATGTCTCATCATGTACTACCTAAGCAGCTAGTTCATGCCATTAACTCCAAGTATTAAAAAATATTATATTTCCCTCTTAAAATATTCTATTCCTTGGCAAACTGCTTCCTCCTTTTTTAGGTGCAAACATTTCACGTAACTAATTAGCCAGAAGAGAACATTAGAGAGTTACAGTGATGAGATATGGAGGCATTTAGATTTTGGAGTATACATATAAATCTATGAAATACATCTTCATAAAAAGTGAGTAAGAGTTGATAATTAGATATCATAGGCCTAACAAATATATTCTTTCATTTTCTATACAACCTAATGATTCCTGACTGCAGTGATATTCTTCAGTGTTACCTGATTATTGTTAGGATAATACAGTACTCTGTAAAAAAAAAAAAAAGAAGAACACCATATAACTTACCTCTCTGCTGCTATCTTCCCATAGAGATGCTCACTCATTACCTTTTCATTAACACAAATCCAACCCACACTAAAATTAGTTCACTTTTCTAGTGGTTGAGTTTACCTAGAATAGATGTTTTGTCTGTGTGTGCTTTAACAGGGTAACATCTACTCTTAATTTACAGTGTGGATTTTGTACACCCTAGTTGCCTTCCTTTACTACACACTCCTCCCAGATTTAAGTTCATAAATTTTTCTTAAAGGCCCCCTTATGTGCAGCTTATAGCACCCTTTACATACTTATATAAGATGAATAAAATGTTGTGTAGATACTTGGCAATTTTTTCCCATTTATGTTACTACACTGAGATGGTATGGAAACTGAATTCTATTAATTACTGCATTATTTGTATAAAGTACATTTGGCAGATATTAGGAATTTGGTAATTACTTGAGTGAAAGGATGTTCTGCTTTAATGATATTAGTCTAAATTAAGTCATTGCATACTTTTGTCACTAAGTTCTATATTGCTATCTTTGTATTAACATTGCCCTAGATATGAAAAAGAATATTAAGGAGAAAAGTATACTAGTACACCACAGTCCTAGTCAAAGAATTTTCTTCATTCCTATGTATTGAAAGGATTAAGTATTGCATTTGATCAAATAATGATTTATAATGTATTAAACCCATGGATATATAACTGTTTTAAAATAAAATCTGTGAGAATATTTAACACGATAGTAAAAATGTGGGCATACACAAACTGTTATTCTTTTTTCTTATTACCAATAATGAGAAGACCAATGGTCCATGACAAAATAATTTTACATATATGTATATATATATATATATAAACACACACACACACACTGTGGCTTTTTAATTGAAGTATTGTTGATTGGCAACCCACTCCAGTACTCTTGCGTGGAAAATCCCATGGATGCAGGAGCCTGGTAGGTTACAATCCATGAGGTTGCACAAGTTCGGACATGACTGAAGCGACTTCCCTTTCACTTTTTACTCTTGTGCATTGGAGAAGGAAATGGCAACCCACTCCAGTGTTCTTGCCTGGAGAATCCCAGAGATAGAGGAGCCTGGTGGGCTGCTGTCTATGGGATCACATAGGGTCGGACATGACTGAAGTGACTTACGAGCATAGTTGATTTACAGTATTGTGTTACTTTCATATGCACAGCAAAATGATATATATTCTTTTTCAGATTCTTTTCTATTGCAGGTTATTAAAAAGTATTGAATGTTATTCCTTGAGCTACATAGTTAGTTGTTATATTTATCTGTATATATAAAATATATATATATATATATATAAAACTATATGTAATGGCCAGAATTCTAATATAACCCCCTACTTTCCCTCTAGGTAGTAATAAGTTTGTTTTCTATATCTGTGACTCTTTTTCTGCTCTGTAAATAAGTTCATTTGTATCTTTTTTTAAGATTCCATATATGTGATATCCTATGATATTTGCTTTTCTGATTTACTTAATATGATAATATCTAGGCTTCTATGAATATTGAGGTGCCTGGTACTTTTTTGAACTAGAGTTTTCACTGGGAATATTCCCAGGAGTGGGATTGCTGGATCATATTGTAACTCTATTTTTAGTTTTTTAAGAAACCTCCATAGTGACTGTGGCAATTTCCATGCTTACCAACAGTGTAGGAAGATTCCTTTTTCTCAGCACTCACTTCAACATTTATTATTTGTGGATTGTGGAACCAGAGATCAAATTGCCAACATCTGCTGGATCATTGAAAAAGAAAGAGAGTTCCAGAAAAACATCTATTTCTGCTTTCTTGACTATGCCAAAGCCTTTGACTGTGTGGATCACAATAAACTGCGGGAAATTCTGAAAGAAATGGGAATACCAGACCACCTGACCTGCCTCTTGAGAAACCTATATGCAGGTCAGGAAGGAACAGTTAGAACTGGACATGGAACAACAGACTGGTTCCAAATAGGAAAAGGAGGACATCACGGCTGTATATTCTCACCCTGCTTATTTAACTCATATGCAGAGTACATCATGAGAAACGCTGGGCTGGAAGAAGCACAAGCTGGAATCAAGATTGACGGGAGAAATATCAATAACCTCAGATATGTAGATGACACCACCCTTATGGCAGAAAGTGAAGAGGAACTAAAAAGCCTCTTGATGAAAGTGAAAGTGGAGAGTGAAAAAGTTGGCTTAAAGCTCAACATTCAGAAAACTAAGATCATGGCATCCGGTCCCATCACTTCATGACAAATAGATGGGGAAACAGTGGAAACAGTGTCAGACTTTATTTTTGGGGGCTCCAAAATCAACGCAGATGGTGACTGAAGCCAGGAAATTAAAAGACACTCCTTGGAGGAAAAGTTATGACCAACCTAGATAGCATATCGAAAAGCAGAGACATTACTTTGCCAACAAAGGTCCGTCTAGTCAAGGCTATGGTTTTTCCTGTGGTCACGTATGGATATGAGAGTTGGACTGTGAAGAAAGCTGAGCGCCGAAGAATTAATGCTTTTGAACTGTGGTGTTGGAGAAGACTCTTGAGAGTCCCTTGGACTGCAAGGAGATCCATCCAGTCCATTCTAAAGGAGATCAGCCCTGGGTGTTCTTTGGAAGGAATGATGCTAAAGCTGAAACTCTAGTACTTTGGCCGCCTCATGTGAAGAGTTGACTCATTGGAAAAGACTCTGATGCTGGGAAGGATTGGGAGCAGGAGGAAAAGGGGAAGACAGAGGATGAGATGGCTGGATGGCATCACCGACTCGATGGATGTGAGTTTGAGTGAACTCCGGAAGTTGGTGATGGACAGGGAGGCCTGGTGTGCTGTGATTCATGGGATCGCAGAGAGTTGGACATGACTGAGCGACTGAACTGAACTGAAGAGTTTATATAGCTTTTAAATAATCATTTAGCATATAAAAGTATGTTCAGCTTTATTGATAATCAGTAAAATACAAATTAAACTCACAATGGGGGTCTGCAACACTGATCCTACGTGAAAATATCAGTAGTAAATATATGGTAGCTTTTTTTTTATTTCTGGCTCTTTCACTCTCCTCCTTCACCCTCATCAAGAGACTCTTTAGTTCCTTATTTCATGGCATCCAGCCCCATTACTGCATGGGAAATAGAAGGCAAAAAGGTGAAAGTAGTGACGGATTTCCTCTTCTTGGTCTCCAAAATCAGCGCAGATGGTGACTGCGGCCATGAAATCAGAAGACGATTGCTTCTTGGAAGGAAAGCGGTGACAAACCTAGATTGTGTTGAAAAGCTGAGACATTTCTCTGCCAACAAATGTCTGTATAATCAAGGCTATGGTCTTCTCAGTAGTCAGATATGGTTGTGAGAGCTGGACCTTAAAGCTGGACCTTAAAGAAGGTCAAAGAGTTGATGCCTTCAAACGGTGGTGCTTGAGAAGACTCCTGAAAGTCTTGGACAGCAAGGACATCATACCAGTCCATCTTAAGGGATATCAACCCTGAATATTCACTGGAAAAACTGATGCTGAAGCTGAAGCTCCAGTATTTTGATCATCTGATGCAAACAGATAACTCATTGGAAAAGTCCCTGATACTGGGAAAGATTAAGGGCAGAAGAAGAGGGCATCAGAGGATGAGACGGCTGGAGGACATCACTGATACAATGAACATGAACTTGAACAAACTCTGGGAAATGGTGAGGCCTGGCATGCTGCACTCTATAGGGTAGCAAATAGTCGGACACTGTTGGGTGACTGAACAGCAACAATATTATCATTTCCATGTCTATTCCTTCATTCACCACCCATATTGCTTACCAGTCTCTTACCTCCAAAGAAACCACTTTGTCCACTGTTTTAATTTGTGTGTTCTTGGGCTTTTCAGGATTACCCTCATATTCTTATGTTTATATTTCTTAACGTTAATTTAGATCATGTCATTTGCACTCCCTAATTGCTCTAATCTTTATATGTTTAGCACAACCTAGCTTATTTGCTTATACAAAGCAAAACTTGATTGAATGACTAAGTAGTTTAGCCATTTCAGTTGGTGTGATTAATTTTTGAGTTAATTTTGCTTTAAGAGCTAAATCTTTATTCCTTGCTTACAATGCCCCTAACACCTTCTCATGTACCATTTGATTTTCTCCAGGTTTACACATGTAAATCTTCAATACACCTCTTAGATTATACTTACTGTTTCCACATTGACATGCATTGCAGCTGAGCAGTTGGGGAGTTATTTCTAAAAAGAAAATCCAAAACTAATGCTATTCTTACCTTATAGCTTTCAAGCTTTTTTCACATTAACATTTTGCTTAATCTCCAAAGAAATAAATATTATTTATTTGTTCCACAAAATAAAAAAGGTAATCTTACTTATAAAAAAGTACATACTTCAAAACACAAACTTGTTTTCAGACCATCCTTTCCTTTTGTAAGATGTGTAATGCTAATGAATACATTAACGCGCATGCATTTCTTAATCCTTTGATCACTTATTTAGCTAAAACTTTATGTCAAGATAGTAAGTATGAATGATTGCTTCTCTCTTTTCTTTTAGATAGTGATTTTTTATAATCTTTGTTAATATGAAAGTTTAACTAGGTTAAATTTCAATCCAAGTAATTAAGAGACATCACTTTGGAAGTAATTAAGATAGCTCATGCTAATTATAAAATCAAACCACTGAAGTCTAGCTTTATAATTTTGTCTAGTTTTATAGCTAGATAAGGTGCTATTATTTTAAGATTTAACAACACTAGATCCTATCAAAAATTCCTCAATGGTTACAGAATCTTGTGAATAGCAAGGTAATAAAATCCTCTAACTTTAGTGTAAATATGTGCTCTAAAAAATACCAAGGCTCAAATTGTAATCTAGAAACCGATGAGTTTGTGTAATGCCAAAACCACATAAAGATAGATTCTGTAAATTTCCTATGAGAGATGATTCATTACTTTGACGATGTTGATCAGACAGATGTTACATTTTAGTTATTTCCTCTAGTTTCTCTCAATTATTCTTTACTTGCCAGTATATGTGAGAAATACAGATTTTCTAGAAAGATATTTCTGTATAACGTTCATCTTTTCCTCTCAATTCCTGGGGCTTTGAGCATGCATGAATCTATTTTTTGCAAAGAAATGATGGCATAATTAATTTTTGAATAGCAATGTTCTCTGAGTAACTATTATCTCTGAGTAATTATTCAGTAAATAATCATCTAGCATTATTCAGAACTGCATATATTTGCAAGTGAAACAGCTATACTTTGAAATCTTGTCTGAGGCACATCAACACATTAAGAATGAATTATTTTATGTGTAAGTGTATATTTGTTTACTATTTCAGTTTTTATTTCATTGTATTAAGGATATTTATCATGTTCATTATCATCCATGCCTAGGATTTTTTTTTTTCATTTCTGTAAAAAATGCCATTGGAATTTGGATGTGAATACCATTGAATGTGAATAAATCTGGGTAAGATGGATCTTAAAAATATTGTTGTTCAGTTACTAAGTCATGTCTGACTCTTTGCAACCCCATAGACTGCAGCATGCCAGGCTTCTTTATCCTTCACTATCTCCCAGAGTTTGCTCAAACTCATGTTCATTGACTCTATGATGCCATCTAACTATGTCCTCCTCTGTTGTCCCCTTCTCCTCCTGCCCTCAATATTTCCTAGAATCAATGTCTTTTCCAGTGAGTTGGCTCCTGGCATCAGGTGGTCAAAGTATTGGTGCTTCAGCATCAGTCCTTCCAATGAATATTCAGGATGGATTTTCTTTAGAATTGACTAAATGGTCTCCTTGCTGTCTAAGGGACTCTCGAGAGTCTTCTCCAGAACCACATTTAGAAAGCATCAATTCTTTGGTGTTCAGCCTTCAGTATGGTCCAACTTTCACATCCATACATGACTACTGAAAAAGTCATAGCTTTGACTATACAGACCTTTGTTGGCAAAGTGATGTCTCTTTGTTTTAATACACTATCTAGTCTTGTCATAGCTTCCCTTCCAAGTAGCAAGCATCTTTTAATTGCATGGCTATAATCACTATACACAGTGATTTGGGAGACCAAGGGGAAAAAAAAAAGAAATCTGTCACCTTTTCCACTTTTTCCCCATCAATTTGCCGAGAAGTGATGGGACTTGATGACATGATCTTAGCTTTTTGAATGCCGAGTTTTAATCCAGCTTTTTCATTCTCCATTTTTGCCCTCATCAGAAGACTGTTTAGCTCCTCTTCACTTTCTGCCATTAGAGTGGCATCATCTGCATATCTGAGGTTGTTGATATTTCTCCTGGTCATGTTGATTCCAGCTTGTGACTCAGTCAACCTGGCATTTTGCATGATGTACTCTACATAGAAATTAAATAATCAGGGTGATGATATACAGCCTGACAATGTCTTTTTCTCAAATTTTCACTTTCAACAATATTAAGTCTTTCAATATATGAACAAAGGTTGTCTTTAGATAAAAGAGTAGTTCTGTGGATTTTCTACATATAAGAATATGGCATCTGCAAACATATACGTGTTTAGTTCCTTCCCAATTTGGATGCCTATTATTTATTTTTCTTACCTAGTTCCTGTAATCCAGACTTCCAGCACTATTTTTAATAGAAGTGGTGAGAGTGGGTATCCTCGCTTTGTTCTTGGTCACTGAGGATATATTTTCAGTTTTTCATCACTGAGTATGATATTAGTTGTGAGATTTTCATATACGTCATGTTTACAGTTTTCTTATGAAAATGTGTTGACTTTTGTCCAAGGCTTTCTCTGAGTCTATTAAGATGATCATATGCTTTTTATCCTTCATTCTTTTAATATGATATATCACATTACTTGATTTGCCTATGGTGAAACATCCTGTTATCCCAGTGATAAATCCCAATTCATCACAATGTATAATCCTTTTAATGTGTAGTTGTATTTGATTTATGAATTTTGAAACACAAAAAGACTCCAAATAGCTAAAGCATTCTTGGAAAAGAAGAATGGAGCTGGAGGCACAATGTTTCTTGTTTTCAAAAATGTATTACAAGGCTGGAGTAATGAAAACAGTAGATCACTGATATTAAAATAGATATATTACTCAATGGAACAGAGTAGAGAATACAGAAGTAAACCCATTAATATGACCAACTGATCTTTGACAAGAGAGCCAAGTATACACAATAGGGAAAGGCTATTCTTTTAATTAATGGTGGGAAAACTGTATGTGCTCTGTGCTAAACTGCTTCAGTCATGTCTGACTCATTGCAACCCCATGGACTGTAGCCCACCAGGCTCCTCTGTCCATGAGGATTCTCCAGGCAAGAATACTGGAATGGGTTGCCATGCCCTCCTCCAGGGAATCTTCTCAACCCAGGGATCAAACCCAGGTCTCCCTCTTTCCAGGTGGATTTTTTACCGTCTGAGCCACCAGGGAAGCCCATGAAAACTGGACATCCCTGTGCAAAATAATAGTATTGATTTCTTATTCTACATCCAAATTTAAAATCAAATAAATATTAATTAAATTCTTAAATGTAAGATGTGAAAGTATGGAATTCCTAGGAGAAAACATACGGAAACTATTATTGACATTGTTATTGACAACAGTGTCTTGCATGACACAAAAACACAAGTAACCAGAGCAAAAATAGACAAATGGGACAATATCACACTAAAAAGCTTCTGCACAGCAAAGGAAACAATCATCAAAATAAACAAAAAACTTATTACATAGGTGAAAACCATATATTTCATATGGGATTAATCTCTAAAATATATAAATATCTCCTACTATTCAATAGTATAGGCACAATCATCCTGTTTAAACAAAAGGCAAAATACTTGAATAAATATTTCTCCAAAGAATACATACAACTGATGGCAGGTATATAAAACCACACTAAACATTGCTAACCATCAGTGAAATGCAAATCAAAACCATAAAGTAGTATCACCTCCATCTGATAAATGGCTATTATCAAGCAAAAAGAATAACAAAAGATAGATGTTGGTAAGAATGTGAAGATATTGGAACATTCTTATGCTATTGGTGGGAACATAAAAAGGCACAGTTGCTATGAAAGACAGTATGGGGTTTTCCCAAATACTAAAAAAAATAAATAAATAAAACTACCATATGATCCAGAAATTCCATTTATGGGTCTATATCCAAAATAATTGAAATCAGAATTTCTAAGAGTTGCCTCCACTCTCAGATTCATTGCAGTATTATTCACAATAATTAAAATATGGAAGTAACCTCACTGTCATCAATGATGAATGGATAAAGCAAATGAGGTATATACATTCAAAGGAACATAATTCATCTTTAAAAAGGAAGAGAAAGAAAATTTTGTCATATATGATACTATGAATGAAACTGGAGGATATTATGTTAAGTGCAATAAGGCTTTCACATAAGAAAAATACTGAATAATTGCTCTTATATGAAAAATTTAATATAGTCAAATTCACAGAAACAAAGCAGAATGGTGGTGTTCCAGGAATGGGAAAAGCAAAAAAAAAAAAAACAGGGAGATGCTGTTCAATATGTATATAGGTACAGACGGTAAAGAGTCTGCATGCAATGTGGGAGACCTGGGTTCAATCGCTGGATCAAGAAAATCTCCTGGAGAAGGAAATCACAACCCTCTTCAGTATTTTTACCAGGAAAATCCATGGACAGAGAAGCCTGGTGGGCTATACCCCCATGGGGTCTCAAAGAGTCCGACATGACTGAGTGACTAACACACACACACACACACACACACACACACACACACAGATAATTATGTAAGATGAGTAAGTTTTAGACATATGGTGTACAACATTGTACCTATAATTAACAATACTCTATTAAAATGTAAAAGTTTGCCAAGAGAGTAGATCTCCTCTCTACTGTTCTTTCACAATAGCAGTAATTGGAGGTCATCCATCCTAGCCCAGAACTAAAATAGAAGATGACCCATTGAACTTCTTCTAGTTACTGAATGTAGTTTTAGCAGAGTTAGTAATCTTGGACATCATTAACCATAGATATACATCTTGACTTCCACACTTGCTAAAATATAAATCTCATGGTATGTTATGAAATATACCAATTAAGATATATTTCAGACAGGAACAGCAAGGTAAAAGTTATGCCAACCTTGAGCTAGCTAAAGTTATAGAATCAAAATCTAACTATAAATCATCTGTTTCCTAGAAGTAGCTGAGGCTAATTTCTAAAATGAGAATGTTCTGTATTCTCACTTATACTTGAGGCTTTTTACACAACTTATTGCCAATAATCTTTCCTATGTTATGACTTTAAGTTTGTGGCAACGTGATTTTTTTTCAACATAAAAATATTTTTTAAAATGATATTTTATTATATTTGATGAACTGCCTATTGATCATATGAGCAGATCTCTGTCATTGTGCAATATGTACATTTAGAAACTAGATTTTTCTCAATGCCTCCCTTTGAAAAGGCATAGAGAAACACAGACTAGTATACTTACTTTTTTTATCCTTCCTTCTATTTTTATTAATATTTGGTACATAAAAAATTTTTCTTTTATATCACAAGAAAAATTGTGATAGACCTTGGAATAGGCTAAAAAGATTACTAGTTATATTCTGTCTTCAGTGAATCCTTTTGGCCTGAGCTATTTAAAAACTCTGTAAGTTGTTGAAAACTGACAATACAAATTCATATTCATAAAAAACTTCCAATGAATTATGTCCAGTGGAAAGTAACTGATTATTGCCCTGTGGAAGTTGATCTGTTTTACAACTATCTGTATTCATTTCAGCATTCCTGACTGCCACATGTATGTGTAGTAATTTGAATTCTCCCTTGATGTGGCTGTAATATCTTCCTGACTCCTTTATATATTTAATGATATAAACAAAACCTTTGACTTATATTCATTTTGTATTAGGGCACAAATCACACTTTAATCCTTTAAAAAAATAAATGCTTGTCAACTTAAGAACTATGATGTCAGTACTGTTATATCAGCTGTATGCTCTTTCCCTAAGTCATTTCCCTGCTTCCTGTCTGGTGTGGGACTTTCCTGGTGGCTCAAATGATAAAGAATCTGCCTCCAATGCAGGAGACCCAGGTTCAATCCCTGGTTTGGAAAGAGGTAACCACTATCCCAAATTTTAAAATGATTCCCTTGCTCTTTTTTGAGACCTGTTTCTGTATTTCCGTACAATCTATTCTTTTACTTTTGCTTATTTTGAGCTTGAAAAAGTCACAGTTTGTATTTGTGTGATTTAATTAAAAGATAATATCAGTAAAGTTGAAATGGGTATACAATTACTTGATATTCAAGTGGTTGCTAAATAAATTTTTAAAAATAATAAAAAAAAGAAAGATCATGGACTTTGAAGCATGAAAACATGTATTTAAACTGTGGCTCTCCTGCTTGTCTGGAATTAAATTACATTGGACAATGCACCATACTAAGACTTAGGCTTTCATCTACAAAATGGAAAAGAGAAGGGATAAATTTCAGAGACATTGTGAAGGCTTGCAGTAATCTATTGAAATGAATATTTTCATGCTGGATATATTTCAATATAAACTGTGATATTATAAATAACTGCTGCTCTTCTTTAGTCCCTAAGTTGTATCCAACTCTTTTCCAACTCTAGCCTGCCAGGCTTCTCTATCCCTGGGATTTCCCAGGCAAGAATACTGGAGTGTGTTGTCATTTCCTCCTCCAGAGGTTCTTCCTGACCCAGGGATTGAACCGAGATCTCCTGCATTGCAGGTGGATTCTTTACCACCTAGCCACCAGAGAAGCCCCTTACAAATAATCACCAAAATGAGTAACCTGAGGTAAATGTATACAGATGATTTGAAGACTGAACCCTTATAAAAGTTAAATTATTTTATCTGGATAAAGAAACTCTATCTTAAGAACCTTAATAATGAATAGTTATAAGAATGTCTAGGCCAGACAATTTTACCAATGTTATCATATTCAACAATCACAATGTGTTATGAGTAACTATTTGGAGTAAAACCAATAAAAGCAGCACATCATAATACACAGCTCATCTCCTTGGAGCATGTACTCCCTGCTAGTGTCTGTGTTTATTCACTGTCTATTCCCTTCAGGGAGCTGCTTTTTATATTATGTTCAGAATTTACAGTTGTTATCTGTAATAAGGTTTGTCTGATAAGACCTTACTCAGCCTTCACTGGGGGTGGATTTCCACTGATCTCTTCTTAAAATGTAAATTTGATCATCCTTAAAAGCCACCAGTGGCCTCACATTGTTCTTAGGATAAAGCTCAAAGTATTAGATATGCTTACCTTTAATAATTCTAATACAGCAGAGGCTTCCACTTCCCTCTCTGCATTTCTCAGCATGATACATTTATGCTGTCTTCTCTCTTCCTTTAATCTCCTCTTGTCTCTCTGTCTAGGGTTTTCACTTATGTAGTCCAGTTTATATACATTTCTTTCTTTTTCATTTCCACGTAACTGCTATGCTGAAGTGTATTTTCCTCAAAAAAGCCAACACTGTCCTCCCATTCAAGGTGAGGGTCCATTCATAAATTTTCTTGAAGCACTTTGGAATTTTTCTTTAAACTTGTAGAGTTATTTATGTAATCCCTTACAGTTACACATTTAGGTATGTGTTCAGTCATTGCAAAAAAAAAAAAAAGTTATCATATTCAGTGTTTTTCACATAGTAAGGTACAATAAATATTTATGGAATGACTGAATGATTGAATCTTAGATGAGGCTATGTTACTTTACATTGTGTGTTTGTTTGCTTATTTATTTGGTTTGGTTTGGTTTTATATTCTATTTCAACTTTTTTATTTTTTTTTACTGTATTAACACAGTTTAAAGAATGTTCAGTAAAATGACTTATGAAAATTATCCTTCTAGCTACCTTCCCTCAGAAACAGACAACTAAGGGTTTGGGGATGTATTCAATATTCTCATATTTTATTTTATTGTCCAACTTGTGTGGAAATTCAGGGTAAAATCAAATAATTATTATTAGTAATTTAAAGAGTATAAGTTTATCTTCAGTTCAGTTCAGTCGCTCAGTTGTGTCCGACTCTTTGCGACCCCATGAATCAAAGCACTCAAGGCCTCCCTGTCCATCACCAACTCCCAGAGTTCACTCAGACTCACGTCCATCGAGTCAGTAATGCCATCCAGCCATCTCATCCTCTGTTGTCCCCTTCTTCCAGCATCAGAGTCTTTTCCAATGAGTCAACTCTTCACATGAGGTGGCCAAAGTACTGGAGTTTCAGCTTTAGCATCATTCCTTCCAAAGAAATCCCAGGGCTGATCTCCTTCAGAATGGACTGGTTGGATCTCCTTGCAGTCCAAGGGACTCTCAAGTTTGTCTTAATTAACTATAAATTTTAATAAATGTCAATATATTTATTTTAATATCACAGTTTTTCAGGTTACCAAAATTTTAAGAAAACTACAGCAAATTAATTTTAAATTAATTAACTCTACTTAGACTAGAGACTCAGAAGATATATCCAAAAAACTAAAATGTTCCCATGTAATAGCACATTATATTTTTATAAACTTTTAAAATGCCCAGATGAAATCTCTCAGATTTTATCATTAAGTGATTTTTTACAGATAAATCTCAGGAACATCTTCTCTACATATCACCACATAATATATAAAAAAATATACAAATTGAATTCTCCATTCTATTTTTGATAAAGCCACTATCCTAGAGCTTTATATTATGTGGAAGTTGAATTTTGTATTAGATTCTTTTGTTTCCATAGAAGCTTGTACTTCAATCTCTGGTTAGAATTATCCACTCCATTTTAATGAGCTTATATCCTGATTCCTTCCCTCATATAGTATGATCTACCTGAGGATTAAAAAAAGAAAAACCCACAGGACTTTTATGTCATTATCTTAAAATCTAACATTTTCATTGTTACAATAAGTGAAATCAGATTTTATAGACAAAGTGACATAAGTAGATTAACAGGGTAATAAAAAGGCTAATAAGGGTGAGAATAACTTCCTGATATCTATGAAAGCATGAGGTTGGAGGCTCTGTTGAATGTGGATAGGAAGAAAACACAAAAATCTGTGAGCAATTAGGCAGGTGCCCGTGAAAATGCTGAGGTTAACAGTTGCTTTAATGATGGAAGATTATATGAAATCTAACAGTGGAAGGACTTTCTCTCTCAACAATTCATGCTAAGTCCCTTCAGTTGTGTCCAACTCTTTGTGACCCTATGGACTGTAACCTTCCAGGCTCCTCTGTCCATGGGATTCTCCAGGCAAGAATACTGGAGTGGATTGTCATTCCCTCCTCCAAGGGCATGACCCAGGAATTGAAATTGCAACTCTTATGTCTCCTGCATCTCTGTGCTTATTCCCTGCTTTAATAACACTCTGAGGAGTTACTTACCAATTCAAGACATTTGTCATAAATAAGCCTCTTCTTTGGAAGTAGCTGATTACTACAAAAAAAGGAATAAAGGGCAATAAATCTTGCATTTTATGTCAGATGATATTACTATTATCCATGTTTATGGCAAATTTTATGTAATAGTACATGGACATTGATGGAACAAGTTTCCTCACCTGTTTTCCCGATGGAAAACTTTGAAGTAGAATTGTCTGTCTATGACAAATATAAAGGCAGAAAGTAAAAGTGATTGAAGGTAGGGCTTCCCTGGTGGCTCAGTGGTAAAGAATTTGATTACCAGTGCAATGGACATGGTTCAATCCCTGGTCCAGGAAGTTCTCACATACAGTGGAGGAGCTAAGTCCATGTGCCACAACTACTTAGCCTGTTCTTTGGACCCCAGGAAACAACTACTGAGACCACATCCATGGTCAAAAAGAAGAGATGTCACCACAACGAGAACCCCATGCACCACAACTAAAGAGTAGCCCCTGCTCACTGCAACTAGAGCAAAACCCCATGCAGCGACAAAGATCCAGTGCAGCCAAAAATACACAAATAAATAAATATTTTTTAAAAGTGATTGATGGGAATTTGTGAAAGACAACATCAATTGTAAACTGGCTTTTCACATTGAAAGAGGAGAAAGCAAAACTAAAACATATTTGTGGCAACATTTACAGCAAAATTAGGTGAAAAATTATCTCAACACTCCCCAAATACAAGCAAACGGTGACAAATTGTCAACACACAGAAGAGGTACACGGTGTCAACATCTGTGGAATGAAAAGAAGAAGGTAACAGAAACATGCAATCTGGTGGCACTGAGAAAAGGGAAATATCAAGAAAGCCATTAGATGAAAATGAGAGGATTTTACCCTCTCCAATACTAGGTGAATGTGAGGGCCATACAGTAAGACCAGATGGAGATATGATCCCACACAAGTCTTAAAATTGACCCATTAAGATTCTTTTCTTTTTGGAAAGAAAGAGGATGGCCAGAACAAAATGAAATTAGGTAACAGCACCAGAAAGTTCCAGGACATAAGCAAAAAGTTTTTGGAAAGTTACACAAGATTAATATAAGGAGAAAGATCTGTGACATTTGAAAATATACAGAATCCTGCTTCATTCTAGGACTTAGAAAACCTGGTTTCAAATGGAAATAAGGAACATAAAAGTACCAATGCAAAAATCTCATAAAAAGGTACTATAAGGAGAAAGAAAGGTCAAAAGAAGAACTACCTCCCTGCAAACATTAATTTTGCCAGACAGATGTGTAGACAAACATTATTTAAAAGGCATGTATTTGAGTCAGTTCTAATAGGGTAGGTGAAACTGGAGTCTATTTTACAGAGTGAAGTAAGTCAGAAAGAAAAACACCAATATAGTATATTAATGCATATATATGGAATTTAGAAAGATGGCAATAATGACCCTATATGGGAGACAGCAAAAGAGATGCAGATATAAAGAACAGACTTTTGGATTCTGTGGGAGAAGGTGAGAGTGGGATGATTTGAGAGAATAACATTGAAACATGTATATTACCATATGTGAAATAGATGACCAGTCCAAGTTCAATGCATGAAACAGGGCACTCAGAACTGTTGCACTGGGACAGTCCAAAGGGATGGAATGGGGAGGGAGGTCGGAGGTGGGATGGGGGTTTGGGACGTGGGGACACATGTACACCCGTGGCTGATTCATGTCAATGTATGGCAAAAATCATCAAAATATTATAAAGTAATTAGCCTCCAATTATAACAAATACATTTTTAAAAAGATAATATACTCTTTCAAAATTATTTAAAATAAGAAAATGGCAAAATCATTAAAGTGCAATATAAATCAGAATTAGATAAACTCAGAATGAGGTGACAGAAAGTAGAAGAAAATTATTTTAAAAATAAGACTAACTAGGAGTAACACATAAGCAGATGAGCATAACAGATAAGATAAAAGAAGAGGAAATTAAAAAAAATGGAGTCAGGCTTCCATCAAGTTGTTAACATTGACTAGATTTTTACATTTCAGAAACATCTGAAACATTTCAGAAACATTTCAGATATTTCCTACCAAAAACAAAGACAAGCCATGAAGCCCTAAAGTGGGTACTCAGCAGAGGTCTGGAAATGATCTATGGCTATATAAATAACTAGAAAGAACTGGGTAAAATCGTACAGAAAATTGAAATGGGGTTTAGGATAATACCTATTCCCACCAACTTTATTTGCAAACGTCACAATTCACACAGCACTTGAAATTCACACAAATCCTGCCTCAGTAGTTAGAAATAATTGGCTGCAGACTAAATACTTCACATTATTCCTCACCTAACATACCCAACATATTTATGTTCCTAATGACTGTTTCAAAATAAACTCAATAACAGAGAACCCAAATCCAGGAAAACTGAAAGAAAATATAGACACATTTTCAAGGGATTTAAACACCCTTCTTTAAATACTTAATAGAAAATTGTGTTGTTGTTCAGTCACTAAATCATGTCCACCTCTTTGCAACCCCATGGGGTACAGCATGCCCAGATTCCCTGTCCTTCACCATCTCCCAGAGTTTGTTCAAATTCACATCTATTGAGTCAGCGATACTATCAAACCATTTCATCCTCTGCCACTCCCTTTTCCTCTTGCCTTCAATCTTTCCCAACATCAGGGTTTTTTTCCAATGAGTTGGCTGTTTACATCAGGTGGCCAAAGTATTGGGGCTTCACCTTCAACATCAGTTCTTTCAGTGAATATCCAGGAAAGATTTCCTTTAGGATTGATTGGCTAGATATTGCATTAAATCAGCAAGGCTGTCATAGACTTAACAGCACCATCAACCAACATGACTTAGTTATCATTTACAGAATCTCACACTAAAATAATACATATTTTTTGAAGGATTTGCTGAATGTTAATAAAGATAGACCATGTTCTGAGTCGCAAAGCATGTCTCAATGAATTTAATAGTTTTCATGTAATACAAGATATAATCACTGAGACTAATGCAATTAACTTAGGGATCAATTACACAAACATTTCAAAATGCCTGCAACCTGTGGGTAGTAAATACATACACTTTTCATCAACCAAGAGTGCAAATGAGATTAAAAGAGAAGAAAGATTTTTGAACTGAATGAAAATGAAAATACTCCAGATCAAAATGTGTGTGAGGCCACACACACTTTAGGCCACTAAAACATCACTTAGGAGTGACATAGCACTAGACATTTGTATTAGAGACAAACTCCTTAAACCAAAATTGTCCGGAAATCCATAAAGATACAAAAGATTTGAACAACTCTATCAATCCAGTTGATTTAATGTGTGTTTGTTAGTTGCTCAGTTGTGTCTGACTCTGCAACCCCATGGACTGTAACCCTCCAGGCTCCTTTCTCCATGTGATTCTCCAAGCAAGAATACTGGAGTGGGTTACCATTCCCTTCTCCAGGGGATCTTCTGGACCCAGGGATCTAACCTAGGACTCCTGCACTGCAGGCAGATTCTTTTTCCTCTGAGCCACCAGGGAAACCCAGTTGATCTAACAGACATCTGTAAATACATCTTGCCAAAGGAGTACTGAGTAGGCATTATTTCATTTACGTAGGAACCATATACCAATATAGACAAACCAAAGCTAGTGGAGGTGATGGAATTCCAGTTGAGCTATTTCAAATCCTGAGAGATGAAACTGTAAAAGTGCTGTACTCAATATGCCAGCAAATTTGGAAAACTCAGCAGTGGCCACAGGACTGGAAAATGTCAGTTTTCATTCCAATCCCAAAGAAAGGCAATGCTAAAGAATGCTCAAACTACCACACCATTGCACTCATCTCACACACTAGTAAAGTAATGCTCAAAATTCTCCAAGCCAGGCTTCAGCAATACGTGAACCGTGAACTTCCAGATGTTCAAGCTGGTTTTAGAAAAGGCAGAGGAACCAAAGACCAAATTGCCAACATCAGCTGGATGATGGAAAAAGCAAAAGAGTTCCAGAAAAACATCTATTTCTGCTTTATTGACTACGCCAAAGCCTTTGACTGTGTGGATCACAATAAACTGTGGAAAATTCTGAAAGAGATGGGAATACCAGACCACCTGATCTGCCTCTTGTGAAATTTGTATGCAGGTCAGGAAGCAACAGTTAGAACTGGACATGGAACAACACACTGGTTCCAAATAGGAAAAGGAGTACGTCAAGGCTGTATATTGTCACCCTGCTTATTTAGCTTCTATGCAGAGTACATCATGAGAAACACTGGACTGGAAGAACCACAAGCTGGAATCAAGATTGCCGGGAGAAATACCAATAACCTCAGATATGCAGATGACACCACCCTTATGGCAGAAAGTGAAGAGGAACTAAAAAGCCTCTTGATGAAGATGAAAGAGGAGAGTGAAAAAGTGGGCTTAAAGCTCAACATTCAGAAAATGAAGATCATGGCATCTGGCCCCATCACCATGGGAAATAGATGCGGAAACAGTGGAAACAGTGTCAGACTTTATTTTGGGGGGCTCCAAAATCACTGCAGATGGTGACTGAAACGAGGAAATTAAAAGACACTTACTCCTTGGAAGGAAAGTTATGACCAACCTAGATAGCATATTCAAAAGCAGAGACATTTGCCAACAAAGGTCCGTCTAGTCAAGGCTATGGTTTTTCCAGTTGTCATGTATAGATGTGAGAGTTGGACTGTGAAGAGTTGGACTTTTGGCTGAGCACCAAAGAATTGATGCTTTTGAACTGTGGTGTTGGAGAAGACTCTTGAGAGTCCCTTGGACTGCAAGGAGATCCAACCAGTCCATTCTGAAGGAGATCAGCCCTGGGATTTCTTTGGAAGGAATGATGTTAAAGCTGAAACTCCAGTACTTTGGCCACCTCATGCGAAGAGTTGACTCATTGGAAAAGACTCTGGTGCTGGGAGGGATTGGGGGCAAGAGGGGAAGGGGACGACAGAGGATGAGATGGCTGGATGGCATCACTGACTCGATGGACGTGAGTCTGAGTGAACTCTGGGAGTTTGTGATGGACAGGGAGGCCTGGCATGCTGCGATTCATGGGGTCAAAAGAGTCGGACATGACTGAGCGACTGAACTGAACTGATGACCCAATTGGCCATTGACCTTGATAAAGTTAAAATAATTTAATTCAGAGAAATCAGCAATTTGGGGGAGGGTACTTAGGCGAGAGAGTTGTCTTAGCAGTTTGCATTCAAACAGACCTCTTTTTCTTTTTTTTTTTCAGTCTCAGTCATTGGAGATGGTTTAGGTGAGAGAGCCTGGAGACCAGTTGTTGTTCAGTCAGTAAATCATATCGAACTCTTTGTGACCCCATGAACTTCAGCACACCAGGCTTCCTTGTCCTTCACTATCTCCCTGAGTTTGTGCAAACTCATGTCCATTGAGTCAGTGATGTTATCCAACCATCTCATACTCTGTCATCCCATTTTCCTTTTGTCTTAAATCTTCCCCAGGATCAGGATCTTCTCCAGTGAGTCAGCTATTCACATCAGATGGCTAAATATTGGAGTTTTAGCTTCAGCATCAATTCTTCCAAAAAACATTAAGAGCCGATTTCCTTTAAGATTCAATTGTTTGATATCTTTGCTGTCCAAGTGACTCTCAAGGGTCTTCTCCAGCACAAAAATTTGAAAACATCAATTCTTCTGCACTCAGCCTTATTTATGGTCCAACTCTCACATCTGTATATGACTATTGGAAAAACTGTAGCATTGACTATACAGACCTTTGTTGTCAAAATGATGTTTCTGCTTTTTAATACACTAAGTTTGTTACAGCTATTCTTTCAGGGAGCAAGCATCTTTAATTTTGTGGCTGCAGTCATCGTCTGCATTGAGACCAGGTAGAACATTGATATCTCAAAGGTCCAAGGAGATAAATGCAATCTCTACCTAGAAGGATTTTTATTCCTTTCAGGTCAAATTTTTGGGGAAACTGAGCATAGTAATCATAGAGATTTTCATCAGGCCATTGGACGCAGTGGTGCCTTCTCCAGGGGTTAATCTCAGTGCTACAATAAGTGAGTAGCACTTATTGTAAAAAACATGATGACAAGGACGAAAACAGTGCAGTGGACCTTCAGAGGAACAGGGAGGAGTAGAGGGAGAACAAAAAAGTGAAAGAGAAACAGCCTGAAACCTCAGAGGGGTTTTCCAATTTAAAAATCCTTTGAGATACTTGTAATTTTGTTTCTCTCAGGGAATAAAATAGAGGATTCATTATTACATTTTGGAAGCTTCACAACATCAGTTAAAATATGCTTCCATTCTTTTCTTACATCCTTTTTCTTATTGACTCAACAGATAAACTAATTTATAAAACTTCAAAGAAGTATTAGATGAGCTAATTTTATTATAAATCATCCTGGCTAATCATAGTCCAGCAAAACAAACACCTGCAGAACTAAGACCTACAGCTTTTGTACATAAAAGCGCCAGAAGTTCTGGGAAGAGACTGCTCTGCAGCTCCACCCTTAAAGAGTTCCACAGTTCCGCAATTAAACTTTCCATAATTCAATGTTAACTACTCACCAGAATAAAAGAGGAAACAAAGTCTCCAGAGCAAAAGTCAGCAATTCAAATGAAATGGGAACAGGAATCCCAGAGGACTTATCAAATGTAAAGTGAAATTCTGGAGGATACTTAAACTGTAAGCAAAACCCCAAAGGACAGATTCTAGCAACAGAGAACACCCAAGTAAACTGGAATGTCATTCAATAATGTGAGAGGTTTGGATATGGAAGGACTCAGTATCAGGAACTGGGACCACAGAGGAAACAATTGAGAACAGTGGGCTCTTGTAGGTACTTTACTCCAATCCAAGAGGGTGTGAGGAAAGCTGTGGGGTGGGGAGGGTTCAGATTAGGTTAGACTGCTCCAGGAAAGAGAAACAATCAGGGACTTCTAAAGATAAAAAGTCATCAGGTTGTTAAAAGTTGCCTGTTGTGACATCATTTAAAAGTGGGCGTTTAATTTCCAAATATGTTGGTTTTGATATTTGGCAAAACCAATACAATATTGTAAAGTTTAAAAATAAAATAAAGTCAAAAAGAAAAAAGTATCTCTAACTTTAATTTTTCATTTTAATATTAATTTCTTTCAAACATTTTCTTCTCTATAACCACCCTCTGTATTTTTTTCTGTCTTTTAACCTCCTTCAGGCTTTCAATAGCTAAGTCAAAGATCTCTCTTGGTAAATGTCACCTTGCACTTGAAAATATGTGGGTTATTTTCAAATATCTTTTGATATGTATTTCTAACACAATTCCAAAGTGATAAGAGAACAGACTCTGTATGATTTCAATACCTGTAGACTATGACATTTTTGCACTTTATTTTATGTTCCTAGATACGTTCCAGCATCTCCTAACTTGTAGTTTGGGGGAACTTGAATAAATTTGTATCCAACTGTTGTGTGAAACTGTATACATCTTAATTATATTGAATTGGTTCATGGTGCTTTTCATATCTACTATATCCTTTTACATTTCTGTGTAGTTCTATTAATATTTGAGAGTTTAATATTGAAACTCAAATAAAGATCTTAATTTGTCTACTTAAAAAAATAATTGCAATGTATAGTAGAATTATATGTAACTTTCTCCTGTATTTTCCAAGTGTCCTGTAAATGTGTTATCATACTTTCATAATTTAAAAAAAATTAGAAAGGAAGAGAAAAAATTAAAAATAAAAATTAAAACATTGTGATCATTTTTGACACATCAGGATATATTTGTCCTTAAGAAATCATAATTTTTAAATTAATTCATTTATTTTAATTGGAGCATAATTACCTTACAATATTGTGGGTTTTTTAAAATTTTTGTCATGAAAGTGAAAGTGAAGTTGCTCAGTTGTGTCCAACTCTTTGTGATCCTATGGACTGTAATCTACCAGGCTTCTCTGTCCATGGGATTTTCCAGGCAAGAGTACTGGAGTGGGTTGCCATTTCCTTCTCCAGAGGATCTTCCCGACCGAGGGATCAAAAGCAGGTCTCCTGCATTGCCAGGCAGACAGTTCACCCTCTGAGCCACCAGGGAAGCCCCAAATTTTTGCCATACACAAACATAATCAGCCATAGGTGTGCATGTGTCCGACCCATGTTGAACCCTTCTCCTACATCCCTCCCCATCCTATCCCTCTAGGTTGTCCCAGGAGAAAAAAGAAATCATAAATTATTTTAGGGTAGGGGTCACAAGTATTTCTAGTTTCTAGCAGATGTTGTAAATGTTTTCACTAGAGCAGTAAATGGTCAAAAGATAAGATTCCATGCAGGCTGAGACGGACATATCACATTTCCTTAGTAGCTTCCCAGCTCCATTTTAAAGAGCTCCCTTAGAAACATTCACTTCATTTTGATTTTCCTTTTACAAAAGAATGGAGAAAAAAATGTTATTTACAGAGCACATAATCATTTACATATATTGTCAAATTAAATTGATGAATCTTCACCGGAACCAATACATGAGCTTAGTAAGGTTGCAGAACATAAGGTCAATATATACAGATCAATCATATTTCTATATACTAAAAACAAATATTTAAAATTGAATTTAAAAATAACACTTTTTACAATAACATTAAAATAAATGACACAAATTTATTAGGGATAATAATATATTCGCTAGAAATATGATAGACTTTGTCTCAAAGTCTTTCACTGTAAACTGCAGAATATTGCTGGGGCAACTTCAAACAACCTAAATAAACGGAGAGTTGTACTATGCAAATGGTTTAGAGTGTTAGGTTGCTAATTCTCCTGTAATCGATCTGTTGATTTGATGTAACCAGTAAAAATCTCAGTAGATATTTTGGTAGAAATTGATAAGTTGAAACTAAATTCATATAAAAATAAAACTTTTAGCAATTTTCAAAAAGATGAACTAAGAACATAAAATTTTTAATAACTGAAAAAAATGAACACTACCTCATTCTAAGAAATTATTTTTAACTAATTTAATAGAAACCTAATTAAGATTGTGGTGCTGGTGTAAACATATCCAAATTGATCAATAAACATAATACAAATTTCAGAAAAAGAGAATGCATGAAGAACTAATTTTTGAGAAATGCACAATGCCAATTCAGTGGAGAATGGACAGAATATATTTTAATTAATTCAATTGAAACTTTTAAATATCCATTGCAATAAAAGTAATTTTGCTTCATACTTAGCCTAATACCATAAGCAAAATTTAACTCAAATATGTCATAGTCCTAAATGTGAATCCTAAAACTATAATACTTCTAGAAGATACCTTGGAGTAAACTTCTTCCAAAAGACTAGTATTATTCCTGAATGTCTCAAAATTACAAGCAAAATGCAAGAGCAAAGCCACATGACTTGAGGAAAATATTTGCAAATCATATATGATAAAGGGCTTGTATCCATGCTATGTTAAAAAATTCTCGAAACTCAACAGTGGGGACATAACTAACCTATTAGTTAATAAAGAAAATAGACAATATATATTTTAGACATGATTATCAAAGAAAACATATAGATGACACATGAAAATATGAAAATGCATTCCACATCATTAGTCAGTAAGGACATAAACATGAAAACTAAACTGAAATCCCTTCCAAGGCTGTTAGAATGGTTAAAACTTAAGGTTGACAATTGCAATGTTGGCTGAGGATGTATAAGAATTAAAATTCACACAGTTCTGGTGGGAATGGGAATGGAAATGGTACAATCACTTTGGAAAACATATTATTGTGTTCTTAAGAATTTAAGCATGCATATAACATCATTTTACCCCTAAGTGAAACATGCAAGGGAAATGAAAATATATATGCATGAATACTGGTAAAGAAACGTTCATAGCAACTTGGACAGCACACAACTGGAAAGAGCCCAAATGTTCACCACAGGTGGATGAGTAAACACACTGAGGTATAAATGGGATACTGCTCAGTCATACAAATGAATGAGACAAATGTGTGGGAACATGTGTGAATCACAAAATAATTATGTTGTGTTATAGAAGATACACAGAAAGGGTACATTCTTTAAGATTCTGTGCATGTAAATTCTAGGCAATAAAAACTAATGTATAATGAATGACAAAATAAATCAGTACTGGGGAGAAGGGCAGTTTGGGGCAAGGAGAGGAAGCAAAGAGTGAAAACATAGGAGTTTCAGAGAACTTTTGGACACTAATGGATATGTTTATTATTTTATTTTGGTAGAAATAGATGAGGAAAAAGTGGAAACAGTGTCATACTTTATTTTGGGGGGCTCCAAAATCACTGCAGATGGTGACTGAAGCCAGGAAATTAAAAGATGCTTACTCCTTGGAAGGAAAGTTATGACCAACCTAGATAGCATATTGAAAAGCAGAGACATTACTTTGCCAACAAAGGCTCGTCTAGTCAAGGCTATGGTTTTTCCTGTGGTCACGTATGGATGTGAGAGTTGGACTGTGAAGAAAGCTGAGCACCAAAGAATTGATGCTTTTGAACTGTGGTGTTGGAGAAGACTCTTGAGAGTCCCTTGGACTGCAAGGAGATCCAACCAGTCCATTCTGAAGGAGATCAGCCCTGGGGGTTCTTTGGAAAGACTGATGTTAAAGCTGAAACTCCGATATTTTGGCCACCTCATGCAAAGAGTTGACTCATTGGAAAAGACTCTGATTCTGGGAGGGATTGGGGGCAGGAGGAGAAGGGGATGACAGAAGATGAGATGGCTGGATGACATCACCGACTTGATGGACATATGTTTGGGTGAACTCCGGGAGTTGGTGATGGACAGGGAGGCCTGGCGTGTTGTAATTCATTGGGTCGCAAAGAGTCGGACACAACTGAGTGACTGAATTTAACTGAACTGAATAGTTTTATAAGAATCTACATATGTCAAAACACTATATCTCAAAATTTAAAGAAACATCATGTGTTATAATCTTCATTAAACCACATTATTATGTGATGGATGAAGGTAACATTGTGTTCAGTTACAAATTCCTTTTGAATATAAAAGCAAGTTATCAGTAAAATAAAATGTTTGTCTAATTTGTGATGAGTCCTCAAAAACTCTATATTAAAGGTGCAAAAACTTAATAAACATTTAATTTCACTCAAAGACTTAACAAACCACACAATAAATTCATGACAAGACAGTGGCAGAACACAGAGACAAAAACTTCTGAATCTGAAGAGTTATATATTATGCATTGTCATCTATTAGTAGAAAATCTCACAATAAAGTGAGATATCTTTCAAGTTCAGTCAGAAATTATTTTTTAAGATGTTGAGAAGTTTGTGTTCTATAAATAATGATATTAATGATCTATAATAGCTCAAAAGGCCAGCACATTACTCTAAAATATTCACTAAACCATTGAAAAAGGATCAAAATCATAAAGCTTCATGTGCAATTAAAATGATCTTACACTAGACTATGTTTTATTCTATCTTACACACAAATGTTTAAGGAAATGTAATTGTGGGAATTTGTACATGAAAGCATTACTAAAATTCTGAGGAAAGCCCTAAGGTGTTACGAGAATGAACATGCAGATTTAGCTGTTACCTAATTTCACTTGAAATATATGCCTTTCCTTTTCCTTGATAAGTGCATATTGAGTTAAAGACATTGGACTTCCCTTGTGATTCAGCTGGTAAAGAATCTGACTGCAATGCATGAGACCTTGGTTCGATCCCTGGGTTGGAAAGATCCCTTGGAGAAGTAAAAGGCTACCCAAGCCAGTATTCAGGCCTGGAGAATTCCATGAACTGTATAGTCCATGGGGTTGCAAAGAGTCAGACATGACTGAACGACTTTCACATGTGTCATAAAAACAAAATACTATAATGCTGACTTTATCTTTTTGTTTCATGCTTTTATTTCAAGGCAGTATAGTAACGTATATATTCTGATTGATACTGAAGTAAAAGTGGATATTATTACTCTGCAAACACCTAAACTTACACTTATAATCAAGTTTAGATATTAGTAACCAGAAAGTCCTTGGTACCTGAACATTAATATTATTCTTAGAAGAAAAACAGTTATTTTTAGATGTAACCCCAAAAGTAAGTTAATGGAGTTTTTGATACATTTTGGCAGGTGTTTGAAAGTTCAGTTTAGCTCATTCAGTGTCTCAGTCCTGTCTAACTCTGTGACCCCATGAACAGCAGCACACCAGGCCTCCCTATACATCACCAACTCCCAGAGTTACTCAAACTCATATCCATTGACTTGGTGATGCCATTTAACCACCTCATCCTCTGTTGTTCCCTTCTCCTCCCACCCTCAATCTCTCCTACCATGAGGGTCTTTTCAAATGAATCAGCTGTTCGCATCAGGTGGCCAAACTACTGGAGTTTCAGCTTCAACATCAGTCCTTCCAATGAACACCCAGGACTGATCTCCTTTAGGATGGAGAGGTTGGATCTCCTTGCAGTTCCAGGGACTCTCAAGAGTCTTCTCCAACACCACAGTTCAAAAGCATCAATTCTTTGGCACTCAGCTTTTTTTATAGTCCAACTCTCACATCCATACATGACTACTGGAAAAACCATAGCTTTGACTAGACAGATCTTTGTTGGCAAAGTAATGTCTCTGCTTTTTAATGCACTGTCTGGCATGGTAATAGCTTTTCTTCTAAGGAGAAAGAGTCTTTTAATTTCATGGCTGCAGTCACCATCTGCAGTGATTTTGAAGCCCCCCCAAAATAAAGCCTGTCACTGTGTCCATTGTTTCCCCATCTATTTGCCATTAAGTCATGGGCCTGCATGCCATGATCTTAGTTTTCTGAATGTTGACCTTTAAGCCAACTTTTTCACTCTCCTCTTTCACTTTCATCAGGAGGCTCTTTAGTTCCTCTTCACTTTCTGCCGTAAGGGTGGTGTCATCTGCATATCTGAGGTTATTGATATTTCTCCCGGCAATCTTGATTCCAGCTTGTGTTTCTTCCAGCCCAGCATTTCTCATCATGTACTCAGCATAGAAGTTAAATAAGCAGGGTGACAATATACAGCCTTGACATACTCCTTTTCCTATTTAGAACCAGACTGATTTTCCATGTGTTTGAAAGACAAGGATGCAAAAGTGGATCAACAGAACTCAAGACTTTTTATAATCTGTTTCAAAAATTGAAATTTTGAAAATATAGACAATAGCACAAAGCTGAAAAACAAATTGCCAACATCCTCTGGATCATTGAGAAAGCAAGAGAGTTCCAGAAAAGCATCTATTTCTGCTTTATTGACTATGCCAGAGCCTTTGACTGTGTGGATCACAATAAACTCTGGAAAATTGTGAAAGAGACGGGAATAATGACCACCTGACCTGTCACCTGAGTAACCTGTATGAAGGTCAGGAAGCAACAGTTAAAACTGGACATGGAACAACAGACTGGTTCCAAATAGGAAAAGGAGTATGTCAAGGATGTATATTGTCACCTTGCTTATTTAACTTATATACAGTGTACATCATGAGAATCAATGGGCTGGAGGAAGCACAGGCTGGAATCAAGATTTCCAGGAGAAATATCAATAATCTCAGATATGCAGATGACACCACTCTTACGGCAGAAAGTGAAGAAGAACTACAGAGCCTCTTGATGAAAGTGAAAGAGGAGAGTGAAAAGTTGGCTCAAAGCTCAACATTCAGAAACGAAGATCATGGCATCTGGTCCCATCACTTCATGGCAAATAGATGGGGAAACAGTGGAAACAGTGACTGACTTTATTTTTCTGGGCTCCAAAATCACTGCAGATGGTGTTTGCAGCCATGAAATTAAAAGAGACTTGCTCCTTGGAAGGAAAGTTTTGAGCAACCTAGACAGCATATTAAAAAGCAGAGCCATTACTTTGCCAACAAAGGTCCATCTAGTCGAGGCTATGGTTTTTCCTGTGGTCATGTATGGATGTGAGAGTTGGACTATGAAAAAAGCCTGTGGCGGATTCATGTTGATATATGGCAAAACCAATACAATATTGTAAAGTTAAAAAAAAACAAAAACAACTGAGCACTAAAGAATCGATGCTTTTGAACTTTGGTGTTGGATAAGACTCTTGAGAGTCCCTTGGACTGCAAGGAGATCCAACCAGGTCCATCCTAAATGAGATCAGTCCTGGGTGTTCATTGGAAGGACCGATGTTGAAGCTGAAACTCCAGTACTTTGACCACCTGATGCGAACAGCTGACTCATTTGAAAAGACCCTGATGCTGGGAAAGACTGAGGGTAGGAGAAGAGGACGACAGAGGATGAGATGGTTGGATGGCATCATTGACTTGATTGACATGAGTTTGGGTGAACTCTGGGAGTTGCTGATGGACAGGGAAGCCTAGCATGCTGCGGTTCAAGGGGTCGCAAGGAGTCATACACAACTGGGCAACTGAACTGAACTGAACTGAAAAACAAAGTTATTTTAATTATGGCAATATTGTAATAGAAAGAATATAATAAAGACATTGTTCACATTTACCGTGCTGAAAATGTTACCAATCCCAAAGCTTTCTCACCACACAACTGGCCAATGAATCAGGGGACTAGTTGGGGCAAGGAATAATAACTTTTAATCAGAAAACTAGCTGACCAAAAAATGGCAGACCAGGGTTTCAAAAAAATCTTCCTTCAGTCCAAATTCCCATTCCTTTCATACAGAAGAAGGGGAGGACATGTGCCCACTGTGATACCAACCACTAGCTGAGCAGGACTGCTATTCATCCTGCCTGTTAATGTTAGTTGCTCAGTCAAGTCTGACTCTTTGAGACCCCATGGACTGTAGCCCATCAGGTTACTCTGTCCAAGGACTTCTCCAGGCAAGAATACTGGAGGCAAGACTCCTGGCAAGAATACTGGAGGAGAGACTTGGGTGATGGGAACTTAACCTGTGAGATGTGATGCCATCTCATCAGATAGTATCAGAATTGAATTAAATTGTAGGATAACCTTCTGGTACTGAAGAATTGTTTGGTACATGAAAAATGCCCTCACATTTGGTCACCAGAGCACAGAAGTGTTGTGTGTTATACAGAGTAGAGAAAAAAACACAGAAAGATGTTCTTCTTTCCTTACAATATTTTTAACACATGCCGTAGTGCCTAGCCAAATGTTGGTGCTTCACAAATATCTATAAATCATTGAAGAATAAATGTCAAGGTATTCAGTGGATGATATGATAATTGCTATAAAGAAAAGACAGTGTTAGTTGCTCAGCTGTGTCCAATTCTTTGTGACCTCATGGACTATAGCCTGACAGGCTCCTCTGTTTATGTGATTTCCCAGTCAAGAATATTGGAGCGGGTTGTCATTTCCTTCTCTAGGAGATCTTCCTGACCCAGGGATCGAAATCTGGTTTTCTGACATTGCAGGCAGATTCTTTACCACTTGAGCCACCAGGGAAGCCCTACTGGTCCTGCCTGCCCCACCCCTATCACAAAAACACTCTGGTAAACTCCAAAACTGTTAACCTTCCAAGTTAGTGAAAGTTTATCTCCTCTACTTAGTTTATGAGACTGAACAAATTATTGAGAATAGAAGTCTCTATAAATGTTTGTGCATCTCTAAAGGGTACTTGGTGAAACTTTCAACTTCAATGAAGCTATACCACCAGGCATATTCTGAAACCACCTAATTAGGAGTCAAGGAAATAGTACCAGTTTTGCTTTGGAGAAAGAAAAATAAATATAAATTCCAAATTTCTAATTAGGATTGTCCTAGCAATCCTAAAAATTGGTCATTTCTGTCTCAAAGATTCCATGATATTTTTAAATTGCCTGTTCTATTTACATACTCAAATATTTGAAAATATTATTCTAAGAGGTACATTTACAGTAAAATCACAATAAATTAAAGAAATAAAACCAGCATTTTAAAATACCTGAAGGTATTTTGTTTGGCTTGGTTTTACTGTTTGTTTATGCTTTGTCATTCCAAAATGTACTTTCACTCTATGGAGAGTATAGCACCCTGGCAGCATGGTGATTTTATGTTCTATCAAAAAGCTTACTCTTCAAATGGGAAAAACACAAAGACATTTTCCATTTTGGATTTTTATCCCCATCATTACCTCTGCATTATGTTATATTTAACTTACTGCATCTTGCCTCTGGATGAACAGAACAGATCATATTCTAGAGAGAGGAGGGTTCTTGGTTTAAACAGATGGCTTTGTGTCCTCCCTAATTCAAGGGCAACCATGGCAACAAGCAAAGAGGGGGTGTTGCTTAGCAACTGGAAACATTAATGAAGAGATTTCCAAACTCTATTTAGGAAAAAAAAAAAAAAAAACATGCTTTGGAGGAACTTCAGGACTTGGCATAAATGTACACCAATATTCATTTATGAAACATGCTGAGTATATAATCACAAACCTGAAAAGCATAGTGCTTTATAAGGGAAAAATATTAAATAAATGGCTTATTGTGCATTTTATATAAAAATAACATGCTACATCAATAAAAGCATTTATGTAAAAATACAGTTAAATGTCAAAATCACATATTTTTTGAGAAATAATAATTTTAAAAGTTAGGTTTATTAAAACATCTATTATCTTATGTTGTAATACAACATGAGATGTTAAGTAGGACCAGGAATTCATCTAGTTGAACTGCTATGCTGTACCATATTTACACCCAAACCTTCCAGAGAGTTCTCTTTCAAGCTAGAATAGGCACTGTTGTTGCAAGTTGTCAATGTCTGTGTTGGCTAAAATTATATTTTCACCAGAAAATATCTTTCTTATTAGCATTTTCCCTTGTATTACTTATTAATTCTGAAAAAATAACAGCAATATATATTTTTGGGGATGGAGTTCATTAGTAAAAATAGAACCAAACTGAGTCTCTAAGATAGGTGTGTAGCTATTTTACTATCATTGTATTTTATGTGCTCTTGAACTTAAATATAAACTTTAATTGATCATGTCAAATTTGATACAAGAATATATATATATATATATATATATATATATATATATATATAATTATTCCCATGGATAGAGGAGCCTGGCAGGCTACACTCCATGGAGTAGCAAAGAGTCAGACATGACTGAGCAACTAAACAACAACAAAACTATATATATATATATATATATATTTCAAGTGTCTATCAGTTTATAGGACTTCTCTGGTGGCTCCTGTGGTGAAGACTGTGTCTGCAATGTAGGAAAACCACATTCGATCCCTGGGTTAAGAAGATACCCTGGAGAAGGAAATGACAACCCGCTCCAATATTCTTGACTGGGAAATCACATAAACAGAGGAGCCTGTCAGGCTATAGTCCATGAGGTCACAAAGAATTGGACACAGCTGAGCAACTAACACTGTCTTTTCTTTATAGCAATTATCATATCATCCACTGAATACCTTGACATTTATTCTTCAATGATTTATAGATATTTGTGAAGCACCAACATTTGGCTAGGCACTACGGCATGTGTTAAAAATATTGTAAGGAAAGAAGAACATCTTTCTGTGTTTTTTTCTCTACTCTGTATAACACACAACACTTCTGTGCTCTGGTGACCAAATGTGAGGGCATTTTTCATGTACCAAACAATTCTTCAGTACCAGAAGGTTATCCTACAATTTAATTCAATTCTGATACTATCTGATGAGATGGCATCACATCTCACAGGTTAAGTTCCCATCACCCAAGTCTCTCCTCTCCCATTTCAGAAGCTAATAACAAGTCTAGGTTGTTATCCATGCTTCTGACCAATAGGCTATAAATCAGAGGTTCCCATAATCCCCTCCTTTGCTAGAATATTTCATAGAACTCAGAAAAACATTTTACTTACTAGTTACCGATTTGTTATAAAAAATGTAACTCAACAACAGTCACATGAAGAGATGCACATAGAGCACAGAATCTAAAAGTGATGCTGAATTTCCATGCCCTCTCTGGATGTACCACTCTTCCAGTGCCTCTAAATGGGGGTTTTGCTGCTGCTAAGTTACTTCAGTCGTGTTCGACTCTGTGTGACCCCATAGACGGCAGCCCACCAGGCTCCCCTGTCCCTGGGATTCTCCAGGCAAGAACACTGGAGTGGGTTGCCATTTTCTTCTCCAATGCATGAAAGCAAAAAGTCAAAGTGAAGTAGCTCAGTTGTGTCCGACTCTTTGCGGCCCCATGGACTGCAGCCTACCAGGCTCCTCCGCCCATGGGATTTTCCAGGCAAGAGTACTGGAGTGGGGTGCCATTGCCTTCTCCGAAAATGGGGGCTTTATTAGGTAGGAGTGATTGATTAAATCATTGGCTATTGGTGATTGAGTCAACTTCCAGCCCCTCTCCCCTCCCTCACAGTTTGAGAAGTAGGACTGAAAACTCCAACCCTCTCATCACATGGTTGGTGTCCCTAGTGAGCAGACTTCATCCTTCAGGGCTTTCCAGATGTCAGGTGTGGTTGAAAGGGGCTTATTATGGTTAACAAAATATGCTTTTGTTACTCTTCTTACTTAGGAAATTCTAAGAGTGTTAGGAGCTCTGTGTCAGGAGAATGACATATATATTTCTAATTATGACTCATAATATCACACGTATATTACTAATACTTCCAAAGCATCTGCAAGTTGTTAATGTCTCCAATTTAAGATGAGGTGATGCTGATTGGAAAGGTTTCACCTGCACGAGCATCAGTATAGCTGCTGCTACTAAGTCGCTTCAGTCCTGTCCGATAAACACAGTCTCTAAACCATGTTGAACTACATGAGTTCAAAACTCACCTCTCTACAATGTTGTTCAAGTTATTCAACTCTCTGCTTCTAAGTTTCTTTATTAAAAAAGGAACAAAAAAACATACCAAAAAGAAACAAAATTAAAATCTAAGAGTACTCATTATGGTAAGAATTAATTAAACAAGGAGGCCGTTAGACTGGTATGGCTCTAAGGTATTCAGTCAGTTCAGTACAGTTGGTCATTCATGTCTGACTCTTTGTGACCCCATGAACCGCAGCACACCAGGCCTCCCTGTCCATCACCAAATCCTGGAGTCCACCCAAACCCATGTTCATTGAGTCAGTGATGCCACCCAACCATCTCATCCTCTGTCATCAACTTCTCCTGCCCTCAATCTTTCACAGCATGAGGGTCTTTTCAAATGAGTCAGCTCTTCACATCAGGTCGCCAAAGACTGGAGTTTCAGCTTCAACATCAGTCCTTCCAAAGAAATCCCAGGGCTGATCTCCTTCAGAATGGACTGGTTGGATCTCCTTGCAGTCCAAGGGACTCTCAAGAGTCTTCTCCAACACCACAGTTCAAAAGCATCAATTCTTTGGTGCTCAGCTTGCTTCACAGTCCAACTCTCACATCCATACATGACCACAGGAAAAACCATAGCCTTGACTAGTTGGACCTGTGTTGGCAAAGTAATGTCTCTGCTTTTTAATATGCTGTTTAGGTTGCTCATAATTTTCCTTTCAAGGAGCAAGTGTCTTTTAATTTTATGGCTTCAATCACCATCTGCAGTGATTTTGGAGCCCCAAAAAATAAAGTTTGATACTGTTTCCCCATCTATTTGCCATGAAGTGATGGGACCAGATGCCATGATCTTAGTTTTCTGAATGTTGAGCTTTAAGCCAACTTTTTCACTCTCCTTTTTCACTTTCACGAACAGGCTCTTTAGTTCTTCTTCACTTTCGGCCATAAGGGTGGTGTCATTGGCATATCTAAGGTTATTGATATTTTTCCTGGCAATCTTGATTCAAGCTTGTGCTTCCTCCAGCCCAGCATTTCTCATGATGTACTCTGCATAAAAGTTCAATAATCAGGGTGACAATATACAGCCTTGACATACTCTTTTTCTTATTTGGAACCAGTCTGTTGTTACATGTCTAGTTCTAATTGTTGCTTCCTGACCTTCATACAGGTTACTCAAGAGGCAGGTCAGGTGGTCTGGTATTCCCATCTCTTTCAGAATTTTCCACAGTTTATTGTGATCCACAGAGTCAAAGGCTTTGGCATAGTCAGTAAAGCCTAAATAGATATTTTTATAGAACTCTCTTGCTTTTTTGATGATCCAGATGATGTTGGCAATTTGATATCTGGTTCCTCTGCCTTTTCTAAAACCAGCTTCTAAGGTATTGGCAGCAGTCATAAGCAAACAAAAATCTAAATCTGGAAATGTCTCCAATGTTACAAAATTTAAATATAAGGACAACCAGTCACAACCAGCCAACCCAGCTTTAATCTATAGCCAAGCAATAGTTTGCCTAGTAGCTCAGCTGGTAAAGAACCCACCTGCAATGCAGGAGACCCCAGTATGATTCCTGAGATGGAAAAATCCCCTGAAGAATGGATAGGCTACCCACTCCAGTATTCCTGGGCTTCCCTGGTGGCTCAGATAGTAGAGAATCAACCTGGAATGTGGGAGACCTAAGTTTGATCCCTGGGTTTGAAAGATCTCCTGAAGGCAGGGGTGGGGCATGGCAACCCACTCCAGTATTCTTGCCTGGAGAATCCCAGGGATAGAGGAGTCTGGTTGCTACAGTCCATGGGGTCGCAAAGAGTCAGACACAACTGAGCAAGTAAGCAGAACACAACAGTGCTCCCACTGTTCTCTGTAAAAGTCTCACCAAATTCTGTATATGAAGAACACCTAATGAATTCTGGTTTGACCCTGCCCAATTATAACTGATCCCTAGGCTTCCCTGGTGGCTTAAGTGGTACAGAATCTGCCTGCAGTGTGGGAGACTTGGGTTTGATCCCTGGCTTTGGAGGATCCCCTGGAGGAGAGCATGGCAACCCACTCCAGTATTCTTGCCTGGAGAATTCCATGGACGGGGAGCCTGGCTGGCTACAGTGCATGGGGTCACAAAGAGTCAGACATGACTGAACAACTAACACACAATTCTAATTGATAAATGTGGAAACCAACTCTGAAAGGTTTTAATATGACTCAGTTTCTCTTTTAACACTTTGTAAGACTCTTCGAGATCAATACATGAAGTTTGAGAACTGAGTAAATTAATATACAAGAAGCTCTCCATGCTGGTGTATGCGTTGATGCATTCCTTTTTGGTGCATTTTTATGTCGGTATTATTTGTTTCTGTTATTATAATCTATGCTATTCATGTAATGAAGGGCTCCTCTGGGACTTAGATGTGGTTGTGATTAGCACTAAATACTACTACTGATTTAATAAAAGTTAATTAAATGTATGTTAGTTTACCAATGGAATAAGAAATGTTTAACATTAAAATAATTTTAAGTCAGTGGTTTAAAATTGTTTTATTTTGTGTAAGAAATGATTCACTCAAAGTAAAGTAGTGTGATTCTTACTTACTAATTTTGTTTATTGTGTAATGTTCCAGCATTATGCTATGCATTTTAACCATATTACCCCCTCTTGCATCAGCTTGGCCATAGAGTTTCTTTGGTTTTAAAGTAAAAATAAAAGACATGTATTTCATTTTCACCAAGAACTTTATTGAATAATATACTTTCCATTTTGTTCCATTGCTTTCTGTCATTTTTCATGTTAATTTCATAATTCCATCTTCCCAAAACTTTTTGTCTTTTTGAGCAAATAACTGTTCTAGGTGTTTTTTTTACAGTCTTCCAGGGAATTGACATTTTTGCCATTAAAGGAATTTTGCAAAAACTGAAATAATTGGAAGTTTGAAGGTGCAATGTCTGGTACATAGAGTGGATGAATCCGAATTTCCAGGTAGTGACAGTTTTTGCCTAGTCATTGGAGAAACCCGCAGTCTTGTGTATAATCCTGATAGAAGATTATAATTTTCTGTTGATGAATTTTGGACAATGTTTGTCAAGTGTTGCTTTACATTGGTCTAATTGGGACAGTAGTTGTTTGAATTAAGTTAAAGACAACTAAGCACTACTAGAGCCATCCTAGGGAGAAAAAAAAAAATGAATACACATTTTGGCCAACTCTCGAAAAGCGTTAGCTAGAAATTATTCCTTCTAAGTTGCCCTGTTGTATATTCAAGAAAGTGACAGAAGCTGGATTCACACCTGTATCGGTTTTCAATTGCCCAGAACTATTTATCACAAACTTAAAGGAAAAAAGGCAATGTCAGGATCAGATCAGCAGAACTGGGTTCTCTTAGGGTCTGACAGGCTGAAATCAAAGTATTGGCAGGGCCAGGCTTTGCCTAGAGGCTCTGAGAATGTGCTTCAGTTAGATTGTTAGTAGAGTCCTATTGCTGCTGGCTGTAAATCTGAGTTGTCTTTTTTGTTGGTTGGTTTTGGTTTTGCTTTTTTTGTTCAGCTGTGAGCTAGAGGCCACTCTGCACTCCTGGAGGTGGCTTGTATTCCTTCTCACATGGCCCACTCTACCTTTAGAGTGGGCAGCGGTGATGCATCTTCTCACTCTTTCTCTCTCTCATTTCCTTTCTGTCACCAGCCAGAGAACACTCTGCTTTTAAAAGACTTCATGATTAGATTGTTGTTCAGTCACTCAGTCCTGTCCATCTCTTTGCAACCCCATGGACTGCCGCACGCCAGGTTTCCCTGTCCTTCACCATCTCCCAGAACTTCCTTAAACTCATGTCCATTGAGTCGGTGATGCCATCCAACCATCTCATCCTCAGGCATCCCCTTCTCCTCCTGCCTTCAATCTTTCCCAGCATCATGGTCTTCTCTGATGAGTCAGTTCTTCGAAATAGGTGGCCAAAGTATTGGAGCTTCAGCTTCAGCGTCAGTCTTTCCAATGCATATTCAGAATTGATTTCTTTTGAGATTGACCGGTTTGATCTTACAGTTTAAGAGACTCCCAAGAGTCTTCAACACCAAGGTTCAAAAACATCAATTCTTCAGAAGTCAGCTTTCTTTATGGTTCAACTCTCACATTCATACATGACTACTGGAAAAACCATAGCTTCAACTAGACAGACCTTCACCCAAATAATCTCACAATTTAAATTTTAATTAACAGCTTTGATTAAACCTGCAAATTTCCTTTGGCCATGTAATGTAGCATATTCATGGAGTGGCATCTAGTCATGTTTGTAAATTTCATTCACAATGAAAGAGAGGAAGATTTACACAAGGGATGTATCATTGGGGGTTATAGTTAGAAATCTACCTTAGAATTCCCAGCACCCAAGACTGTGACACCAGAGAACAATCTCTTAAACACAATGTGATAATATGAGACCATATTCAAGGTGTTCCTAATATTTGTTTGAAAAAACCTTGGGAAGAACAGGCATTAGAAGAATCAATTTAGCTGAATATTTAACTACATTAAAATAGAATTACCTCCGACTTTACAGCTTTATTTTGTTCTAAACATTACTCTTTTCCCTCTCTTTTATGCTTCAAGAATGCTATCAAGATAGCCAAATTGGTTGGCTTTTTTGACTCCAGATTTAACATACAGATTTATTGGAAACTGTGAGATTAATTTCACAAAAACCTCTTTTGTTTGATTTGCACAAAATTTATTATATTATAAAAATCAATATATAATTATGGACGGTATTGGACATAAACAATGAGCCCACTTGATTATTCTATTAATTTTATCTACTTGAGTAGACAATTCTATAATTAAGGGAAAATGAATTTGTCATCATTTCTCTTTTTTTCAAGTAATGATCATATATTTTATTATATTGTTCAAATAATTATCAGAATCAACAACTGTTATAGCAACACTGAAACATAAACCCTAAAATCAGCAACATGGTTGGGAGGAAGGTTTATCATTACTCTCTTAAAATGTAGCTGTATGAGGAAAGTTTCAATTTCATCACCAGTACATAATAAAAGTATGCCTGTGTGTGTGTGTGTGTTAGTCCCTCAGTCTTGTCTTTTTGAGACTCCATAGACTGTAGTCCACCAGGCTCCAATGTCCATGAAATCCTTCAGGCAAGAATACCAGAGTGAGTAGCCATTACCTTCTCAAGGGGATCTTCCCAGTCCAGGGATTGAACCCAGGTCTCCTTCATTGCAGGCTGATTCTTTACCATCTGAGTCACCAGGAAAGCCCAGAACAGTGCCTGTAGTACATCAATTGTTTAAAAACTAAGTTTCAAGTAAAAAATAAAATGAATAAAATTTGATAAACTTTATAAATCAATAAGTTAACTCAAGTGATCATCAATAGTTTTGGATGCAAGTACACATAATTTTTCAGAATAAACTATCTATATTCTAGTTTTAAACATTGTCTTCAGGACAAACTTTCCAACTAAAATCTGCAACATAGTAACATAGCACTAATGCTTATTTCTTCATATCAATTTGGCTAATTTTTATACATTTGATTTTCTGTTATTATAAATAAGATCAAAATTCTAAGTTTAATCTATGAAATCTCAGCCACATTTGCTTATGTATCTGTTAAATAATCAGAGGTAAATAGATCATGAGTATTAAGAATCAGTATGTAGATTCTTTATATTTCTCCTTTTAATTTTTAATCCTGTAGCTGTATTGTTGTTTTAGAAAATCTGCCCCCCAATTACATGGAATGAAAAAAGAAAAAAAAAAACATATCTTAAATCAACTAAGTCAAAAAACTGTGCAGATGGTAACCCCAGGGTTTCATACTATTTATCTTTTCTCTTATGATCATAATGCACAGAGTTGGCAATCAATGACCAATATTCTCAACTGTGATATTTAACTATCCTTCAAAATATATCAGAAAATGTCCTAACAGAAAAGTGGGCCTGAGGTTCCTTAAGGCAGCACATAATATAAATGCCCACACTGGAGTTTGATTTAGCTCATTTTTGATTCCTGGGAGGGAGGCACACAATCCACAACTTATCCAGCTGAGATTCCTTTCTAAATCCTAGACATACATGAACTCAATGAACAGTTAAAAATTCATCTAAAGGATTTATTTTAGATATAAACAAATAGAAAATATAGTACCTGCAAAAAAAGATAAAAAGAACATCATTTACAAAATAAACCATAAAACTCATATATTTAAATTCATAGACAAATTTGAAATGGAAAAAAGCCATGTAAAAGAATAGGAGACTGTGTAAAATATAAAGTTGTTCTAAAACAGGAAATCTCAGAAATACGGGAAATTAAAATAATCAATAATAAAATGGCCAAAGCAGAAACAACTCTATAAGATGAAAAGTAAAGAGGACACAGTAGACAAAAATCTATATGTTAAACTAGATCACAGCATAGTCCAAAAGAAAGAAGGAAGGGGGATGTGAAAAAGTTTAAAGTAATAGCATCAACCCAAAACTTCTAAATATTTCTAATCAGAGTTTTAAAAGAAAGAATACTGAAAATGGAAAACAGAAAACATGAAACAAATAAGTGAAGTCACTCAATCGTGTCTGACTCTTTGTGACCTCATGGACTGTAGCTTGCTAGGCTCCTCCATTCATGGAATTTCCCAGGCAAGAATACTAGAGTGGGTTGCCATTTCCTTCTTCAGGGTATCTTCCGCAACCAGGAATTGAACCCAGGTCTCCATTACGGACTGGGCAGACTCTTTATCATTACCTTTTGAGCTACCAGGGAATCCCACAAAAGAAATAAATGCCTCAAGTTTTGTGTAATTAAAGTGATGCATCTATAGGATTAAAGAACCTGCTATGTACCATTTCAGGCTACAACAACAGCAATATAATAACATTAATTTATACAAACTTTAGCAACAATAAATAAATAGTCATTGTAATGAGACCTCAATGCATTAAGGATAAACAGAAAATCCTAAAAATAAAATAAAATCCTAAGAGTAAATAGGGAGAGAGCACGTTACATACAACAAATGAGAATCAGTTTTGTTTGTTGCTTAGCAAATGTTGACTCTTAGAGTATCAGGCACTGATGCGTAGAACATGCAACCAATCAGAAAACCAATGGTCCCTGTCAATTTTTAATTCTATGTGAGGGAAGGATATGGAGTATAAGCCATAGGGCTATTGTATAATATTGTGAAAGTAATTAGTCCTCTGTGGGCATAGACTAGGTAAGCTGGGTTGGACTTTTAAGTGCCAGGTCAAGGAAGAAGTTAGAGTGCTCTTCTTTGAGAAACTGACATTGAGTGAAGGTATAAAGGAAGTGAAGGACCTATCTATGCAAGTGTCTAGGTGAAGAAATAGGGAGCACAAATCCTTATATTAGGAGTTTACCAAGACTAGTTGAAGAACAAAAGCCAATAGTGGGGGTTTGATTAGAAACGGATCCTGTTTGGTGATCATAATGGCCTTTTTAAATGATATAAATAACTGTGATTTTACTCTGAGTAAAATTAGAAGTTTGGGGAGGATTCTAAATAGAGGTATAAACATCATCAGATGTAGACTTTAAAAGAACCACTCTATTTTGTTGAGAAGAGATTTTGGGAATTGGTCAAAAATGAAAGCAGAAAGACTACGTAGAAGAAAGCTGTAGCTGTATTTCTGAGAGATTATGGCAACAAGCTCCATCAAGGAAGCAAGAAGCAGAGTGGAAAGTGGATGAATACTAGGCTCTGAGAAATGAACTGAATGTGTGAGAAAGGATTCAAGGGCAGCTCTAACTAGAAAAAAGAGAGTGGTCATAAAATGTAATAGGAAAGACTGTGGTTGGATAAGATTTGGGGCAAAATATCAGAGCTCCATTTTAGGCTTGTTCAATTAGAAAAGCTTGATTGGTCTGTAAGAGGAGAATTCACATAAGGGGTTGGATATATGTATTGACTTCAGGAGAGAGGTTTGTGCTAAAGATATAAAATTGGAAGTTGTTGTGTAAAAACTTGTTTAAGGTGTGAGAGTGTATCAGTCCAACTTTGACCATGGACTCAGCACAGACAGTTAAGAACATAACAAAGTCATAGGATACTAAAAATTTAAAGATGTCTGGAAAAGGTGAATAACCAATGAAGCAGACTTTGAGGAAGGCAGCCAATGAAGTGGGAGAAAAACTAATAGAATGTGCTATCCTGAAGATTACATTTTATTAAGGAGTGCGTGATTAACTGGCAACTGTTGCTCTTCAGTCAGGTGAAATAAGAACTAAGAATTGACTCTTGGATACAGCAACATAGATATCATTTGGATGACTTTGACAAAAGCACATTAGCTTGCTTAGTGTAGGAAAAAGTGTTTAAATAGAGAACAGATGAGAAATTGAAGATGCTGTGTATACAGATCTTTCTCAACTTGCAATGGGGCTCTGTCTTGATAAACTCATCATAAAGTGAAAACATAAGTAAAAAATGCATTTTTTTTCTTGAAGTAAAATTGACTTACAATAACTCTGTATACGAGACAGCAAAAGAGACACTGATGTATAGAACAGTCTTATGGACTCTGTGGGAGAGGGAGAGGGTGGGAAGATTTGGGAGAATGGCATTGAAACATGTAAAATATCATGTAGGAAACGAGTTGCCAGTCCAGGTTCGATGCACGATGCTGGATGCTTGGGGCTGGTGCACTGGACGGCCCAGAGGGATGGTATGGGGAGGGAGGAGGGAGGAGGGTTCGGGATGGGGAACACATATATACCTGTGGCGGATTCATTTTGATATTTGGCAAAACTAATACAATTATGTAAAGTTTAAAAATAAAATAAAATTAGAAAAAAAAAATATTCAATTAGTTTCAGGTATGCAACCTAATGATTCAGTATTTAAAGTGAAAATGAAACTGTTACTCACTTAGTCATGTCCAACTCTTTGTGACCCCAGGGACTGTAGCCCCCCAGGCTCCTCTGTCCATGGAATTCTCCAAGCAAGGATACTGGAGTGGGTTGCCATTTCCTTCTGCAGGGGATCTTCACAACCCAGGGATTGAACCTGGATCTCCCACATTGCAGCCAGACTCTTTACCAAATGAGCCACCAGGGAAGACCCTTCAGTATTTAAAGTTATTGGAAAATAATGGCTATATTTCCTTATGCTGTACAATCAGTTCAGTTCAGTCGCTCAGTTGTGTCCAACTCTTAGCAATCCCATGGATTGCAGTATACCAGGCTTCCCTGTCCATCACCAACTCCCAGAGCTTACGCAAACTCATATCCATTAAGCAGGTGATGCCATCCAACCATCTCATCCTCTGTTGGCCCCTTCTTCTCTTGCCTTCAATCGTTCTCAGTATCAGGGTCTCTTCAAATGAGTCAGTTCTTCACATCAGGTGGCCAAAGTATCAGAGTTTCAGCTTCAGCATCAGTCCTTCCAATGAATATTCAGGACTGATTTCCTTTAGGATGGACTGGTTGGATCTTCTTGCTCTCCAAGGGACTCTCAATAGTCTTCTCCAACACCACAGGTGAAAAACATAAATTCTTTGGTGCTCAGCTTGCTTTATAGTCCGACTCTCACATCCATACATGACTACTGGAAAAACCAAAGCTTTGACTAGACAGACTTTTGTTAGTAAGGTCTCTGCTTTTTAATGTCCTTGTTATTTATTTTACAGAGTAGTTTGTATTTTCTTAATGCTCTACCACTATCTTGCCCCTCCCACCTTCCCTCTCCCAACAGTAACCACTAGTTTGTACTCTGTGTCTATGAGTTTGTTTCTCTCTCTCTTTTTTTTTTGCTTCTCTTTTGTTATATACATTAGCTTGTATTATTTTTTTAAAATCCGAATTTCAGTGAAAACATACAGTGTTAGTCTTTCTCTCTTTGACTTACTTCACTAAGGATAAAATGCTCTAGGTTCATCCACTTACAAATGACAGAGTTTTATTCCTTTTTGTGGCAAATGATCCATTATGTGTGTGTGTGTGTGTTCTTTATCTATACATAATGAACACTTAGGCTGCTTCCATATCTTGGCTACTGTAAATAATGTTTCTGCCCAAGATGCACTTAATATGCTTGTACTGAAAGTGAAAAACAGAATGGTTGTCTGGGTAAAGAATAGCTGTGAGCCAAGTGGTTATTTAGTATAGTGACTGACTGGGAGTTACAGCTGTTTCTGCCCAGTATCATACAGCATATGGCAAGCCTGGGAAAGTATCAAAATTCAAAGTGCAGTTTCTATTAAGTGGGTATAGCTTTCATACCATCATAAAAGTAAATATATATATATATATATATATATATATATATATATTACAAGTTGAACCATAGTAAGTCTGGGACTGTCAAATTTATTAATTTGAGAAATTTCCTTTGAAGTGGGGAAAGTAAACTTGACAGCTGGGTGTTAGAGAAGAATTTTTCCTCTTATTTTTTTCATCTTCATCTTTTTCTCCAGGGCTTCCTACGTGGCATAGTGGTAAAGAATCCACACGCCAATGCAGGAAATACAGGTTCCATCCCTGGTTCAGGAAGATCCCCTGGAAGAGGACATGGCAATCCACTCCAGTATTCTTGCCTGGAGAATCCCATGGACTGGAAGGAACCTGGTGGGTTATAGTCCATGAGGTCACAAAGAGTTGAACACAACGGAACATGCATGCACACATACATCTTTTCTCCTTCCCTTCCCTATCATCACTTCTTTTTCTTCTTAGCTTTTACCTGCCATTTCCTTCACATTCTTCTCCTCTTTTACTTTGATAAGAACAAATACCTGGGCTATATTTGTAACTAGACATAAAGGTAAACAAATTAATGCTTGAGTTGGGACATTAGCTGTAAAGAGGATCATGAATGGCTCATATATAATAAATTGGTAGGAAAACAAATTCCGTGAGTTGAAAGTTGGACATATACTGATATGCCAAAGGAATCTGGAGAAGTTCTCTTTCAAGTGCTATAGCTTTCTTAATAAAAATAAGGTTATAAACTTAGACAAAGGACAGAATAGGTTATTTTGGTCAACTGAGGAGAGGAGAAAAGTAAAATATAAAAGACAGAATAAAATTCATACACTATAAATATATAGCCAAGATGCCTGGAAATGTGAATATTCAATTCAAGTTCCAGATTTTGGATTTAAAGTGCATTTTTCAACATTCCAAAGATCTTCACTAATGAAAGTTGAGATAAAGTGGATACTGTGTATTTTCATAGTGTGATTTTGTTTTTCCAAACACGTGGAATACAGAGAGAAATGCAAGGGAGAATAATTATAATGGCTTGCTATAGTAATATAACTTTATCTGGGTAGCAAAGGACAGGTTGAGACCCTAGAATTGAGGGAGGAAAATAAAGTTGCTTTTATCCATGGACTGGAGGTTCCAGAGAGGTCAAAAATATCTGGGACCATGGTACTACAATTGGCAACAGGATTCTTTTTATTTTTTATTTTTTTAAATTTTATTTTATTTTTAAACTTTACAGTATTGTATTGGTTTTGCCAAATATCGAAATGAATCCACCACAGGTAAACATGTGTTCCCCATCCTGAACCCTCGTCCCTCCTCCCTCCCCATACCATCCCTCTGGGTCAGTTGCCAATGCAAACAGGGGAAAAGATGATTAGTCATTGTGTTCTCAGAGCAGATGCTGTGAGATTGTCAGGTAGAAAGGAGCGGGAAATAACTATGGCTCACACTTGACCTAATCACACTCAGGGGATTAGAATGCCAACAAATGAAGGGAGGAAATCTAAATGAGATGCGGTTTTGGACTCAAGTGATTGTTTCTGACAGCACTCAGGGAAGAATAGATTTACCAGGAGTGTGCAAAAGCCACATGACAGTGTGTGCTGTATGCGGAGCTTCTACAAAACCTAGAGGTGGAAGATCGAAGAAGGATTGGACTTTTCCAAGTAGAAGAAGGACTGATAACTCAGACTGCCAGATTCCTCTCTTGGATTTGGGACTTTTACTGAAAATTTGAAGAATTTGTGATTGAATACTGTGATTTTTGAGATTAGGAGTAGGATTACAGCTCTACCCTGACTGAACAGCTTTATTTCAGAATTCAGTGGGTCTTAATTCATCAGCATTTAGCTAGCTTCATTTCTTTGTGTGTGGTTGGTATTAATACATTTTTATTTTAATTAATTTGAAATAAATATATTTTAATACCTTTGGAGTAAGCAAAATCTGTCCTGCAGTATCAGTTTGATATATTAACCCAAAATCTTTACCTTTTTTGTTTGTTTTACCATTCACAGTCTCTCTCTGTCTCTCATGTTTTTTTTTTTTTTTCCTCCCTTTCTCTCAAATATACATATACATTTGCAAAGAATGAGGATTTGGTTTAGGTTAATAAAAAATATCTAAGCCATGGTTTTGCTATTTCAACTTATTTGTAATTTAATATAAATAATTAAACCAAACGAAAAAGTAATCAGGTATGTTTTGATAGGCTTGACATTGATTCACCTTTCTTCAAGGCACATAATTAGTCTTCTCACCTCATTTTTGGTAAACTTATCAGATATTATAGAGAATATAGGTGTTATGAGAGACTAAAAGTCAACACCTATGTATACCACAAAATTTTAATATATATAATATTCATACATGTCTTCTAGTAGTATTTTCCTTACAGTTGTAAAATTACTAGCCAGAAATTGAAGTGGAGAAATGATGACATCAAGAGTAAGATATCCCAGGGAGAGAATTAATGTCAAAATAATTACATGGTTCACAGTTAAGGCTGTATGGTTATTAGCAACTCTAGAAAAGCTAATTAAGTGAGTCAAAAATTGTACTTAAGCCAGTTAAGTCAGAGTGTTTCTATGGCTTCTGAACAAATAGGTAACACCTAAAAGCTGGGAATGTACTCATTAATCAAAGGAACTGAAAATTATATCACACTGATTAAAACCACATGTAGTAAAAATGGTTATTTAGTCTTCTTTTAAAATGAGATCTTAGAAAAAGCTGAACTGCTACTAACTTTAATTCATTCCTACAATCAGACAAGGTTTTCATCTTATTATATTCAAATATTTTTATAATTATCTAGTTTTCTTCAACCCTTCAGTCTCTCATTTTTATCAATACTCACAACTAGTTTATAAATTGGACAAAAAACAATTATACTTATTTTTTTAACATTAACAAGGTATAGTTTAATTCCATTTGTGATTTTTAAAGTTTTAAAAAGCTGAGAACTTGGAATTACACTACACACTATTTACTCAATATAATAATAATACTGATCTCATGAGGTGGCCAAAGTACTGGAGTTTCAGCTTTAACATCATTCCCTCCAAAGAAATCCCAGGGCTGATCTCCTTCAGGATGGACTGGTTGGATCTCCTTGCAGTCCAAGGGACTCTCAAGAGTCTTCTCCAAAAACACAGTTCAAAAGCATCAATTATTCGGTGCTCAGTCTTCTTCACAGTCCAACTCTCACATCCATACATGACCACAGGAAAAACCATAGCCTTGACTAGATGGACCTTTGTTGGCAAAGTAATGTCTCTGCTTTTGAATATGCTATCTAGGTTGGTCATAGCTTTCCTTGCAAGGAGTAAGCCTCTTTTAATTTCATGGCTGCAGTGATTTTGGAGCCCAAAAAAATAAAGTCTGACACTGTTTCCACTGTTTCCCCATCTATTTCCCATGAAGTGATGGGACTGGATGCCATGATCTTCGTTTTTTGAATGTTGAGCTTTAAGCCAACTTTTTCACTCTCCTCTTTCACTTTCATCAAGAGGCTTTTTAGTTCCTCTTCAATTCCTGCCATAAGGGTGGTGTCATCTGCATATCTGAGGTGATTGATATTTCTCCCAGCAATCTTGATTCCAGCTTGTGCTTCATCCAGCCCAGTGTTTCTCATGATGTGCTCTGCATAGAAGTTAAATAAGCAGGGTGACAATATACAGCTTTGACGAACTCCTTTTCCTCTTTGGAACCAGTCTGTTGTTCCATGTCCAGTTGTATCTGTTGCTTCCTGACCTGCATATAGGTTTCTCAAGAGGCAGGTCAGGTGTCTGGTATTCCCCATCTCTTTCAGAATTTTTTCACAGTTTATTGTGATCCACACTGTCAAAGGCTTTGGCATAGTCAATAAAGCAGAAATAGATGTTTTCCTGGAACTCTCTTACTTTTTCCATGATGGATCTTAGTAATTACTCAGAATAAAGAAATACTTGCTTTCGAGAATATTTTAAGTAATTTTAAAATAGTCAAAGTTTAACTTTGTATTCAGATAAACATTGAGATACTTTTGAAAGTATACCTTTATGTTGAACATTATAAACAATACAAAAATTAGAAGTGGTGGAGTGCGTTATCTCTTGAATGTTGTGTGGTACAGATTCCATGAGACAAAGTATCAAGTTGACAGCATACATGGGGAATAGAAATGAATATTCTGTAATATCCTTATCTTTGTAGCAATGTTTTATTGTCAACTTTAAATACATATGTGTTTATATATATTTTTGCTTATAGTTATTGTTGTTTATAGTTATTTATAGCTGGTGTATGAGATTCCCTGGTGGCTCAGATGGTAAAGAATCTGCCTGCAATTCTGGAGATCCAGGTTCCATTCCTAGGTAGGAAGAGCGTCTAGAGAAAGGAATGGCTACCTACTCTAGTAATCTTGCTTGGAGAATTCCATGGACAGAGCAGCCTGGCCTGCTATAGTCTATAAGGTGATAAAGAGTTGGACATCACTGAGCAACTAACACTTTCACATAGTTGTTATATGTATATTTATATTTTACTTATAGTTGTTGTTTGGTTGCTAAGTCCTGTCTGACTCTTTTGAGACCCCATGGACTGTAGCTTGCCAGGCTCTTCTGTACATGGAATTTCCTACTCCAGGAGATCTTCCTAACCCAGGGATCAAACCCAAGTCTCCTGCATTGGCATGCAGATTCTTTACCAGGGCAGGCTCATATGTTTGGAGCTTCCCTGGTGGCTCAGTTGGTAAAGAATCAGTCTGTAATGTGGGAGACCTGGGTTTGATCCCTGGGTTGGGAAGATCCTCTGGAGAAAGGAAGAGCTACCCACTCTAGTATTCTGGCCTGGAGAACTATACAGTCCTTGGGGTGGCAAAAAGTCGGACTGAGCAACTTTTACTTTCACTTTCATATATATGTATATATATATATATATATATATATAAAAGGTATATATATATGTTTTAATATGTGAAATAGGTAATATTCTCTAAAGTTTATTCTAAAATTTTAGTACTATTCCATATTTGGATATCTTCATTTTGCATAGAATTTGGTGACAAGTGAGTATTGCCTATACTTAAATATATTAGCATAAATACATCAAAGGAAATAATTCAACATGCATTTTAATAGTTCTTAAATCTCTAAGACTGTGTCAGCCTCTCCAGAATAGAAAATTGAAGAGGATGAATACTGTAATCTGAAACACCTTTTTAAAAATTTTGGTGTTTAACATGATTGGATGTATGACTCTGAGTGTGTGTCTGTGCTTAGTTGCTCAGTCATGTCTGATTGTTTGAGACCCTATGGACTCTAGCCCACTAGGCACCTCTGTCCATGAAATCTTCCAGGCAAATATACTGGAGTGGGATGCCATTTCCTACTCCAGGGATGTTCTTGGCTCAGGGATTAAAACCGAGTCTCTTGTATCTCTTGCATTGGCAGGCAGATTCTTTACCACTGAGCCGCCTGGGAAGCATATGTGACTGAACAAATTACTTAAGTGCTTATAGTACTTGTGTTTTTCTGTAAATTAAGAGATATAAATCTAATTTTTAAGCCATTTTCAGAATTGGTGATAGTTGATTTCAAGCAAGTGACAGTGTATTTGGCATAGAAGGGAATTTTTAAATTCCTAGGTCTTAAGATATTCAGAGCTTCTTTCCAAGTTTTATACCTAGGCAGCTACTAGAAGAACCTGGATAATTTTTAAAATGTTGAAAGGGTCATGACATTCCCCAGACTAATTAAATTGTAAACTTTGTAGGTAGGGAGGACCTAAGTACAGATATCTATTTAAAACTTCTTAAGTGATTATCAGTTGAAACCAGATTTGTTGTTGCTCAGTCACTAAGTCATGTGTGAGTCTTTGAGATGGCATGGACTGCAGCATGCCAGGTTTCCCTGCCCTTCATTGCCTCACTGTTGACTTAAACGCATGTCCATTGAGTTGGTGATGCCATCCAACCTTCTCATCCTCTGTCGCCCACTTCTACTCCTGCCTTCAATCTTTCCCAGCATCAGGGGCTTTTCCAATCAGTTGGCTCTTTGCAGCAGGTAGCCAAAGTATTGAAGTTCTAGTTTCAACATCATTCCTTTCAATGAATATTCAGGACTGATTTCCTTTAGGATTGACTGGTTTGATTTCCTTGCAGTCCAAGGGAGTCTCAAGAGGCTTCTGCAGCACCATAATTTGAAAGCATCAGTTCTTAGGCACTCAGCCTTTTTTATGGTCCAACTCTTATATCCATGCACGATTGCATGATTACTTGAAAAACCATAGCTTTGACTATATGGATGTTTGCTGGTGAAGTGATGTCTCTGCTTTTGAATATGCTGTGAGGTTTGTCATAACTTTTCTTCCAAGGACCAAGAATCGTGATCCCTTCACTGTCCACCATGATTTTTGAGCCCAAGAAAATAAAATCTGCCATTTTCCATTTTTATTTGAGAATCACTAATTTTAATGTTTACTAGGTTGGTACAAAAGTAATTGTGATTTTGGGCCATGGATTTTAAATCATTATGGGCATGCATGCTAAGTCTCTACAGTCATGTCTGACTCTGAGTGACCCTATGGACTATAGCCTGCCAAGCTTCTCTGCCCACGGGATTCTCCAGGCAAGAATACTGGAGTGGTTTGTAACTCAGCTTAAATATATCTTGATTAACCAAATTAGGAGCCATTACAATCAACATATTTTGCCCCCGGGGAAATAAGTTTGTTTGTTCCTGTAGCATAAAAATCTGTGCTTCAGGACTCAATAAACTCTTGGAAAGAATTTTCTTCCTCCTGCTGATTGTGGAAGCATTTTCCTTGCAAAAAGTTTTGAGATACTTGAAGAAGTGGTAATTGGTTGACAAGATGTCAGGTGAATATGGGAGATGAGACAAAACTTCATAGCCCAATTCATTCACTTTTGAAGCATTGGTTGTGCAATGTGTGGTCGGTCAGACATTATCATGGAGAAGAACTGGGCCCTTTCTTCTGGCCAATGCTGGCTGCAGATGTTGAAGTTTTTGGTGCAGCTTATTGATTGGCTGAGCACACTTCTCAGATGTAATGGTTTCACCAGGTTTCAGAAAGTTGTAGTGGATCAGATGGGCAGCAGACCAACAAACAGTGACCATGAACATTTTCTGTTTCAAGTCTGGCTTTAGGAAGAGCTTTGGGATTTCTTCCCAGTCCAACCACTGAGCTGGTCATTGCCGATTGTTATATAAAATCCACATTTCATTGCAGGTCACAATCTGATCTAGAAATTGTTCATTGTTGTTGCATGGAATAAGAGAAGAGGACACTTCAAAGTTATGATTTTTTTGATTTGCAGTTTGCTCCTGAGGAACACACTTATTGAGATTTTTCACCTTTCCAATTTTCTTCAAAGGCCAAATGACAATAGAATGGTCAACATTCAGTTTTTCAGCAACTCCTCCTGTACTTGTAAGAAGATCAGATTCAGTGATTGCTCTCCAGTAATTGTTGCCAACTTCTGATGCCCAGCCACTGAGCTCCTCATCTTCAAGGCTCTCATCTCCTTGGCAAAACTTCTTGAACCACCACTGCACTGTATATTGATTAGCACTTCCTGGGCCAAATGCGTTGTTAATGTTTTGAGTTGTCTCTGATCTTTTATGACCAGTTTTGAACTCGAATGAAAAAAAACAAAATCACTTGAATTTTCAGTGTCTAGCATCTTTTCTATAAAATAAACACAATTATATGTCATTATCAAAGAAACATAAAATAAGAAATTCTCATTAAAATGATGTATAATATAACCACATTTATTTAGGAATGCATTCCAATATCAAATGGCAAAGTTCAACAACGCAAAACCGCAATTTATTTTGCACCAACCTAGTACAAGGCAAATTGGTAATATTATTTCATTGCAAAAGTTTAAAATATACATTGATTACAACTATATAACAAATTTACTATTAAACACCCTGGATGGAGTCTACAGGGGGGCTTCTCTGTGGCTCAGATGGTAAAGTGTCTGCCTGCAATGTGGGAGACAGGAGTCTATAACCACATTGAAAAATTTATTGTTAACAAATAGGGGGAAAGATTTTGCTTGAGGGGAAATGCAGAATATGAATTTTAAGATGACAGAAAAAAATGAATCCATTGCTTTTAATTGAAAGGAAAATAATGACAACAGTATATTTTGAAGGAAAGCTGAGGCATGGTAACATTAGTAAAATACTCATATATTTATATTTCCGATAAAAATAGGCAAGTCCTAGGGATAAATTCCAAAGTTATATCTAATGATGCAAAAACTTGTAATTACATATGCAAAATAGGTAATTTTGCACACAATCTGCAATTTACTATTGTTTAATTTGAAGGTTAGTTAAATTGCTTCCTTTGCCTGTTGAGTTTTAGATTGCTTTTTATTTTTTTTAACCATTTGAGATATTCTAAAGTTATTCACCTATATTTGTTTTGAAGAATTAAGAACTGATTTTTAACAGTAACAGATGGGTTCCTTATAATCTTAACAGTTTTAATAGCTCTTATGAAATGAAAATGGGCTTGTTTACAAATTTATCATATATAATTTTGTCAAAGGAATTATGACTTATTAAACACGGGGAAAATTGCGTGAATTTTTTCTAGTACACAGACAAGTGAAATTCATTAAAAAAAGAGACGGATGTACAGAACAGTCTTTTGGTCTCTGTGGGAGAGGGCGAGGCTGGGATGATTTGGGAGAATGTCATTCAAACATGTATAATATCATATGTGAAACGAATTGCCAGACCGGGGTCGATGCATGATACAGGATGCTCGGGGCTGGTGCACTGGGATGACCCAGAGGAATGGTATGGGGAGGGAGGTGGGAGGGGAGATTCAGGATGGGGAACATGTGCACAACCGTGGTGGACTCATGTTGATGTATAGCAAAACCAATACAATATTGTAAACTAAAAAAAAAAAAAAAAAGGAAGAAGAAGAGGAAAGACAAGGAAAAATAAATGGGACAGGGAAAAAGAAAATAAAAGGAAAAGTAAGGAGTACCAATAAAAGTCATCATCCCTGTCATAAAAAACAAGTGAAGAAGATGTTATATACTTCCACTTTTAAATATTCCTGAGAAAATGTATATAGATACATACATATATGGGCTTCCCAGGTGGCACTAGTAGTAAAGAAACCACTGGCAATGAAGGAGGTATAAGAGATGCAGGTTCCATCCCTGGGTTGAGAAGATTACCTGGAGAAGAGCATGGCGATCCACTCCAATATTTTTGCGTGGAGAATCCCATGGACATAGGAGCCTGGCAGGCTATGATTCATAGGGATGCAAAGAGTCAGATATGACTGAAATGACATAAGACACACACATGCTCACACATATGCACATACATAAAAGAGTATCTTATAGAATGATCTGATTTTCTTTTTCTTTATTATCAGTTCAGTTAAGTCACTTAGTTGTATCTGAATTTTCCTATTTTAAAATATGATAAACATACTCTGTGCGACCCCAAAGACGACAGCCCATCAGGCTCCACCTTCCCTGGGATTCTCCAAGCAAGAACACTGGAGTGAGTTGCCATTTCCTTCTCCAATATATGCAAGTGAAAAGTGAAAGTGAAGTCGCTCAGTCTTCGACTTAGCGACCCCATGGACTACAGCCTACCAGGCTCTTCTGTCCATGGGATTTTCCAGGCAAGAGTACTGGAGTGGGGTGCCATTGCCTTCTCCATTTGTAAATGAAATATTTGTCTATTTATTACATTTTCTTCGGGGTCAATATTTATGCTACTATATATTTTACATGCATTTTATTCTAGTATCTGACCCTGAGGCACATTTCTCTCATAATATATCTTCTAACGTTTAAAGAATATGAAAGAACTAATGCTTATTTAAGAGTGGACCTTTCAGTTTCCTAGAGCAGTCATTTACTCAACAGCACCTTGTGGACTTAAAAATCAAACATACTTCTTCAAATGTTTCACTTTTATTCAAGAATTAGATTCTGCACACAAAGAATTAAATGCCTCCAGATTGCAGATTTGTGCTTTAAAAATATATAGCCTAATATATATGGATGCATATAGAATATTGCCCTTATAAAATGTTATCATTTTAATACCTGGAGTCTGTGACTATATTACCTTATATTATAAGAGAAATTTTAGAAATGTGATTATAATAAGGTCTTTGTGATAAGAAGATTATCCTGGAATATCCAGGTTGGACATTGCTTAGCAAATGGCATAGAGAGAAAAAGAAGTGCTGTATATCCATTCTATAGTTTCCAGAGGGAACACAGCCTTGCTGACACCTTGGAAGTTGCCCAATAAAACTCCATGATCATAATAAGATAGTAAATTTGTGTTGTTTCAAACCACTAAATTTTGATAATTTGTTATAGCAGCAATAGAAATATAATAGGTATGCATGCATAGTTGTAGCTATATATACATGTATGTATAATGTTGCTGTTGTTTGTTGTTGTTCAGTCATGCAGTTATGTCTGACTTGTTGTGACCCCAGGAGCTGTAGCATGCCAGGCTTCCGTGTCCTTCACAGGTTTACTCAAATTCATGTCCATTGAGTCAGTGATGCTATCCAATCATCTCACCCACTGCTGTCCCCTTCTGCTACTGCCTTCTATTTGTCTTAACAACAGTGTCTTTTCCAATGAATCAGCTTTTCACATGAGGTGGCCAAAGTATTGGAACTGTAGCATCAGTTCTTCTGATGAATATTCAGGATTGATTTCCTTTAGGATTGATGATTTGATCCCCTTGCAGTCCAAGGGACTCAAGAGTTTTCTCCATCGACACAGTTCAAAAGCATCAATTCTTTGGTGTTCAGCTTTTTTTATGGTCCAACTCTCACATTCATGCAGACTACTAGAAAAACCATAGATTTGACTGTATGGACCTTTATCATGAAAGTAATTTTTCTGCTTTTTAATATGCTGTCCAGGTTTGTCATAGCCTTTCTTCCAAAGAGCAAATGTTTTTACATTTCATGGCTTCCATCACCATCTGCAGTGATTTGAAGTCCAAGAAAACAGTCTCTCACTATTTCCATTGTTTCCCCATCTATTTGCCATGAAGTGATGGGACTGGATGCCATGATCTTAGTTTTTGAATCTTGAGATTTAAGCCAGCTTTTTTATTCTCCTCCTTCACCTTCATCAAGAGGCTCTTTAGTTCCTCTTCAATTTCTGCCATAAGTGTAGTGCCATCTGCATATCTGAGGTTATTGATATTTCTCTGGGTAATTTTGATTATAGCTTGATATTCATCAAACCTGGTATTTCACATGATATACTCTATATATAAGTTAAATAAACAGGCTGACAATATACAGCCTTGGCACACTCCTTTTGAAGCAGTCTGGTGTTCCATGTTTGGTTCTAACTCTTGCTTCTTTACCTACAAACAGGCTTCTCAGGGGGCAGGTAAGATTGTCTGATATCCCCATCTCTTGAAGAATTTTCCAGTTTGTTGTGATCCACACAGTCAAAAGCTTTAGTGAAGTCAATGAAGTAGAAGATTTTTTTTTTTTTTCTGGAATTCCCTTCCTTTTTCTGTGACCCAAATTATGTTGGCATTTGATTTCTGGATCCTCTGCCTTTTTTTAATCCAGCTTGTACATCTCCAAGTTCTAGGATTGCATACTGTTGAAGCCTAGCTTGGAGGATTTTGAGCATGACTTTGCTAGCATGTGAAATAAGTGAAATTGTATGGCAGTTTGAACATTCTTTGGCACTGCCCTTCTTTGGGACTGGAATGAAAACTGACTTTTTCCAGTCCTGCGGCTACTGCTGAGTTTTTCAAGTTTGTTGGCACATTGAGTATAGCCCTTTAACATCATCATCTGTTAGGATTTGAAATACTTCAGCTGGAATTCCATCATCTCCACTAGCTTTGTTCATAGTGATGCTACCAAAGGCCCATTTGACTTCACACTCCAGGATGTATGTATAATAGGTACATGTGCATGCTTAGCTCCTTCAGTCATGTCCAGCTCTTTGCAACCCCATAAACCATGGACCCAAGACTCCTTTGTCCAAGAGATTCTCCAGGCAAGAATATTAGAGTGGGTTGCTATGCCTTCCGCCATGGGATCTTCAAAACCTGGGGAGGAACCAACATCTCCTTTGTCTCCTGCATTGACAGGCAAGTTCTTTAGCAGCACTTGGGAAGCCCATATAGTACATGGCATATATATATATTTATATTTATATACACACACATATATATATTTATATATTTATATTTGTTATTTTGTTTAGATTTATGTTGTTTATTGGAAAAGTGAAGTGAAAGTGAATCCCACACAATAGTGTCCAACTCTTTGTGACCCCATGGACTATATAGTCCAAGGAATTCTCCAGGCCAGAATACTGGAGTGGGTGACTTTTCCCTTCTCCAGGGGATCTTCCAAACCCAGGGATCAAACCCAAGTCTCCACATTGCAAGTGGATTCTTTAACGACTGAGCCATAAGGAAAGCCCAAGAATATTGGATTGGGTAGCTTATCCCTTTTCCATCAAGTCTTCCTGACCCAGGAATCAAACCAAGGTCTCCTGCATTGCATATGGATTCTTTACCAACTGGGCTATTGGAAGTTTAATATGAAAGAAGGGATTACAAATGGTGCCTTTTGAATACCCTTAAATGTGTGGGGAAGTCTTTATTTGTGAATGCTATCATCCTGGAAAAGAAATCGACATATTTCCAGCTCCATTTGCAGCTAGAACTGACAATCAGATGAACCTATATGAGACTTCTCTTCAAAAGGGAACAGATGAGTAAAGAAACTCAGTATAGAACTTCTGTTTTGTGAATATGTGAGCAGTGAAATGGAGTTAGGTTTTACACTGGCAGCAGTTCATGTTTCTGATGGTTGCCAGGTTGCAGAATGGTGTCTATCTGGCGATAGTAGCAATTGGAATCTGGTCAACATGCTTGTTTTATATGCCACAGTAACAGAGACAACATTTTAGCTCTTGTTGACTTATTGCTGTGTGGTTCTGAAGAGGCACCTGAAAGGGAATCTTGTACACAGTTTCTCTGATCCTGTGAGTGAATCTGCAAGTCCTCTCACATAAATTATGAGTAACTTCCTTTTCCATTCCACTTTACAAATAAACATATTGAGATGAAAGGAGTTCAAGGCAACGTATGAAATCCATTAGGCAGTAGATGGAGAAGCCATAATCAAAAGCAGAGTAAGATCCACAGTGTACATTGCTCTTAACTACATGGAGATTTGATCTTCCCAGGTAACTCAATGGTAAAAAAATCTGCCTGCCAGTGTTGGAGATACAAGAGAAATGGGTTTCATCACTGGGTCTGGAAGATGCCATAGAGAACAAAATGGCAATCTACTTCAATATTTTCGCCTGGGGAGTTCCATAGACAGAGGAGCCTGAAGGGGTACAGCCCATGGGGTTGCAAAGAGTCTGACACAACTTAGAAACTAGACAACAACAGCACATGGTCATTTCCATTCTTTATTTCTTTGTTGATGTTGTTTTCATTATTCAGTCACTAAGTCATGTCCGATGCTTGCCACCCCATGAACTGTAGCATGTCAGGCTTCCCTGTCCTTCACTATCTCCAGGAGCTTGTGCAAACTCATGTCAAATGAGTCAGTGATGCCAATTCAACCCTCTCATCCTCTGTCATCCCCTTTTCCACTTTCCCTAAATTTTTCCCTGCATTAAGATCTTTTCCAATGAGTCAGTTCTTTGAATCAGGTGGTATTGGAGCTCCAGTTTCAACATCAGTCCTTCCAATGAATAATCAGGGTTGATTTCCTTTAGGATTGACTGGCTTGATCTCCTGGCTATCCAAGGGACTCTTTTTTTTTTTTAACTTTACAATATTGTATTGGTTTTGCCATATATCAAAATGAATCCACCATAGATATACATGTGTTCTCCGTCATGAATCCTCCTCCCTCCTCCCTCCCCATACCATCCCTCTGGGTCAATCCAGTGCACCAGCCCCAAGCATCCAGTATCATGCATCGAACCTGGACTGGCGACTCGTTTCATACATGATATTATACATATTTCAATGCCATTCTCCCAAATCATCCCACCCTCTCCCTCTCCCACAGAGTCCAAAAGACTGTTCTATACATCAGCGTCTCTTTTGCTGTCAAGAGTCTTCTCCAACACCACAGTTTGAAAGTAATAATTCTTCAGCACTCATCCTTCTAAATAATCAAACTCTCACATCCATACATGACCAGTGGAAAAACCATAGCTTTGACTTTAAGGACCTTTGTTGGCAAGTGATATCTCTACTTTTAAATACACTATCTGGGATTGTCATAGCTATTCTTCCAAGGAGTAAGTATTTTTTAAATTTATGGCTGCAGTCATGTCCACAGTGATTTTGGAGCAAAATGAAACTGTAATATAGCCTCTTTCTTTTTTTTTTTTCCATACTGATCTTTACCACTTAGGAAGTATAAAAATAGATGGTATTCCCAAACTTCACCATTTTATACTCTTCTCTGTTCCAAATATAACTTTTCCCCAGTACAGTAATTATTCAACAAAGTTAGATAAAATCCTAAAGAGTTATGCAGTCAGCCTCCCATATCTATGGGTTTGACATCTGTTGGTTAAATAAACTGTGGATAAAAATCATTAGTAAAATGTCACAAAGTTCCAAAAAGTAAAATTTCTATCTGACTCACAGTGGCAAATATATACATAGAATTTTCATTGTATAAGGCATTAGGAGTAGTCTAGAGATGATTTTAAATATACAGGAGAATGTGCATAGGTCATATGCAAATACTATGCCATGTAATATACAAGACTTGAGCATACTTTGATATTGGTACCCAAGGAGGGCCTGGAAATAATCCTTGCCTTGGGACAGAGGATGAAAGGGTTGGATGACACCACTGACTTGATGGGCATGAGTTTGAGCAAGCTCTGGGACTTGGTGATGGGCAGGGATGCCTGGCATGCTACAGTCCATGTGGTTGCAAAGAGTCGGACACAGCTGAGTGACTGAAATGAACTGGCTGGATATCTTGGACAACTGTATGATTCTCACTTGCTCTGACTCTATGCCTCCTAATATAAGCTTATCCCTGATTCTAATAAGAATCTCACATCACCTCATTGACGTTAACTTTTAAGACAGATACCTACTTATCGGGCCTAGTCCATAAATGTGTAAAGAATGACACTAACTTCTCATATAAGTGATTCTATAGTGTTGCCATTTTCTCTCATTCAGATTGAATTACTAGAATCTCTGTTATTTGTATGGGAGATGGTGAGAGAAAATCCAGAGACAAGACACTTTTTAAAGTATCTTCTAAATAAAGAAGATATGCATTTGAAACAGTCCTAGTCCATAGGTAGGATATAGTATTTTTTCTCCAAAATTTCCACTGTCCATGTTAACACTTTCGTTCCCCAATCCAACTTTCAAATGTTGTTTCAGTGGTCAAGACTGATTTTCCATTGGCTGATTATCATTTCAGTTTGCCACATTAAAATAATACCATATTCAACTTGAGTAAAGAATTGTATGTATATATATATATATATATATATATAATTATTATTATTACAGGTGTAGTAGAGTATGCATTATTAAATATATATTAAAATATATAACCATGATATACAATAATAATTCAAGTACTTTTAAATGTCTAGCCTAAAAAATAGGGACTTGGAGAACAAGATGGTGGAGGAGTAGGTAGATGACAAGTACTTCTCTCTCAAACAAGCAAAAACCTCAGCACAAATATCACCCTATACAAAGCTTACACAAACCACTGGACCAACCTTCGGAGGGCAGAAACCAAAAAGAAGAAAGAATACAACCTTGAGGCCTGGGAAAAGGAGACTTCAAACACAATATATATATATATATATATATATATATATATATATATATATATATATATATATATATATATATATAAATGAAAAGGCAGAGAAATACTACAGAAATGAAGGAACAAACTATAAACACAGAAGTCCAAGTAAATGAAGAGGAAATAGGCATAGTATCTGAAAAATAATTGAGAATAATGATAGTAAAGATGATCAAAAACTTTGAAAACAGAATGGAGACAATGCAAGAATCAATTAACAAAGACCTAGAAGAATTAAAGAATAAACATACAGAGACAAACAACACAATTACTTGAATTAAAATTACTCTAGAAGGGATCAATAGCAGAATATCTGAAGCAGAAGAATGAATCAGTGAGCTAGAAGATAAAATGGTGGAAATAATTTCTGAAGAGCAGAATAAAGCAAAAAGAATGAAAAGAACTGAGGATAGTCTCAGAGACTCTGGGACAATATCAAATGCACCAACATCCAAATTATAGAGGTACCAGAAAAAGAAGAGAAAAAGAAAAGGCATGAGAAAAATTTTAAAGAGATTATAGTTGAAAATTTCCCCAACATGGAAAAGGAAATAGTCAATCAAGTCCAAGAGGTGCAGAGTCTCATATAGGATAAACCCAAGGAGAAACAGGTCAAAACACATACTAATCAAACTAACAAAGATTAAACACAAGAAAGCATATTAAAAGCAGTAAGGGAAACACAACAAGTAACATACAAGGGAAACTCCATATATTTAACAGCTGATCTTTCAGCAGAAACTCTGGGCCACAAGGAAATGGCAGGATATATTTACTGAAAGGGGAAAACCTACAGCCAAGTTTGCTGTACCTGGCAAAGATCTCACTCAAAACTGATGGAGAAATTAAAAGCTTTTCAGATGAGCAAAAGTTAAGAGAAATCAGTACCACCAAACCAGCTTTACAAAAAATGTTAAAGGGACTTGTATAGTAAAGAAATACAAGAAGAGAAAAAGATCTACAAAATCAAACCTCAAACAATTAAGAAAATGGCAATAGGAACATATATATAAATAATTACTTTAAATTTAAACAGATTAAATGCTTCTACCAAAAGACACAGACTGGCTGAATGGATACAAAAACAAGACCCATACATATGCTGTCTACAAGAAACCCAAGCAATCCTCATATCAGACAAAATAGACCTTAAAATAAAGAATATTACAAGAGATAAAGAAGGACACTATATAAAGATAAAGGGATGAATCTAAGAGGGTAACATAACAGTTGTAAATATCTATCGCCCAACATAAGAGCCCCTCAATTAATAAGACAAACACTGGCAGACATAAAAGGAGAAACTGACAAAAACACAATAATAGTTACTTTTACAATTAATAGAGTTTAACATCCCACTCACATCAATGGACAGATCATGGAAACATAAAATTAATAAGGAACACCAGTTTTAAATGATACATTACGTGAGATGGATCTCATTGGTATCTTCAGGATATTCCATCCAAATGCAGAAGAATACACCTTCTTCTCAAGTGCACATGGAACATTCTCCAAGAGAGACTACATCTTGGGTAACAAATCAAACCTCAGTAAATTTAAGAAAATTAAAATCGTATCAAGCAGCTTTTCTGACCACAACACTGAGACTAGATATCAATTACAAGAAAAAAGTAAAAAAAAAAAAAAAAAAAACCCACAAACACATGGAAATTAAACAATACATTTCTAAATAACCAACAGGTTACTGAAGAAATCAAAAAGGAAATAAAAAAATTTTGAGAAACAAATGACAATGGAAAAATGACAACTCAAAACCTATGGGATGCAGGAAAAGCAATTTTAAGAGGGAAGTTTATAGCAATACAATCCTACCTCAAGGAACAAGAAAAACATCAAAACATCAAAGAGACAAAATAACTTTACACCTAAAGCAACTGGAAAAAAGAACAAAGAAACTCCAAAATTAGCAAAAGTAAAGAAAAGAAATCATATGAGTAGAAATAAATGAAAAAGAAATGAAATAAACAATAGTAAAGATTAATAAAACTAAAAGTTGGCCCTTTGAGAAGGTAAAAAAAAAAGAGAGATGAATCAAATCAACAAAGTTAGAAATGAAAAAGGAGAGGTTACATCAGACAAGAAATCCAAAGGATTATAAGAGACTATTATGAACAACTATATGACAATAAAATGGATAACTTGGAAGAAATGGACCATCTCTTAGAAAAGTTCAATCTTCCAAGACTGAACCCAGAATAAATAGAATTTATGAACAACCCAATTACAAGCACTTAAATTGAAACTGTGATCAAAAATCTTTCAAAAAACAAAAGCCCAGGACCAGATGGCTTCACAGGAGAATTCTATCAAACATTTAGAGAAGAGTTAATGCCTATCCTTCTAAAACTCTTTCAAAAAATTGCAGAGGAAGGAAAACTTCCAAACTTATTCTATGAGCCCATCATCACCCTGATACCAAAACCAGACAAAGACAGCACACACACAAAAAGAAAGCTACAGGCCAATACCACTGATTAATATAGATGGAAAACTCTCAACAAAATTTTACCAAACAGAATTCAGCAACACATCAAAAAGCTCATACACCAAGATTCACTTGAGTTCATTTCAGAGATGCAAAGATTCTTCAGTATATGCAAATCAATTCATGTGATACACCATATTAACAAATTGAAAGATTTAAACCATATGATAATCTCAATAGATACATAAAAAGCCTTTGACAAAATTCAGCACCCATTTATGATTAAAACTCTTCAAAAAATGGGCATAGAAGGAATCTACCTCAACATAGTAAAGACCATATATGATAAGCTTACAGCAAACATTATTCTCAATGGTTAAAAACTGAAAGCATTCCCCCTAAGATTGGGAATAAGATAAGGGTGTCCACTTTCCCCACTATTATTCAACATAGTCTGGAAGTCCTAGCTATATCAATCAGAGAGGAAAAAGAAATAAACAGAATCCAGATCAGAAAAGAAGTAAAGCTCTCACTGTTTGCAGATGGCATGACACTGTACATAAAAAATCCTAAAGATAGTATCAGTAAATTACTAGAGCTAATCAGTGAATTTAGCAAAATTGCAGGATACAAAATCAATACAGAGAAATCACTTAAATTCCTATATACTAACAATGAAAAATCAGAAAGAGAAATTAAGTAAACAATCACATGCTCCATTACAACAAAAAGAAAAATATATATCTAGGAATAAACTTACCTAAGAAAACAAAAGAACTGTACACAGAAAATTATAAGACACTGATGAAAGAAATCAAAGACAAGATAAACATTTGGAGGGGTATTCCATGTTTCTGGGTAGGACGAATCAATATTGTGAAAATGACTGTACTATGAAATCTACAGATTCAGTGTGATCCTTATCAAATTACCAATGGCATTTTTCAAAGAACTAGAACAAAAATTTTCACAATTCATATGGAAACACAAAAGATCCAGAATAGCCAAAACAATTTTGAGAAAGAAAAATGGAGCTGGAGGAATCAATCTTTCTGACTTCAGATTATACTACAAAGCTACAGTCATCAAGACAGTATGGTACTAGCTCAAAAACAGAAATATAGACCAATGAAAGAAGATAGAAAGCCCAGAAATAAACCCATGCACCTATGGATACCTTATATTTGACAAAGGAGGCAAGAATATACAATGGAGCAAAGACAACCTCTTCAGTAAATGATGCTGGGAAAATTGGACAGCTACATGTAAAAGAAAGAAATTAGAACACTTCCTAACTCAACACACAAAGATAAACTCAAAATGGATTAAAGACCTAAATATAAGACGAGAAACTATAAAATTCTTAGAGAAAAACATAAGCAGAACACTCGATGACATAAATCTAAGCAAGATCATCTATGAGCCACTTCCTAGAGTAAGGGAAATAAAAACAAAGGTAAAAAAGCGGGACCTGATTAAATTTAAAAGCCTTTGCATAGCAAAGGAAACTATAGGCAAGTTGAAAAGACAACCCTCGGAATGGGAGAAGATAATAGCAAATGAAACAACTGACAAAGGATTAATTTCCAAAATATACAAGTAGCTCATGCAACTCAATTCCAGAATAGCAAACAACCCAATCAAAAACTGGGGAAAAGACCTAAACAAACATTTATCTAAAGAAGATATACAGATGGCTTCATGTCACATCACAAACACATGAAAAGATGCTCAACATCACTCATTATTCAGTTCAGTTCAGTTCAGTCACTCACTCGTGTCTGACTCTTTGCAATCCCATGAATCGCAGCACGCCAGGTCTCCCTGTCCATCACCAACTTCCGGAGTTTACTCAAACTCATGTCCTTCGAGTCAGTGATGCCATCCAGCCATCCCATCCTGTGTCTTCCCCTTCTCCTCCTGCCTCCAATCCCTCCCAGCATCAGAGTCTTTTCCAATGAGTCAACTCTTCGCATGAGGTGGCCAAAGTATTGGAGTTTCAGCTTTAGCATCAGTCCTTCCAATGAACACCCAGGACTGAGAGAAATGAAAATAAAAAACTACAATAAGGTGTCACCTCTCACCAGTCAGAATGGCTGACATCAAAAAGTCTACAAACAATAAATGCTGGAGAGGATATGGATAAAAGGGACTGTTCTTGCACAGAATGTGGGAATGTAAGTTAATACAGCCACTGTGGAAGATGGTATGGAGATTTCTTTAGAAAAAAACTAGGAATAAAACCACCATATGATCCAGCAATCCCACTCCTAGGCATATACCCTGAAGAAACCAAAACTGAAAAAGACACATGTATCCCATTGTTCATTGCAGCACTATTTACAATAACTAGCACATGGAAGCAACCTAGAAGTTCATCGACAGATGAATGGATAAAGAAGCAGTGGTACATATACACAATGGCATATTATTCAGCTATAAAAAGGAATGTATTTGAGTCAGTTCTAACGAGGTGGATGATCCAAGAACCTATTATACAGAGTGTAGTAAGTCAGAAAGAGAAAGATAAATATCGTGTAATAATGCATATATGGGAGAAGGCAATGGCACCCCACTGCAGTACTCTTGCCTGGAAAATCCCATGGACGGAGGAGCCTGGTGGGCTTCAGTCCATGGGGTCTTTAAGAGTCGGACATGACTGAGTGACTTCACTTTCACTTTTCACTTTCATACATTGAAGAAGGAAATGGCAACCCATTCCAGTGTTCTTGCCTGGAGAATACCAACAAAGTGGAGCCTGGTGGGTTCCCGTCTATGGGGTCACAAACAGTCGAACACAACTGAAGTGACTTAGCAGTGATGCATATATGGAATCTAGAAAAATAGTACTGAAGATTTTATTTGGAGAAACAGACATAGAGAATAAACTTATGGTCATAGGGAAAGGGGAGGAGAGGTTAAGATATATAGAAAGATAACGTGGAAATTTATATTACCATATGTAAAATAGATAGTTAATGGGAATCTGCTGTATGGCTCAGGAAATTCAAACTGGGGCTTTGTATCAACCTACAGGGGCGGGATGGAAAGGGAGATGGGAGGTAGGTTCAAAAGGGAGGGGATATATGTATATCTGTGGCTGATTCATGATGAGGTTTGACAGAAAACAACAAAATTCTGTAAAGCAATTATCCTACAAATAAAAAATATTTTTTTAATAAGGGGATCAAATCAGATCAGTGGCTCAGTTGTGTCCAACTCTTTGCAACCCCATGAATCGCAGCACACTAGGCCTCCCTGTCCATCACCAACTCCTGGAGTTCAATCAGACTCACGTCCATCGAGTCAGTGATGTCATCCAGCCATCTTATCCTCTGTCGTCCCCTTATCCTCTTACCTGCAACCCTCCCGGCATCAGAGTCTTTTCCAATGAGTCAATTCGTCGCAGGAGGTGGCCGGAGTACTGGAGTTTCAGCTTTAGAATCATTCCTTCCAAAGCAGTCCCAGGGCTGATCTCCTTCAGAATGGACTGGTTGGATCTCCTTGCAGTCCAAGGGACTCTCAAGAGTCTTCCCCAACACCACACTTCAAAAGCATCAATTCTTCAGCGCTCAGCCTTCTTCACAGTCCAACTCTCATATCCATACATGACCACTGGAAAAACCATAGCCTTGATTAGACGAAACTCTGTTGGCAAAGTAATGTCTCTGCTTTTCAATATGCTATCTAGGTTGGTACTAACTTTCCTTCCAAGGAGTAAACGTCTTTTAATTTCATGGCTGTGGTCACCATCTGCAGTGATTTTGGAGCCCAGAAAAATAAAGTCTGACACTGTTTCCACTGTTTCCCCATCTATTTCCCATGAAGTGATGGGACTGGATGCCATGATCTTCGTTTTCTGAATGTTGAGCTTTAAGCCAACTTTTTCACTCTCCATTTTCACCTTCATCAAGAGGCTCTTTAGTTCCTCTTCACTTTCTGCCATAAGGGTATTGTCATCTGCATATCTGAGGTTATTGATATTTCTCCCGGCAATCTTGATTCCAGCTTGTGTTCCTTCCAGTCCAGCATTTCTCATTATGTACTCTGCATAGAAGTTAAATTAACAGGGTGACAATATACAGCCTTGACGTACTCCTTTTCCTATTTGGAACCAGTCTGTTGTTCCATGTCCAGTTCTAACTGTTGCTTCCTGACCTGCATACAGATTTCACAAGAGGCAGATCAGGTGGTCTGGTATTCCCATCTCTTTCAGAATTTTCCACAGTTTATTGTGATCCACACAGTTAAAGGCTTTGGCATAGTCAATAAAGCAGAAATAGATGTTTTTCTGGAACTCTCTTGCTTTTTCCATGATCCAGCAGATCTTGGCAATTTGACCTCTGGTTCTTCCGCCTTTTCTAAAACCAGCTTGAACATCAGGAAGTTCATGGTTCACATATTGCTGAAGCCTGGCTTGGAGAATTTTGAGCATTACTTTACTAGTGTGTGAGACGAGTGCAATTGTGTGGTAGTCTGAGCATTCTTTGGCATTGCCTTTCTTTGGGATTGGAATGAAAACTGACCTTTTTCAGTCCTGTGGCCACTGCTGAGTTTTCCAAATTTGCTGGCATATTGAGTGCAGCACTTTCACAGCATCTTCTTTCAGGATTTGGAATAGCTCAACTGGAATTCCATCACCTCCACTAGCTTTGTTCGTAGTGATGCTTTCTAAGGCCCACTTGACTTCACATTCCAGGATGTCTGGCTCTAGGTCAGTGATCACACCGTCGTGATTATCTGGGTCATGAAGATCTTTTTTGTACAGTTCTTCTGTATATTCTTGCCATCTCTTCGTAATATCCTCTGCTTCCGTTAGGTCCATACCATTTCTGTCCTTTATCGAGCCCATCTTTGCATGAAATATTCCTTTGGTATCTCTGATTTTCTTGAAGAGATCTCTAGTCTTTCCCATTCTGTTGTTTTCCTCTATTTCTTTGCATTGATCACTGAAGAAGGCTTTCTTATCTCTTCTTGCTGTTCTTTGGAACTCTGCATTCAGATGTTTATATCTTTCCTTTTCTCCTTCGCTTTTTGCTTCTCTTCTTTTCACAGCTATTTGTAAGGCCTCCTCAGACATCCATTTTGCTGTTTTGTACTTCTTTTCCATGGGGATGATTTTGATCCCTGTCTCCTGTACTATGTCACGAACCTCCGTCCATATTTCATCAGGCACTCTGTCTATCAGATCTAGTCCCTTAAATCTATTTCTCATTTCCACTGTATAATCATAAGGGATTTGATTTAGGTCATACCTGAATGGTCTAGTGGTTTTCCCTACTTTCTTCAATTTAAGTCTGAATTTGGCAATAAGGAGTTCATGGTCTGAACCACAGTCAGCTCCTGGTCTTGTTTTTGCTGACTCGATATACATATACATATAGCTGATTCACAATGTTGCACAGCAGAAACTAATACAGCATTGTAAAGTAATTATACTCCACTAAAAATGCATAAATAAATGATAGATGATGTAAAAAAATAAAACTGGGACTCTTTCTAAAAGAATTTATTCAGCAATTACTGCATTGCATGGGTCACTTTGTTTCTGCTAAATGACACATATCAAAATGAGGCACTTACCTTTTCACCAAGATAGGGATATAGGTATCTTTATCTTCCTTGATGACTAAATTTTAATGCAATGGCCCTGAGATCCTTGGGGTGGGGAAAATTGTGCTGATTGTAAAACTGGCAAGAGACTGGAAAAAGATTTACTTCTCCAAGGCACAGAATTTACACTGGTGAATTTTAAAAAATGAATGCTGTAAAAAAGGGAGGTCAGAGGCCTCTGATCAGGAGGAAATCTGTTTAGTGTTCAGTCCGGCCTGGGGAAAGTGAAGGCCATCTTGCTCAGTATGTGTAAAAAGCCACGGCCTTTATCTCTATTCACATAGAAAACCTGGGGATGTCAAGGTCAAGAATTCACTTGTCAGGCAGAAAGAACTCAGGCACCTGTTGTTCAGTAGCTCAGTAGTGGCTGATTCTTTGTGACCCCATGGACTGCAGTGTGCCAGGCTTTCCTGTCCTTCACTATCTCCCTGAGTTTCCTCAAACTAATGTCCATTGAGTCAGTGATGCCATTCAACAATCTCATCCTCATTCACCCTCTTCACTTGCTCTCAGTCTTTCCTGTTATGAGTTTTTTCCAGTGATTTAGTTCTTCAAATCAGGTGGCCAAAGTACTGCAGCTTTGACTTCAGCATCAGTCCTCTTCAAGTAAAACATAGCTTGGTTTTTAACCACATCATGGATATTGCCACTTCTCTAATCCTCTGTCCTGGCTCCTCTTCCTGTCTTTGTCTCCAGAGTCCTCTGAGGAAGTCTGAGAAGTCTGTAATGAGAAATAAATAAATAGATCATTAAAATAACTGTGAGATAGTGAGAGCTTAGGACCATTTCCAAACTGTTGTCATTGTAATGGTGAAGTGAAAGCCAGGAAGTAAAGGATTTGCTCCAGTTCAGCAAAGTGATTATGGAAACACAATGAGTATGCAGCTGCCTTAGGGAAACAGAGACCTGGGCAGAGAGAAAAATCAAAAGCCCAAGGGAATAGAAAGCCACAGAGCCATTGGCAAGGATCTCAGAAAGAAAAAAAGAAAGAAAGAAAAAAAAAAAAACTAACACAGAATTTTCTGAGATGACAGTGGATTGAAGTTGCAAATCATCTCAAAGGTTTAGTTGGTATACTTAGGAAGTACTTAACAATAGTCCCTAAAATTTTAGAATGACAGCCTGCGAGAAGATGTACACAATTTCCAACACTAAACATACTCTGATTAGTTTCACCCAGAGAAATCTGTTACACATACAACCTACACATAGATCAGAGAAATGATCATCACCTTTTCTACCAATGGTGGTTAATACATTTCACAAAGAATCACAATAATAAGGAAAAAAAAAAAAAAGTAACTTGAAATAGCCAAAGAAACCAATTTGATTATGACAGAGTTTTTGAGTGTCTTAGGAAAAGAAACATTAAATTGCATGTATTTTAAGCCACAATTGAAAAGAACAGGATATGCGTAATGCTGAACTGCATGATATTCCTGATAAATCTCTGCTTTGGGGAAAAGTAATTACTAATGCTCTTCTGAACTTTTGGTACCTGCTATTAACCCAGTGGGAAATTTTAAATTGTAACTTACCCTGAAGTCAACCACTCATAGAAATGAATGTGTTTCTCCTTCTAACAGGAATAATAACATTCCTCTATTCCTTCTCTTGAGCGATAGGGGCTGAACATTGCATATAAATAGTATGTGTATTGTTTTCCTTTAAGTATTTTTTTTATTTGCTGTATTATTTCACTTAAACAAGTATAAAGTGGAAAAAATAGAGTAGGTATAATGTTTTCATTTTAAATTGTTGTTATTTTTACTTGTACTAAATGTAGAGTAAATACACTAAGGATCAGCAAAATATGTATTTGTAATCTTTTTACTTAGAACATTCACAAAAGAAGTACAAAGCAGTTTGAGTTTACTTTCAAATATTCCATTGTCTACTCATTGCCTCTTATTCCTGGCATAATGTTTCAGAATTTAAGACGTATGATGATATAAATCACACTTTGGGGAACAATTTTGAATTTATATCACTTTCTTGTTGAAAACTTAGGAGGAAACTAAGGAGTTATAATTTAGAGAAAATTGCACTTAGAATATCAGGCCATACATGATTTTAGGTTTAAGTAAAAAATGTTTCTGAAATCTCAGAGTTTTATGTATGCGCATGGGTGCACAGGTCTGAACGACAGTATTTCTTCATCTCAAACTATCAAGTGATGTTCCAAATGACACTGTACATGTCATACATGTACAATGACCCATAACATTGTTTTGCTTTTATTTTTTCCTAAAATAGCTAATATCAAGTACATGCTCCAAAATTAATCTGTGGTATGGGCCTCTAGGTGGTGACTGATGGATGAATGTGGAAGTCACTGTTGTAGTGGAGGAGAACCAAAGGACTGAAGTCTTGGGAAGCTTTGATTTCATAACTTGGAATTTGCAACACAGAATTAAGTATTGAAAAGGATGTTGCATTTAGGCAGTTTATAGGAAATAAATAGACCAGAAAATTTTTGTTTGCCTCAATCTTTTCTCCCTTTTATTTATTCATAGAAATATACAAGGATGGCAAAAATATTTCTCAAGAAGTTTTGAATTAAAATTAATATCAGTTTCTGATATATGCATGATAATGTTCATGATACAATACATCAACTTACTCAAAAGGGAGATATTACTCTGAAAACATATACTTTACTATAAAAATGGGGGAAATCTTACGTGGGAATGCTAATTTCTTCTCTTTTGTTTCATCCTTATATAATTAATGTCATGAAATGTGTTGAACAGCAACTTTGGGAATATATCCCCAAGTTTCATAGGTACTGCTTAGGAGGTGATAAATTTGCTTAGTGCGACAAAAGACATCCTGCGAGAGCTCAATAAATACTTGTTGACTTGCTGACTAAAATAAAATATCCCCTTTCTCCTGAGAATCCAGTTGCTAAACAATTATTGAAAACATTCTAATTGCAATAATTCTAAAAATATGTTGCATTGGTAAAATTCCTCTTTATAGGCAGGAATCTTCATCAAAAATTTATGGTAGTTAAATTAAGTAGCCTATAAAATAGATCAAAAAGACTACTACATAGAGGCAATGGAAAAGAATAGGTTTTAATACAGTAATTCTATTCGGAAAATGCTCATTTTCAAACTGTTATTCTATTACTAGTGTACAAACAGGAATATGGGATTGACTTAAACATTTTACTCCTATTTATGTAAATTATGATAATCAAAGCACGTTGAAAATAAGATGCTAAAAAATTGCAACATTAAAATAACTTTTAACACCCCTCAGAGTCGCCCAATTAAAGAAAAAGAACATATGCAAAGCCATGATATAGTGAAACATATATAGTGAGGCATGAATAAATATTGGTACTTTTTAAAATTGTAAATCAACTTTATTGAGGCCTAATTTACATTTAAGAAATGACATCCATTTTAAGTGTATGTTTTTAATGATAAAAGCATATCATATACTATGATATTACCTGTATTCCTATGTACCAATCCTATCAAAGTAGAAAGCATTTTTATAACCTTCAAAACTTTTCCCATGTTTTTTCCCCCCAGTCCCAAGTAATAATTGACAGACTTTCTAAGACTATACATTAATGCCCTCTTCTACAATTTCATGTAAATGGAATTGAACAGTACAGATTTTTCTGCCTGGCTTGTTTTGCCCAGTATTATGGGGTCATAAATGCTTTGGAATATATGAGTAGTTCACAGCTTTCCATTGCTAAATAGTAGTCCAATATCCTGAAGTTTTTCTTCAGACATTCAGCTGTGTCTGACTCTTTATGATCCTGTGGACCGCAGCATGCTAGTCTCTTCTGTCATCCACTATCTCCTGGAGTTTGCACAAATTCATGTCCATTATTCACTGATGCTATCTAAGCATCTCATGCTCTGTTGTTCCCTTCTCATTTTGCCTTCAGCCTTTCCCAGTATCAGAGTGTTTCCCAATGAGTTGGCCCATCACATCAGGTGGCTAAAGTATTGGAGCATCAGCTTCAGCAGCAGTCCTCTCAGTGAATATTCAGGGTTGATTTCCTTTAGAATTGACTGGTTGATCTTGCAGTCTCTCAACAACGGACTGTTAACTGAGCATCATTTCCGCTTTGGCACAGCCACATCATTCTTTCTGGAGCTATTATTAATGACCTCCACTCTTCCCTAGTAGCATATTAGACACGTTCCAACCTTGAGGACTTATCTTCTGGTGTCCTATCTTTTTGAATTTTCTTTCTGTTCATGGTATTCTCATGCAAGAATATTAGAATGAGTTGCCATTTCCTCCTCCAGTATCAGTTCAGTCTCTCAGCTGAGTATAACTCTTTGCCACGCCATGGACTACAGCACGCCAGGCTTCCCTGTCCATGAAACCAAATCTCAGAGCTTGCTAAAATTCATTTCCATCGAGTCAGTGATATCATCCAGCCATCTCATCCCATTTCCCCTTCTCCTCCTGCCTTCAATCTTTCCACATGCCTCATTGCCCTCCTCTTCCCCCACCCCGCAAAAAAAATAAGAGATCTAGTCCCTTGAATCTATTTCTCACTTCCACTGTGTAATCATAAGGGATTTGATTTAGGTCATACCTGCATGGTCTAGTGGTTTTCCCTACTTTTTTCAATTTAAGCGTCAACTTGGCAATAAGGCTATTTTTCTTATAGCCTTTATTAAATACAATATAAGTTAGCATGAACATCTAAGAATTAATTATCACAGTTAAGCAGAAGTGGACTCATTTCAGCACAACATCTTGTGTCTATAGACTCTCAGAAATAATAATAGACAGTTGGGTTCTTTGGTAATGAAAGCAGCTGGGAAAGGTTTGTCTTCCTTTGAAACAGAAAATTTTACTTCTCTTACTCCTGTCATGCAGAGGGCATGCATTGGCTTTCTCAGGCTGCTGTGAAAATTATCACTAGGATAATTTAGGGGAGATTTTTATGTTTACCTAAGTTTAATAGTTTGTGAGTAGCTTCAATGTAGATGACATTTACTGAGGTTGAAAAGGTTCTCCACTTTGAAGACCCCAACTTGTCACTGAGAACTAACATTTTTCTTTCATCTGTGCATTTGCTCTGAAACCAAGAGGTTATCAGTGGAGTACTAAGCTGATCATACCACAAGAATGAAAAAGAGAGAGAAGCTAAAAATGGACGGCAGAGGATAAGATGGTTGGATAGCACCTCTGGCTCAATAGACATGGGTTTGAGCAAAGTCCAGGAGATGGTTAAAGACAGGGAAGCCTGGTATGGTGCAGTCCATGGGGCCACAAAGAGTGTCCCATGTCTATAGACATGGGGACATGACTGAGTGACTGAACAGCCAAAGCTTAAATTATAATATAATGTTTTTTCATCACTACCTATGTTTTGTTTTCTTTTTAACCAAACCATAGGTGCTGGAAAAAATGGTCAATACAGAATACTCATACTACATACACACAATGCACACAGGGGACAACACGTTTATTTGTATCAATTGTTTAAAACTCTATACTATAGATTTTCAGAGATTAAATTTACATCTTAACTAAAAAATGCTTTTAATGCAAAAAAAAAAAAAAGCTCTTATGGTCAAGTAAGGAGCTCAAAAGGGCTTCCCAAGTGGCTTAGTGTGTAAAGAAAGTAAAAGTAAAAGTCACTCAGTTTATCCTAGTCTTTGAGACCCCGTGGACTATACAGTCCGTGGGATTCTCCAGTCAAAAGTACTGGAATGGGTAGCCATTCTCTTCTTCAGGGGATCTTCCCAACTCAGGGATGGCATCAGGGTCTCCTACATTGCAGTTGGATTACACACCAGCTGAGCTACCAGGGAAGCCTATCCATCTGTAATGCAGGAGACACAGGAGACGTGAGTTCGATGCTGCATTGGGAAGACTCCCTGGAAGACAGCATGGCAACCCACTGTAGTATTTTTGCCTGGAGAATCCCACAGACAGAGGAGCCTGACAGGCTACAGTCCACAGGGGTACAAAGAGTCAGACACAGCTGAAGTGACTCAGCACACACAGGCAAGTAGTTTAAAAACTACATTTACCAGATTGATGCCAAGGCTAGGTACATAAACCAAGTATTTTTAAAATAAATAATGTTTCTAATATAGAATCTGTTCAAATTTGGATATTTTACAGAAATGTATATTTTTATAGAAGTATATTTATTTTACATAATAATCATTCATTTGGATAATGTCATTCATATGTATGTTTAGCTTGATATTAATTATATTCTCTACTTAAATGTACATTTGAATTGTAAGATTCTAGAGGTCATCATTTATCTAGTAATAATGATAAGCAAAAATTATGGATTAATTGAAATTATAAGAAACATTTCTGTAAAATATAATTCAAAATATTCAAGCATGAAATGGCAGTACTAACAGGAGGATTTCCAGCAAAATCAGTTAATTAGCCCTGAATCATGATGTTACTATCTTTGTGCATGATTCTTTAGCTGTGAACTGTCTGTAGACTGCATGTAAATGATGAAAAGAGTCTGATAGCCTTGACATATATTCAGCTTAATCTAAGATGCAACTGGTCTTATCTTTGTCACTGATGATAGTAAAGTGAAAAAATATTTTTAGTTATATTATAAAATACAGCTATTAACTCATTAATTATTCAAATCACACATTTTTTTATTTAGTCTAGATTATGCAATTTAAGAGAGAGTCTTGAGATATTAACTATATATTAATTATAATTATTTTCAATTAATTTTGAAAAATAACCATTTGTTAATTTGAATAAATGGGGATTGTCCTGTGAAAATATTGAGGGAAACTATAATCCTCCAGGAAAGTGAAAGTGATAGTCACTCAGTAATGTCCAACTGTTTGAGATCCATGGACTGTACACTGTCAGCCTTTGTCCATGGAATTTTCCAGGCAAGAATACTGCAGTGGGTAACCATTCCCTTCTTTAGTGAATCTTCTTGACCCAGGGATCAAAGATGGTTCTCCTTCATTGCAGGCAGATTCTTTACCATCTGAGCCACATGGGAAGTCCATAACCCTCTTTGCATATTCTAAAAAAAAATTAGTGCTTTATTTCAAGTATATACCAATGCTAATGTGATGTGAAATCTTGATGTGAAATTGTTTAAACAGCATAATATTAAAGATCATAAACAAAATACATAAATATAAGACAGTAATTACTTTTCTAATTTATTGCCTTCTTTATTGTTCCCTATGCCTGGTAATTAGCCTAAGTTTAGTTCCAAAATAAATAAAACATTTTCAAACATACTTGGTAATACCCCAGCTACTCAGTTCACTTTCTTCTATCTCCATAAAAATTAGGGTGAATGTTTCATTTTCCTGTCAGTTCAGTCCAGTCAGTTCAATTCAGTCGATCGGTCGTGTCCGACTATTTGTGACCCCATGAATCACAGCACACCAGGCCTCCCTGTCCATAACCAACTCCCGGAGTTCACTCAGACTCATGTCCATCGAGTTGGTGATGCCATCCAGCCATCTCATCCTCTGTCGTCCCCTTCTCCTTCTGCCCCCAATCCCTCACAGCATCAGGGTCTTTTCCAATGAGTCAACTCTTTGCATGAGGTGGCCAAAGTGTTGGAGTTTCAGCTTCAGCATCAGTCCTTCCAAAGAACACCCAGGACTGATCTCCTTTAGAATGGGCTGGTTGGATCTCCTTGCAGTCCAAGGGACTCTCAAGAGTCTTTTCCAACACCACAGTTCAAAAGCATCAATTCTTCGGCACTCAGCTTTCTTCACAGTCCAACTCTCACATCCATACATGACCACAGGAAAAACCATAGCCTTGACTAGATGGACCTTTGTTGGCAAAGTAATGTCTCTGCTTTTCAATATGCTATCTAGGTTGGTCATAACTTTCCTTCCAAGGAGTAAGCATCTTTTAATGTCATGGCTTCAATCACCATCTGCAGTGATTTTAGAGCCCCCCAGAAAATAAAGTCTGACACTGTTTGCACTGTTTCCCCATCTATTTCCCATGAAGTGATGGGACTTGATGCCATGATCTTAGTTTTCTGAATGTTGAGCTTTAAGCCAACTCTCTCACTCTCCTCTTTCACTTTCATCAAGAGGCTTTTTAGTTCTTCTTCACTTTCTGCTATAAGGGTGGTGTCATCTGCATATCTGATGTGATTGATATTTCTCCTGTCAATCTTGGTTCCAGCTTGTGCTTCTTCCAGCCCAGGATTTCTCATGATGTACTCTGAATATAAGTTAAATAAGCAGGGTGACAATATACAGCCTTCAGGTACTCCTTTTCCTCTTTGGAATCAGTTTGTTGTTCCATGTCCAGTTCTAACTGTTGCTTCCTGACCTGAATATAGGTTTCTCAAGAAGCAGGTCAGGTAATCTGATATTCCCATCTCTTTCAGAATTTTCCTCAGTATATTGTGATCCACACAGTCAAAGGCTTTGGCATAGTCAATAAAGCAGAAATAGACATTTTTCTGGAACTCTCTTGCTTTTTCCATGATTCAGCAGATGTTGGCAATTTGATCTCTGGTTCCTCTGCCTTTCCTAAAACCAATTTGAACATCTGGAAGTTCTTGGTTCACGTATTGCTGAAGTCTGGCTTGGAGAATTTTGAGTGTTACTTTACTAGAATGTGAGATGAGTGCAATTGAGAGTTAGTGAGCATTCTTTGGCATTGCCTTTCTTTGGGATTGGAATGAAAACTGACCTTTTCCAGTTGTGTGGCCGCTGCTGAGTTTTCCAAATTTACTGGCATATTAAGTGCAGCACTTTCACAGCATCTTCTTTCAGGATTTGGAATAACTCAACTGGAATTCCGTCACCTCCACTAGCTTTGTTCGCAGGGATGCTTTCTAAGGCCCACTTGACTTCACATTCCAGGATGTCTGGCTTTAGGTGAGTGATCACACCATGGTGATTATCTGGGTATTAAAGGTCTTTTTTGTACAGTTCTTCTGTATATTCTTGCCACCTCTTTTTAATATCATCTGATTCTGTTAGGTCCATACCATCTCTGTCCTTTATTGAGCCCATCTTTGCATGAAATGTTCCCTTAAGTCTTCATAGAACCATTCAAATTCAGCTTCTCTAACATTAGTTACTGGAGCATAGACTTGGATTACTATGCTAGTGAATGTTTCGCTTGCAAACGGACAGAGATCATTTCATTATTTTTGAGAATGCACCCAAGTATTGCATTTTGTACTCTTTTGTTGACTATAATGGCTACTCCATTTCTTCAATAGAGTCTTGCCTACAGTAGTAGATATAATGGTCATCTGAATTAAATTCACCCATTCCAATCCATTTTAGTTCACTGATTCCTAAAATATTGATGTTTACTCTTTCCATCTTCTGGTTGACCACTTCCAATTTACCTTGATTCATAGACCTAACACACCAGGTTCCTACGCAATATTGTTCTTTATAGCATTGGACTTTACTTTCACCACCAGATGCATCCACCATTGGGCATTGTTTCCACTTTGTCTCAGCCTCTTCTTCCTTCTCGAGCTATTTCTCTGCCCTATTCCAGTTTCATATTAGACGCCTACCAACCTGGGGAGTTCATCTTGTCTTTTTTTTCTTCTTTTTCATACTGTTTTTAGGGTATGAAACAATATTCTAGCACCAATGGACTCTGGTGTTTCACCAGGATTATGTCCATTTATCATCTGTATAATTGCTACCTGAAGGCAGACTATGCTGCATGCTACATCGCTTTATTCACATCTAACTCTGTGCAACCTCATGGACTGTAGCCTACCAGGCTCCTCTTTTCTGGGGATTCTCCAGGCAAGAATACTGGAGTGGGTTTTCATGCCCTCCTCCAGGGGATTGTCCCGACCCAGGGATCAAACCTGTGTCTCTTGTGTCTTGCAGGTATATTCTTGACCACTAATACAATCTGCCTTAGAGAAGACTAAACTCTGTCAAAGAGTAGAAACTTAAAAAAAGAAGTGTGTCTTAAAAGAGTATTGGAGTGGATAGACATTCCAGGGGATTTTTCCCAACCCAGGAATTGAACCTGGGTCTCCTACATCACAGCCAGATTTTTTACTGTCTGAACCACAAGGGAAGCCCTTTCAAAATAAATTGTGTGTTTAATTCTAAGATATCTGTTATGAGTTTAGAGATGAGAGTTTGCTTTTCTTTGGGAGTTCATAGAAAAATATCCCCATTGAAAGCTCCCAGGACTGCACAGATCAAAGCTAAAGAAAACTTAACCAAGTATGAGTAAGGCAGAGGAGACTTGGAAATCAGAGAATAAAAATTGTTTGATGACATTCCAATCAGGCAAACACATGTATGATTAATCAGCACCCATTTCTCTTCTCCAACCTGGTATACAAAGTCCAGAAGCCTGAAAAGAAGAAGATAAGAAATTCCATCTGATTATTATACTAGGTAGGTACTGCTCATAGAGCCGCCTTATTTCTGATCCATTTTCCTTAGTGACTTCCCTGGTAACTCAGTTGGTAAAGAATTTGCCCGCAATGCAGGAGACTCCAGTTTGATTCCTGGGCCAGAAAGATCTGCTGGAGAAGGGATAGGCTACCCACTCCAGTATTCTTGGGCTGCCCTTATGGCTCAGCTGATAAGGAATCTGCCTGCAATGAGGGGTATCCAGTATTCTGGCTTGGGGAATTCCATGGACTGTATAGTCCATGGGCTTGCAAAGAGTCGAACAAAACTGAGCAACTTTCACTTTCACTTTCTTTTACTCCCTTAGTGGAAATTCTTTTTTTTTTTTTTTCTTTACTTTTATTTATTTTATTTTTTAACTTTACAATATTGTATTGGTTTTGCCATATATCAACATAAATCCGCCACAGGTATACATGTGTTCCCCATCCTGAACCCTCCTCCCTCCTCCCTCCCTGTACCATCCCTCTGAGTCATCCCAGTGCACCAGCCCCAAGCATCCAGTATCGTGCATCGAACCTGGACTGGAGACTCGTTTCATATATGATATCATACATGTTTCAATGCCATTCTCCCAAATCATCCCACCCTCTCCCTCTCCCACAGAGTCCAGAAGACTGTTCTATACATCAGTGTCTCTTTTGCTGTCTTGTATACAGGGTTAGAGAGTGTCTTGTTAGGTTTAGAGACTGGATGAAAATGGACTGTAGCCCATCAGGCTCCTCTGTCCATGGAATTTCCAAGGCAAGAATGCTGAAGTGGGTTGCCAGTCCCCTCTCCAGAGGATCTGCTCGACTCAGAAATCAAACCCAGGCTCCTGCATTGCAGGCAGATTCTTTACCTTCTGAACCACCAGCGAAGACCCCCAAAAATAATGCATCAAAAGGCAAATTGTTTATGGCTGGAGAATCAGATGGTTACATGAAAAATCTAGAAACTGAATAAGTTGGCTGTTCAACCGTTGTCCTGTTTTTCACCTTCTTGCCCCTTGCTGTGGAGCTCATCTTGCTTTGTTGGTGATTCCACCTGTGCTAGGGGTAATCATAGTGAGAAATAAAATAATGCAAATAATAGAAGGATGTAGATATTCAGCCAATATATAAGTCTATTTTCAAAAACTCAGAGACCTTGAGGAAAATAACACTTTCATACCATCGTGCTGCTTTGCAGATAAGCATTACTGTTTGGAAGGGCACCTTAGGATTTTCCATGGGAGGGACATAAAATAAAGTTAAACTTGATTTGCTGTACAGAGGGTTTGTCGTGAAGGACTGTGTCTGGCAAATTTTGTAATTCTAATAGTTTCCCATTAATTTCCTCTTCTATGGAAACATTAAGCTTCCTGTGTGCGCCATTCACAAAGCAAATGGATGTAAGGCAAATACAACTTTGATGTGAAACACAGCCTTATCTAACTTAATTTCCACATGGCAAGAGAGAGAATTCATAGACAGAAAATACTCTGCTCAAATGTTGAACAGGACAATCACTTTCCCAGATGGAAAATAGATTTCTACTGGGGTTGAATAGAGGAAAGGGTAGAGAAAAGATCTTTCTCAAGTAGTGGTTAAAAAAAAAAAATTAAAAAATGATCATGGACTTCTTCGGCAGTCCAATGGTTATAACACTGCTTCCAATGCAGGAGCAGGGGCTCAACTAAGATCCCGTGGGCCAAGCAGCACAGTCCAAAAAAAAAAAAGACCAAGAAAACATATGATCATGAGACACATCTGAGACAAGGATTAACATTTCAAATTATTTTCCATATACAAATTATAATTAGGATGGAATGGAGGATAGCTTCTAAGTCTGAGTTATAAGAAATATTCATCATTTTGAAAGAAGAAAGTAACCTTTTGGTTAGCATATTTAAAGAAAGTTTTAGAAAGAAATAGAACCTAAAAAGGATAAGTAGTCAACATTTTGGAAAGGTAGAAAGAAAAGTTAGGACCATCTGTGTAGGATTAAATTTATGATTTCATTTTTAGCTGGGAGAATATGCATAAAATTGTAAAAAATAAATAGATACATTTGGCTGTTTTGGGAAGAACATTGACTTAGAATGTAACAGTCCTGGAAATGGACAAGCTGCGGCTCTAGATTTGGAAAATATGGATAAATTCCTAGGTGCTACCTATGTGTTTCTGGAAAATCATTTATCTTACCTAATCCTCTTCTTCTTCATTTATATAATGATAATGACTGTATCTCCTAAGTAAAATGGACAATAATTCTTGCAATATCTTTCAAATAAGAACTCAAGCACTCAAAACACCATAGTTTGTTACTATTTCTTAATGAAAATTCTTGGATTTTCATAATTTAACCTTTATTTCATTGACAATAAAAAATAATAATAAATTTCTTCAAACTAGCAATTGAAGTAGTTAGTTTTGATCTCTAATGAAAAATTTCCTATCTCTAATGAGAAGTGTGAAACTGAGTAGAGAATGGATAATATAGTCAGTTTGTGGCCTTGAAAACATAGAACGACAGTGTTGATATTAACAAATTTTAGGTAATATCCTGATTATTGGAGGAGAAAATGGCAACCCATGCCAGTGTTCCTGCCTGGAAAATCCCATGGATAGAGAAGCCTGGCAGGATACAGTCCATGGGGCCACAAAGAGTCCGACACAATTGACTGAGTATGCACACACACACACATACACACACACACACACACACATACATCCTGAAGATTAATGTAGGAAAAACTATGGAAACTACATCTTTTTTTGAATGACACTTATAGGTCTAAAAATATTTTAATTGTTTTTCATTTTATTCACCAAAACTTATAAAATTGATGTATGAAATATTTGTCCCATTAGTTTAAGATTTACTTCAGAGAACTTTACTGTTTATTTAAGAATTTTTTACTATTTTAACAGTGTAGTGAAAAAATTGAAATGTTGAAATAACTTCATACTTTCAATACAATCCAGAGAATAAATAATATTTTAGTTCTCAAGTGTAAATCTATTCATTAAAAAAGGTGTAACTATAAGAAATAAGAATCTGAAATATATTTTAAATATAAAATAATATTAGGCATCAGAAGTTGTTTTTAAGACCATCTCAGAAATTACAGATAGAAAATTAAAGGCTAGTTGATTTACCCTAAGTGAAATCAATATAAATATTGTCAAGAGAATATAAATATTTGCCAACATTAAATAAAATGGAATTAAATGTAAATAATATGCAAAAATGCAAAATAGTACATACTGTATGTTCTACATGATTCCATTTATATAAGGTTCAATTTTAACAAATCTAAATTACAATGTCAGAAGCTAAGATTATTAAGCTCCTCTGATACTAGTGCTTTGTCTCTGAAGATATTATTTCTCTTGTTGCCAGTTGACTTTGTTAGGTTTTAATACAAGGAAGTCACTGAAGGAGAATGGAAGACAGGAAGAAGCAGAAAGGACTTACTCCATCCTATCTGTTTGCTTTCCTATGAGACTAGCCACAGAGATGGTTCTTCACCCGTGCAATGGCTGTAAGTTAACACCTTCAGTTTTTGTTTTTTTTTTTTTGTACTTCCATTAACAGAACTTTCCTATATATGGGGAAAAGGTTATATATATATATATATATGATGGAGGTGGACAAACCCCCAGATTTGCATTCAGAAAGCTGGAGACCCAAGAAAGCCCATGTCTGAGTTCCAACATGAGTCCAAAGGACTGATACCCAGGAGATCCAAGGGTGTAGCTGGGACAGCTGATGTTTCAATTTGAGTCTGAAGGCAGAAAAAGACTAATATCCCAGTTCAAGGAAGTCACATGGGAGGAATTCCCTGTTTCTCAGGTTTTTTGTTCTGATCAGATGTTTAACTAATTGTATGAATTCCGCCCACACTGAGAAAGGCAGTCAGCTTTCCTCAATCTATTGGCTTAAATGTTGTTTTTGTTGTTTAGTCACTAAGTCATGTCCAACACTTTTTTGCAACCCTAAGGACGGACTATAGCCTGCCAGCCTTCTCTGTCTATGGGATTTCTCAGGCAAGAGTACTGAACTGGGTTGCCATTTCTTTCTACAGGGGATCTTCCTGACCCAGGAATCAAATCTGTGTCTCCTGTATTGTCAGGCAGATTCTTTACCAGTGAGCCACCAAGGAAGCCCCCACTTAAATGTTAAGCTCATTCAAGTATTCTTACAAAACACTCAGCATTGTATTTGACCAACATCTAGCCATTCCATGACCTAGTCAAGTTGACAGTTTAAATGAAATGATATATCTATCCAAGTTTCTAGATTCTAATACCCCTAAACTTTCTTCTTTGTCACGGCAAGGAGGTACTTCTTCCCGAAGTTATTATTTCAGTATTCTCTGTGTCCCTGTTTCATATTTCTTTGTCCAACAGCTTATATATTCCATCCTCACATTAACCTCTCAAAATTGAAATAACTAGCTTAACTTCTGCTTTTTTGATAGAACCTGGTTAGGTCAGCATATGGTCTCGAGAATGGTACCAGCAAACAGACCCTTAAAAATGAGAATTCACAATTCATTTGCATATATCCTTGCATCTGATATCAGTTATATAGATGATGAAAAGTGAAATAATAGCAATTAGTGACATGTAGGAGTATTATGAATAATTAATTCCAAACAAGAGTTTTTATGACCAAATGACTGTTGCATTTGTTTTTCATGGTAAGAATAATAAATACCAGGCCTGTGAAATGGAATAGCTTTTTCTGACCACCCTGAAAAACCTGGAAGTCAGGACAGTGGCTCCCTGTAGGGATTGCATTTGTGAGGAGACATGAAGAGAATTGCAGAGATTTTATAAAATATATTTTCTTAACCTGATTAACAGATTAAAATATTAAATAAAATAAAATATTAAATATTTAACAGATAAAAATATTCATTCCCTTTGTAAAAACTTATCAAGAAATAAAATTGTTTATGCACTATTCTTTTTGTCCTGTCATATCTCAATAGCATTTTCCAAAAAATGTGGGATATAATACTAAATAGAAGACCATGTTGAGGACAATTTGAATATAAAAAATAATCATGACACTAATAAATTATAGCAAATTGAATTAACTAAAAAATTAATTGAATCCATGAAAAGAGAGAGAGAAAAGAGTGGAGAAAGTTAATAAATGTAAAGCAAATAACATTTTAAAAAATCACCATTTTTTAGGTAATTTAAAGCAAAGATTATCAAGCAAACATTCAGGCAAAAATAATAAAGATATGCTAAATTCATAGTGTGAATGTTTTTGAGGAACAGACCACTTATACAGTTTCAGAAAATCACCTTATAATTTATTTTTAATTGTACCTTAAAATATATCTTAATAAGAATGAAATCTATTATTCTCCTCCTTTTGATCAAATTTTGATCAAATTTTCTGTCAATACTGAACAACTTCCTAGAATGTCATAAAGCAGGAGTGAAAGGCATCATCTATTTAATGCTCTTCCCAGAAATTACTGACCAGAATGAAGTCAAAGACAGAGATAAATTGTCAATGTAAGACATATTCTAGGGTAACTGGTCTGGACTCTTCAAAAGTTGAAGGCCATAAAGAATAGAGAGAAGCAGTGGGAATGGTTTAACCTGAAGGGGTTAAAAGAGATTTTATAGAAATTTGCAATGTATGAGACTGAACTGAAAAATTAAAAGATAAAAGAGAAATGGTGAAGCCAGCTAGGGATTTTCTTTGATTGTACTGTTGTATCACTATTGATTTCGAAAGTAATTTGTAGTAATTTTGTTATGGTTACACAGAAACTAATGTCCTTTTTTTCTGAAAGATACTTGTCAGATAATTTAGGAATGGAAGGTCTTGACATCTACAATGATTTAGCAAAAAGTAAAATGGAAATCGAACAGGTTTGGAAAGATTTTAATATTTGATGCATCTATTTGAAGCATGTTGTATACATTTTAAATAAAATGGAATAAAAATAGCTTAATTAAAATGCATACACACATATTCTTTTTCATCAGGGTTTTTTCAAAATTCCATGCATAGTAAAGATAGAAAATATTAATTTATTAATTAATAAAAGAAAAATACCTTTAAAACCAATATTTTAATTTCATAAACTTCTCAGAATCTTCATACTTTACAAGTATCCTAAAGTGTACACATATGTTTCTCTGGTAAATATCACCACAAATTTTCTCACCTTAAAAAAAAAAAAAAAAAGAATGTGATAGAATGAAATACAGAACTAAGAAAACCACATTAGTCCTTTTAACTAATTTTAGCCTGTTGTTAAAAATGCAAATATTTGTAATAAATAAGAATTTTTTTCTGCTAAGCTTTATATTTGACTTCTTTACCATGACTTGATTTTTTTTCTTTACATTATCATTTTTAGAGGGAATTCCTTGTAAATATAACAGTGGATTGGCTTAACTTTTGGGTATTTCTACCAATAGTGTCAATATTTGAATTTCAGATTTATATACAGGCTAATATATCAGAGAAAAATATTAGGAAAAAGCAAATAGCAAAGTGAAACTGAGTATATAAATTGAGAACTTAAATGATCCATTTATTATACTGAAAGTGTTATAACTCATTTTAAGAAGTTACTCCTATGTTGAAAATTAAACTTTTCACGTGCTACAGAATTGCAAATGGATAAACAGAACATCAAAAAAAAAAGTAAAACAAACAAACAAAAAGTAATGACAATGGATTTCCCTTGTCCAGTGGTTAAGACTGTGGTTCCACTGCAGAAAGCATGTTTGATCCCTGGTCAGGGAAAGACCACAGGCCGTGTGGTGCTGCCAAAAGAAAAAAAGAAGAAACAAAAAAGTTAAATCAGCATTTGATGCTTTTCTTTGCAAGTAAATTAAAATGAAATGTTTATTAAATTTAATGTTTATTTTTTATCTCATTAGGATGTGGTTACAAATGACCATTACTCTCACTAGAACAATAAGATCAGCCATTATAAGTTAAAAGTCATAACCCTCTCCTTCCTGTCAGAGCATTAAACATAAGAAAATCTAAATAAAGTCCAAATAATGAATTGTCTTTTGTAGGACAAACGTTCCCGAGTTATGTTCATTCTGGAAACATAACAGAATAATAAGTGAACACACAGGGAAAAGAAGAAAGACAAGAAAAAGAAACACAGAGACACTTAATGGCCAAATGTAAGCCAGCAAGATGAAGTAGGATTCTCAGCATCTCCAGTCACTAAGTGAGTCTCCTCCTACATGCAAATACATATCCTGACCATCTTCAGCAAGTATAATAAGTTTGAAGAGGATGCCAATAGCTGGGAACCAGGAAGTAGAGTTGAAACAGGTGTCCGAAAAGATATAAAGGGCATCCCAGGGTAAAAGCAGCTACCTGAGACTCAGTACTTTGGGCAGAAAAGGAGGACACAGACATATACTCCCTGAAAAAGAATGGCCTACACAGTCAGCCAACTACCTAATAAAAGCCATGGACCAGAAAGTGTGGTAAGAAGAAGGAAATGAAAAATCTAAAAATTGGGACAGGAGTAGAGGATATAGAAAACATCAACAGAAACAACCACCCCACTCCCCAAAAAAACAAAAACAAACAAAAAAATCTTGGCACCGGGTTGCAAAAAAAAAAGGAACCGCCCCATAATAGAGAATAATTATATCAGAACTGTAAATCAGCATAAGATACTTAGATTTCATTAGATCCAATTTCTACTGAAGATAGGGCTTAATTATGCCCTCAAAATGTTTGAAGTTAGTGAACTGAATCTAACAATAGCTATAAAAAGTTCAGATGTTTCTAAGCTACTGACTATATATTGGTCATGCACGCTAACATCTAGATAGGGTATGAGGTATGCTTTTTTCTGCAAATTATATTATTTATATCATCATCCAGTATTTTGTTTTGTTTTGTTTTAGACAGTGGCCCACATACAAAGAAGATTGTACAATTACCAAGTACCATAAACACATACCCACAATCAAGAGAAAAATGTACTGATGGAAAAAGATTTTGGGGTAATAAAAACCTTTAAAGTATGAAAAATATAAAATAAAGCACCTCCTGGAAAAATGATAAATGCATAAAAAGATAGTGATTTTTCAATGTAGAAATGACAAGTTATAAAAAGAAGCAAATGGAAATATTAGAACTGAAAAATTTCATAATGTTAGTAAAAGCATTCCATCAGTAAATTCACAGTGGGTTAGATGCAACAGAAGAAAAAGTAGATCAGCCAACTTAAAGCTAGTTTCTACATTATGTCAATGAAGAGGAATTAAAAACAATTCAGTAAATGTAAACAGAATATCCAAGATCTGTAGAAAATATCAATTGTTCTAATATGCATGTGACTGGAGACCCAGGAGGAGAGCAGAGTGAAAACTGGATACAAGACATATTTGGAGAGACAGTGGCCAAGAATTTTTCCAAAATGTTGTTAGTGCCTCAACTCAGGGATCCAAGAAGCTCACTTTATTCAAAATAGGATAAATACAAAGAAAATAAAATGAGGTACATCAAAATCAAAAGGCTGAGAGCTAAATATAAAAAGGAAATCATAGAAATTGTTGGGTTTGGGGGGAAGGACACATTAAAAAGAATGAAATAAAAAAAAAATGTTACCTAAAGTTCCATCAGAGCAAAAGCAAAGAAAGAAGACTATGTGCTGAAATCAAAATAAGCTGTAAACCTAGGAACTTATACCCTGGAAAAAGATAACCATAAAAAAAATGAAGACAAACTAAATAAATTTAAAAAATGTAACTTAACTTGTCTAAACTAGAACTTTATTACAGTATATATATATATATATATAAAATTTTCATTTTCAAGTTAAAGGATACCAGATGGAAGTCCAAATGTGTAGGAAGGAATAAAGACAAAAATAAATGGGAAATAAATGAATAAGCATAAGTTACCTGCACAACAAAAGTGAGCAGGAGAAAGATGAATGAGTAAATCACACAATTCAGTTCAGTCATTCAGTTGTGTCCAACTCTTTGTGACCTCATGGGATGCAGCACGTCAGGCTTCCCTGTCCATTACCAACTCCCAGAGTCTGCTCAAACTCACGTCCATCGAGTTCATGATGCCATCCAACCAGCTCATCCTCTGTCATCCTCTTCTCCTCCTGCCTTCTATCTTTCCCAGCAACAGGGTCTTTTCCAATGAGTCAGTTCTTCGCATCAGATGGCCAAATTATTAGAGCTTCAGCTTCAGCATCAGTTCTTCCAATGAATATTCAGGACTGATTTCCTTTACGATTAACTGTTTGGACATGACTAAGTGACTGAACTGAACCAATTTCCTTTTGAACTTGTTGGACTTGAGTCTCAGTTCCAAACTGTGTGCTGGTAGAAAACTTTCTTCAGGTCTTCACTCTGCAGAACTTACAGAACATTCTGGCTACATTTCCAGGTAAGTAGCAAGACTGCTCACAGTATAGAAGCCATAGTCTCTTTATAACCTAATCTTTGCCCTCAGCTTTGTTGACATATGGTTGACATGTAATATTGTGTATGATTAAACTGTAAACTATTTTCATATACTTATACGAAAAAATACTTATCACTGTGATTTTTTTCAAAACCTTCATAATGTCATATGATTACTTTTTTTGAAGAAAACATTTTAAAATATATATTAAAATAGAGTCACAGAATGTGTTAATATTATAACTTGGAAGTTTTTACTCTTTGACAAATATCTCTTTGTATCTCCCCAATCCCAGCCACTGGTAACTGTCACTCTACTCTATTCTCTGAACATTTTTTTTATTATTATTATTCCACATATAAGTGAGATAATACAGTATTTGTTATTCTTAGTCTGACTTAATCCACTTATCATACTGCCCTCAAGGAATTCCATGCTCTGGATAATGCCAGGATTTCCTTTCTTCCTTCTCATATTCAATAGTACTTCATTGAATGTATGCACAGCAAGGGTGTTGTGTGGTAAAGAATCTGCCTGCAATGCAGGAGACATGGGTTCTATCCCTCAGTTGGGAAGATGCCCCAGAGGAGGACATGGCAATCCATTCCAGTATTCTTGCTGGGAAAATCCTATGTACAAAAGTAAGGGTGTTTCATCAAAACATTTACTACACTAAAGCCTTTGACTCTGTGGATCACAACAAACTGTGGATAATTCTGAAACATGGGAATACCAGGCCACCTTACCTGTCTTCTGAAAATCCTGTATATGGGTCAAGAAACAACAATTAGAACTGGACATGGTACAACAGACTGGTTCAAAATTGGGAAAGGAGTACATCAAGGCTGTATATTGTCATTCTGCTTATTTAACTTACATGCTGGATGAATCACAAACTGGAATTAAGATTGCCAGGACAAATATCGACAACCTCAGGTATGCAGATGATACCACATTAATGGCAGAAAGTGAAGAGGAACTAAAGAGCCTCCTGATAAGGGTGAAAAAGGAGAGTGAAAAATCTGGCTTGAAACTCAGCATTCAATAAACTAAGATCATGGCATCTGGTCCCATCATTTCATAGCCAAACGAAGGGGAAAAATTAGAAGTAGTGACAGATTTTATTTTCTTGGGCTCAAAATTCACTGCAGGCCATGACTGCAGTCAGGAAATTCAAAGACGCCTGAACCTTGGAATGAAAGTTAAGACGAACCTAGACAGTGTATTAAAAAGCAGAGAGGTCATTTTGCCAACAAAGTTCTGTGTAGTCAAAGCTATATTTTTTCCAGTAATCATGTATGGATGTGAGAGTTCAACCTTAAAGAAGACTGAGTGCTGAAGAATTGACGCTTTCGAATTGTGGTGCTTGAGACAACTCTTGAGAGTTCCTTGCACTGCAAGGAGATCAAAACAGTCAGTCCTAAAGGAAATCAACCCTGAATATTCATTGGGAGGACTGATGCTGCAGTTGAAGCTCCAATACTTTGGCCACCTGATGAGAAGAACTAACTCATTAGAAAAGACCCTCATGCTGGGAAAGATTGAGGACAAGAGGTGAAGGGAGCAACAGAGGATGGAATGGCATAACTGACTCAATGTACATGAGTGTGAGCAAACTCTGGGAGATACTGAAGGACAGGAAAGCCTGGCACGCTGCAGTCCAAGTAGTAACAAAATGTTGGACATGACTTAGCAACTTACCAACAAAAACAAATACATTAATGAAATTGAATCACAGCATATGTATAATTCTAATTTTACTATACCGTGATAAACTTATGAAAACAAAGCAACACCAAATAAATATTTGAATTATTTGAATATTGCAGAACTAATGCTTAAAATTATTTAAATAATATTAAAGTGTCAACATATTATATCTAATTTTTTCTTCTATTTATTTATTTTTTTAATTTTATTTTATTTTTAAACTTTACAATATTGTATTGGTTTTGCCAAATATTGAAATGAATCTGCCACAGGTATACATGTGTTCTCCATCCTGAACTCTCCTCCCTCCTCCCTCCCCATACCATCCCTCTGGGTCGTCCCAGTGCACCAGCCCTAAGCATCCAATATCATACATCGAACCTGGACTGGCGACTCATTTCATACATGATATTATACATGTTTCAATGTCATTCTCCCAAATCTTCCCACCCTCTCCCTCTCCCACAGAGTCCATAAGACTGTTCTATACATCAGTGTCTCTTTTGCTGTCTCGTACACAGGGTTATTGTTACTATCTTTCTTAATTCCATATATATGCGTTAGTATACTGTATTGGTGTTTTTCTTTCTGGCTTACTTCACTCTGTATAATAGGCTCCAGTTTCATCCACCTTATTAGAACTGACTCAAATGTATTCTTTTTAAATCTAATTTTAATCTGTCAATTTGTTTCCTGAAATATACTTTTAGTATAACAAACATTTTAAGTGGTAGCTACATCTAATATTTGGAAATAATATATTAAAGATTAACACATTAGCTACTTATCAACTTTTCTTAAAATATTTAATAATTTTCTAAAAAGAAATCTTTCACTTATTTTCTGTCTTGTTAAGAAGCAAACTAATATTATGTGTTGAAAAATCCACAGGAACATTTGGCATATATTAGTAGATCATAAATAAGGCTTCCCGGGTGGCTCAGATGGTAAAGAATCTTTATGCAATTCAGGAGACATGGGTTCAATCCCTGGGTTTGGAAGATCCTCTGGAGAAAGGAATAGCAACCCAATCCAGTGTTCTTGCCTGGAGAATTCCATGAACAGTGGAGCCTGGTGGGCTACAAGCCAGGGGTCACAAATAGTCAGATATGACTCAGCAAATAACACACTCATAAATGTGGTATTTACTTCAAATGAATGTTATCTACCAGACAGCATCTATTATCTATCTATCATCTATCTATCTATTATATATTTAGATCTATGACATAATTTCAAAATAGATATGAAAAGGTAAATACGCTGCTGCTGCTGCTGGTGCTAAGTTGCTTCAGTCCTATCAGACTCTTGCGAGCCCATGGACTGTAGCCCACTAGGCTCCTCTGTCCATGAGATTGTCCAGGCAAGAATACTGGAATAAATTGCCATTCCCTCTTCCAGGGGAATCTTCCTGAGCCAGGGATCCGAACACATCTCCTGTCTCCTGCATTGGCAGGTGGGTTGTTTACCACTAGCACCCTCTGGGAAGCCCCAAGGCAAGTATGCATATTAATAATGCAAATTTCCTGTTCCTGGGCTCCATGTATTTTTTCTGTCCTCAGCCTATTGCAAAAATTTCTATCCTGGCTACCTCATATTTGTTCTGGTTACTTTTTTGCATTACAAATTACCCCAATTTAGAGGTATAAAACAATCTTTGATTATGGTCATGGTTTCTCTCATCAGGGATTTAGGGAGGACACAGCAGAGATATTAATAGCTTGTTCCTGCTGCACAATGTATGGAGCTTCATCTGGTGACCCGGGAGTGACACAGAAAGTAAGGGCTGGAATAAACTGGAGGCTGTTTCTTTCTTTTCTTTTCTTTTTTAATATTTGATGCTTGGGTTGAGATCAATCTCCGGCTAAACTCAGCTAATACCTCTGATCAGAATACCTGCATGTGGCTTTTCTACGTGCTTTGAACTTCTCATGGTCTGGCATGGGGGCCAGAAAAGGAGAGTTTGAGCACCCTGTTCAAAGAGCCACTCTTCCAATAGTGCCAGCTTGTCAAAAGGCCAAGGGAAAGCTGTAAGGCTTTTTCTAATCTTTCCTTGGGTGTCACTTGGCATCACTTCTGCCACACTTAATCAAAACAGTCAGCAGCCTGTGTTCATGAGTTCACAGAGACCTCACTTCTCTTTGTTAAGAGCAGCAAATGTGTCACAGTTTTGTTTTGTTTTGTTTTTTTGGCCACTACCTCTTGTGGTAATAATAAACACACCTAGAGCCTCTTGGCAGCATTTTTTGTTGTTGTTTTGTATCCTGCATGCAAGTATTTTTTGTAGCAACTCTCTGCTCTTACATCAAGGATTTTTTTTTTGCTTCTCTGCTGATGGTGTTCACTATTAGATTCTTTGCTATCAATCTGAACTTCCTTGAGTTGACACAATGTTCCTTGAGTTAGGCATATAACAGAAACATAATCTCCCTATTGTGTGCTGCTGCTACTGCTGCTGCTAAGTCACTTCAGTCCCGTCTGACTCTGTGCGACCCCATAGAGGGCAGCCCACCAGGCTCCCCTATCCCTGGGATTCTCCAGGCAAGAGCACTGGAGTGGGTTGCCATTTCCTTCTCCAATGCATGAAAGTGAAAAGTGAAAGTGAAGTCACTCAGTCGTGTCTGACTCTTAGTGACCCCATGGACTGCAGCCTACCAGGCTCCTCGCTCCATGGGATTTTCCAGGCAAGAGTACTGCAGTGGGGTGCCATTGCCTTCTCCAATTGTATGCTACACTTTGCCATCTGATTGACCTATGTAAATCTCAGTTTTATTTTCCTATGTACTATCTTCCACACCATATTTTAGAGTTCTTCATTAAAATCTTCATTTTTGTTTTTAATAAACATTTTGCCCAGTGAGGCTCAAATGATGTGGTGTATGATATAAAATGTATCTAGCACAATCCAGCTCCCTCCCCTTCCTGATCACCCTTCAGCAAAGGATAATCATGTGAAAATTTAAACACTCAAAATAATCTTGAAATAATTTACATTCTCAAGGGAATTCCAGTGTCTGCACCCCTGCAAAAGGAATTTATGGTTGTTGTTTAGTTGCTCAGTTGTGTCTGACTCTTTTGCGACACCATGGACTGTGTGGCCTGCCAAGCTCTTCTCTCCATAGGATTCTCCAGGGAAGAATACTGGAATGGGTTGCCATTTCCTTCTCCAAGGGGTCTTCTCAACTCAGGGATTGAACCCATGTCTTTTATATCCCCTGCATTGACAAGCAGTGCTTTACCACTAGTGCCACCTGGGAAGCCTGCAGAAGAGCCTACCTACATATAATAAACCTATAATTTCCCTCTCGAAGGATGTAAAGAGGCACAATTATGTCTACTGAGATACTATGCTACTCATATCCCAGGGTCGTACAACCTCATCACGCAAAGCCCAGTGTGTGTCATTCATATTCTTTCCCTTGAAATCACAGCGGGGATAATGTGAGTCAAAACAAAATAAATTTGATAAGTAAATGCAGCAGCTTGCTTGATTTTGAAGCAAAATAGATAAGTACTTGACAATTTAATTAACAAAAAATTAATTGCAGAAATACAAATAGATAAAAAGAGAATTAGAAATGGAAAGTGCATCATATAGATGACATGGGTAAAATTTAAGTTACACAAAATAGTACAAGGTACAAACAATACTAATAAATTTGAAAACTAGCTGATTTTTAATATATTTTTAATTTCTCCAAAGAACATTAGAGACACCAAATTAGTCATGATTGGTGTTTGTGTGTATATGTGTACATATTTCAGATAAATTCTGAATATTTCACATTCATTTTAAAATTATTAAGTCTATTTCAAAACTCAAAAAACTCATGAGATAACATATAAAGCTAAATTATATATTTATCTTTATACATGCATTTATATATGGATATACATAAGTTCCATACTTGATACTATACACAGAATTCTAAATAAAAGTTTTAGAAAATGAATTAATAGATAATTAAAAGAATATTTCACTCCAAATTAAGAAGCCATATATCAGGAATAAATGATACTTCAGATGCAAGACAATATTAACTATAGCAATTTAAAGCAATCAATTGAGAAAGAATAATCTGAATGTATATGAAAAAATGTTAAGTAAATGTCATACACATAATTCTGATTTAAAAAAGAAAAAAATGAAACTTTTAAGTAACTAGGAATCCAAATTGACAGAGAATACCAATTGCCCTTTTTAACTATTTTTCCTTCCCTCCCTCCTTCGTTTCTTTTTTTCCTTCCTCTCTCTCTCCCTTTCTTTCTTCTTTATTAACAAAGGTTTTTGGTTTCCCACAGATGCAGGCCTACCCAGAATACCATACAATTTCTAAGCCTCACTTCTAGGTAGGAATAGATGTGAGATCACATAATGTTGATGATAGGAGGGCAGAGTGTGAATTTTTGGTGAAGTTCTACATTTCATCCTTGTTTTTAAAATCTATTCCTACATCCTGTGACCATTACGTAAGATACTTCCATGTGGATCAGAACACTGTTGTTCACTCATGTCCAACTCTGTGTGTTCCCATGAACTGCAGCAGGCCAGGCTTTCCTGTCCTTCATTATCTCCCAGAGTTTGTTCACACCTTAGGTCCATTGCATCAGTGATGCCATTCAACCATCTCATCCTCTCGCTCACTTCTCCTCTTGCCCTCAATCTTTCCTAGCATCAGGGTCTTTTCTAATGAGTCAGTACTTAACATCAGGCAGCAAAAGTACTGGAGCTTTAGCTTCAGCACTGATTGCTTTGATCTCTTTGTTGTCCAAGGAACTCTCAAGAGTCTCCTCCAGCACCACAGTTCAAAAACATCAATTCTTCAGCACTCAGCCTTCTCCATGGTCCAGTTCTCACATCTGTACATGATTACTGAAAAAACCATAAGTCAGTTCAGTTTAGTTGCTCAGTCGTGTCCGACTCTTTACGACCCCATGAATTGCAGCACGCCAGGCCTCCCTGTCGATCACCAACTCCCGGAGTTCACTCAAACTCATGTCCATCGAGTCAGTGATGCCATCCAGCCATCTCATCCTCTGTCGTCCCCTTTTCCTCCTGCCCCAATCCCTCCCAGCATCAGAGTCTTTTCCAATGACTCAACTCTTTGCATGAGGTGGCCAAAGTATTGGAGTTTCAGCCTTAGCATCAGTTCTTCCAATGAACACCCAGGACTGATCTCCCTTAGGATGGACTGGTTGGATCTCCTTGCAGTCCAAAGGACTCTCAAGAGTCTTCTTCAACATCACAGTTCAAAAGCATCAATTCTTCGGTGCTCAGCTTTCTTCACAGTCCAGCTCTAACATCCATACATGACCACTGGAAAAACCGTAGCCTTGACTAGATGGACCTTTGTTGGCAAAGTAATATCTCTGGTTTTTAATATGTTATCTAGACTGGTCATAACTTTCCTTCCAAGGAGTAAGCGTCTTTTATTTCATGGCTGCAATCACCATCTGCAGTGATTTTGGAAAAACCGTATCTTTGACTATATGGACCATTGTCAGCAAAGTGATGTCTCTGCTTTTTCATATGCTGTATAGGTTTTTCATAGCTTATCTTCCCAGGAACAAGCATCTTTTAATTTCATGGCTGCAGTTATCATCCACAGTGATTTTCCAGCACAAAAAATAAAATCTGTCACTGTTTCCATTTTTTCCCATTTACATGCCATGAAGCAAAGAGTCAGACACGACTGAGCAACTGAACTGAACTGAACTGAACTGAAGTGATGGGAAGAGATGCCACAAGGTAGTAGGGCATATTTGTTTTAGCATCATAATGGAAGAATTATAGATGTCTGAAACCATGAAGCATTAAATCAGCTTTTTACTTTTAGAAAAATCTATACTTTTTCTTATACATAAATTCAATTGTAATTTTTTAAACATTTATGATATTGAGAATGAAGGAAACTTGAAATCTTGATAGAAATCAAAATTGGGAAGTTGGAGTCAGGGGGAAAAGGCGGTGATTGAAAGACAAAAAAAATTTTAACCATTGTTTGAATTAATTTTTAAAACTTAGAATCAAAATGAAGAGTTCCCACACAAACATACAAAAAAGCAATTGTTATAAGAAAAAAATGAAAAGATATAATGAACAACATTCATTCAGCAAAAAAAAAAAATCATTATAAACAGTGACACAAAAATATTTTAATGAATGTCTAATCATTAGCAATCATAATGATAATGATTGATGATAATTCTTATTGTATTGGGCTTCCTTGGTGGCTCAGATGATAAAGAATCCGTCTGTAATGTAGGAAACCCAGGTTCAAACCCTTGGTCAGAAATACCCCCCTGGAAGAGGGCATGGAAACCCACTCCAGAATTCTTCCCTGGAGAATCCCATGGATAGGTATGGCTGGTGGGCTATAGTCCATGGGGTTTAAAAGAGCTGGACATGACTGAGTGACTAACACATTCACTTTCACTTTTTTATTGTACCTACACTAAATTTTTCCAGAAAACAATACAAATATTTTGATTTTCATATAAACTTTTCATATTTCATATTCAGAATTTTCATATTTCAAAATTTCATGCTCAAATGAAGAAACATAGTATAAAATAAGACAAATAATTACTCTTTAAGATGGAGAATGGAAAGAAGTCATTGTTTAATAGTTAATTAAATTATGTAATATATATAACTTTTTTATAAAGTAAATATTACTCAGGTCAACAAATCATGTTAAGAAACTGAGATTCACTTTACATATACTTGAACTACAAGGAGTAAGAAAACAGCTAAGTTTAAGCTTATGATACTTTCATTGATTTTATACTTGTAAAAATACAGACTTTTGACTTAACTGGAGATTGAGGAAGCAACCAGTGACTTTAATCCTTGATTATAATATTAATAATAATTTTGACAAGAATAAACATAATTTACAATCCATAATTTTGGCTAAAATTTGAGTAAGTGTGCATGTTTGTGTGTGTGTATGTGTGTGCACCCTGTATGTTATGTAATTTAGTTCTTTTCTGGGAAAAATAATCTCACTCTGTTAACTTCAGTTGTCTTCAGAATATTTACATATCGCTTGTGAAATTGTCTGGAATCTCTCAAAGTTGGAATAATTTATTTTAATTATTATTTTTAATTGAAGTATAGTTGATTTATAGTGTTATGCAAATTTCTGCTCTACAGCAAAGTGATTCAGCTGTATACATACAATTTATTTTATTTTTTTTCCATTATGGCTTAATGAAACTGGTGGCTTAGTTGTAAAGAACTCTAGTCTGCAATGCAGGAGACTTGTGTTCAATCTCTGGGTCAGGAAAATGCCCTGGAGAAGGAAATGGCAATCCACTCCAGTCTTCTTGCCTGGAGAATTTTATGGACAGAGGATCCTGAAGGGCTATAGTCCATGGGGCCGCAAAGAGTCAGAAATGACTGAGCAACCAAAACACAGCACAGCAGAGCTTTTTGGTAACAAGGTTTAATTTAGACAGAGTATAAGATTCAATATAACAATCAAATAAAACAGAAGATTCATTTAAGAAAGGAACAAACATTTTGAAAACCTTTTGAATACACAAAATATACTGTTACTTAATATGAACTATTCTTTGATTTTTTTATGACAACATACACATAAAAAAACAAATATTTGTTTAATTGTTTGAAACTTTAATAGATTTGAACTATTTTTATAAGATAAAGAAAATTACTTTTAACAGAAAGAAAATGCCTTTAAAACAGTCTGCAGAGTTGCATTCCAATACATTTTAAGCAGATTGGAACAAATAAAGTATTTGCATGACTCTGAAGAAGTAAAAACTCACATAAACTAACCCCAAAAGTAATGTTAGATGAGACTATGATCTGACCATTTTAGATCATGGTCAAGAGTCTCAACAGCTGAAAAGAAATGTGCAACGTGACTGTAATGAGCTAAGCTTTATTTGGGGCAAAATGAGGACTACATCCCAGAAGACAGCATTTCAGTAGTTCTGGGAAAGTACTCCAAAGTGGTAGGGGAGAAGTTCAGGGTATACGTGATTTTGGTGAAATGGAAGTATTATGATTAAGCACATATTTTGCAGAAGATTTCTGTTGGTCTTGTGAAGGTTGTTACTAGTCACAAGGAGCAGACATCACTGTGAAGGATTTTAGTGCTTTTCTAAATACAAGGCAATGCAACAACTGGGTTTATAAAATATTCTCCAGAAAACATCTTACTATCTAAAGACCTGTTCTGCCGCTTTTCCCAGAATACACAACCTCTTATCCCTGATCACCATAATCACCTTTCAGGAGATGTTCATGGTGAGCAACTGCAATGGCTCATAATTTAATCCTTGTAGAGGTAGGTGGCAAGTGATGATTTGTAGATTACAGTCTCAACTGAAAGGAGATGTGAACACATAGATGTGTCTAATGCTTTTTAAAAGTTTTATTTGTATCATGCCACTATTGAATTTCTAAAGGAAAAATAACTTAATCCTGTATAGATATAGACATTACTTTAAGAATCACTGAGATTCTTAACCCAAAATTTGACCTGTAGGCTAAAACTAAAATAAAACAAAAAAAAATGATAATTTTATTATATATACTGATTCAGGCTTCATTTCTGAATCTAAATATTGCTTACTAATTCTATTGACAAACCTAATTGCAATTCTTAGCAAATGAACTATCTTTAAATTTAAACTTTCAAAACAGTTTTGGGAACTACAATGACTCAAAGCATACTCAATTTGGTGTTACATGAGTTTAATCCATTCATGTGAAAGCCATATCACAACATAATCAGGAGATTTTTTGAAAACTACCATAAGTTTTATACATTTTTATTTTATTATTTATCCAAACATTGCCCTCCCATCAATAGAACATCTAGATACATGCACTGACTCTTTTACACTGGCTCCCTTAGCACAAGAAATACTTTACAAACAGCTAAGAGCACACACCAATTTAATATGTGTCATTAGATCTTTCAATGAGAGAAGTAAATTAATTCAATAACAGTTTTATTTTTTCCAATCAAATAATGCAAACGAATTACACCTTTTGGGAATTCATTTTGCCAAAGATGAAAAAAATCTGTCATTTGTGTAAATGTTATAATTTTGTTCTAAAAAGTTAATGTTAAAGAAAAAAATAGAGTTTGTTAATATGTATGCAAATTTTGTACTAATATGAAAATTTGCATTTTGATGGAACACAGAGTTCTATTAAAAAGTATTTGTATTAAGTTAAGGAACTTACAGAGTAAAATCTACTTTAAATTCCTAGTGATATAAATATGCAATTTATAATTGCATACAAAAAAATTCTTGTGGTTTTATACCTATTGAAATAAAACTGATTGATAGTTGTTTTAAAATCAAAAACATATTCTTATATAGGCACAGTTAATAAAGTGAATATAAAACTATTGACCTTAGATAAACAAACTGCCAGATCTTTCCCTAACCATGATGGTTTTATTCAGAATCTGTAGAGAATTGCAATTAGGGGTCAGTTACAATGGCTAGCCACTTGCAAGTCCCTTCAGAGCAAGAGAAGGAAAGTGATTCTATAGAGAGGAAAAAGAAGTTGGGAGGGTTAGAGTAAAAAAAAAAAAAGAAAAAAAATGTGTGTGTGTATGTGCTCAGTCACTCAGTCATGTTCGAGTCATTGTTGGCCCATGTACGGTGGCCCTCCAGGCTCCTCGGTCTATGGAATTTTCCAGGCAAGAATACTGGACTGGGTTGCCGTTTCCTACTCCAGGGGGTCTTCTGAAACCCTCTTCTCTTACATTTCCTGCACTGGCAGTCAGATTCTTTACCACTAGTTCCACAGGGGACGCCCAACAGTAAACAAAGAGTCCATGGCTTTTAACGGACGGAGTCAGTGCCTGGAAAGAAGAGGAATATTTCATTTAGTTGGGCTCTGCTCTCATCGCAGAGTGTGAGATCTATCCCCTGTCTGGTCTTCCAAATCTATTTAATAAAGATTTATATTTATTAATTAACTTACCCATGAGTTTATGGTACTTCCACAGTGGTTCAGTAGTAAAGAATTCACCTCCAATGCAGGAGACACGGGAGATACGGATTCAGCCCCTGGATTGGGATGATCTTCTGGAGAAAATGACAATCTATTCCAATATTCTTGCCTGGAAAATCCCATGGGCAGGAAAACCCGGTGGGCTACAGTTCAAAGGGTCACCAATAGATGCAACTGAGGGACTAAGCATAGCACAAAATCAAATAATGTAATAAAATAAATTAACTTAATTTAGCACTGTTCCTTATAGAAATATTTTCTTTTAGTTGCTAAGAGAGTGGATCTTAACATTTCTCAATACAAGGGAAAAATAATTATCTTGTGATGGATGTTAACAAAATTTATTCTGATAAACATTTTGCAATACATACAAATATCAGATTATTATGCTGAACATTGAAAACTAATGCTATGTGTCAACTATAATTTAATTAAAAAAATAGAATGTGACTTGAGTACATTCTAGCACTCAGCCCTGCTTGAGAAAGTTTCCTGGACACTTCACCTCTGGGCTTGAAACAAAATGTCAGCCTGAATGGTAATAGTTCTAGAAAATTACCAATCCTTGAAAATGAAGGTGGAGAATGAAAATGCTGTTTCAGCCTTGTGTGGTAAGTCACTTCAGTGGTGTCTGATTCTTTGTGACGCAATGGACTGCAGCCCACCAGGCGTCTCTTTCCATGGGATTCTCCAGGGAAGAATACTGGAGTGATCTTCCTGACCCAGGGCTTGAACCTGCCTCTCTTATGTCTCCTGCATTGACAAAGGGTTCTTCATCACTAGGGCCACCTGGGAAGCCCAATTTCAGCCTTAAATGGAAAGAATTAAATGCTAATATGTCTATCCTAGTTTTATTATTAACTATAGTTAAAATGTGTTAAAGAAAGAAAATATCACCTGAGAAGGCTCCCTCAGCTTTCAGCAACCCCACCCCTCAATGCTTCTGGACATCCTGATTTTCTTTCAAGTGGTAGGAGCCCTATGGCCCACAAGGCTGGACACAGGCTTTAGATGTTTTGAGGCCCAGGGGGCTCGGTGATCCTTTTGAATATTTATAATATATTATCTACTTCAACAGTTTTTACCAGTGATGAGAGATACTTTCTGAAAGGGATGATTTTTTTTGGGGGGGGCGGTAAGATTAACATATACAAATTTTACATAGTAACATTTGAAGTTTGTATGCAAAGTCTCCTGGGAGGACTGAACTCTGACTTTCCAGGGTCTCTGGTGACCCAAGGTAGACCATCTGTACTGTCAGCTGGCTTAAAGGTCAGGGTTAAAGTCAGGGAAGCCCTGTCTGTGGAAGGGAGAGTCCTATCCCACCAACTGGTCAGGAACAGGAAGAGGATGGTGAGACCAAGCCTGCCCTTACTCTTCCTGTTCCTGACCAGTTGGTGGGATAGGACTCTCCCTTCCACAGACAGGGCTTCCCTGACTTTAACCCTGACCTTCCAGGTCTGCTTGCTGACCACTGGGCACAGAAGCACAAATAAAAGAGATGGTGATCAGCAGGATAAACTCTCACCTCTGCCACAAAGGGCCAAAGTGATGTCAAACTGAAGTCTGATGCCCTGGGTTTAGTTCTTCTTACTACAATGGAACTCCCCTTGAATGTAATTTTTTTCAATCTGCAAAATGGCTATTGATACTGAAGCCGAAGCTCCAATACTTTGGTCACCTGATGCAAAGAGCTGACTCATTGGAAAAGATCCTGATGCTGGGAAAGATTGAAGAAAGGAGGAGCAGAGGATGATAGAGCATGAGATGGTTGGATGGCATCACCAAATCAATGGACATGAGTTTCAGCAAACTCTGGGAATGATGAAGGAGATCAGGAAATCTGGCATGCTGCAGTTCATGGGGTCACAAAGAGTTGGACGACTGAGTGACTGAACAACATAAAAAATGACTATTAAAAGAATGCATACAAGCTTATAAAGTGAGCTGTGTGTGAAATTGCTTTATTCTTCAAAGACTTGGGAACAGTGCAACATAAGCTAATGGTTCCCATTAACCTGCACCTCATTTCATACCTCCATAGGTAATCATTGTGATGCTGCAGCAGGGCCTGGGTTATTACACCCACTACAGCAACCAGGTTTTTCTTGCCATCTACCCAGGAATTAACCCAGATCAAGAATTCTATACTGAGAGTCTGCTCTTTGGGGCTACTTTTAGCAAAAAATGTCAATGGGGATTTCTCTCCAAAGATGAGCCTTATACATGGGGCAGATTGTAAATTTGAGAATGAAGTAAATCTTTAAGAGCTTATCTCAAAAGGAAAGAGGGAAGGAGCAAGAAGAAAGAGAGGGGGCAAAAAGCCAATTAAATGCTCATTATTTGGATAACTGCTGGGCTTCCCATTGGGTGCTAGTGATAAAGATTCTACCTGCCACTGCAGGAGATGCAAGAGACATGAGTTTGATCTGATACCTGGGGCTGGAAGATCCCCCAGAGGAGAAAATGGCAATTCACTCCAGTATTCTTGCCTGGACAATCCCATGATCAGAAGAGCCAGGTGGGCTACAGTCTATGGGGTTGCGAAGAGTCCAACAGGACTAAGTGACTGAGCACACACACACACACACACACACACATACAATACCTGCTGTAGTCAATGAGTATTTGATATTACAGGAACATTTGAAAATTTTAGTTACTATTAAAGTCTGTTACAATCCCCAACTCTCAACCTCACACAATCCTTCTGGGAGTAGCAGAGTTTTCTCTGTCACTCCAGCTCTCACCAGAAAAAGCCCACTGCAGTACCAGATTCCCATACATGAATTCCCTTGCCTTCCTAGTCTGGGGAAACTTCCTCCTCTCCTTTTTTCTTGTAGCCTCAGGCTGGTAGCAGCTTCTGTTACTGACAACTACCTTGATTTTGGCATCATCCTATTTGACTTCTGATTTTCATTTACCTAGGTAAGCAATCTTCTGCATTAAATTCACCCACTTATTCTTGATCTTAGGTTCATTTCTCCACTTAAACTCATCTTACTTGTAACACAGACTTAAGCTATGTTCTCAAGTATTGGTTCATTCCTAAACGTAGGTAGCTCTTCTCAGCTTCAGATATTGTTGAAAATCTTATATTGAGACATTTTCTTCCCTTGCATTCACCGAACAAATTATTTCCATTGAACCCTTTCTTTGTCCTTGTTGCAGAATAAGTCTCCTCCACCATCCAGTTAATGCTGGTAATTATCAAGACTTAGTGCACTATAATGGATCTGATTTTCTTTCATTGTATAGTACTTCTCTCCTGCATTGCAGGCAGATTCTTTACCATCTGAACCTCAAGGGAGGCCCCTCTGTCCACATACACAGCTTCAGATACTGTCCTGCTAGAAGACACAGAAGTTTGTAGCTCCAGCCCAATTTTTTATTTTTTTGAGTCTCTTCACTTAAAATGTCTACTTTCATTTTTACTTAAATGTTTCAAAAACAGTTTAAATCAAACGTGTGCAGAACTATTTCATAATATTCTCATCACAAAACTACTTATTATAATCAGAAACCTGGTCCCCTATGGTGGCTAATTTTATTTCATGGAAATAGGCTGTAGGTTTTTCTCTGATCTAAGCATTTCAAGTCACATTTATAATCCCAATTCATCTCTGCAATGTATATAATCAAGAAGTGAGAGGCAAAAGCTCATTTCTGTTATTTCCTTTTAAGGTAGTGTTTTGTTATTAACTTTGTGACTCTGTTTCTTCTTTGGTATGTAATGTAGATATACTAGCATAATTTTGTTGGATTATTTTACCTATTTCTCACAGATTCCTCAATAAATGTCAATGAATGGTTTAGGTTTTAGACATATATTGATCTAAAATTTTACTATAATTTGGAGGACTGGAGACCTACATAAAAATCCTTCTTACCATCATATGGAATGTAGAAAAAATTATCAGGTTCCTCTTTTTTTTAAAGTTCTTGTTGTTGTTCCGGGACTGTTTGCACTAGGAAAAATAGAACTAAAACACTTTAGATTATAAGTATTTGGACCTCTTACCCAGTTTTGAGTCACACTTTGAGTATTAAGTGTGACTTAGAATATTAAGTTCACACTGCTTACCTGGAAAAAATATAGATAAACTATGAATTAAATACTGTTACCATTATTTAACTGTTGCTTATTCTATAATTTTTAGGATTATAGTTTCCATAGGAAATAATATAAAAGGATGACTATATTCAAAACTAGACTTACTATATATTAATTGTTTTCAAACTTACAGAACAATAGATAGTAGTTACTGGTAATGCTGCTAACTTATGCATCGGATGTTCTTACTTTTACTAGTCTTTACTTTCTACTGGTGATTGAATTATCAACTCATCTGAACTTACTGTCTTCTCAACTTTAAGTTTAAAATAAAAAGGAATTTTATTTTATGTAATATTAACACAAAATTTATTTTGGGATGTTCTGTTGTTGCTCAAGAATTTAAGACATTCTTAGAAAGTTGTAGAAGTGGAATATATTTCCCCTCCATATTAATTCTTGTTTCTGTCTTTTTTCATTGTTTTGTGACCCACATTGTATAAGTTCATTACTAACAAAATAGATGGAAGCATGCCATTAAAATTAAGGTCTAGCACGATGTATCTTATACTTTAGTTTCTCCAGTGAGGAAAGCTGTCAACCTTCTCTTTAATTCTAATTCTTCTATGAAAGATTATGGTAATTACAGAATTCGTGGCCTGGCATTTATGTTGCCATTCACGGTGATGGATGTACATTAATCAAGTTGTCAACTCTAAAACATATAAACAGTATTTTATTATATATTTGTTTTAACTATCAATTATTTCTTCTGCAGCAATGTATAACATCATACAAGTATTGCTCTCCAAAATATTTGTCATGAATAGTACAAAGTCATTTGTCTTTCAATCATAGCATTAATTTGAAATAGGAATGAATATGAATTTCCTGTGCAAATTAAAGAAATTTATACTATCACTGGGTTTGTTTGCACTATGATATGGGCTTCCCAGGTAGCGTTACGGTTTAAGAGTGTGCCTGTTGATGCAGGAGACATAAGAGATATCTCCTGGGTTTGATCCCTGGGTCAGGAGGATCCCCTGAAGAAGAGGATGGCCACCCATTCCAGCATTCTTGCCTAGAGAATCCCATGGACAGAGGAACCTGATGGGCTACTGTCCATAGGGTCACAAAGAGTCTGACACAACTGAAGTGACTTAGCACACTTGTGTGCACATGCTATGATGTAGATTCCTCCTAAATATCTTCTTTCAGGTCTGAAGTGAAGCACAGAGAAAGTTGCTGCTAGGAGCCAGGGGTGATGTTTATTGACCACTCTGCTTTGGGAACTGGCAGCCTTCCACTTTGTCGAATTTTTTGATGATTTTTTTTGCCCCAAAAAAGTTAACCTCTCTGACTCTCTGCATTGAAGCTATTAGTACTGATTGTATTGACTATACTGCTCTGCTGCTGTGCTGAATCTCGATTCATAGAGAATTACAGATTACTCAAAACCGTTACAGAGATTTATTCCAAGAGACTGGCATGGGAGTAGCAAATTTAACAGAAAGTGTGGGTTTCTAACTTTACAATGTCTTTTTACTGCTGTTGTAAGTATCAGTAAGAGTATAGGATTTTTGTATTTTTATCTAAACCCTTCCAAACTCCTTCTAATTGGTTTCATGGCTATATTCTCATATCATTTTAAGACATTTTGTACATGACTTCCAAGTTAAACTATCTATTTTGGCAGTTTAATTGTATTAATTCCTCAACATTAGCTCTGACCATGACCTCTTTTCTGGATTTATGGATTAGAGAATGTCAGTTAGAAGTTAGTATAGAGTTTAGCCAAGACAGGTCACAGTTTAGATGTACCAGAATATTAAATAACTTATTTGAAGTTACCTAGATCGAAAGTGAGAGATTAAAATTGTAACTTACCAAAAACATTATTATAATCATGTGAATAATCATCTTTAAGGCAATAATATTTTCACTTTTCCATTCTGCCTTAAACTACTGAATAAATGACATTTGTTTAGTCCTCAACTCCATCTGATACCTTTCTCTATCTAAACTAGTCTTTTAGTCTAATAGGACATTTCTAATCATGCCATATTCTTCATTTTATCCTTTTATTCTCTGGTCATCTATTGATGGTTTTCTACCTTATGCTTCTCAGAACACCAGCTTCAGTGCCTAAACAGTTCTGTTTCTGCCATAACTATTTACAGTTTATGTGGATAGGTAAGCAAAGATTTTTAATACTTCCTTAAAATATATAACGTCAGTAGAGCCATTAGTATGAGCACACAGTAACCTATTTTGACTCAATCCCAAGTATTCTAGGACTAGTAGGAAGTATAATATTTGTATAATACATTCCATGTGCTGTGTAAATTATTTCTTTTCCTTGGGGATTACTGGATTAAATTTCTTATCCAATCAAGTTTGAGTACAAGGGTTAACTATGAAGTAGGTAGAATTAGAAGGTGTCCCTATTAATTATTTTCTATAAATTTTTAGTCTTAGAATAAAAATGAAGCTGACATTATGGGAATATTTAAAGGAGAAGGAAAGACTGATGAACCAAAGAGTATTTGTGAAACATTTCCTCAGGTTAGAAATAGTTTCATTTAACATCTACATGTGACCTGTTTTTACTGGCAATAATTAAATTTCTGTGAGGGATAAACTATAAAATCAATTTTGATGTTTATTTATATTGGCTTAAGAAGTGAAATACATCAAGTATTACTGTTCTGAAATAGCCAACTTAGGAAAATGACTTTCTGTGTCTAGAATACAAAAGTAGTGTTCTCTGATCTATCCTAAATTATTTTCACAAAAAGCAAAATTGAAGTTTTCCAAATAAGTTCTGAAATATAATCAGTGTTGTTAATAGCTGCAGCTGCTACTGCTAAGTCGCTTCAGTCGTGTCTGACTCTGGGTGACCCCATGGACTGTAGCCTACCAGGCTTCTCCGTCCATGGGATTCTCCAGGCAAGAACACTGGAGTGGGATGCCATTTCCTTCTCCAATGCATGAAAGTGGAAAGTGAAAGTAAAGTCGCTCAGTCGTGTCTGAATCTTAGCGACCCCATGGACTGCAACCTACTAGGCTCCTCCATCCATGGGATTTTCCAGGCAAGAGTACTGGAGTGGGTTGCCATTGCCTTCTCCCTGTTAATAGCTAAATACATAAAATAAATATAGCAAGTTTTCTAATTTACTATTAGAGATATGAATTCAAATTTAACAGGAAGATACCTGAAATCTTTAAAGGCAATACTAATTTGTACATTGTGTTCTGTAGATAATTTAAAATTAATTGGAAATAGTAATAATTCAATATAGAGTAAAATATTTTATATCAGAGATAAAGCTCAGAAATAAGAACCATTATAGATTTTCCCCACATCCTGTCCAACTATAGCCCTCCAGAAATTGTCACCTTTTCATTATCAGATAATCTTACTTCAGTTGCCTAATTTAAAACACAAGGGTAATAATTCCATTTTTGTCTCAGGATTTAAAGACTAGAAAAATAGATTTGTTAGAGATCTTTGTTAACTTTAAAACCATTGGGATTTTTTTTGGTTAAATTATGCCTACGAAGGAAACTGTATTAAACTATTTTTTTGATATTCTATTTTATTGTCAAACAGTTAAAAACAAATTTTAAAAAGAAGACAGACTTTAAACATTAGATTAATTTGTTTATTTAATTATTTATTCCTTATTACCAGATACTTTTCATCAAATATTTTTGGACAAACATAATGATATCTTTTTCAACAAAACCTTTAAAACTTCATTTTATTTCTTATGATGCTGGGAAAGACTGAGGGCAAAAGGAGAACATGGGGGAACAGAGGATGAGATGGTTGGGTGGCATCACTGACTCAATGGACATGAGTTTGAACAAACTCATGGAGATAATGAATGACAGGGAAGACTGGCCTGCTGCAGTCCATGGGGTGGCAAAGAGACACAACTTAGCCACTGATCAACAACATCAAACATAAATATTGCTTCCATCTTTTAGTGGAACAGCACTGGAAGAGTCTCTTCAACATCCTTTTATTTAGAAGTAGTTATTTTGAAGGAATTTCCATAGTGGGAAGGCATGTTTTATGCTCCTCCTTGTTCATAAGACACAAAAGAAAGGAGAAAAAGAAAAAAAATGACAGTATATCATCAGTATAATCAAGTCAAATAAACCCAAACAAAACCAAAATGTAAGGGAAATATAATTTATGTTGATCTTAATTCTTTCATACTCAAAAAAATATATAATTCTCTGAATCACAGATAAATATGCACCAAATTTGAAAATAAATCATCTTCCGTGAGTTTTTTCTTTTTAACAGCACCATACATTTTTACCTTTAATACTTTTACTTAAGATGTATATTGTCCTTGTATAGTTTTCAAAGCACTGATTTTTTGGAACCAGATTGCTAAAGTTGAAATCTGAGTTATATTACTTACATTTTTTTTTAATTTGAAAGTACTAATAAGAACAATGCATTTCCATTTAAATGTGAAGGTAATTGAATGTAAAATGCATATGCATACACACAAGTAAGTATCACACAAATGTGTCTTGTTTGTAGTAGTGCCTGGCACATGGTAAGTACTATAAAATATGTTACTGTTTTTGATATTTCTACCAACTGGGATATTTTACTTAGAAAATGTAAAAGTATCTTCTTCTTGGATTGATCCTTTGATCATTATGTAGTGACCATCTTTGTCTCTTTTCAAATCCTTTGTTTTAAAGTCTATTTTATCTGATATGAGTATTGCTACTCCTGCTTTCTTTTGGTCCCTATTTGCATGGAAAATCTTTTTCCAGCCCTTCACTTTCAGTCTGTATGTGTCCCCTGTTTTGAGGTGGGTCTCTTGTAGACAACATATGTAGGGGTCTTGTTTTTGTATCCATTCAGCCAGTCTTTGTCTTTTGTTGGGGCATTCAACCCATTTACGTTTAAGGTGATTACTGATAAGTATGATCCTGTTGCCATTTACTTTATTGTTTTGGGTTTGAATTTATACACCATTTTTGTGTTTCCTGTCTAGAGAATATCCTTTAGTATTTGTTGGAGAGCTGGTTTGGTGGTGCAGAATTCTCTCAGCTTTTGCTTGTCTGAAAAGCTTTTGATTTCTCCTTCATACTTGAATGAGATCCTTGCTGGGTACAATAATCTGGGCTGTAGGTTATTTTCTTTCATCATTTTAAGTATGTCTTGCCATTCCCTCCTGGCTTGAAGAGTATCTATTGAAAGATCAGCTGTTATCCTTATGGGAATTCCCTTGTGTGTTATTTGTTGTTTTTCCCTTGCTGCTTTTAATATTTGTTCTTTGTGTTTGATCTTTATTAATTTGATTAACATGTGTCTTGGGGTGTTTCGCCTTGGGTTTATCCTGTTTGGGACTCTCTGGGTTTCTTGGACTTGGGTGATTATTTCCTTCCCCATTTTAGGGAAGTTTTCCACTATTATCTCCTCAAGTATTTTCTCATGGTCTTTCTTTTTGTCTTCTTCTTCTGGAACCCCTATGATTCGAATGTTGTAGCGTTTAATATTGTCCTGGAGGTCTCTGAGATTGTCCTCATTTCTTTTAATTCGTTTTTCTTTTATCCTCTCTGATTCATTTATTTCTACCATTCTATCTTCTAATTCACTAATCCTATCTTCTGCCTCTGTTATTCTACTATTTGTTGCCTCCAGAGTGTTTTTAATTTCATTTATTGCATTATTCATTGTATATTGACTCTTTTTTATTTCTTCTAGGTCCTTGTTAAACCTTTCTTGCATCTTCTCAATCCTTGTCTCCAGGCTATTTATCTGTGATTCCATTTTGATTTCAAGATTTTGGATGAATTTCACTATGATTATTCGGAATTCTTTATCAGGTAGATTCCCTATCTCTTCCTCTTTTGTTTGGTTTGGTGGGCATTTATCCTGTTCCTTTATCTGCTGGGTATTCCTCTGTCTCTTCATCTTGTTTAAATTGCTGATTTTGGGGTGTCCTTTCTGTATTCTGGCAGTTTGTGGAGTTCTCTTTATTGTGGCATTTCCTCGCTGTGTGCGGGTTTGTACAGGTGGCTTGTCAAGTTTTCCTGGTTAGGGAAGCTTGTGTCAGTGTTCTGGCGGGTGGAGCAGTATTTCTTCTCTCTGGAGTGCAATGAAGTGTCCAGTAATGAGTTACAAGATGTCTATGGTTATATGCACCAAACACGGGAGCACCGCAGTATGTAAGACAAATGTTAACAAGTATGAAAGGAGAAATTAACAATAACACAATATTAGTGGGAGATTTTAATACCCCACTCACACCTATGGATAGATCAACTAAACAGAAAATTAACAAGGAAACACAAACTTTAAATGATACAATAGAATACAATCAGTTAGACCTAATTGATATCTATAGGACATTTCATCCCAAAACAATGAATTACACCTTTTTCTCAAGCGCACATGGAACATTCTCCAGGATAGATCACATCCTGGGCCATAAATCTAGCCTTGGTAAATTCAAAAAAATAGAAATCATTCCAGTCATCTTTTCTGACCACAATGCAGTAAGATTAGATCTCAATTACAGGAGAAAAACTATTAAAAATTCCAACATATGGAGGCTGAAAAACACGCTGCTGAATAACCAACAAATCACAGAAGAAATCAAAAAAGAAATCAAAATTTGCATAGAAATGAATGAAAATGAAAATACAACAACCCAAAACCTGTGGGACACGGTAAAAGCAGTCCTAACGGGAAAGTTCATAGCAATACAGGCATACCTCAAGAAACAAGAAAAAAGTCAAATAAATAACCTAACTCTACACCTAAAGCAACTAGAAAAGGAAGAAATGAAGAACCCCAGGGTTAGTAGAAGGAAAGAAATCTTAAAAATTAGAGCAGAAATAAATACAAAAGAAATAAAAGAGACCATAGCAAAAATCAACAAAGCCAAAAGCTGGTTCTTTGAAAGGATAAATAAAATTGACAAACCATTAGCCAGACTCATCAAGAAACAAAGGGAGAAAAATCAAATCAATAAAATTAGAAATGAAAATGGAGAGATCACAACAGACAACACAGAAATACAAAGGATCATGAGACTACTATCAACAATTATATATCAATAAAATGAACAACGTGGAAGAAATGGACAAATTCTTAGAAAGTACAACTTTCCAAAACTGGACCAGGAAGAAATAGAAAATCTTAACAGACCCATCACAAGCAGGGAAATTGAAATTGTAATAAAAAAATCTTCCAGCAAACAAAAGCCCAGGTCCAGACAGCTTCACAGCTGAATTCTACCAAAAATTTAGAGAAGAGCTAACACCTATCCTACTCAAACTCTGCCAGAAAATTGCAGAGGAAGGTAAACTTCCAAACTCATTCTATGAGGCCACCATCACCCTAATACCAAAACCTGACAAAGATCCCACAAAAAAAGAAAATTACGGGCCAATATCACTGATGAACATAGATGCAAAAATCCTTAACAAAATTCTAGCAATCAAAATCCAACAACACGTTAAAAAGATCATACACCATGACCAAGTGGGCTTTATCCCAGGGATGCAAGGATTCTTCAATATCCGCAAATCAATCAATGTAATACACCACATTAACAAATAGAAAAATAAAAACCATATGATTATCTCAATAGATGCAGAGAATGCCTTTGACAAAATTCAATATCCATTTATGATAAAAACTCTCCAGAAAGCAGGAATAGAAGGAACATACCTCAACATAATAAAAGCTATATATGACAAACCCACAGCAAACATTATCCTCAATGGTGAAAAATTGAAAGCATTTCGTCTAAAGTCAGAAACAAGACAAGGGTGCCCACTTTCACCATTACTATTCAACATAGTTTTGGAAGTTTTGGCCACAGCAATCAGAGCAGAAAAAGAAATAAAAGGAATCCAAATTGGAAAAGAAGAAGTAAAACTCTCACTATTTGCAGATGACATGATCCTCTACATAGAAAACCCTAAAGACTCCACCAGAAAATTACTAGAACTAATCAATGATTATAGTAAAGTTGCAGGATATGAAATCAACACACAGAAATCCCTTGCATTCCTATACACTAATAATGAGAAAACAGAAAGAGAAATTAAGGAAACAATTCCATTCACCATTGCAATGGAAAGAATAAAATACTTAGGAATATATCAACCTAAAGAAACTAAAGACCTATATATAGAAAACTATAAAACACTGGTGAAAGAAATCAAAGAGGACACTAATAGATGGAGAAATATACCACATTCATGGATTGGAAGAATCAATATAGTGAAAATGAGTATACTACCCAAAGCAATTTATAGATTCAATGCAATCCCTATCAAGCTACCAACGATATTCTTCACAGAGCTAGAACAAATAATTTCACAATTTGTATGGAAATACAAAAAACCTCGAATAGCCAAAGCTATATTGAGAAAGAAGAATGGAACTGGAGGAATCAACCTACCTGACTTCAGGCTCTACTACAAAGCCACAGTTATCAAGACAGTATGGTACTGGCACAAAGACAGAAATATAGATCAATGGAACAAAATAGAAAGCCCAGAGATAAATCCACACACATATGGACACCTTATCTTTGACAAAGGAGGCAAGAATATATAATGGATTAAAGATAATCTCTTTAACAAGTGGTGCTGGGAAATCTGGTCAACCACTTGTAAAAGAATGAAACTAGAACACTTTCTAACACCATACACAAAAATAAACTCAAAATGGATTAAAGATTTAAACCTAAGACCAGAAACTATAAAACTCCTAGAGGAGAACATAGGCAAAACACTCTCTGACATACATCACAGCAGGATCCTCTATGACCCACCTCCCCGATTATTGGAAATAAAAGCAAAAATAAACAAATGGGACCTAATTAAACTTAAAAGCTTCTGCACATCAAAGGAAACTATTAGCAAGGTGAAAAGGCAGCCTTCAGAATGGGAGAAAATAATAGCAAATGAAGCAACTGACAAACAACTAATCTCAAAAATATACAAGCAACTCCTACAGCTCAACGCCAGAAAAATAAATGACCCAATCAAAAAATGGGCCAAAGAACTAAATAGACATTTCTCCAAAGAAGACATACAGATGGCTAAGAAACACATCAAAAGATGCTCAACATCACTCATTATCAGAGAAATGCAAATCAAAACCACTATGAGGTACCATTTCATGCCAGTCAGAATGGCTGTGATCCAAAAGTCTACAAGCAATAAATGCTGGAGAGGGTGTGGAGAAAAGGGAACCCTCTTACACTGTTGGTGGGAATGCAAACTAGTACAGCCACTATGGAGAACAGTGTGGAGATTCCTTAAAAAACTGGAAATAGAACTGCCTTATGATCCAGCAATCCCACTGCTGGGCATACACACTGAGGAAACCAGAAGGGAAAGAGACACGTGTACCCCAATGTTCATCTCAGCACTATTTATAATAGCCAGGACATGGAAGCAACCTAGATGTCCATCAGCAGATGAATGGATAAGAAAGCTGTGGTACATATACACAATGGAGTATTACTCAGCCATTAAAAAGAATACATTTGAATCAGTTCTAATGAGGTGAATGAAACTGGAGCCAATTTTACAGAGTGAAGTAAGCCAGAAAGAAAAACACCAATACAGTATACTAACGCATATATATGGAATTTAGAAAGATGGTAACAATAACCCTGTGTACAAGACAGCAAAAGAGACACTGATGTATAGAACAGTCTTATGGACTCTGTGGGAGAGGGAGAGGGTGGGAGGATTTGGGAGAATGGCATTGAAACATGTATAATATCATGTATGAAACGAGATGCCAGTCCAGGTTCAATGCACGATACTGGATGCTTGGGGCTGGTGCACTGGGATGACCCAGAGGGATGGTATGGGGAGGGAGGAGGGAGGAGGGTTCAGGATGGGGAACACATGTATACCTGTGGCGGATCCGTTTCAATATTTGTCAAAACTAATACAATATTGTAAAGTTTAAAAATAAAATAAAATTTAAAAAAAAAGAAGAAAAAAAATAAAATGTAAATGTAATACATTGTTTAAGTTTTGTTTAAAACATACCTTCTTATATGCTTATGGTTAAGAATGTTACAATTTATTAATTAAAAGTGATAACTTAGGTTTGGATATATAAATTTAAAATAGGTTTATATAAGCAACAATATTTTTGCTTAGACATAGCAGTATCACACACTTTTGAATTCACAAAGTTAATATAAAGCTATCAGTTCATAATGACATAACCATTATGATGCCTCATTGTCCTGATATTATTTTGTTGCTAGAATTGCTTTCATTTTCATATGATACAACTCTGACTTCAAGATAGAATAATTTTAGTTTTTTTGATTATTCTAAAAGTAAATCCTAAGATGCTATTGGCATTTTAATTAACTTTTCTGAATAGTAATACAAGGTTTATGATTTTCTCCAGAAACTACATAATCAATCACAATTTTTCTTACAGTGTATAATATACAAATGAAATTCTAGTATTTTTATTATAGAACTATGCATAGTGACACTATCTTTGAATATATAGATTTCTAAGTCCATCAAATTTTGTTTTTTCTGTTGCAAATGAAGCCTTCTTTCTTTTTCCTCCTAATTAAATGGCTAATGTGTACACAGAGATAGAGATTAAAACTTAGATAGAAATATGGATCAGGTCAGAGATAGAAACCTGCATATATACAGTACCAAAAACCAGATAACATGTCTCATTTTACTTCCCATATTGTTTGTATTAAATCTCTTTGGGATCATTATTCGATAAGTCTACTTTAACAAAAGTGCCATGATTCCAAACATCTTTAGATAATCAATATTATTTTTTAAATAATTTATCTTTAAAACCTTAAAAAGTGACTGGCACATTATAGGCAATCATTTTTAAAATAAATATTATAAAATATTACAGATTAACTTCCCAGCATGTATATTCTGGTGGTCAAATCATAAAAAACATAGGAACTCTGAATATTATGATATTAAATATCATAGGAGGTCACGTTGAGGAGAGTGAGAAGCAGTCTATGTGAGCGAGGCTTTCTGACAGTTTCTAAATGCTTCCATGATGGAGTACCAAAAACTAAGTGGCTTAAAGCCAAAGAAATGTATTGACTCATTGTTCGGGAATCTAGAATTCCAAAATCAAGATGTCAGCAGGGCTATGTTCCCTCTGGCTTTCTTGAGATGTGACGAACATACAACATTTTGTAAGTTTAAGGTATATAAGTGATGATTTGACAGACATGTATATTGCAAAGTGACTGTCACAATTAGGTTAGTTACTACATCCATCACTTCACATAATTTACAATTTTTTTCTGTGGGATGAGAACTTTTAAGATTTAATCTCACAGCAACTTTCAGGTACCAATACTTCAGTACTGTTAACTGTAACCACTCTGTTATACATTAGCTGCAGTACTTTGACCTCCTGATGCAAAGAGCCAACTCTAGAAAATACCTTGATTCTGGGAAGGATTAAAGGCAGGAGGAAAAGGGGACAACAGAGGATGAGATGGTTGAGTGGCATCACTGACTCAATAGACACAAGTTTAAACAAGCTCCAGGAGATGGTGAAGGACAGGGAAGCCTGGCATGCAGCAGTCCATGAGGTTGCAAAGAGTCAGACACGACTGAGTGACTGAACAACATCATCTTCCCAGAACTTATTCATCTTTTTAAAAACTCATTTATATTTAATTGAAGGATACTTGATTTACAATATTGTATTGGTTTCTGCCACACATAAACAGGAATTAGATATACACATGTCTCCTGACTCTTGAAAATCCCTCCCACCTCCCACCTCATCCCACCCCTCTAGGTAATCACAGAGCACCTGATTTGAGCTACATGCATTATACAACAAATTCCCACTGGCAACATCCGCTGGATCATAGAAAAAGCAAGAGAGTTCCAAAAAAACATTTATTTCTGCTTTATTGACTATCCCAAAGCCTTTGACTGTGTGGATCACAATAAACTGTGGAAAATTCTAGAAGAGATGGGAATACCAGACCACCTGATCTGCTTCCTGAGAAATCTGTATGCAGGTCAGGAAGCAACAGTCAGAACTGGACATGGAACAACAGACTGGTTCCAGATAGGAAAAGGAGTACGTCAAGGCTGTATATTGTCACCCTGTTTATTTAACTCATATGCAGAGTACACCATGAGAAACGCTGGACGGGAAGAAGCACAAGCTGGAATCAAGATTGCCGGGAGAAATATCAATAACCTCAGATATGCAGATGACACCACCCTTATGTCAGAGAGTGAAGGGGAACTAAAAAGCCTCTTGAAAGTGAAAGTGGAGAGTGAAAAAGTTGGCTTAAGCTCAACATTCAGAAAACGAAGATCATGGCATCTATCCCATCACTTCATGGGAAATAGATGGGGAAACAGTGGAAACAGTGTCAGACTTTATTTTTGGGGGGGCTCCAAGATCACTGCAGATGGTGACTGCAGCCATGAAATTAAAAGACCCTTACTCCTTGAAAGGAAAGTTATGACCAACCGAGATAGCATATTCAAAAGCAGAGACAATATTTGCCAACAAAGGTTCGTCTAGTCAAGGCTATGGTTTTTCCAGTGGTGATGTATGGATATAAGAGTTGGACTGTGAAGAAGGCTGAGCACCTAAGAATTGATGCTTTTGAACTGTGGTATTGGAGGAGACTCTTGAGAGTCCCTTGGACTGCAAGGTGATCCAACCAGTCCATTCTGAAGGAGATTAGCCCTGGGATTTCTTTGGAAGGAATGATGCTGAAGATGAAACTCCAGTACTTTGGCCACCTCATGCGAAGAGTTGACTCGTTGGAAAAGACTCTGATGTTGGGAGGGATTGGGGGCAGGAGGAGAAGGGGATGACAGAGGATGAGATGGCTGGATAGCATTACTGACTCGATGGACGTGAGTCTGAGTGAACTCCATGAGTTAGTGATGGACAGGGAGGCCTTGCATGCTATGATTCATGAGGTCGCAAAGAGTTGGAAACGACTGAGCGACTGATCTGATCTGATCTGATGTATTTTACACATGCGGTGTATATGTTTCCATACTACTCTCTCCATTCATCCCCCCTTTTCCTTCCGCCATCCCATGTTCTTAAGTCTGTTCTCTAGTTCTGCATCGCCATTGTTGCCCTACAAATACGTTCATCAGTATCATCTTTCTAGATTCCATATATAGACATTAATATATGATATTTGTTTTTCTGATTTAATTCACTCTGTAGAATAGGGTCTAGGTTCATCCAACTCATTAGCAACAACTCAAAGGTATTCCTTTTATGGCTGCAATATTGCTCTTTACAGCATCGGACCTTGCTTCTATCCCCAGTCACATCCACAGCTGGGTATTCTTTTTGCTTTGGCTCCATCCCTTCATTCTTTCTGGAGTTATTTCTCCATTGATCTCCAGTAGCATATGGGACACCTACTGACCTGGAGGTTCCTCTTTCAGTATCCTATCATTTTGCCTTTTCATACTGTTCATGGTGTTCTCAAGGCAAGAATACTGAAGTGGTTTGCAAAAAAGCAAAATGGCTGTCTGTGGAGGCCTTACAAATACTTGTGAAAAGAAGAGAAGGGAAAAGCAAAGGAGAAAAGGAAGGCTATCTGAATGCAGAGTTACAAAGAATTGCAAGAAGAGATAAGAAAGCCTTCCTCAGCGATCAATACAAAGAAATAGAGGAAAACAACAGACATGAAAAGACTAGAGATCTCTTCAAGAAAATTAGAGATTCCAAGGGAACATTTCATGCAAAGATGGGCTCAGTAAAGGACAGAAATGGTATGGACCTAACAGAAGCAGAATATATTAAGAAGAGGTGGCAAGAATACACAGAAGAACTGTACAAAAAAGAGCTTCATGTCCCAGATTATCACAATGGTGTGATCACTGACCTAGAGCCAGACATCCTGGAATGTGAAGTCAAGTGAGCCTTAGAAAGCATCACTACAAACAAAGCTAGTGGAGGTGATGGAATTCCAGTTGAGCTATTTCAAATCCTGAAAGATGATGCTGTGAAAGTGCTGCACTCAATGTGCCAGCAAATCTGAAAAACTCAGCAGTGGCCACAGGACTGGAAAAGGTCAGTTTTCATTCCACTCCCAAAGAAAGGCAATGCCAAAGAATGCACAAACTACCACACAATTGCACTGATCTCACACGCTAGTAAAGTAATGCTCAAAATTCTCCAAGCCAGGCTTCAGCAATATGTGAACCGTGAACTTCCTGATGTTCAAGCTGGTTTTAGAAAATGCAGAGGAACCAGAGATCAAATTGGAACATCTGCTGGATCATGGAAAAAGCAAGAGAGTTCCAGAAAAACATCTATTTCTGCTTTATTGACTATGCCAAAGCCTTTGGCTGTGTGGATCACAATAACCTGTTGGAAATTCTGAAACAGATGGGAATACCAGACCACCTGACCGGCCTCTTGAGAAAACTGTAAGCAGGTCAGAAGCAACAGTTAACTGGACATGGAACAACAGACTGGTTCCAAATAGGAAAAGGAGTACATCAAGGCTGTAGATTGTCACCCTGCTTATTTAACTTAGATGCAGAGTACAGCATGAGAAACGCTGGACTGGAAGAAACACAAGATGGCATCAAGATTGCTGGGAGAAATATTAATAACCTCAGATATGCAGATGACACTACCCTTATGGCAGAAAATGAAGAGGAACTCAAAAGCCTCTTGATGAAAGTGAAAGAGGAGAGTGAAAAAGTTGGCTTAAAGCTGAACATTCAAAAACGAAGATCATGGCATCCAGCCCCATCACTTCATGGGAAATAGATGGGGAAACAGTGGAAACATTGTCAGACTTTATTTTTTTGGGCTCCAAAATCACTGCAGATGGTGACTTCAGCCATGAAATTAAAAGACGCTTACTCCTTGGAAGGAAAGTTATCACCAACCTAGATAGCATATTGAAAAGCAGAGACATTTCTGTGCCGACAAAGGGTCATCTAGTCAAGGCTATGGTTTTTCCTGTGGTGATGTACGGATGTGAGAGTTGGACTGTGAAGAAAGCTGAGTGCCGAAGAATTGATGCTTTTGAACTGTGGTGTTGGAGAAGACTCTTGAGATTCCCTTGGACTGCAAGGAGATCCAACCAGTCCATTCTGAAGGAGATCAGCCCTGGGATTTCTTTGGAAGGAATGATGCTAATACTGAAACTCCAGTACTTTGACCACCTCATGCGAAGAGTTGACTCATTAGAAAAGGCTGTGATACTGGGAGCGATTGGGGACAGGAGGAGAAGGGGGCAACAAAGGATGAGATGGCTGGATGGCATCACTGACTCGATGGACGTGAGTCTGAGTGAAATCAGGGAGATGCTGATGGACCGGGAGGCCTGGAGTGCTGTGATTCATGGGGTCGCAAAGAGTCGGACATGACTGAGTGACTGAACTGAACTGAACTTAATATTCCATTGTATATAGAAAGCACAGATTGTTTATCCATAACCTGTCAATGGCCATCTGTGTTGCTTCCATGTCTAGCTATTGTTAATTGTTCTGCAATGAATATTGGGATACATGTGTCTTTTTAATTATGGTTTTCTCAGAGTATATTCCCAGTAGTGGAATTGTTGTGTCACATGGTATTTTGATTCTTTTTTTTTTTTAAGGAATCATCATGCTTTTTTCCATAGTGGCTATAGCAATTTACATTCCCACCAGCAGTGCAAGAGAGTTACCGATGAGATATAACCTCACACTGGTCAGAATGGTCATCAGTTCAATTCAGTCACTCAGTTATGTCTGACTCTTTGCAACCCCATGAACTGTGGCAAGCCAGGCCTCCCTGTCCATCACAAACTCCAGGAGTCCACCCAAACCCCTGTCTATTGAGTCAGTGATGCCATCCAACCATGTCATCCTCTGTCGTCCCCTTCTCCTCCTGCCCTCAATCTTTCCCAGCATCAGGGTCTTTTCCCATGAGTCAGGTCTTCAAATCAGGTAGCCAAAATACTGGAGTTTCAGATTCAACATCAGTCCTTCCAATGAACACCCAGGACTGATCTCCTTTAGAATGAACTGGTTGGACCTCCTTGCAGTCCAAGAACTCTCACGAGCCTTCTCCCACACCACAGTTCAAAACCATCAATTCTTCGGCGCTCAGCTTTCTTCACATTCCAACTCTCACATCCATGCATGACCACTGGAAAAACCATAGCCTTGAAAAGACGGACATTTTTTGACAAAGTAATGTCTCTGCTTTTTAATATGCTCTATCAGTTCAATTCAGTTCAGTCCCTCATTTGTGTCCGACTCTTTATGACTCCATGAATCACAGCACGCCAGGCCTCCCTGTCCATCACCAACTCCCAGAGTTCACTCAGACTCACGTCCATCGAGTTAGTGATGCCATCCAGCCATCTCATCCTCTGTCACCCCCTTCTCCTCCTGCCCCCAATCCCTCCCAGTATCAGAGCCTTTTCCAGTGAATTAACTCTTCGCATGAGGTGGCCAAAGTATTGGAGTGTCAGCTTTATAAACATTCCTTCCAAAGAAATTCCAGGGCTGATCTCCTTCAGAATGGACTGGTTGGATCTCCTTGCAGTCCAAGGGACTCTCAAGAGTCTTCTCAAACACCACAGTTCAAAAGCATCAATTCTTCGGCACTCAGCTTTCTTCACAGTCCAACTCTCACATCCATACATGACCACAGGAAAAACCATAGCCTTGATTAGATGGACCTTTGTTGGCAAAGTAATGTCTCTGCTTTTCAATATGCTATCTAGGTTGGTCATAACTCTTCTTCCAAGGAGTAAGCATCTTTTAATTTCATGGCTGCAGTCACCATTTGCAGTGATTGTGGAGCCCAAAAATATAAAGTCTGACACTGTTTCCACTGTTTCCCCATCTATTTCCCATGAAGTGGTGGGACCGGATCCCATGGTCTTCGTTTTCTGAATGTTGAGTTTTAAGCCAACTTTTTCACTCTCCTCTTCCACCTCCATAAGAGGCTTTTGAGTTCCTCTTCACTTTCTGCCATAAGGGTGGATTCATCTGCATATCTGAGGTTATTGATATTTCTCCCAGCAATCTTGATTCCAGCTGGTGCTTCTTCCAGCCCAGCATTTCCCATGATGTACTCTGCATATAAGTTAAATAAGCAGGGTGACAATATACAGCCTTGATATAATCCTTTTCCTATTTGGAACCAGTCTGTTGTCTAGGTTGGTCATAACTTTCCTTTCAAGGATTAAGTGTCTTTTAATTTCATGGCTGCAGTCACCATCTGCAGTGATTTTGGAGCCCAGAAAAATAAAGTCTGACACTGTTTCCACTGTTTCCCCATCTAATTGCCATTAAGTGATAGGATCAGATGCCATGATCTTCGTTTTCTGAATGTTGAGCTTTAAGCCAACTTTTTCACTTTCCTCTTTCACTTTCATCAAGAGGCTCTTTAGTTCTTTAGAATGGTTATCAGTAGAACTTATTCATCTTACAGTTGAAAGCTCATACTCTTTGATCATCTTAACCCATCTCTCACAAGTGCTGACCCCTGGTAACCAACATTCTACTTTGATTCAAGTTCCTCATAAGTAAAATTATAGGGTGTTTGTCTTTCTCCATATGACTTACTTCATTTAGTTAAATGCACTCAACTCTCATGCATGTTTTCACAAATGGCAAAGTTTTCATTTTTATGACTGAACAATATTTAATTTTATATACATGTATTCCTTATCTATTCATCTGCCTAAAGATCCAACCAGTCCATTCTGAAGGATATCAGCCCTGGAATTTCTTTGGAAGGAATGATTCTAAAGCTGAAATCCAGTACTTTGGCCATCTCATTCAAAGAATTGACTGATTGGAAAAGACTCTGATGCTGGGAGGGATTGTGGGCAGGAGGGGAAGGGGGTGACAGAGGATGAGATGGCTGGATGGCATCACTGACTTAATGGACATGAGTCTGAGTGAAGTCCGGGAGTTGGTGATGGATAGGGAGGCCTGGTGTGCTATGATTCATGGGGTTGCAAAGAGTCGGACACAACTGAGCGACCGAACTGAACTGAATGGAAAGATACTTTGTCCATGTCTTGATTATTGTAAATAATGTTGCAGTGAACTTAGGAGTGCAAATATCTCTTCAAGATATTATTTTGAGATGCTCCTTAAGATAGATACTCAGAAGTGTGATTTTTGGATATTATGCAATTTCTATTTTTAATTTTTTGAGAAACTTCCATATTGCTTCCCGTAGTGTTTGTGTGAATTTACATCCTCACCAACAGTGCACAAGGGTTCCAATTTCTCCACATCCTGATCAACCCTTATTATTTCTCCCTCTCTCTCTCTCTTTTTTTTTTTTGTAAAGAGACATCACTGGTTTAATGGATATTTAATTGGGGAGTTTACATGTCTGAAGCAAGATTCTGGTGCAACATCCCATCATATGTGGCAGATGGTGGGCAGGACATGGTAGCAGTCTGCTCTAACCTGTGTCTTTTGATATGACAATTCTTACAAGTGTGATGGTTATTTCATTGTGGATATGATTTGCATTCTCCTGATGATTTGCAAGGTTGAGCACATTTTTTTGTACCTGTTGGCCAAGTCCTCAGATTCATGTATCTGACTCTGGGATAGAATCAGATCAGGCTGGACCCAGGTTACACGGTAGTCCCAGCTCTACAGTTGGGTCTTCTGGTGGCAGACTTCTTGCCAGAGGTATGGGTAGGCATGATTCTTGATAGATCCTCAGATAGAGGAGACTGCTGCTGGGGCCAGACCACAGCTGCAACCAAATCTACAGACAGCGGGTTTGGGAGAAGTGGAATAATGGATGTGGCTGCTACTGGGTCCCTGAGCAAGCTTCTTGCAAATCCTTGGCCATGAAGGACTGCATCTGGTAACTTGACAGTGTAGGTGGGGAGCCATGTAGCAGGGTCACTTCAGGATCTGTGGTCAGGTCTGTGGTCAATGATGCCTATTACCAGAGATGTGAATAGGTGCGATTATTTTTGTGTCCCTTGGTGGGTGGGACACTGCACAGTGTGCAGTTGTTGCACACTGCAGTCTAGTGGGATTGGAGCCAAGTCTCTAAGCCCATGCGGCTGCTTCTGATCTATAGGTAGGACTATTTTGTAAAGCCTGCCACAATGTCACAGACTTCCTTCTTTAAAGCCTGTCTCCTTGTTCCTAGGCTTCCCCAGAGTTTTTGAAATTCATTTCTGGATCCCAAAGCTCACATCAAGGCACTATTGTTCACAAATGGCTACCAAATTATTGTTTAAGCAGATGAACACAAGTTGGCGATCTTGATCCAGGGATGGTTGAATCCAAGGTTGTGAAACCCCACAGATAAGAAGAGCCAATTGAACTAGACCACTTATATAAGGGATTTAAGCTTCTTTGGATTTTGGCATCCGTGTCCAATAAACAGTCCCCTTCAGATCCCAAGGGAGGATTATATTCTGCCATTTTGCTAACATCACTCCCAAAGAAGTGCGTTTTCATGTACTCAGAATATGTACTTGAATTTTGAAGTTAATCGTTATTGATTTTTCTAAAGAAAGTATGCTGTTGCCACTCTTCAGCCACTAAGTCATGTCTGACTCTTTGCTACCTCACAGACTGTAGCACGCCAGCCTCCATGGGGTTCTCCAAGCAAGAATACTGGAGTGGCCATTCCCTTCTTCAGGGATCTTACTGGACCAAGAATGGAACCTGTGTCCCCTGCACTGCCTGGCAGATTCTTTACCATTGAGCCACCAGGGAAGACCAAAGAAAGTATAGAACACTTTAGAAAACACATTAATAGCCTCGAGAATTCCCATATCTTCCAGAGAGCCTCTGTATTTTCCTCTCATTAAGTTGAAAATAATAGTACTCAGATCTTATCTTGAACTTGTCACTATTTAGACTGAATGAACATGTCCAAATACGTTAGTTATTAACATAGAAAATTTTCCTAGATTTTTCTCTTATTATATTAATTTGCATTTAGATTGATGGGCCTTTGAGAGCAATGAGGGCAAACTATTCTCATAAGTAACTAATTTACTACACATCACTTGAAATGAAGTTATACCTGCAGAAAGATGGCTTCATCTATCTATATTGTTTGTTCTTTGTGTCATCATCAAGAAGAAATGACACTTTGTTCTTTTACATAATTAATATATTCTACTAAGTATAAAGTATACTATTTAACATCTCAGTGAAAAAGATAAGCATTATATTAAGACTTTGATTTTATCCATAATCTAATATCCTAAACTACTTTATGGCTTTCTAAAATACTGACTAAATAAATGTCATTTGAATAATACATTTATGATAAGAGGAGTGTAAACAAAAGTAGTGAAGCAGGGCAAACTTACCCACCTAGGGATCAATATAATTGGTTTACTTGAACCTCTGTTGTTATTTTGATTTACAAAGTAAAATAGGATGAAACATTGACATTAAAACCTTTCAGTTATTGAACCCATAATCATCATCTTGGGGCTAGTGCACTGGGATGACCCAGAGGGATGGTATGGGGAGGGAGGAGGGAGGAGGGTTCAGAATGGGGAACACATGTATACCTGTGGCAGATTCATCTTGATGTTTGGCAAAATTAATACAATTTTGTGAAGTTTAAAAATAAAATAAAATTTAAAATAAAAAAAAGAAATTTTTGTATTATCATCAAGGATAATTTATAATTTCTGTGGGAAGTACAACAAAACACCAAAGGATTATGCAGCAATGGCATTTGGTACAATGAATGCATGAACACATTTCATGCTACTGTTTTTATTTTTTTTTTCTTTGAGACTACTGTTAATGATGGGCACAAAACATTAAGCATAACTCAGCGAAGCAATTCTGCAAGGTGCTGGAATTACACACACCAGATGTGTAGCCTTCTGGTGATGGAGCTTAATTCAAAGCTATAATTTAGAGTAGTAATAAGTATACATAACAATTCTATCTCTTTGTACATACCCTAGAGTCATTTCCACATACATGCACAAATTAACATGGAGAAGGATAATAATTGAGAAATCTTTGCAAAACCAAAATGAAATTATAAAATAACATAAATGTATATGTATTAGGAACTGGTATAATATATTGTACAGTCTATTAAATATTTTATATAACAAATAACTATAAAGTTAGTCATAATATTAATTAATCAAGACAGCATTGAGTGAAAACCATTAAGAAACAGGAAAATAATTGATACTACTTACACGAATTTAGGACTTCCCAGGTGGGTCAGTAGTAAAGAATCCTCCTGCCATGCAGAAGACGCAGGAGACCTGGGTTCGATCCCTGAGTGGGAAAGATCCCCTGGAGGTGGGGCATGACAACTCACTCCAATATTCTTGCCTGGAGAATCCCATGGACAGGGGAGCCTGGTGGGCTATAGTCCATAGAGTCTCAAGAGTCGGACACGACTGAAGCAACTGAGCACACACATCTATTTAAGGGCTTCCCCGGTGGCTCAGAGGGTTAAGAATCTGCCTGCGATGAGGGAGACCTGGGTTAGATCCCTCAGATGGGAAGATCCCCTGGAGGGGGGCATGACAACCCACTCCAGTATTCTTGCCTGGAGAATCCCCATGGACAGAGGATCCTCACAGACTACAGTGCACAGGGTGGCAGAGTTAGACACAACTGAGTGACTAAGCACACACAGCACATATAAATTTAAAAAGTACATGTACAAATTATTTATGTGTAAAAATTATAATTGTTTATATAGGCCATAATGATCAAATATTGTCAATTTAGTGGTGTTCAACCTCATATATTTAATGCATAGATTTGAACATGTTTGCAAAGTATTTTATTATTTTTTAATTTAAATTTATTTATTTTAATTAGAGGCTAATTACTTTACAATATTGTATTGGTTTTGCCATACATCAACATGAATCCTCCAACACTGCATGACGTAGTAAAAGTGAACTTTAAAATTTATCTCCTGACATATCAGTCTCCAATTTCAACCTCAGTAATAAGTATTCTGATTGGGGTGCATATTCATTTTAAAATATTTTGCAGAGGTTCAGGATTGGGAACACATGCAAAGTATTTTAAAATGAATATGCACCCCAATCAGAATACTTATTACTGAGGTTGCAATTGGAGAGTGATATGTCAGGAGATAAATTTTAAAGTTCACTTTTACTACGTCATGCAGTGTTTTCAAACATCATCTTTTTTAACATGAGGATCTTTCATAGAATCTGAAATACATAGGCTTGGTATGATTTTCTGGAGATAGCATGAAAGTAATTTTTTTGACTGTTGAAAGTGCATCCACGTATAAAAATAAAGTTCAGTTCAGTCACTCATTTGTGTCTGATTCTTTGCGACCCCATGAATTGCAGCATGCCAGGCCTCCCTGTCCATCACCAACTCCCGGAGTTCACTGAGACTCACGTCCATTTAGTCAGTAATGCCATCCAGCCATCTCATCCTCTGTCATTCCTGTCTCTTCCTGCCCCCAATCCCTCCCAGCATCAGAGTCTTTTCCAATGACTCAACTCTTCGCATGAGGTGGCCAAAGTACTGGAGTTTCAGCTTTAGCATCATTCCTTTCAAAGAAGTCCCAGGGCTGATCTCCTTCAGAATGGACTGGTTGGATCTCCTTGCAGTCCAAGGGACTCTCAGGAGTCTTCTCTAACACCACAGTTCAAAATAATCAATTCTTTGGCACTCAGCTTTCTTCACATTCCAACTCTCACATCCATACATGACCACTAATATTCCCTTAATAAAAAATTGAAGAGTTTGGCATATGCCCAATGGAAACCCACTCACTTCTATCATAAATGTAGAATTAAGTACCACCTTCAATCAAATAAAAATATGTTAAAAGCTCACTCCTGCAAACTTACAAAGGACAAATGAGTTTCAAATTTCTGCATCAATGGTTATGGGCAAACTATTAGACTACATTTAAAGCACACATTTGAGTTGCTAATTCTCTTTTTTTAAAATATAAATTTATTTATTTTAATTGGAGGTTAATTACTTTACAATATTGTATTGGTTTTGCCATCCATCAACATGAATCCGCTACAGGTATACACATGTTCCCCATCCCAAACCCCCCTCCCTCCTCCTTCCCTGTACCATCCCTCTGGGTCATCCCAGTGCACCAGCCCCAAGCAACCAGTATCATTCTCATTAACACAAATGCATACAGGTTAAGTCAAACAACCTATATTATTCCTGAGTTGTGAATAAGAATCTTTAAAATCTTAAAATGTTAATAGCAATATACAATGGAAATAATAACTAAAAACAATAAAATCTCCTTTTTGGTGGAAAAGATAGTAATAATAAATATAAACACTTTGGCATAAAAATGAGAAAAGTACAGGATTTGGCAAACACATGGGAAATAAAATTGAACTAAAAACCCAGGAAAGCATTCAATATACAACATACATATCTTCAAAACATATCTGACATGAATTATCAGTTTTAGCTATACAAACTAACCCACAAGAAGCAAAACAAAACACACGTAGAAAAGATATATTCAACAATCAGTCCGGATCAACTTCCTTACAACATAATTACAATTTATAATAAACCTAAGTTTGTGAATCAAATATGATAAAGATATCTCATTTTCAGGAATATAAATCAATTTTTAGCTTCCTTTTCAGTAAATTTTATACTTTTGAAAGGACTTTTATTTTAGCAATTAATCATTCAATTGATTTTTTTTAATGTGAAAGTCACACATAGAGAGTGGCTTCCATAGTGAACAGGAAAGTTTCTAGGAATCTGGCTTTAAAAGGTGTTTGTTTTCTCGATTCTCCAAGGACAATCTGGTTCAATAAGTTCCACTTTCAAATTTATTTCCTGTCTAATTCAATCTCATTTTAGCAGCCTAACCCATTTACAACATCTAACGGTTCCCTTTGTATTTTTAGCACCATCCAAATGGCATTGTAAATATTTCCCTGTTACCATAATCAGGTTAGATAAATCCCAACTCTCAGTCCAGCCTCAGCCCAATACACATGTTCTCCAAATCAAACCACCACTCCTGTCATTGTATGTTAGTACACTTGTGAACTAAAAATTGTGAATGAATCGTCTTCCATTTCCAACCAATATGCACTGGTTTTGCAAGAAAGATCCTATGAACTGTCAGGGCAAACAACAACATTTTTACAAGCGTTAATCTTTCTTCCAAAGAACTTGGCCCTCTGGACAGATGTCAGCTTATTGCTCCTGACTACATGCCTGTTTGGTAGAGAAATGAGAAAAAAAATCACAATCGAAACCCAAGGAGGAATTGGAGTTGAATTGTCTCTCTCTCCACCAGCCTAATTCTAAGGGAACTGCTCCTTCTTGCTGCTGCTAAGTTGCTTCAGTCGTGTCCGACTCTGTGGGACCCCATAAACGGCAGCCCATCAGGTTCCCCCGTCCCTGGGATTCTCCAGGCAAGAATACTGGAGTGGGTTGCCATTTCCTCCTCCAATGCACGAAAGTGAAAAGTGAAAGGGAAGTCAGTCATTCGATTTCCACTCATAGTGACCCCATGGACTTCAGCCTACCAGGCTCCTCCATCCATGGGATTTTCCAGGCAACAGTACCGGAGTGGGGTGCTATTGCCTTCTCCTCTAAGGGAACAGGGAAGTGTTATCTTTTAACCATTGGAAAAGGACAGTCTTGCTTCACATTTTCTCTCAGTTCCTGTGCTCAGGAAAGAAAATCAGTTTCCTGTGAACCCAATCTCCTCCTCATTCTTCTAAAAGAGATGGTTGAAGGATAAAACCTGAATGCCAGCTAAACAGACATGAGCAGTTCAGGTGTCACTCCAGCCCCAGCACAAAGAGATCAGGGCATGAATTTAAGGGTTCTGGACAGCTAGTTTGAGGGGCTCATTCTTTAAAACTTCTATCACCTTCGTTTGCTTTTTTAAGTAGAGTCTTTATTCTAAAACCCCAGATTTTCCTTTTGATAGGAAACAGATTCTTTCATCAAAAGTTCAATGGTAGATTGACTGATGAGAGGGAGATCTTGGTCCAAGGACTAAACCACAGCTCCTGCAGTGGACATGCACCATTCCTTGGGCTTCTCCAACGCATGTGGCTATAAGAGCCCTAGAGTCCTTTGTGTCAGGCCAGCCATCTCTGACCTCTGAGTACATCCAACAAAAAGAGATTTGAATAGTTTGCCAGGAGAATAAAGTCAGAAGTCTTGTTCACTCCCTTGGTGCCAGGGCCTTCCACATAATTTTTTAAATTAATTTTCCTGTTAATAAATTGAGGTTTAAGATTTTTTTATGCATCATTATATGTGTATGCTCTTATGTAGATGACTGTGTTTCTCAGTATTTGAATATTGAAAAATTCATAAATTATATACAGGTTTGAAATATATCAATAATGCTTTTAGCATTATGGAATATCATAATTTTATGGTATTGTATGCTTAACCTAACAGAAATTTATTCATGTAAATTATTGTCAGTGATAAGATATTCATATGCAATGTAGTAAGACAATTTAATCATATACAGTGTGGTGCATATCTGTCATGTTTGCAGCCACCCAATATATTGAATATCCTTAGCTATAATTGGAAAATTTCCAGCACTACAGTCTTGCACATCATAGCAAAATTCAGAAATAGAAATTCCTTGAATCATTGTAACTAGTACACAAACTTGGAAAATAATATTCTTAAATCAGAAACACTACAAACTTAAGTCTGGAAATAAACAAGGGTGGTAAGAGGTTTCCTGACATTTGTTTTGGATGATGGTCAAATTATCAGATACTGATAGTAGCAGGAACAACAGTCTGATGTTCTGTTGAATTCAAGATTGAGTATGTGACAAAGAAATAGTTTCAATTGTGAAACTACAGTTGGTGTTATCTTTGGCTCATTTTCAATATATGACCTTAGGCACAATTCCTGAAAATTGTTTTCTATTCCTCATAACAGTTATCTGAACTACCTAATTTTTTTTTAGTGAGTCTACTTTTGCTTATTCAAAAGAGTCATCGTCTGTTGCTTGCAGCTCAGACTTATAGTTGAAACAGAAAAATCTCATATCCATCATAGAATTAAGTTTGTTATAAGTTATCAGTGACAGAAATTGGATAGTATACTGTAATTGGTTATTTCTTTTTTCTCCAAGAATGTCCTAAGTTATCCAGAAGACTAAGATCACCACATTGATTTGAATGCCCACAAGCTGACAGAGCCAAAAAGTTCTTTATTTTTCCTAGTCTTTTTCTGTGGGGTCACATGTGGATTGTTACAGACATAGCCATTAAAACAAATTTCCTACAGTAAAAGGGGTTTTAAAAAAATAATGCAAAGGGCTATGGGAGACAAGCATATTATGGTCACAAAACTTTAGCAGAATTTTCCAATAGACTTGTCCTTGTACTTAATAGGTTCAGTCATGGGGCCACAATAATTGTAACATAGGCCAATGACTTTAGTTTTCTAGCTGAGTGCATTGCCGCATTAAATTAAACTAGGATCTGTTCTAAAGAAGAATCTAGCTTGAATATACAATTCAGGATCATATTCAGATAATAGCAAGCCCTCTAGCTATTTTTATATGAAAATTAATACAGAGAGTTAGATATTTATGATAATCACCAAAATTAGAGGAATGGTTTTAATCTTTGTTTCTAGGAATGAATTTTAAATAACATTTATTTCAACAGAGCTAACCCAGCAAAGGATATGCCATTTCTGTTTCAGCCAGAAAACTGCTAACCTAACTGCGGACCCCTGAAATACACTGCTAATTATCTTAGAATCCAGATGTCACTGCTGTGAATACAGGGTCCGGATTCACACTGCTTAAGCTCCACTGAATGTCTTTCATAGATTTTCCACCATCTTGCTGTAATGGTCCTGAATTCAAATTTCATGTGGAAACAAGTGTGATAGAACCAAAGTAATAATCACAAAAGCTATCTGAAGAGAAGCTTAGAAAATATGATTTTTAACTTTTCAGCTGGTGGTTCAGATGGTAAAAAATCAGCCTGCAATGTGAAGACCCAGGTTTGATTCCTAGGTTGGGACGATCCCCTGGAAAAGGGATAGCCTACCCACTCCAGTATTCTTGCCTGGAGAATTCAATGGATAGAGAGGCCTTGCAGGCTACAATCCATGGGGCCACAAAGAATTGCACACGACTGATTGAATAAGACTCCACTTATCAATGTAAGAAGAGGGCCACAAAAAAACATTGAGAGATATGCATGGACATGTCTGTTATAACTGTGTAAAATAAAATTACATTTCAGTAAGTCTTTTTACTTTCCATTCAATTACATTTTGCAGAAGATCAGATCACATTATCACTCCTTGAATTCATAGTGATTTGATATAAGGCATAACCTAGCAAACAATCTATTTTCTCTGTTTCCAAGACCTTCCAATGTAGTTCATTCTTCTGTTATAAAGCCATGCCTAGGCTACTACCAAATTCTTCTGATTAACCCTCTGTCTCTTTTCTTACTTCCTCCAAATACATCCATTGTACCATTTAACTAGAGAGGAGAAAAAAAAAATAACTGTTTAATATTTAATTTTACTTTTCTGCTTCTAATGCTCCAGGGATCCCTTGACATTATAAGAATAACTTGAAGTTCTCAACTGAGCATATGAGGTGCTGCTAAACTCTCTCTTACCATCATCCTTTGCTTTATTTCTGACAACTCTGTAGAACACATTAGGTTCTAATCCTAGACATCTTGCAGATGTTTTCCAAATCCATAAATTTACTTTTGCAGTGTGCTCTATCTATCTCATATTTTTCCTTGCTACTTTCTTTTCATGTCTTAATATACAGCTCTGCTATCATTCTACTAGATACCTACCCTTACATAAGATACCTGGAAACAAGAGACGCCTGGAGTAACAGGCAAATTTGGCCTCGGAGGACAAAACAAAGCAGGTCAAAGGCTAACAGAGTTTTGCCAAGAGAATGCACTGGTCATAGCAAACACTCTCTTCCAACAACACAAGAGAAGACTCTACACATGGACATCACCAGTTGATCAATACCAAAATGAGATTGATTTTATTCTATGCAGCCAAAGATGGAGAAGCTCTATAGAGTTAACAAAAACAAGACCAGGAGCTGACTGTGGCTCACATCATGAACTCCTTATTGCCAAATTCAGACTTACATTGAAGAAAGCAAGGAAAACCACTAGACCATTCAGGTATGACCTGAATCAAATCCCTTATGATTATACAATGGAAGTGAGAAATAGATTCAAAGGATTACATCTGATACACAGAGTGCCTGAAGAGCTATGGGCAGATGTCCGTAATATTGTACAGGAGGCAGTTATCAAAGCCATCCCCAAGGAAAAGAAATGCAAAATGGTTGTCTGCAGAGGCCTTACAAATAGCTGAGAAAAGAAAAGACGCTAAAGGCAAAAGAGAAAAGGAAGATATTCTTGAATTCAGAATTCCAAAGAATAGCAAGGAGAGATAAGAAAGCCTTCTTCAGAGATCAATGCAAAGAAATAGAGGAAAACAATAGAATGGGAAAAACTAGAGATCTCTTCAAGAAAATTAGAGATACCAAGGGAACATTTCATGCAAGATGGGCACAATAAAGGACAGAAATGATATGGACCTGACAGATGCAGAACATATTTTGAAGAGATGACAAGAATATACTGAAGAACTATGCAAAAAAGATCTTCATGACCCAGATAACCATTATGATGTGATGACTCACCTACAGCCAGACATCCTGAAATGCAAAGTCAAGTAGGCCTTAGGAAGCATCACTATGAACAAAGCCAGTGGAGGTGATGGAATCCCAGTTGAGCTATTTCAAATCCTAAAAGATGATGCTGTGAAAGTGCTGCACTCAATATGCCAGCAAATCTGGAAAACTCAGCAGTGGCCACAGAACTGAAAAAGGTTAGTTTTCATTACAATCCCAAAGAAAGGCAATGACAAAGAATGTTCTAACTACCACAGAATTGCACTCGTTTCACACACTAGCAAAGTAATGCTCAAAAGTCTCCAAGTCAGGCTTCAACAGCATGTGAACTCAGAACTTTCAGATGTTCAAGCTAGATTTCAAAAGAGGCAAAGGAACAAGAGATCAAATTCCCAACATCTGCAAATTATCTGCAACATCATCAAAAAAGCAAGAGAGTTCCAGAAAAACATTTACTTTTCTTTATTGACTACACCAAAGCCTTTGACTCTGTGAATCACCGAAAACTGGAAGACTCTTAGAGATGGGAATATGAGACCACCTGACCTCCTCCTGAGAAATCTGTATGCAGGTCAGGAAGCATCAGTTCAAACTAGACATGGAAAACAAACTGGTTGCAAATCAGGAAAAGAGTAAGTCAAGGCTGTATATTGTCACCCCGCTTATTTAACTTATATGCAGAGTACATCATATGAAATGCCAGCCTGGATTAAGCACAAGCCGGAATCAAAATTGCCCAGAGAAATATCAATAATCTCAGATCTGCAGATGACACCACTCTTATGGCAGAAAGCCAAGAAGAACTAAAGAGCCTCCAGATGAAAGTGAAAAAGGAGAGTGAGAAATCTGGCTTAAAGCTCAACATTCAGAAAACTAAGATCATGGCATCTGGTCCTACCACTTCATGCCAAATAGATGAGGATGCAGTGGAAACGGTGAGAGACTCTATTTTTGGGGATCCAAAATCACTGCAGAAGGTGACTGCAGCCATTAAATTAAAAGATGCTCGCTTCTTGGAAGAAAAACTATGACCAACCTAGACAGCATATAAAAAAGCAGAGACGTTACTTTACCAAACAAAGGTCCATCTTGTCAAAGCTATGGTTTTTCCAGTATTCATGTATGGATGTGAGAGTTGAACTATAAAGAAAGCTGAATGCCAAAGAATTGATGCTTTTGAACTGCGGTGTTGAAGAAGACTCTTGAGAGTCACTTAGACTGCATGGAGATCCAACCAGTTAATCCTAAAGGAAGTCAGTCCTAAATATTCTTAGGAAGGACTGGTGCTGAAGCTCCAATACTTGGGCCACCTGATTCAAAGTACTGACTCATTGGAAAAGACCCTGATTCTGGGAAAGTTTGAAGGTGGGAGGAGAAGGGGAGGACAGAGGATTAGACGGTTTGATTGCATCACCAACTCAATGCACATGAGTTTGAGTAGGCTCTGGGAGTTGGTGGTGGACAGGGAAGCCTGGAGTGCTGCAGTCCATGGGGTCGCAAAGAGTGGGACATGCCTGAGTGACCGAACTGACTGACTGACTGACGTGATAGTCCCTCACTTTTCTTTCTTTGCTTCTCCTTAAAAACATTTCCCAATGGTCTTTACCTGTACCTATCACAGTAGCTGACACATTTTATTTTAATTATCTTGTGGGAAACTTGTCTTGCTTATGACATTCGGAGTTAATTGTAGAACGGATTTATGTTAACTTATATGTTGCTAACACATTAGACAGTTGCTGAATCCTTTAAAGTCATCAATAAATGTTTATGAGAGAAGACAAAGTCAAATGATAAAGACTACTCTCTTATTCCTGACTACTAAATATTCCTAACTACTGATATTATGAAACATTAGTTAAATAAGCTAAATACGCTTTAATTTCTTGTATTTATAATGTACTTTAATTGAACTGGCCAAAACATTCATTCAGGTTTTTCTTAAAATAGTTTGGAAAGCTAGAACAAACATTTTGGCCAACTCAATATGATTTCAGTGACAGACAATGCTGAATAACTTTTTTTTTAATAATCAAAAGCTTGGACACTTTCAGGACAAATTTTAAACCTGATTTCACAACTAGAATGTTTTAAATGCTAGTTATATTCTATGAAATTAGCATAGTCTTATGAGACTTAAAAGTGATGTATAATTACCTTCAAATAGATTACAATTTATTTATTTGTATCTTTTTGTCTTAATATTAAAATTATAAGCCTTATCTGTTTTCTTTAAAGCAAAATTAATGTAACTTATTATTTATTTAAAGTTTATAATAAATAATAAATGAGGAAGTATGCCCTCCTGTGTGATTAGTTACACTCTTTGTCAGATTTCTATAATTAATTATCTCACAACAATTACTTGTCTTCATTAATTAAGAATATACTTTCTCTCCATTTCTGAATTCAGTTAAAGATAAAATGAAGTGTAACACCCACATGGACTCAAGACTGCTAAAATGTCTTTTAGAGTGTCCTCTAACAAAAAAGTACCTGCTCAGAATTTATTTAGTGTACTTTGATGTTACTTTGATTCATGACTTTGAGGACTGATCTTTAAAAAATTGATCTGATAAATTGCCTTCACAATAGTGGAAATTTGTTTTAAAGTCCACTAATAAGATATGTGTGTTAGTCGCTCAGTCATGTCTGACTGTGACGCCATGAACTCTAGGCCTTCAGGCTCCTCTGTCCATGAAATTCTCCTGGCAAGAATACTGGAGCGGGTTGCCATTTCCTGCTCCAGTAAGATATCCCAATATGAAATTATTTCAAGTAGGGCAATAATCAAAGATTGTTATTTGAATACCATTCAAATTTTTCTCCGAAGGAGAACCAGGTCCACATTTTTGGCAAAGCTTAGGGGTAACTCTCCCTTAGACTTTTTTTTTTTGTAATTAATTTATTTATTTTAATTGGAAGCTAGTTACTTTACAATATTGTAGTGGTTTTTGCCACACATTGACATGAATCAGTCATCCGTGTACATGTGTTCCCTAAGACATTCATATGGTCCTGTGGCTTTTCCATATTGGGTTGTTTTTCCTGAGCATTAGAATTCTGGGCTCTGAAGTCTGGGGTAAAATCCTAGTATAAATGTAATTGAGTTTTTAAAGGTTTATCTAAAGTTAAACAGGGATTTTAAATGAAGAATTTCAAGTCTGCCTGGTTATAAATAAAATATGTCCTTTAATATTGGAACCAAGCACTTTTTATTCTTGTAAGCAGAAGGAAAAAAAATCATCATTGGAGAAAAAAGAAATATGACTGATAAGTCAAAATAGTTTTCATCTTTGTCTTGACTTTTGTTACTAGACGTCAAAGTCCTTATGATAATACTTCTGCTTTTCTTTTATCACTGGGGTCAGGGAAATTAGGTGGGAACCAGATTGCTGCTGCTGCTGCTGCTCTTAAGTCGCTTCAGTCGTGTCCGACTCTGGTCGACCCCATAGATGGCAGCCCACCAGGCTCCCCTGTCCCTGGGATTCTCCAGGCAAGAACACTGGAGTGGGTTGCCATTTCCTTCTACAATGCATGAAAGTGAAAGTGAAGTCACTCAGTCGTGTCCGACCCTCAGCAGGCTTCAGTCTCCCAGGCTCCTCCTTCCATGGGATCTTCCAGGCAAGAGTACTGGAGTGGGTTGTCATTGCCTTCTCCTGGGAACCAGATTAAAATATCTTAAACAGGAAATGTTTTCAATTATTCAACTCTAAATGAGTTGGTAGAAGGGAAAAACATATATACACATACATACGCATATGTATAAAGATAAGTTATAAACACCCATGTATACATAATAGTTACTGTTATCATTATCCCTTATCTTATGTAATAGATGCATTCAAATATTAATATCAGCCGGATATGATCATTGAAGAAATAGGAAATAACATTCTAAACATCAAGTAAAGTACATGTAACAGCAGAGAAATACTGATTATCTTTATGACTAAAGGAAGAATATAGAATTTTTAAAAGAATAAATAGCTTTATGGGAAGAATTTATGGAAAATTAGGGTATATGGTCATCACAGCTATAATTCTTATGTAATTAATTTATATTTAAGGTAACGATTAAAGGTATCAGAAATCTCATACTGTGCCAATTTTAAGGTATAAAATTATTTTGAGTTTTTAAAAGTTAGGAATATTACTGAGCATTGGTTTCTGTTGTGTAGGAACAATCATATCAGTACAAAGAATGACCTCTATTCTTGCATAGAATTTACCTTACATAAAATATATGGGCTCAAATCTGTGTCAAGACGTCATTTCTCCATTAACATGAAAGAATGCATATACTGTAAGAATATAATTAAAATTATCTTGCTGTTCTCTTATATATTCAGTGAGGATTTCTTATTTATGTTCCAATAATAAGTACACAGATTTATAACTCAAAATGTCATAAAAACAATCTCATGAGTATCAACTTGCTTTGCTAGTACTGTTACTATATTTAGATTGTATTGTGCAATTCAAATAAGACTATTCTATAACAATACTATCCTCTGAAGATAGAATGGCAACCTACTTCAGTATCCTTGCCTGAAAAATCCCATGGATAGAGGAGCCTGGTGGGTTACATTCCATGGGGTTGCAAAGTTGGACACAATTGAGCAACGAACACATACCAATACTACTATTATTATTTAAAGAGAAGGATGAATAATGTTAGTATTTGTCGTTCACTATAATACTTGAATTTTTCTAAATTTTTACATTATTATCTTTAATATAAGCATTAAATGTCATAATGTCATTAGGTTTGAATATAATATCTGAAAGAGAAAAAGATATATCATTATAGAACAATGCCACAAAAATATCTCATATTTTTAATCCTGTAGTTAGTCAACCAAATTGTTCATAACCACTATTTATATCTACTGTTGAATAAGGGAAATAAAACATAAAAATATATATCTTCAGTTAATCAAACCTGTAAAGTGATATATTTTATCATTTTTTAGTGCCAACAAATGTCTGTACAACAAATAAAATTTCCCCTGCATCAGTTTTTCAGCTCAGTTCATCACAGAAGTATAGTTGACACTAACAATGCCATGTACTGATTGACATTTTGTTGGAATTTTTGAAAAGTATATTTCAGAGTAAAAGTAAATTTACTGTTTTTCTATATGTTGACGAAAGGGAAAAGAACTAGATGAAACAAAACTCATCTGTCAAATTTTACTATGAAATCTAATAAATTTTCTAAAAATATTTCTGTGAAGAATGAATACACATGAAATATTTGCACAGTTTAATTTAGTCTGTTAATCTGAAAACAATATTAAACATAATTTAAATAATTAAAAATGTGCATACAAATTTTGAAAATAAACGGATAAATTTGAGGTATACAGGTAAAAATTAAGCTGAAAATAGTTGAATTAATTAAAATACATAATGAATTTATCTGTGTGTTTCCATTTTTTAAAGTAGTAGCTCAGCAAAAATTAATCTTTACAGTCACAATACATCATTTTACAGATAATTGGATTAATTTTTAATCACTAAATTTTCTGATAATAAGAATCAGGTAAGAATTAGTTCTGAAGTTTAATGTAGTTTCAGGTAGTCTGAAATTATATTTTCATATAATCAATTGGTCTTTATTTATTTTGCCTCTATAAATTTACTATTCATACTATTTTTTACTGGTATGTACAGTTGATGGTTTATATAACTTTTTACTCCTTCACCTGAAAGTTTAAGTATAATAATTATGAATAAAACTGCTATTTGCAGTACTAGTTTCATACAGAAAACAGTTCCATCTCTTGCTGCTTTTCAGTGACAATATTTCAAGTGTTATGTCCTATTTTATTTGGTATAGTTTTAGATTTGATTCATTACAATTACTCAGATAATGTTTATATGACATTCTTGACCAAATCCTATGATAACACTCATGAAGGAATTGCAGGCCATTATTCTGTTACCTTCTGTATGGGTGAAGTAAGATAAATGGGATAATGGCAAGGGTATATAAATCCTCAAGAAAAAATATTTAGGTGGAGCTGTTCCATTATTTCTTGCAAATCCTTCCTAGCTAAAACTCAAAAAGCCTCAAATATTCTGCTTGCTTTCACAATTATGTTTTATATCTGCAGCTTTCTTATCTTTGTGTTAATGAGAAAATGCACTACTAGCCGACAATGCCTCCTTATAGGCAAAATTTAGTTAAGTTTGTAATCATTTTAGAATTTTATTCAGCTACTGTTCCAATGTAAATTGATCCTTGATATCTATACTACTGAAAATAATTTTTAAAAAAGAAAATGTAGAGTAAAAAGAAGATAGAAGGGGAAAAATGGAAGCAGTGACAGATTTTATTTTCTTGGACTCCAAAGTCACTGCAGGCAGTGACTGCACCCATGAAATTAAAAGTAGCTTGTTCCTTGAAAGGAAAGCTTTGACAAACCTAGATAGCATATTAAAAGGCAGAGATATGACTTTGCTGACAAAGGCCCATATGGTCAAAGCTAAGGGTTTTCCAGTAGTCATGTATGGATGTGAGAGCTGAATAAAAGAAAAAAAAAAAAAAAAAGGTTGAATGCCAAAGAATTGATGCTTTTGAACTGTGGTCCTGGAGAAGACTCTTGAGAGTCCCTTGGAATGCAAGGAGATCAAACCAGTGGATCCTAGAGGAAATCCACCCTGAATATTCATTGAAAGGACTGATTCTGAAGCTGAAGCTGAAGCTCCAATACTTTGGTCACCAAATGGGAAGAACTGACTAATTGGAAAAGACCCTGATGCTGGGAAAGATTGAAAGTAAAAGAAGAAGGGATCAGAAGAGGATGAGACAGTTAGAAAGATAGCATCACTGACTCAATAGGCATGAATTTGAGCAAACTCTGGGAGATAATGAAGACAGGGAAGCCTGGCACACTGCAGTCCTTGGGGTCACAAAGAGTTGGACATGACTTAGTGACAGAACACGGAAACAAAAATACAAACCAAGAAGCACAAGGAAAAGAGAGCTATACTGGATACTGAGAGCTGTAATAAGCTTAGTATGAATTCAGTGCATAGTAAAGAATTAGAAAAGAATGACTAAGAAATTGTATTATTTTATGTAGGTGAATATAAAGGACAATTAGAAGCCCATTTCACTTATGAAGAATTCACCACTGAATTTTTACATGTTAAAACCTATGCCTTCTCAATTTAACAGTGTGCTAAACAGTAAAACACCATGATCAAGTAAATCTGTTCTGTAAATTCAAGTCACTTTTCACATTAAGGAAACCTAAGAATATAAATCATAAAAATAATAGAAAACACACAGTTGTATAATTATCTTAAATTATGCAAACAAATAGTTTATTAACTTCAACACTTACTTAGGATTTAAAATATTTTTCAGATGGAGACTGGAAGATAATTATTGAATTTGTTAATAATTACATACAAAAAATGACAGCAAACATAACTATTGGAGGACTTTTTAATATATTAGATGTATTTTTTGAGAGCAAGAAAAGAGTGCCTACTATCACTGAATTATTTGTATTGGAGGTATTAGCCAGAAAGAAGATAAAGAAAGAAAACAAATATTATGAAGATTAAAGCAGGAGGGATGCACTATTTTCATTTGCTAATGATAATATCTTAATTAGAAAATCAACACACTTAATAAACAATTAAACAAATAAAAGAACTTACCAAATTTCCAAATAAAGCATGCATTTACAAATGTCAGTAACATATCTTTAACCAAATAGAAAATTTTAATGTAAAGATACACCAGTAAATATCAATAAGAATCCTAAGTACATAGTAATAAACATAGGCAAGAATACAGAAGACTTTGTTTTTTATAAAAATAAGTTTAAATTCTAAAATAAAAGCATTATGATCTGGATTAGTAGAGGAATACTCTAAAGGCTTAATATAAATGAGAAAACATATTACCAGAAACATATCCTATATGGAGAAAGGGCATTTATTTGGTACGACGCACGTCTAGTCTTCCTGACTCATTTAAAAGTGTGGAAGAGAATGAGGAACTGTGAACTATTTGTTGGGAAAAAGTCCCAAGACACAGGCTCAGTAAAAGACTGAGAATTAATCATAATCTTATGGAATACTACTCTACAGTGTCCTTCTGACTGCCATATCAACAATGCTCAAATATATATAGGGAAGATTCTAGGTAGTGCAGCTCAAAAAAAACAGTGGAGGCAAAAACAAGGATTTAGATGAATTTGAAGCCAATGACAGCATCTTTAGCAAATATTAAAGAAATCCCAATGTCTCGTATTATAAATATAAAATCTCATATTAAAAGGTTTTTAACCTGAGGACGGAGGTTTGTGACATTGTACAAGAGACAGGGATCAAGACCATCCCCATGGAAAAGAAGTGCAAAAAAGCAAAATGGCTGTCTGGGGAGGCCTTACAAATAGCTGTGAAAAGAAGAGAAGCAAAAAGCAAAGGAGAAAAGGAAAGATATAAGCATCTGAATGCAGAGTTCAAAGAATAGCAAGGAGAGATAAGAAAGCCTTCCTAAGCGATCAATGCAAAGAAATAGAGGAAAACAATAGAATGGGAAAGACTAGATCTCTTCAAGAAAATTAGAGATACCAAGGGAACATTTCATGCAAAGATGGGCTCGATAAAGGACAGAAATGGTATGGACCTAACAGAAGCAGAAGATATTAAAAAGAGGTGGCAAGAATACACAGAAGAACTGTACAAAAAAGAGCTTCATGACCAAGATAATCACGATGATGTGATACTCACCTAGAGCCAGACATCCTGGGATGTGAAGTCAAGTGGGCCTTAGAAAGCATCACTATGAACAAAAAGCTAGTGGATGTGATAGAATTCCAGTTGAGCTATTTCAAATTCTGAAAGATGATGGTGTGAAAGTGCTGCACTCAATATGCCAGCAAATCTGGAAAACTCAGCAGTGGCCACAGGATTGGAAAAGGTCAGTTTACATTCCAATCCCAAAGAATGCTCAAACTACCACACAATTGCACTCATCTCACACGCTAGTAAAGTAATGCTCAAAATTCTTCAAGCCAGGCCTCAGCAATACGTGAATCATGAACATTCAGATGTTCAAGCTGGTTTTAGAAAGGGCAGAGGAACCAGAGATCAAATTGCCAACATCCGCTGGATCATGGAAAAAGGAAGAGAGGTCCAGAAAAAGATCTATTTCTGCTTTATTGACTATGCCAAAGCCTTTGACTGTGTGGATCACAATAAACTGTGGAAAATTCTGAAAGAGATGGGAATACCAGACCACCTGGCCTGCCTCTTGAGAAACCTATATGGAGGTCAGGAGGCAACAGTTAGAACTGGATATGGAACAACAGACTGGTTCCAAATAGGAAAAGGAGTATGTCAAGGCTGTATATTGTCACCCTGCTTATTTAACTTATATGCAGAGTACATCATGAGAAATGCTGGGCTGGAGGAAGCACAAGCTGGAATCAAGATTGCCAGGAGAAATATCAATAACCTCAGATATAAGTGAAGAGAAACTAAAAAGCCTCTTGATGAAAGTGAAAGAGGAGAGTGAAAAAGTTGGCTTAAAGCTCAACATTCAGAAAACGAAGATCATGGCATCTATTCCCATCACTTCATGACAAATAGATGGGGTTCAGTGCAAACAGTGGCTGACTGTTTCTTTAGGCTTCAAAATCACTGCAGATGGTGACTTCAGGCATGAACTTAAAAGATGCTTACTCTTTGGAAGGAAAGTTATGACCAAACTGGATAGCATATTGAAAAGCAGAGATATTACTTTGCCAACAAAGGTCCGTCTAGTCAAGGCTATGGTTTTTCCAGTGGTCATGTATGGATATGAGAGTTGTACTGTGAAGAAAGCTGAGCGCCGAAGAATTGATGCTTTTGAACTGTGGCGTTGGAGAAGACTCTTGAGATTCCCTTGGACTGCAAGGAGATCCAACCAGTCCGTCCTAAAGCAGATTAGTCCTGAGTGTTCACTGGAAGGACTGATGTTGAAGCTGAAACTCCAGTACTTTAGCCAGCTGGTGCAAAGAGCTGACTCATTTTTTAAAGACCCTGATGCAGGGAAAGATTAAGAGCAAGAGGAGAAGGGGATGGCAGAGGATGAGATGGTTGGATGGCATCACTGACTCAGTGGACATGAGTTTGGGTAAACTCTGGGAGTTGATGATAGACAGGGAGACCTGGCATGCTTCGGTTCATGGGTCGCAAACTGTTGGACACGACTGAGCGACTGAACTGAATTGAATGCTAATAAAAAGAATAGAAAGTAGGCAAGAACATATGGTTAATATAAGCAGAGAGATATAATCTATAAGCAACAGTAGAAGATCACGATAAAAATTTTGAGTACAACAACACTGTAATAGAAATGAGGACTGCCTTTGATGGATGCATCAGTAGACTGAATATGGCCAAGAAAAGTATCAGGGAGCTTGCAGATCCTTCAATAGAAACTTCCCAAATGACATGCCAAGGGAAGTGAGGGGATAAAAAATGCTAAACAGAATACTTAAGAACTGTGGGACAATTTTAAGAGGTTCTTAAACTTTTATTTGAAATACAAGAGGATAAGGATGAGGAAATGTAGAAGAAAAAATATTTGAAGAAGTAATGGCTGAGAACCTTCCAAAATTAATGACAGACTGTAAAACTGGATTAGGATTCTCAGGAATATGGAGTAGAATCATTAAAAAATTAAATACTCTGAGACATATTCAAATTGTAGAAAGACAGTGACAAAGAGAAAAACATTAAAATAAGTCATGAAAAATAAGCATTTTACCCAGAAAATAATAAAGGTACAGATTACAGTGGATTGTTCATCAGAAATCCTAAAAGTAAAAGAGGGGAGACAGTGAAATATTAAAGTGTTGAAATAAAATACCACTAACCCAGAATTCCACGTCCAATAGAAAAATGCCCAGCTACAGAAACTTTCATTCATTACTAATGGGAATGAAAGCAATATAGCCACTTTAGAGAGAGTTTTGCAGTTTCTTACAAAAGCAAACATAGTTTACCATGTAATCACACTTCTACAGGTTTACACAGAATATTGTAAGAGTTTGTGTCCATATAAAAACCTGAACAGGAATGATTGCAGTAGCACTATTCAGTTTCCCAAACTCTCCCAAACTTGAAATAATCAAGATGTCCTTTTGTATGTAAATGAATAAATGATGGCATATCTCCACAACAGAATATTATTTAGCGATTAAAATAAAAGTGAAAATGAAAGTTGCTCAGTCATGTCCAACTCTTTGTGAGCCCATGGACTATAACCTGCCAGGCTCTTCTGTCCAAGGAATTCTCCAGGCAAAAATGCCAGAGTGGGTAACCATTTCCTTCTTCATGGGATCTTCCTGACCCAGGGAACAAACCCAGGTCTCCCTCATTGCATGCAGATTATTTATCATCTGAGCCACTTAACCATTTGAGTCACAAGAGAAATCCAGGCTAAAAGAAATGAACTATCCATATATGGAACAACATGAATGAATCATAAATGCATATTGTCGAGTAAAGGAAACTGAACTGGAAAGTCTACATGATGCAAGATTCTAATTATACATTATTATGAAAAACTCAAAACTATAGAGATGGTATTTGCCAATGTATAAGGTGAGGTTGTCAACAGGGAAGGTTTAGTGGATAAAACATTGGAATATTTTAGGGTGGTGACACTCTCATGTATAATACTATTAGAATGGATACGTTACAATATGAATCTATCAAATCCCATGGAATTTTAAAGAATATAAAGTATAAAGTTTAAACCATAAGCAATTAAAATTAAAACAAAAAAACAGAAGTCAAGAGAATCCCAGGATAAAACATAGAATTATAAAAAAATCTACTTGAGTTACAAACATAGGACACCTCATTGAAGGGGGTGTGGGGGCAAGATAAATGCCAAACAACTTCAGAAATGAGTAGAGTTTTCAAGTTAATGGCAAAAGATATTGTAGAGAAGCACTATATTCTAGTAGATAATTTATTTACTGTGAGAATGGGGAAGTCAATTCTGATACAGCTCTATATGTATACTAAAACTGGAGAAACACGTTAATTGATGGTGGATGGTGGGAGTGAGCTTTCTTGGTGTTGTAGTGGCAAGTCCTAATGGATTAGATTTCAAGACATCAGTATGAACTCATGTTTGGCTCAATATAGATAGGAAGGTGACATATGCAAGTATTGGTAGATATGCATATATGCATCTGCTAGGATAGAAACATGTATTTCCTTGCTCTGTCAGCAGAAAGTTCCCAGGAGCGTTGGCAGTCCAGTATTAATGTACACGTATGGTACCCAGATCTTGGTTTCTAATTCTATTCTTCAATAAAAAGATCCATATCTCCTTGGTAAAGTGCTTGGTTCAAGGACTGATGCAGGAAATAAAAAAGAGGACCTTGTGGTTGCAAAAAGTCAGATGTGACTTAGCAAATGAACAACAACAAAAACAAACGATGGAGGTATGTATAAAAGACAGAGGAGCCAACTTAAAGAGCTGCCGTTTTTCAGAGCTTGAACTATATGATAGAAAAAAAAAAGATAAACACTAGTATTAGATTATTATCCAAAGTGTAAGATACATATACTTTAGTCCATACTGACATAAATAAGTGATAGTATCAGTAAATGTATAGGGAAAAGAGACAAATATCCTGAGCAGGAGAATTCCAAACATTTTATGCAAATACTCCTCATTCAAGAGGGTGGAGAATAACTTCTGTCTCCCTAAGTGTGAAGTGCATATAATGAATTTCTTCCAAAGGGTACAGTATAAAAAGTGGAGTTGGGGGGAGAGTAACTTCACAGTGAAGAAGCCTAACAAACACTGCTACAGTTAGGGAATAAAGATTAATGCCAATAGTATCAAGTCACACTGTAAATTCCCCCACGACTCAGCTGATAAAGAATACGCCTGTCAATGCATGAGATGCAAGAGATGTGGGTTTAATCCCTAGGTTTGGAAGATCTCCTGGAGAGGGAATTGGCAACCCACTCCAGTATTCTTGCCTGGAAAAATCCCAGGGACAGTGGAGCATACAAACGGCACACACACACACACACACACACACTGTAAATATGTATCCTTGTCTAAATGTAACTATTTTTTTCAAGTTGCTCTGTCATTTGCATTAAGAAAAATTTCCTTTGGAGTTTTCACCACAGTACTATAGTTACATTAGTTCCATATCTGTTGAGTAAAATAATACAACAAACTACTATGAAAAAATGGTGGTGGTTTAGTCGCTAAACTGTGTCCAACTCTTGAAATCTCATGGACTGTAGCTTACCAGTTTCCTGTGTCCATGGGATTTCCCAGGCCAGAATACTGGTGTGCATTGCCATATCATCCTCCAGGGAATCTTCCTGACCTAGGATTTGAACCCATGTCTCCTTCATTGCAGTCAGATTCTTTACCACTGAGCCACCAGGGAAACCCTATGTAAAAATAATAAGTTTGTATTCTAGAGATATTCTTGAGCTTTCATAAAAACCAATCCCATCATTAATTCAAAACTTATGTATGAATTTCAGGTGTATTAAAATACAGTTCTAATATGGCATTCTCTCCCTTTAAACATAGGTTAATAAAGAATGAATATATAAAGTATGAACTGCAGCACATTTGGTTAGGTAAGTTTAATTACATATAGTTATTCTTAAGGTAACAGATTATGGGCTTCCCTGGTGTCTCAGAGAGTAAACTGTCTGCCTGCAATGCAGGAGACCTGGGTTCGATTCCTGGAATAGGAAGATCCCCTGGAGAAGGAAATGGCAACCCACTCCAGTACCCTTGCCTGGAAAATCCCATGGATGGAGAAGCCCGGTAGGCTATAGTCCACGGGGTCACAAGGAGTCGGACATGACTGAGCGACTTCACTTCACTTCATTCTTAAGGTAACAAAGAGAATAGCATTTGTATTACAAAGCATGTATATATGGACTAATCAAGATGGATATTAATAGGTAGAAATAAGCAGAGAAGGCATTAACCAGATTAAGGTAAGTTTTAAACATTAATAGTTAGAGTAGCATGATATTCAGGAATGGAAATAAAGATCCATTCCTTTATTAGGAATGGAAATATTATTACAGATAGAATGGAAAATCCAGGACTAGGAGTAAGCCGTGGTGGAACTTTCAGTTCAGTTCATTTGCTCAGCCGTGTCCAACTCTTTGCAGCACCATGGTCTGCAGCACACGAGGCCTCACTGTCAATCACCAACTCCTGGAGTTTACCCAAACTCATCTGCACTGAGTGGGTGATGCCATCCAACCATCTCATCCTCTGTCATCCCCTTCTCCTCCCTCCTTCAATCTTTCCCAGCATCAGGGTCTTTTCCAATGAGTCAGCTCTTTGCGTTATGTGGCCAAAGTATTGGAGTTTCAGCTTCAGTATCAGTCCTTCCAATGAGCACTCAGGACTGATCTCCTTTAGGATGGACTGGTTGGATCTCCTTGCAGTCCAGGGGACTCTCAAGAGTCTTCCGCAACACCACAGTTCAAAAGCATCAATTGTTCAGTGCTCAGCTTTCTTTATAGTCCAACTCTCACATCCATACATGACAGGGAATGCTAATCCAATGTAGAAAAGACAGAACATTCACTAAAGTGTAGTGTGATGACTTGATTAACCTTTTGCAAAAAATAACAACTATATTCATAGCCCATGTTGCTCATTGGGATGAAATCTAATGTATTGCATATTTAATTGGCAAAATCAAAAGTAGTAAAATGAAATATGTGAGAATTCCCCTATTCCTCCACCTTTTTAGATGGAGATTTTAATAGATTTTTATAAAATTTGATGACTAAAAATATAGGGTCTTTGCATATTAGAAAAAAGAAAGTAAACATTTTTTAAACATTGAATGGGCAAATTTAGATTGCTCTGGGGAACAGGAGGGATCTAGGAAATGATGTAAGGGCTGCAAGATTTAATTTTGCACTCACTGATCATTTTGGATTTCCTTTTCATATGTTTGTTTTACTTTGTTGTTGTTTAGTCACAAAGTCATGTCCTACTCCATTGCGAGCCCATGGACTGTAGCCCATCATGCTCCTCTGTCCATGGAATTTCCCAAACAAGAATACTGGAGTGGGTTGACATTTCCTTCTCCAGGGGATCTTCCCAACCTAAGGATCGAACCCACATCTCTTGCATTGGCAGGCAGGTTCTTTACCACTGGGCCACCAGGGAAGCCCTTATTTTGCTTTATGACAGTAAAATTTCACATTGTATAAAGGCTGTGTGGAAACCACATAGTATAAAATGATCAAGATAAATAATTATAGAAAATTACAATTTATATTTTGGAATCAACAAGATTATTTGTTTATTCCTATATTTCCATCTAGATAATTTTTTAAAACCAGACAAGTCATGTAGACCTTAATTCATTTGTGTACCACGTTCCTTTCATTAATGGCTGCCAGTAGCTGAATTAAGAAAATTTCCAAAGTTTCCAAGATTAGTAAGAAAACAAATGTGATGATTTACCTGTTTTCCAGTTTTGATAGATAAATAAAAAGTTGATGTTGTCTTTATTTCCTCTCTATTTTATCATCAGCAGACATTGTGATATATTATGTATATTGACTAGATCTTCCTGTAAATTCTAAAATAAGGAGACTCCAATATAGCTTATTCAATTTTAGTGAAGAATACATCAAAATGTATTATATTTTTGTAATATTTCCACATAGAATTAATTATAAACTATACATGATTATTTTCATGCGTTATTTTTGACTTGATTATTTATTGTTATATAGCTTTAAAAAGCAATATCATGAAAAATTCACATTTTCTGCACATAGTCACTAATTTTAAAATGCTAATTTTATAAAAATAAATTATAAGTTTCAGTTTAATATACTTCATGCAATTTAAAATGGCATGCTATCATTTGTGGGAGGAAAGTAGCAAATTCCTGAGTTTCACTGCAGGCGCAAATAAAGTTTGCAACTGTGACCAGTTCTATGATGATTTGTTAAGGTCTTCTGCATTTAAAAACTGAATCTCATCTGGTTTAAGGTTAAGCTGACTAGGGTATAAATTTCCAACAGGGAAAGCTTGGTTTCACAGACCAATTGTAAGAGTCCATGTGAGTTATAGTTGAGAGAACTGTCATTCTAAATTATAAACATTCATCTATGTCCCTTTTCTTGCTTTTTATTTTGTCCTTTTTAAAAATAAAAACTCAGTGATATTCTTGCAGAAAAGCTAGAAAAGGAAACTCGCAGCCATAAAGGAGAAGATTTGAGCTATTGGCAAATGGTTAAGTTAAAATGAAGTAAATGTGAAGTGGGATTTGCATTCTAGTCATTGGTGTGGTATATAATCATGTACTGTATGCAGTTAAATGAGTCTGTTGTCTGGCTGCAATGAATATCTACATCCATCCGAACAGTTAATGAGGAATAAATGACTTATTATCCACAAATGGCTGTGTCTAAATAGCTCTGCAACAAAAACAGAATATTAAAAAGTGTAACCAAAATAGATCTTAAATGATAATGAATGTACTTAGACTATTAATTAATTTTTAAAGCATCATAAGTTTCAATGCTTTAGGATAAAATCAGCACTAGAACAAGTTCAAGCACAATGACAGATTCAAAGTGTGAGTTTTAAATTAAACTTGAATGCATATGTATGGTTTAATGTGTATGCATGTGTATACATGTATATATGTATATACTCACCCCCACACACACACATATATATGCACACAAGTACATACATAGATACAGTCATATTTTTTTTAAACTGTATTTTATAAGACATCTTTGCTATCATGAAAATGATAACACATGGGTTAAACTTACATACTCAAAAGTGCTACATTCATGTTTAATACATTCGTTTATAGTTTACAAACCAATTTTTTAAAAAGAGAATGTCTTATTAAAACTATTTTTCTATATGCCTGAAGAAATTCATATAGTTTTGAAATAAAGAGGTTATTTTTTGTGAAAGCTAAAACATCATATTTTAGAATATAATTTTTAAAAAGAACTTACAACTTTATACTTTTTTCATAATAGTTCACTATAATATTTAACTCAACTAATATGAAATAAATTTTTAAAAGCAACTTTATCCATATTGCTTTGTGGTCAAAAATTCAAAGAGCTATAAATGACAAGGGAGCAACTTCTGAAAATGGCTGAGTTCAGGCATTGTGTAAATCACCCCCAAAATTCAGAAAAGCTATTTATTATTTTATCACCTCAATAGCTTGTAATTTATCTATTCTCTTAATTTAACTTCAACAAGATCCCGACTACCTTTATCATTAGCACAGGAAACTGCAGTCATTTCAAAATGACCCAACAATGCTCCTGAACTCAACCCATATTGCTGCATGCTTGCTCAGTCATGGCTGACTCTGCAACCCATGGACTGTAGCCAGGCAGGCTCCTCTATCCATGGAATTTTCAGGCAAGTATACTGGAGTGGTTTGCCATTTCCTTCTCCACCAGATCTTCCAGACCCAGGGACTGAACTCACCTCTCCTGCGTCTCCAGCATTGTCAGGCAGATTGTTTACCATAGAGCCACCAGAGAAATTCATATTCTTGTCCTTCAAATCCATTTATCTCCCTGAAGGCAATCTATAAAAATATCATATCTGAGTGTGTCACCCCCACCACCCATTACCCCTTATTCAAGTATTCCCGTTACTTTCAACCATGGACCCATTCTCTTACCCCTTCCTTCTTCGGCAGTGGTCTCCTTTGCTCTTTCTATCATTGATTGACAGTATTTTGAAGATATTCTTTTACTGAAACATGCCCCATATCTAGGGGGATTTTTTTTTCATATTCTATTATACTCATTTTCATTTTTTCTGAATCATCAGTTTTCCAAGGAAAATTATGCTGAACTTGCAGATCATTCCAATTTCCCCTATATGCTTCTGTATATAACCTACACATCTCTCCAGATGAATTTTCCAGAGTTCTAATTTTCCCTATATTTGTAAGCATGAAGCAGAGTATATACTAAAATGAAATAAGAGCGACTTTATGTGAATGAGAAATTATGACTTGATCACAGCATTGTGTAGACACAGTATTAGCATTATATTTCAACCACTTCTTGCCAGACTTAGTAGAAACACAATGAATTAATGAATGCTGTTTGAACACTTGAGCAAGTATGTCTAAGGTTTGCAGATTGTCTTAGTTTTCTGTCACCTATTCCTGGAAAGGATAGCAGTATTAAAGATAGAATATCTATATCAGAAATATATGTTTTAAATTGTCAGTGATTTATTTCACAAGTAAATGAAAAATACCAGGGATATAGAAACTTGTGTCTTGAATTTTTAGACATTTCAGAATTTTCAGTAGCTGAACACTTTTAAAATTACATTTGAACACAAATTTGGCCAAAAGTTAAATGTTTGGGTTCAGTTCAAAGTGATCTCATTCTTATTTTGCCAAGTGTCCATATTTCAAGGAATCTTCAGTTTGATGAAAGTATGACTTAGTCTTTGTGGATAAGTTCACATTGATTCTGTCCCTGCTCAGCGCTAAGACTATCCAGGAAAATACCAAGGACATATTTCTATGCAGATACAATTAGTCATAACAGGGAAATACATGTGAAACTATAGAGAGTAAGGACGTCCCTAATAGCTCATCAATAAAGAATCTGCTTGTCAATGCAGGAAAAATAGGTTCAATCCCTGGGTTGGGAAGATTCTCTGGAGGAGGAAATAGCAACTCATTCCAATTTTCTTGCTTGGGTAATCCCATGGACAGAGGAGCCTTGCAAAAGACTTGGACCCACTTAGTGACTAAACAACAACATAAAGAGCAAAGGAAACATGAATTTGTATAATTAAGCGTGAAGGAAAATTTGTCATTTTTATTTGAATTTTTTAGATGGTAATTTTTTACTATCATACCATGATTATCATACAAATTGTTACAGTAGAATAATATAACCTAGAAACAACATTTTTAATTTATACTTTATTTTGAAAAATGTCAAAAATACAAATTCATATGAATTAAGTTCAAACTTAAAACGAAAGTGTGGTTCCTTTAGTAAATTGATTTTCCACGCAAACTATCTTTATTTGTATCTTCATGAAAATTTAAGAAAACAACACAGAAATTATTTTTAATGAGAGAAGTGATTGAAATATTTAATAGTCTAGCAAACATAATGTGTTTAGATATAATTAGCCCAAATGACAAGAATATAAAAATCTTATGGGTTAAACAAAGCTAGAGAGGAAGTGAATGTGAAAGCATATAGTGCACATGACATATTTTTTCTGTATTTTCTAATAACAGCTATTGATAGGCATGAACTTGAAGCAGTGATCATCATATAAGAATATTTGTTATCTGTCCAAAGTTTTTGATTCTGAAAGTTTTCCAGTTTGGTTGAGTTTATATTTTTAAAATTTAAAAAGGGGGCTTTTGTCTTGTCTCAGTGATGAAGAATCTCCCTGCCAATACAAAGACACAGGTTGAACTCTGGTTTGGGAAGATCCCACAACTAAGCCCATGCACCGTAACTACTGAGACTGTGCTCCAGAGCCCAGGAGCCTCAAGCATTTAGTCCACATGATATGACTACTGAGGCCTGCTTGCCCTAGAACCTGTGCTCTATAGGAGAAGCCCCCATGATGAGAAGCCCACACACCGCAACTGGAGAGTAGACTTGCTCACTGCAACTAGAGTTAAGCCCACACAGCAGTGGAGACCCAGCACAGCCAAAAACAAATAAATACAATTATTAAAAAAAACTAAAATGCATTTAAAAATTAAATTATTCCTAGGAATATCTGGAAAGTATAATAGATTGTGCAACTAAACATTCTCATTTGGCTACAAAATAAAACATTAAAATAGAAATGGTCATCTAGGACTAATGGTAAACTCAAGTCAGGGATGTGTTGAGAAACACTTTACAAGGCTTTTTAAAATCATGCCTCGTTGATATAGCTAATGATAAGATGCTGATTTTCCACCAAGGATGTGAAATTATTTGTAGATATTATTTGTGATTCTACTTTGTTTTATTCTAAGCTAAGTCACTTCAGTCGTGTCCGACTCTGTGTGACCCCACAGACAGCAGCCCACCAGGCTTCCCCATCCCTGGGATTCTCCAGGCAAGAACACTGGAGTGGGTTGCCATTTCTTTCTCCAATGCATGAAAGTGAAAAGTGAAAGTGAAGTCGCTCAGTCGTGTCCAACCTCAGCAACCCCATGGACTGCAGCCCACCAGGGTCCACCGTCCCTGGGATTCTCCAGGTAAGAACACTGGAGTGTGTTGCCATTTCCTTCTCCTATTTTATTCTAACACTCACCATTTGCTAAAACAATTTTCCAAATAACAGAGAATATCCTACACCCTGACAGTTAAGCGACGGCTTCCCTCGTGGCTCATTGGTAAAGAATCCACCTGAAATGCAGGAGGCCACGGTTTGATTCCTGGGTCAGGAAGACCCCCTTGGGAAAGGATAGGCCACACACTCTGGTATTCTTGGGCTTCCCTGGTGGCTCAGATGGTAAAGAATTCATCTAGAATGAGGGAGACCTAGGTTCGATTCCTGGGTGGGGAGGATCCGTACAGGAGGGCAATGGCAACCCACTCCAGTATTCTTGCCTGGAGAATCCCCATGGATAGAAGTGCCGGGCAGGCTATAGTCCATGAACTTTAGCCTATCAGACTCCACTGTCCATGGAATTTTCCAGGCAGGAATATTGGAGTGGGTTGCCATTTTCTAGAAACAGCTTGCCTATATATGTATTTAAACTAGCATAGTATCTAGAATCTAAGCTTATTAATATTGTCTAATACGTGTTATATTCTTTGCAGCCAAATATGTAGAAGCTCTATACAATCAGCAAAAACAAGACCAGGAGCAGATGGACTGTGGCTCAGATCATGAATTCCTTATTGCAAAATTCAGATTTAAACTCAAGAAAGTAGGAAAAACCTACTGGTTTTCAGGTGTGACCATTCAGGTGTGACCTAAAACCTAAATCAAATCCTTTACTATACACACACACACACACACACACACACATACACACACACACTATATAGACTATACAGTGGAAGTGACAAATTGATTCAAGGGATTAGATCTAATAGATAAAGAACCTGATGAACTATGGATGGAGGTTCATGACATTGTAGAGGAGACCGGGATCAAGACCATCCCCAAGAAAAAGAAATGCAAAAAGGCAAAATGGTTGTCTAAGGATACCTTACAAATAGCTGTGAATCAACAAAGAGAAAGGCAAAGGAGAAAAGGAAAGATATACCCATTTGAATGCAGAGTTCCAAAGAATAGTAATGAGAAATAATAAAGCCTTCCCCGGTGATCAATGCAAAGAAATAGAGGAAAACAATAGAATGGGAAAGACTAGAGATCTCTTCAAGAAAATTGCAGATACCAAGGGAATGTTTCATGCAAAGATGGGCAAAATAAAGGGAAGAAACGATATGGACCTGAAAGAAGCAGAAGATATTAGAAGAGGTGGCAGGGATCCACAGAAGAATTATACAAAAAAGATCTTCATGACCCAGATAACCACAATGGTGTGATCACTCACCTAGAGCCAGACATCCAGGAATGCAAAGTCAAATGGTCCTTAGGAAGCATCACTTCAGACAACGCCAGTGGAGGTGATGGAAATTCAGATGAGCTATTTCAAATCCTAAAAGATGATGTTGTGAAAGTGCCAACAAATATGCCAACAAATCTGGAAAATTCAGCAGTGGCCACAGGACTAGAAAAGATGAGTTTTCATTCCAATCCCAAAGAAGGGCGATGCCAAAGAATGTTCAAACTACCACACAATTGCACTCACCTTATGCACTAGTAAAGTAATGCTCAAAATTCTCCAAGCCAGGCTTCAAGAGTATATGCACTGTGAACTTCCAGATGTTCAAACTGGTTTTAGAAAAGGCAGAGGAACCAGAAATCAAATTGCCAACATCCATTTGATCAAAAAAAAAAAAAAAAACAGCAAGAGAGTTACAGAAAAACATGTATTTCTTCTTTATTGACTACTCCAAATCCTTTGACTATGTGGATCACAACAAACTGTGGAAAAGTCTTAAAGAGATGGGAATACCTGACCACCTGACCTGCCTCCTGAGAAATCTGTACGTAGGTCAAGAAGCAACAGTTAGAACTGGACATGGAACAACAAACTGGTTCCAAATAGGAAGGATATGTCATGGCTGTATATTGTCACCCTGCTTTTTTAACTTATATGCAGAGTGCATGATAGGAAATGCTGGGCTGGATGAAGCACAAGCTGGAATTAAGATTGCCAGGAGAAATATCAGTGACCTCAGATACACAGATGATACCACCCTTATGACAGAAAGTGAAGAAGAACTAAAGAGCCTCTTGATGAAAGTGAAAGACAAGAGTGAAAAAGTTGGCTTAAAACTCAACATTCAGAAAACTATAATCATGGCATCCAGTCACATCTCTTCACGACAAACAGATCGGGAAACAATGGAAACAGTGACAACTTTATTTTGGGGGGCTTCAAAATCACTGCAGATGGTCACTGCAGCCATGAATTTAAAAGACACTTGCTCCTTGGAAGAAAAGCTGTGACCAAACTAGAGAGCATATTTAAAATCAGAGACATTACTTGCCAACAAAGTTCCATCTAGGCAAAGCCATAGTTTTTACAGTAGTCATGTATGGATGTGAAAGCTGGACCATAAAGAAAGCTAAGTGCCAAAGAATTGATGTTTCTGAACTATGGTGTTGGAGAAGACTCTTGAGAGTCCCTTGGACTGCAAGGAGATCCAACCAGTCAATCCTAAAGCAAATCAGTCCTGAATATTCATTGGAAGGTCTGAGGCTGAAGCTTCAATATTTTGGCCACCTGATATGAAGAACTGACTCATTTGAAAAGACCGTTATGCTGGGAAAGGTTAAAGGCAGGAAGAGAAGGAGTCAACAGAGAATGAGATGGTTAGATGACATCATCGACTGGATGGACATGCATTTAGCTAGCTTCCAGAGAGTGTGATGGACAGGGAAACCTGGTGTGCTGCAGTCTGCGGGGTCACAAAGAGTAGGACATGGCTGAGAGACTGAACTAACTAACTAATAGGTGTTAAAACAAATAACAGAAAAGAGAGTTATACTAAACTCATTTTCTTTATAATAACAATTTGAAAAGAAATAAACATAGATTTCAAATTTCTATCACATTAAGTATTGTTGAAGAGAATGAGAAGAAAACCCACACCGCATGTGCTCTTAATGTGATGTTCTAAGGCTCACTTGCACTTCACACATACATGAAATATGTCACATGCTGACCACCATAATTCCCACACAATGATATTTCTGAATGTACATGTTAAACTTTTGTTAGCATTATTACTAAATTATAATTTCAGTTCAGTTCAGTCGCTCAGTCGTGTCTGACTCTTTGCGATCCCATGAATTGCAGCACGCCAGGCATCCCTGTCCATCACCAACTCCTGGAGTTCACTCAGACTCACGTTGACTGAGTCAGTGATGCCATCCAATCATCTCATCTTCTGTGGTCCCCTTCTCCTTCTGCCCCAAATCCCTCCCAGCATCAGAGTCTTTTCCAATGAGTCAACTCTTCGCATGAGGTGGCCAAAGTACTGGAGTTTCAGCTTTAGCATCATTCCTTCCAAAGAAATCCCGGGGCTGATTCCTTCAGAATGGACTGGTTGGATCTCCTTGCAGTCCAAGGGACTCTCAAGAGTCTTCTCCAACACCACAGTGCAAAATCATCAATTCTTCGGCACTCAGCTTTCTTCACAGTCCAACTCTCACATCCATACATGACCACTGGAAAAACAATAGCCTTGACCAGATGGACGTTTGTGGCAAAGTAATGTCTCTGCTTTTCAATATGCTATCTAGGTTGGTCATAACTTTTCTTCCAAGGAGTAAGCATCTTTTAATTTCAGGGCTGCAGTCACCATCTGTCATGATTTTGGAGCCCCCCCCAAAATAAAGTCTGACACTGTTTCCACTGTTTCCCCATCTATTTCCCATGAAGTGATGGGACTGGATGCCATGATCTTTGTTTTCTGAATGTTGAACTTTAAGCCAACTTTTCCACTCTCCTCTTTCACTTTCATCAAGAGGCTTTTTACTTCCTCTTCACTTTCTGCCATAAGGTTGGTGTCATCTGCATATCTGAGGTTGTTGATATTTCTCCTGGCAATCTTGATTCCAGCTTGTGCTTCTTCCAGCCCAGCGTTTCTCATGATGTACTCTGCATATAAGTTAAATAAGCAGGGTGACAATATTTAGGCAAGGCAAAAAAAAAAAAAAAAGAAAGGTTAAGTAAATTAATGTTTGTTAAAATTTACCTAGGAAAGGATATGTGAAGCAGAGTACATCATTTGTGGATTTTGATCAATTATTCTATATAATTTTTATAAAAATATTAAAAATTTAGATTAAGATTTTAAGATGAATTAAGGTTTTTCCCATAATGCTTTCAACTAAAAAAAGCTGTTTATAAGTTTATGTAGGTTATAATCAGTCACAAATGACTTTTAACAACAGATATTAAAATAAGTCATTTAAAAGTAAGAACACGTCCCTTCAAAATTGTTTATTGCTTGATATAATATAATGATTCTAATTTTATAAAAACAATATAAATGTCAAAAGTTATAGATATCTGTTTGGGTACCTGGATCCTAAAGCAGTAAAAACCATGAAGGAAAATGTTGTATGAACATACTTCATTTATTCAAACCCAAACCAAACAATAACAAAAACTGTAAAACTTCTCCCAACTTCATTATCTAGCCCGTCTGTCAAATTTCAAATAATTTGCCATTGAATTCTTAATTACTTTGGCAAAAATGCATGACTTAACACAACTTTTTACCATATCTTGGCAACTAGGGAAAATTGTCTTGCGGAGGAAAGCCCTAAAATTTTTAACGTCATTTGTGCACTTGCAAGATGGACATTTTTCCTGTGGCAGTGCATAACTGCTTGAAGGTAGTGAAATCAATACCTAAAGCAGTTAATTCTGTGGAATGGAATAGCTTTACTGTACTTCTTTCTGGTATTTAGTTGGCAGTTAAATGTTGAGTTTCAGGTTTGATTAGGTTTTATATTTAAGTATATCAGTTTATCAGTTAGTCAGTTTACATGCAATCTTCTATGAATATATATGTTTTTCTGTACTTCAGTCACTTCACTTATATATTGCTTAGGCTTACCAAGTGTCTGGTTACTTCTTTGTGGATATTTAAGTATATTAATTTTTAAAAAATAATGTTATAAAACAATGAGCGATATCACAACATAGCAGGAACTGGGCACTGCATCTAGACATCAGGTTCTGAGTCCTGGAGCAACAAACGAGGTTCTACAAATGCATTCTATAAATTCTACAAATAATATTTTTTTTTTTTTTTGCTTTAGTTTCCTTATCTCCAAAGAGATGCTACTTTGACAATACAATTGCATGCATTAAACATATGAAAATGCATGGCATTATATAAATACTCAATATGTATTTATTTTTCTTTTTACTGAAAAACTAAAGCTGTTTCTAAACATCTATATACTTTTGCATGAATTATTTTTATCATTAGTATTGATATTATTTTAATGACTATGTAAAAACCATACACTTAAGCTTCTCTTTTGTAAAGCATAGAGTTTTCTTCATTCCTCAAATATGTTGCTTTCCATTTATTGCACTGTATTCTCAAAACGGTTCTAAATTCCTTACATATTTTTTTAATATGAACAATAAATCAAGTACTAAAAGGATTATGACTCTGAAAGAAAGCACTTGGGGATACTTTTTTGAATCTGTACTGGTTTTGAAGCTTATTTATTTTTGTGGAATTTTTATTTATATTGACAGGGGGATTTCAGTGACAGCAGACACTATTCACATTAAATTAGAAAATATTTAATACGAAGTAGGAACATTTTATATTTTAGTCACAGCTGGGAAGTAGTATTAAATAATATTTATTTCCTAAAAATTGTGAGGATGGATGTTATTTATATCTTCAACATTATCTCTAACATTTATCATTGTTTTAATATGATACATACAAAACAGATTTTTCAGTCTTGTCCTTAGGCATCTGTCTGCTCACTTGAAGGACGCCAATTATATTTGTATATATCACCTATTTTAATGACATCACTAAGGAGTCCATGGTGGCTCAGTGATAAAGAATTCTCCTGCCAAGAAAGGAAATGCAGGTTGAATCCTGGGTGGGGAAGATATGCTAGAGAAGGAAATGGCAATCCACTCCAGTATTCTTGCCTGGGAAATCCCATAGACAGAGGAGCCTGCCGGCTAGAGTCCATGAGATTGCAAAGAGTTGGACATGACTGAGTGACTAACCAATTAACAGCAAGAAAGAGTCCATATACTTTCGGAAAAGTTTCCAAAGTATTAACAATTACTGTGAATAGTAGATATAATCAATTATTTACATCTCCAAAGTAGGTTTTAACAAATTCACCTTTTTCTATGTGTAGCTATTTTGTATATCTAAATGGTAAGAACTAGTTTAAAAGATTATATTCATTTGTTTGGCTTTGTTTAACTATAATAACACAATCTAATAGTGTGTTAAATGAAAATCATTGGGTGGTAAGAAAGTTAATAAGTAAAGATATTCTTCCTCTATATTCTTTTTTTATTAAATCTTTAAAAATTTATTAATTTTTAAATTTAAATTTATTTTAATTGGAGGCTAATTACTTTACAATATTGTATTGGTTTTGTATTCTTGACTGATAAATCTTTGAAGATATACAAAGATTGATAGATATCTCTGTATGTCTTATAACATAAATTAGAAAAAGTGTGAGATGATAAATGCATTGCTCCTTTTTGACTGGTAGATTTTGATATCCCAAAGCTTACTGAAGCTCACTAAGAGAGATTTAATGAAGTCTTTTTGTACCAGGGAAACTGATGATTCTGGCAATGAACTTGTTTGGGACACACTATCTGATCCCACCACTTAGATGCTTTTATCTGATGCCTACTTCTCTTCTGATGTCACACTAAAGAAGACTGCATGTATCTAGCACTTTTTTTTTTTTTTCAATGTAAGTTTATTCCCGAAGAAGAGTTCCCAGAGTAGACGTAAAAGAAAACTGCAACATTTGTGTACAACACCATATAACTCTCAGAAGTGGACCGAGCTGTGATGAATCTCTTGGAATTGTTTTCTTGACAGTTACATCAAGAAGATTAGTATCTCCCATACTCCTTTTCTAACTTCTTGAGGAACCAATTCTCTTTGAGGATCAGGATATCAAAGATACATGGCTTAGAGATAAACATTAAAATACAAATACAACATGAATTTATCTCTCCAATCGTATTTATTTTCATGTCACTTCTCCCCTCTTTCTTCTCCACTCCTCCCCTATTTATCTTACTGTGTCAAAACACATAGAATGATCTACAATTTTTCTAAAACCTCACATAGTTCCACAACTTGCTTTTTTAATTAAGTTTAACCCTCTTTCCTGGAAATACTTTAGCCCCAATTTGGTGTATCCTATGTTCATCTTGTCTTTACAATAAAATAATGGTTAATTTATTCTCAAAATATCAGTGGTTTAGATTATAGCTATATTTATCTAATTATTTGAAAAATAATAATGTCTGTTAGAAAAAACACAAAATTCCAAGACTCTACAGTCTATATGGTTTAGATAACACTCTCTAGAGTAAAGAATTTATGATGGAGTGAAAAATTCCCCAGATCTTAAGAAGTATTAATAATATATATGCTTGGAAACATTCTCCTTAATTACTCCTCCAGAAATGCCTTTGCCCAGGACCTTCTCAGAGTGACCTCTTCTTCATACAGTACACATGATGTTTTTGAAACAGAATATCTGTGTTACTTAAAACAACAACAAAACTGTAATGATGCCAGAACTAGCAAGCATTATTTATTATATGAACAGATTCCTGCCCAATTGCAAAAGGAGAATAAACTTCGGAAATTCAGTGTGTGTAGGTAATCTATAGTCTGAAATACAGTCTAGCAAACAGAGATGGCTACACGAGAACACAGATGGAGTAAAAATTGAGCTAATCACTTTGAGTTAAATAAATGAGAACTAAGATTCTTTTACTAAGAATGTGAAAGATCCTCCCACAATAAGAGTAAACATTATTCCATTATTCCAAAGACTGTTTTATATCAGAAAAATAAACAAGAAGTATTGTGTTATATTGTTAAAGATAGTCTTCTTACATAAAATGTGTTTGTTAAAATGGAGGGTATTATTAGCCAGTTGGTTAAGGGAAAATATCATGGTAAAAATAATCTGAATGCACTGCATGCACAGTGGTACTTTGAATACACCTTGACAGCAATTTTCAGTTGAAGAGACACACTATATAACATACAAACCAAATTTAATGTCAAAGTCTTCTGTGGCTCTTTAAGTTAAAGGTTGTACAGAAATGATAGTATATGGAGATCAACAAGATATACTCACCTAGATAAACAGTTCAAAATGTCCATGTGTATCATGGTTGAAGTAACCATGAGCTTCTTCAAGTACCAAAAATAAAATAATCCAATAGCATTTGTTTTAAAATAACTTGAAAGATCAATATTCATATTTATTGCATAAAATCACTTTTAAGAACTCCAGCATGCCTAATTCGCATCAGATACTTCTTGATGCATACTTCCTTTTATTGAGAAATCACTTTACTTTTTGTTTCTTTATGCTCTAAGCAACTATCACTCATTTAAACCTTTTAAAGCAAGAAGAGAATTCTTAGGTCATCTCTACTGTGTTGCTTTTCAAAGGAAGTATGTAAAGAGGAAAAGTGTTTTCACTGAATGATTGAGTATTTGTCTATTAGGTATATCTTTCACACCAGGCACTTGCATACATATTACATAACATCGTCTGAGAAGCTAAATGAGCCTAATTTTATTATTTCAGTAGGAATCTCTCATTGGCACCTCAGGGACTTAGCTTATCAAAAAATAATTTTTAAATTATAACAAGTAAATTTGAGTGCTTAAAAACGAACTGTCAACTTGATTAAAATAAAAATACAAGAAGTTTTACTTTCAACGTCTCTATTAGATAAACAGTTTTCACTTAAGACTGACTTTAAATTCTGAATAAAACATCAAAGAATATTTTGAATCAGTTTGGTTCAATTGTAAGTTTCCAAGCATCATTTATAAAATTATTAGATTTCATACTTTGTGGACTAATAAAGAAGAGCAGATGGTGATAATACGAGCCAAACATTATTTAAAGGTGGCTTTTTGCATAATTGTGCATTTTGAGTTTCTTGGAAAATAAAGCAGTATGATCACATTGCATTCAATTTTAATATTTTTTCATTAATTTATTAAATTCAAGCAATTTACAGTATATTAAACACACAAACATTATTGTTGAGTAAAAAAAAAAAGATTACTTAAAGCAAAATGATACCAGAGGAAATGAAATAGAGTAACTTAAATGTGTCTGCTTTAACACAAATTTAGGCTTTATTGTTTTTAATGAAATTAATCACACATTATAATTAATGAATATTAATGACAAATATAAGCATCATACCACCGTCAAATTATTCAGTGAAAAAAGCAATGAATCATTCATGCTTAATTAGTCTTTTTTACAGCTTTATTAAGGTATAATTGTTCTACACAGAACTACACATATTTAACATATACAACTTGATGAGTTTAGACATATGCATATACCCGTGATACCATGCTCAATTACTCTTAAAGACTCTGTATATGGAAATTATGAGTTTTACAAGCAAAAATTGAAGGTCATAAATTTCTCTACATGTAACAAACAACAAATAATTCAAAAATCTAGCCGTGAGTATAACTCCCTAGCTATTTTATCAGTAATTGATGAACTAGGAAGATTAAAATAACAACACAACTAACGCAAATTAATTTTTCTCTGTTGGTGTTGGGTGTTCCTCAATAGGCAAACAATCTGATTGAATCTTTTTTTTTTCATCTTTCACATAATTATATAATTTTCCATTTAAAAATAAAGTTTAAGGAGCATATTTAGGGTAAGAAGCTGAATAAAACTGAAAAGATAAATGATAGGTGTTATCAAGACCAAGAAACAGAACATGTTGTGTTTGTGTTAGTATGTGGCTGTTGTAAACTTCAAACTGGGATATGTTCTGAGTGTCACTACCATATAAGCATTAAATCAGTGTCACTGGCAAAATGCATAAACATATGACAGTTTGAATTTATAATGTTTATGGAAGAAATCATTTTTAATGTATACTATAAAACTTGAAATACTCAGGAGCTGAGTGAATAAGTCTGTTGCCACTTACAATTTTCATCTATTAGTCCCATTACTTTTCTTTTAATATGGTCTTTTTCAGCTACTGTTGCAAACTCTCAAGTTGAACTGTTGTATTTTAATAGTATTATATGCCACCTGTGTGGTTATGATCTTTATTTATATAAAAACCAAATATTTAGTTTAAAAAAAAGATATTTATTTTTACCACAAACCCATGACTTGGCACTTAAATATTACTGTCACCCTGCTTATTTAAATAACTTATATGCAAGTACATCATGAGAAATGCCAGGTTGGAGGAATCACATTCTGGAATCAAGATTGCCAAGAGAAATATCAACAGCTTCAGATATGCAGATAATACCACCCTAAAGGCAGAAAGTGAAGAGGAACTAAAGAACCTCTGAGGAGGGTGTAAGAGGAGAGTGAAAAAGCTGGGTTAAAACTCAACATCCAAAATCTAAGACCACAGCATCTGATCCCATCACTTCATGATAACTAGAAGGGGAAAAATTGGAAGTGCTGACATTTTATGTTCTTGAGCTCCAAAATCACTGTGGATGGTGACAAGCAACAATGAAATCAAAAGATGCTTGCTCCTATAAAGAAAAGCTATGACAAAGCTAGATAGCATATTAAAAAGCAGGGACATTAATTTGCTGACAAAGGTCCATATAGTCAAATCTATGGTTTTTCCAGCAGCTATGTATGGATGTGAGAGTTGGACCATAAAGAAGGCTAAGTGCCAAAGAATTGATGCTTTCAAATGTGGTGCAGGAGAAAACTCTTGAGAATCCCTTGGACAGCAAAGAGATCAAACCAGTTAATTCTAAAGGAAATCAACCCTGAATATTCATCAGAAGGACTGAGGCTGAAGCTGAAGTTCATATACTTTGGCCTTCTGATGGAAAGAATTGACTCATTGGAAAAGACCCTGATGCTGGCAAAGATTGAAGGCAAAAGGAGAATGGGGCTGTTGAGGAAGACATGGTTTGATAGCATCATTGACTCATTGGACATGAATTTAAGCAAACTCCAGGATATACAGAAGGACAGGGGAGCCTAGTATGCTGCAGTTCATGGGGTCACAAAGAACTGAACACAACTTAAAGACTGAATAATAAGTACTTGGTCAGTACAATCAGTGGTCATGGAATGTAAATGAACCTCAGAGCAAGTTGTATTTTGCTTCCCTGTTGAATTCAGAATAAAAACTATACACTTTTAATTATGGAAAAATAAGGAATGATATATTTCTTGCACACTTAAATTTGTAACTGAAATAAGTATCTGCTACTCTTGTATACATTAGATTTAAATAAGCAAAAATATTGCATATCTAATTAGTAGATAAGTTTGTTATCAAGTAAATATACTACAGACAAAATTAATCAAATGCTGACTCCCTGAAGTTCACTAATAGATTAAATTAACATTTATTTACATATGAATTGTAGTAAAACTTAGAGTCTATCCTAATATTGACTTGCATCCTTAAAAACACATAATTGGATTATCGGAGCTGTGTACTTACCTCTGATCTTGAAATGCTCTCATTCCAAAGTGTATGTGTGGATTTATTCTGTAAAGTATGGTGGTACCAGGTTGTTGCTGCTGCTGCTGCTGCTAAGTCACTTCAGTCGTGTCCGACTCTATGTGACCCTGTAGATGGCAGCCCACCAGGCTCCCCTGTCCCTGGGATTCTCCAGGCAAACACACTGGAGTGGGTTGCCATTTCCTTCTCCAATGCATAAAAGTGAAAAGTGAAAGTGAAGTCTCTCAGTCGTGTCTGACTCTCAGCGACCCCACAGACTGCAGCCTACCAGGCTCCTCCATCAATGGGATTTTCCAGGCAAGAGTATTGGAGTGGGTTACCATTGCCTTCTCCGGTACCAGGTTACTGGTTATCATAATTCATTCAGAAGAGCAATCTTTTAAAATGTTTTGGGTCTCAAGTCAATTTTCAGTTCAGTTCAGTAGCTCAGTCGTGCCTGACTCTTTGTGACCCTATGGACTGCAGCACGCTAGGCTTCCCTGTCCATCACCAACTCCTGGAGTTTGCTCAAACTCATATCCATCAAATCAGTGATGCCATCCAACCATCTCATCCTTTGTCATCTCCTTCTTCTCCTTACTTTAATCTTTCCCAGCATCAGGGTCTCTTCCAATAAGTCAGTTCTTCCCACGTGGCCAAGTCAATTTTAGAGCCCTCCAAGAATGAGATGGATAAAAAGAAGTGACCCTAGTCTGTCAGCAGCTTTACCACTACTGAATAAGCTGCAGCAAATGAGATAGAACCGGCAAATGGTAAATAGGATAGAATTCATTAAGAGCTTAAAAATTTTTTTATTTTGATTTATCTCAGTTAACATAGATGACAGAAATAAATGTCCGTGTCTATAGTCATTTGAGTATGTAAATTTTCCTTCATTTGTAAACATTTTATCATACCTAATTGCTAAAATGTCATTTTAGATATAACCTAGTAAATACAAATATTTAATAATATAATGATTACCAATTTTCATAAGCTTATAATTGTTTCATGTAATTAATCATTGTTGCATTTATCTTCTCAGTGTTCAGTATTTCTGGTAGCAGTTTTACTTATTGAAAGAATAATATTGCACCTGTTTTCAGATATACTGAAGTGTGTTTCATACTATTATTAACCTGCCTTTCACCTAGTTACGTTCATTCATATTTAATCCTTACTTAAATCCTTAATTAAATATTTTAAATAAAACCATACCATTGATCTAATTTAACATACTAGATAATCAAAATAATAGCAAAGTTTTACTTTATGCAAAAATGAGATATTTGTTTAGTATGGAGATTCTTCAAAAGACCAAAAAAACCCGTGATATAGTCTAGTAATTCCACTCCTGTGTACATACTCCCCAAAAATAAAAACACTAATTAGAAAAGATACATGCACCCCAATGTACATTGAAGTGTTATTTATAGTAATTTACACTAAAAGACTGGAGAAGGCAATGGCACCCCACTCCAGTACTCTTGCCTGGAAAAATCCCATGGATGGAGGAGCCTGGAAGGCTGCAGTCCATAGGGTCGCTGAGGGTCGGACACGACTGAGAGACTTCACCTTCAATTTTCACTTTCATGCATTGGAGAAGGAAATGGCAACCCACTCCATTGTTCTTGCCTGGAAAATCCCAGGGACTGGGGAGCCTGGTGGGTTGCCCTCTATGGGGTTGCACAGAGTCAGACACGACTGAAGCGACTTAGCAGCAGCAGCACACTAAAAGACAAATATAGAAGAAGCCCAAGTGACTATCAATAGAAGAGTGAAAATATAGATATGGCACATACATATATATATATTTATGTATTAATAGTGTTCAGTGGCTCAGTCATGTCCAACTCTTTGTGACCCCATGGACTGTAACCCACCAAGCTCCTCCATCTGTGGGATTCTCCAGGCAAGAATACTGGAGTGGGTTGCCATTTCCTTCTCCAGGGGATCTTCCTGACCCAGGGATCTGACCCAGGTCTCCCGCATTGGCAGATACTTTAAACTCTGAGCCACCAGGGAAGCCACTCATATATATACTCAGTTCAGTTCAGTCGCACAGTTGTCCGACTCTTTGCAACTCCATGAATCTCAGCACGCCAGGCCTCCCTGGCCATCACCAACTCCCGGAGTTCACCCAAACTCATCTGCATTGAGTCTGTGATGCCATCCAGCCATCTCATCCTCTGTTGTCCCCTTCTCCTCCTGCCCCCAATCCCTCCCAGCATCAGAGTCTTTTCCAATGAGTCAACTCTTCACATGAGGTGGCCAAAGTATTGGAGTTACAGCCTTAGCATCAGTCCTTCTAATGAACTACCCAGGACTGATCTCCTTTAGGATGGACTGGTTGGATCTTCTTGCTGTCCAAGGGACTCTCAAGAGTCTTCTCCAACACCACAGTTCAAATGCATCAATTTTTTGGCACTCAGCTTTCTTCACTGTCCAACTCTCACATCCATACATGACCACAGGAAAAACCACAGCCTTGACTACATGAAGCTTTTTTGGCAAAATTATATCTTTGCTTTTTAATATGCTATCTAGGTTGGTAATAACTTTCCTTCCAAGGAGTGTCTTTTAATTTCATGGCTACAATCACCATCTGCAGTGATTTTGGAGCCCTCAAAAATAAAGTCTGACACTGTTTCCCCTGTTTCCCCATCTATTTCCCATGAAGTGATGGTACCGATGCCATGATCTTTGTTTTCTGAATGTTGAGCTTTAAGCCAACTTTTTCACTCTCCTCTTTCACTTTCATCAAGAGGCTTTTGAGTTCCTCTTCACTTTCTGCCATAAGGGTGGTGTCATCTGCATATCTGAGGTTATTGATATTTCTTCCAGCAATCTTGATTCCAGCTTGTGCTTCATCCAGCCCAGCATTTCTCATGATGTACTCTGCATATAAGTTAAATAAGCGGGATGACAATACACAGCCTTGACATACTCCTTTTCCTATTTGGAACCAGTCTGTTGTTCCATGAGCAGTTCTAACTGTTGCTTCCTGACCTGCCTATAGGTTTCTCAAGAGGCAGGTCATCAGTATTCCCATCTCTTTCAGAATTTTCCACAGTTTATTGTGATCCACACAGCCAAAGGCTTTGGCATAGTCAATAAAGCAGAAATAGATCTTTTTTTTGGTACTTTCTTCCTTTTTCCATGATCCAGCGGATGTTGGCAATTTGATCTCTGGTTTCTCTGCCCTTTCTAAATCCAGCTTGAACATCTGGAAGTTCACGGTTCATGTATTGCTGAAGCCTAGCTTGGATAATTTTGAGCATTACTTTACTAGCGTGTCAGATGAGTGCAATTGTGCAGTAGTTTGAACATTCTTTAGCATTGCCTTTCTTTGGGATTGGAATGAAAACTGACCTTTTCCAGTCCTGTGGCCACTGTTGAGTTTTCCAAATTTGCTGGCCTATTGAGTGCAGCACTTTCACAGCATCATCCTTCAGGATTTGAAATAGTTCAACTGGAACTCGATCACCTCCACTAGCTTTTTTTGTAGTGATGCTTTTACTATGTCATAAAAAAAGAATGAGTTTCTGCCATGCAACAACATGAATAGACTTGTAGGGTACTATGCTTAGTGAAATAAATCAGACAGAGAAAGACATATACTGAATGCTATGACTCACATGTAGAATATGAAAGAAAGACAAAAAATAAATATAACAAAACTGAAAGAGACTCACAGATATAGAGAACAAATTAGTGGATATCAGCAGGAAGGGAAAAGGGAGAAGGACAAGACAGGATTACTGGCTTAGAAAATACAAAATACTATCTATAAGATAAACAAAATACATGGATACATTGTAGAACATGTGATATATATATTCAATATTTTATGATAACTTTAAATAGAGCAAAAATTATAAAAATATTGAATCAGTTTAGACAAATCATTAACCCAGTATTTATGAATATAACATTTATGCATTATGCTTTATCCATTGTATTTAAAATGGGTAGTTTTTATTCTATTGACAATAATAATATGAGGGAAAGCAGTATGAATGTCTACATGCCTTCTCCATTTTTACCTTGTCACTCTACACTCTCCTGCCTAACATCTGCCTATAACAATTTCTCTGGGGTAAGGAAATACTTTTGTTCATTTATACGTAAAAGAAGCATTGTCTAATAAGGAAGATGTTTGAAAATGTCAGCCACCAAGGACTTTTGTTTAATATTCCACAGTATTTTTTCTGCTTTGCAAATATTTATTCATGAATTTTTGTAACTAAAATATTTTGTTTATATATTTCTCTTAAGTCCCTCTCTAATAAATTTTCTTCTAAACTGTAAATTCAGGCCTCTTTAAATAGCCTTAATTGATAAGATTCTCAACTTATTGTTGTACAAAGTATGATTTTTGATAAACAGCAAATAAAACTGAAAACATACATGCTTGCAGCTAGTTATGCATCAAATATGTGGCGAAAGTCAATGCAATTAATTGATATAGCTCATTAATTGTAGGTTGATACAATCAAGATGTTTTGTTACATATGTGTATTGAGGTGGATAAAGACATCATTCTGAATTCAAACAATGTACTGGCTAAGTATTTAAATTATTTATATTACAAAGAAGACTTTTATTTTGAAATAATATTAGATTTTAAAGCCTCAGTAGATACTACTGATTCTATTCAGTTATTTATTTATAATGAGTGTTTGTTAACTATATTTTGAATTAATCAGAATACATACAAATATTTCACTTGGAATAATAGTTAAGCAGAGCAATGCCCTCCAAAGAAGTTCTTGTCATAATCCCTCAAACTTGTGAATATGTTACTTCCCATGAAAAAATGGACTTTACAGATGTAATTAAGACTCTTGAAATGAGAAAAGTATCCTAGTATGTAAGAGGAAGGCAGAAAGTTCAGAGTCTTACTGTACATGTAATCAAAGAAGCAGAGGTTAGTGAGATGAGCTTTAAAGATGGAGAGAGGGACCATGAGCCAAGGAATTCAGGCAGCCTCTAAAACCTGAAAATGGAAAAGAGGTGAATTTCCCCCTAGAGTCTGCAGAAACAATTCAGCCTTGCTGTTTGTACTGGAAAGTATCTCTATTCTACATCGGTAAGATAATAAATTCGTGTTGTTCTGAGACACTAAGTTTGTGATAATCTGTTTGGGGAGGGAGAGTAAACTAAAACAACATCCTTATTGACACAGTAGTAGGTCAGCATTTCAAAAGTGTTCCTTTTTAGATTTATCAATGTCTCTGGCCTCCCTGCTTTTCTCTAAGGCAAAACTCTTAGTATCCCCTCCCACTTCAGTGCCTACTCCAGAGTTCCGTTGTGTTTTGGCCATGAAATATACTCTACTGTGTCTTCTTAGCTATCTCTTGTCACATTCGACATGTTAAAGTAATTATTTTCACAGATAAAATATATTGTCTTACAACCAAGACTTAATTTTCTATTTTTTTCCAGAAGCCTTTAGAGTTTTATTTCCCTCACTAAATTTATTCATTCTTCAAAATCTATCCCAGTAGTTTAAGCAATCTCTATTAATTTTAACAGGACCCTCTCTTTGAAGGTCCATTAACTGCTGTTAACTCTTTAGTACAGTAGCTAATACAATAACAAACACAAATTTTCTTTTACATGTGAATTGAAATCATTTTAAGCTAATTATTATATGTATATAAAGTAGTAAAGAATGACGTTATCTCTGTTTATACAATAAACATATTTGCAGAAATGTTTCCAATAGCTTTTCATGAATTACCCTAGCAAAAAATAAATTAAATAAAATAATAACATGAGCATATTTATTTAATAACTATTTAACATGATCTGGCAACTCTGCAGCCATGAAATGAAAAGACAATTTACTCCTTGGAAGGAAATCTATGACCAGCCTAGACAACCTATTAAAAAGGAGAGCTATCACCTTGCTGACAAAGGTCTGTATACTCAAAGCTATTGCTTTTCCAGTATCATGTACCGTTGTGAAAGTTTGACCATAAAGAAGGCCAAGCACCAAATAATTAATTGATGCTTTCTAATTGGGGTGCTGAAGGAGATTCTTGAGAGTCCCTTGAACAACAAATAGATCAAATCGGTCAATCTAAGGGAAATCAATCCTAAATATTCATTGCAAGGACCATTGCTGAATCTGAAGCTCTAGTACTTTGGCTACCTGATGTGAAGAGCTGACTCATTGGAAAAGACCCTGATGCTGGGAAAGACTGAAGGCAAAAGAAGAAGGGGCTGGCAGAAGATGAGATGGATAGATAGCATCACTGACGCAGTGGACATGAATTTGAGCAAACTTTCAGAAATAATGCAGGATAGAGTCCACATATGGACCATAAGGGGTCTCAAAGAGTCAGACACAACGTAGCAACTGGACAACAACCATGTATCAGGTCAAAATTATTTCCCTAAAAATAAGAATAATTGCTTAGTCTTGTTTTCTCAAAGTTCCTAAAGAATACATAGTGGAGTTTACCATAGGCTACATCCCAATGGATTGAATATGAACACAAACATAAAAATCCAGCTGTGCTCTAATTGTCAGTCATTAACGAGATTTGAAAAAAAAAAAAAAGAGCCTATTTTTCTCATTATTTTTATTGGATTGTAAATTACTGTTCATTTTCTTGAAATGTTATTTTTTTTAGTGTACAAATCATCTATTACTCTTTTTATTTATTTTTTAATGTATTTATTTTAATTAGAGGCTAATTACTTTGCAATATTGTATTGGTTTTGCCAAATAAATAAATAGCTTTATGTTTTCTCAGTTTTAATTTCTAATACAGTAAATATTGACCTATATAACTCATCAAAATGAAAGTCCTTTGGAATTCTCAGTAATTTTTAAGATTTCAAAGGGGGCCTGAGGTCAAAGTTGTTGACACTTGTCAGAGCATACACATTATACAAATGGAATTAATCCTAGATGCACATGCCCGGGGGAACATTTAAAAAACACTGATGTGTAGGCTCCATCCACAAAACTTCAGTTATGCTTTGAATATACTTATATTCAATTATATCTTTCTTGTTTTTCTAAAGCAGATGTGCTGGGTGGTGCTCCTAGTTGCTAACCATAATGAAAGCAGATAAACATGTTTTTTGTGCATCTTCCATTTTCTCCACAGCCATGCAGACAATGTTTACAGAAACATTCAAAATATAAAATGTGGGGTAGAAGGATTTGCAGGAAAAATTGAATGTGGAAGAAGATACAGAGTTTAAAAAATGATTCTGAGCAAGAATAACAACAAAAGTGGTAAGAAAGTTAGAGGAAATAGAGAATCATAACTGAATTCAGCACTCCTCCTGAAATCATGGAGAAGACGGAATAATGACTTAATACTTTTTTTTATGGATAATGATTGGTGGACTGAATAAATTTTAACAAGATTCAGGACTCCTCTCTGGTAATCTCTGTGATGTTTATAAAACAGAAAAATCATGAGGTAATGTTATCCATGTTGTTATCTGAGGATTCATGCCACTTGAAAATGAAATGCAAAAGTCAGCTTTAAAGTACAGTTGAATCTTGTATGGAGAATTAAAAAAACTAAATAAATGAGCTAACCAAACAAGTATATATTTGGAATATTTATTATATCACCAAAAAAGATGTCCTTTTCATTATAGGGGACTGGAATGCAAAAGTAGGAAGTCAAGAAACACCTGGAGTAACAGGCAAATTTGGCCTTGGAATACAGAATGAAGCAGAGCAAAGACTAAGAGAGTTTTGCGAAGAAAATGCACTGGTCATAACAAACACCATCTTCCAACAACACAAGACAAGACTCTATACATGGACATCACCAGATGGTCAACACTGAAATCAGATTGATTATATTCTTTGCAGCCAAAGATGGAGAAGCTCTATACAGTCAGCAAAAACAAGACCAGGAGCTGACTGTGGCTCAGATCATGAACTCCTTATTGCCAAATTCAGACATAAATTGAAGAAAGTATGGAAAACCACTAGACCATTCAGGTATGACCTAAATCAAATCCCCTATGATTACACAGTGGAAGTGAGAAATAGATTTAAGGGACTAGATCTAATACATAGAGTGCCTGATGAACAATGGAATGAGGTTCGTGACATTGTACAGGAGACAGGGATCAAGACCATTCCCATAGAAAAGAAATGCAAAACAGCAAAATGGCTGTCTGGGGAGGCCTTACAAATAGCTGTGAAAAGAAGAGAAGCAAAAAGCAAAGGAGAAAAGGAAAGATATAAACATCTAAATGCAGAGTTCCAAAGAGTAGCAAGAAGAGATAAGAAAGCCTTCTTCAGCGATCGAAGCAAAGAAATAGAGGAAAACAATAGAATGGGAAAGACTAGAGATCTCTTCAAGAAAATTTGAGATACCAAAGAAACATTTCATGCAAAGATGAGCTTGATAAAGGACAGAAATGGTATGGACCTAACAGAAGCAGAAGATATTAAGAAGAGATGGCAAGACTACACAGAAGAACTGTACAAAAAAGATCTTCACGACCCAGATAATCATGATGGTGTGATCACTGACCTAGAGCCAGACATCCTGGAATGTGAAGTCAAGTGGGCCTTAGAAAGCATCACCACAAACAAAGCTAGTAGAGGTGATGGAATTCCAGTTGAGCTATTTCAAATCCTGAAAGATGATGCTGTGAAAGTGCTGCACTCAATATGCCAGCAAATCTGGAAAACTCAGCAGTGGCCACAGGATTGGAAAAGGTCAGTTTTCATTCCAATCCCAAAGGAAGACAATGCCAAAGAATGCTCAAACTACCGCACAATTGCACTCATCTCACACGCTAGTAAAGTAATGCTCAAAATTCTCCAAGCCAGGCTTCAGCAATATGTGAACCATGAACTTCCTGATGTTCAAGCTGGTTTTAGAAAAGGCAGAGGAACCAGAGATCAAATTGCCAACATCCGCTGGATCACAGAAAAAGGAAGAGAGTTCCAGAAAAACATCTATTTCTGCTCTATTGTCTACGCCAAAGCCTTTGACCATGTGGATCGCAATAAACTGTGGAAAATTCTGAAAGAGATGGGAATACCAGACCACCTGATCTGCCTCTTGAGAAATTTGTATGCACATCAGGAAGCAACAGTTAGAACTGCTCATGGAACAACAGACTGGTTCCAAATAGGAAAAGGAGTACATTAAGGCTGTATATTGTCACCCTGTTTATCTAACTTATACGCAGAGTACATCATGAGAAATGCCGGACTGGAAGAAGCACAAGCTGGAATCAAGATTGCCGGGAGAAATATCAGTAACCTCAGATATGCAGATGACACCACCCTTATGGCAGAAAGTGAAGAAGAACTTAAAGTCTCTTGATGAAAGTGAAAGTGGAGAGTGAAAAAGTTGGCTTAAGGCTCAACATTAACAAAATGAAGATCATGGTATCCGGTCCCAAGACTTCATGGGAAATAGATGGGGAAACAGTGGAAACAGTGTCAGACTTTATTTTTCTGGGCTCCAAAATCACGACAGATGGTGACTGCAGCCATGAAATTAAAAGATGCTTACTCCTTGGAAGGAAAGTTATGACCAACCTAGATAGCATATTCAAAAGCAGAGATATAATTTTGCCAAAAAAGGTTCATGTAGTCAAGGCTATGGTTTTTCCTGTGGTCATGTATCGATGTGAGAGATGGACTGTGAAGAAGGCTGAGCACCGAAGAATTGATGCTTTTGAACTATGGTGTTGGAGAAGACTCTTGAGAGTTCCTTGGACTGCAAGGAGATCCAACCAGTCCATTCCGAAGGAGATCAGCCCTGGGATTTCTTTGGAAGGTATGAGACTAAAGCTGAAACTCCGGTACTTTGGCCACCTCATGCGAAGAGTTGACTCATTGGAAAAGACTCTGATGCTGGGAGGGATTGGGGGCAGGAGGAGAAGGGGACAACAGAGGATGAGATGGCTGGATGGCATCACTGACTCAATGGACGTGAGTTTGAGTGAACTCCAGGAGTTGGTGATGGACAGGGAGGCCTGGTGTGCTGTGATTCATGGGGTCACAAGGAGTCGGACATGACTGGGCGACTGATCTGATCTGATCTGATATATTATTAATTTACCCTGTTAGGTATGGCTACACATTAATTACCCTTTTAGAGTGTTCTGGTAATATTTATATTTAAGTTGAACTCGCATTCTTCTCCTTAAAAGAAAGACAGATACTTTTCTAAAATAATATTTTGCTCAAAATTATTGTCTGAATATCAAATACCATAACATCCCTCCCTGTTGGAAAACTTGAATTTCGGATGTGAATAAAAATAGAAAAGTGATAAAACTCTCGTACCTCTTGGTATTTTACTAGATTAACTTTAAATCACAAGGGATATCTTAAAATCTCAGGTCTTATTTTATGTATCATCTTTACTATTATCAAAGTTAGTACTGTCAGTGCAAATTTATATTTGGGTAATGTATCTTTTTTTTTCATAATGGGGATCATGAAAAAATAAATATGAAAAATTATTTAAATCACTAGCCTATCTCTTCATAAAAGATATATGTACAATGCAATGTTTATATTTTTAACAGTCATTTATAAATATTTGAGATACTGTTGAACTTAAAGATTTATGAAACTAGTAAAGAGTTCCTATCAATACTTCTTAGACACTCTCTTTATTTTAAACATTAAACATTTGATGCTTTCAAATCGTTATGCTGGAGAAGACTCTTGAAAGTCCCCTGGACTGCAAGATCAAACCAGTGAGTCCTAAAGGAAATCAACCCTAAATGTGCATTGGAAGGACAGATGCTGAAGCTGAAGCTCCAATACTTTGGCCACCTGATGCAAAGAGCTGACACACTGGAAAAGACCCTGATGCTGGGAAAGATTGAAGGCAGGAGAAGAAGGTGGCACAGGATGAGATGGTTGGAGGGCATCACCAACTAAATGGACATGAACTTGGGCAAACTCTAGGAGATGGTAAAGGACTGGGAGGCCTGGCATGGTACAGTCCAAGGAGTTGCTCAGAGCCTAACATGACTCAGCAACTGAGCAAATGCAAAGCATTTATGAAATTTAAGAAATCATCCTTAATACAATATTTTTGACTAAAATTATAACTTATTGAGATTTATCACACTTATGTGAACATCCTTTAAGAAAAAGAAAACCTCTTCATTGAGGTTTGATTGACATGTGAAAAACTGTATATATTGAATAGCTATAACTTCATGAGTTTGAAAATAAGTACATACCTGTGAAACCATTCACCATCATCAAGTTCATAGCTATCATCTCTCAAAGTTTCCTCCATCCCTGTTGTTACTATTATTATGTGTGTGTGTGTATGTGTGTGTGTGTGTGTGAGAGAGAGAGAGAGAGAGAGAGAGAGAGAAAGAACTGGTTCTACGTTACCTCTAAAGAGTTATCATCAAGAATACCTCCGTGAGATTGCTTGGATTTCTCAAAGCCTTGTTTGATTTGGTTTGATTTGGTTCCAAGTTTGAGAATCCTGAGAGAAAAGCAGGGAAAGCTACCTTATCTTTTGGCATCAGAAATTATATTCTATCACTTATGGTATCGTTCAATAGGAAGGTACATATATTCTGCCATTTGTTCATAAAGTAGCAAAGTTCTAAAAGGAACACAGGAAACCAGAGATATTGTTATTTCTACATACCTTACCTTATTCCAGAAAGAATTTCAAGCAAGATTCATAAAATTATACAAGATTGCAGGAAATGGCAACCCACTCCAGTGTTTTTGCCTGGAGAATTCCAGGGACAGGGGAGCCTGGTGGGCTGCCATCCATGGGGTCGCACAGAGTCGGAAACGACTGAAGCGACTTAGCAGCAGAAGAAACAAAAGGGCTTATCTGGTGTCTCAGTGGTAAAGAATCTGCCAGCCACAGCAGGAGAGGCGGATTTGATCCCTGGATCAGAAAGATCCCCTGGAGGAGGAAATGGCAACACACTCCGGTATTCTTGCATAGAAATGTCCATGGATAGAAGAGCCTAGAGGGCTACAGTCCATGGGGTCACAAAGAGTCAGATACATGCCTCAGAATGCATGCAATGGCAGCAATACTTACACAACAAATAACACAACATGGTCTTTTGTCAAATGAAACATTCTCATTAATGATTCTTAGAATATTTAAAATTATACCCTCTTTCTCTATAATTACTATATGCTTATCCTTATATTTTACACTCCTCACATGTCATATATTTATCTTCATTATTATCTATACTTCTTCATAGAAAACAAGCTTCATAAAGGAAATAGTTTCTGTTTGGTTGGTTCCTTATTTTATACATGATTTGTAAACAGTGAGCCAGAACTACTTTTAACTGGACTAATTAACTCATGCATTTTGGCTACTACTTGTAAGCTTGAACTATATTTATAACAAAGAAACTTTTTAATTACTGTTAGTTGCATTTTGAACTTTAGCTTCTTTTTATTTATAGACTAAAAATTCAGCATATGTTTCTCTATGCCTTCAATTTCAAAACTTTATTCTATTTACAACAAAACTCAAAGAAATATTTTTTGAGTCTGCCAAAGAAGCTACTGTTTTCTCTAATGAATCCAGGTGTTTAGTTTAAGTGACTTTCATTAGATCACTCCTGGGATAAGCATCAAATTGTCATCATCAAACATATTTTAATTCCAAAGATTTTAAATTTTTCTTGCAAGTTTAAATTGTATTTGTGATACTGGCTAAACTTTAAAATATGTATTTTGTGATTTCTCTCTCATTAAACATTTAAAATATATTCATATATTTATTCTTAACCATTTTGTAGACAGAAGAATGCTTAAATAATAAATGAAACTAGGCTTTGTGAAGATGCCAAATATTAAACGGAAACATTTCTACAGTGTTCCTATTTCAGTAGAAGGTTTGGCAAACGACTACCTATGGTCCAATCCAGTCTGCCACCTGTTTTTGTTAATGAACTTTTTCTGGCTCACAGCCAGACCCATTAGTTTCTGTATTGTCTATGGCTGCTTTCTTTGAGTCATCACAGCAAAGACACAGGGCCTTCAATGTGCTAGTAGATGATGATGGTTAAACTATGAGAAACTGAAAGATATAAAACTCTAGGACTACCTTGAAATTTCTAGAACATTAAAGCCAGTTGTCACAAACCATATTTGCAAATCAATTCCTGAGAGAAGTCAACATGCTTTAACAGTAAAGCTGAGAGTCAGCATGACGATTGGGATACATAATGAACCAAGAGTAGACCTGAATGCTCTACCAACATTAGAATATGCAAATACAGTAAAAATGGATTGTAAGAGGAAAAAAATAGGGAACTATCAAGCTGTTAATATATAGCCATTATTTTGCGTCACGTTTGGTATTTCCCAAGGAACATAAGCATGTGCTACTTAAAAGTCTCTCCAAAATCAACCCCAACATTTTTTTTCAGTTTCTTAGGAAAGTATGCTAATGCTTAAAAGCATTACATGTCTAATAAAGAGGTCTACTGAGTACTATCGGAGAAGGCGATGGCACTCCACTCCAGTACTCTTGCCTTGAAAATCCCATAGAAGGAGGAGCCTCGTAAGCTGCAGTCCATGGGGTTGCTAGGAGTCAGACACGACTGAGTGACTTCACTTTATCTTTTCACTTTCATGCATTAGAGAAGGAAATGGCAACCCACTCCAGTGTTCTTGCCTAGAAAATTCCAGGGATGGGGGAGCCTGGTGGGCTGCCGTCTCTGGGGTCGCACAGAGTCAGACATGACTGAAGCGACTTGGCAGGCAGGCACTGATTACTATATTCATTCTCATTTTTTTAAGTTTTTTTTAGCAGTCAGATTTACCATCGAAGAAAGAAAAATAACAATCCTGGTAGTGTTTGCTAGAGCAAACTTATTTGGATGATTTTTCATTTATAATTGTGGGAAAAAGAGGGAGACCCACAAAATGATGCAAAACAAAATTTGGAATAAATGCACAATTGACTTCAGTAAAGTATGCAGTATATAACTCCAGGGGAAAATAGAAGGGTGTGAGAGGCTCAGAGTATCAAAATATTACCCAGTAAGTGGACTACCTTCACTTTGTAACAATCACTATAAAATATAATATCTTAAGCCAATGACAGTCCTTTAATAACTCGAGGATCTACAATTTTGGCAGGAGTTTCTGGGGAAAGTCAGCAACATGACATCTCTTGGGATAGTGATAGGATATTGAATTATTTGAACTTCATGCCACCACATGATGGATGGTTTGATGTTAGGTCTTCATCAAGAATACTTACATGTGACTGTTTGGGTTTCTCAAAGCCTGGTGACTTGGTTCCAAAAGTGAGCATTCTGAGAAACAAGGAAGAGGTACCTTGTCTTTTAGTCTCTGAAATCATGTTTTATCATTTATGCCAAAGTTCAGTAAGAAGGTACATATGTTATGTCATTTGATAGCAAAGTAGCAAAGTTCTAAAGAGAACACAGGAAACTGGAGATATTGTAGTGATAATTTTTGGAAAATATAATCTGTCATATGAGGGTGAAGCATTATCTTAAGTTTAATCCATATTACCATGTGTCTATAAATATTGTTGACATAATTAAATATGCTTAGCTCTGTAATGCATCTTGTAAAACATAATGCTTGAAAAAAAGGATAGGAAAAAAGAAAGCCATACAAGAGTACGGATCTAGGCATCAAATTAATTGCTTTTACTTAATGTTGGTATTCAATACAAAAAAAAAAAAAAAGTCACTGAAAAATAAAATGACTCAAGTGTTTAATTGCTGTTTCATATACCTAGTAAATGGTTGTTACAAAGGTGAGAGAGATTGTTGAGTAGCTGCTGCTGCTGCTGCTAAGTCGCTTCAGTTGTGTCCAACTCTAAGCAACCCAGTAGACCAAAGCCCATCAGGCTCCCCCATCCCTGGGATTCTCTAGGCAAGAACACTGGAGTGGGTTGCCATTTCCTTCTCCAATTCATGAAAGTGAAAAGTCAAAGTGAAGTCCCTCAGTCATGTCTGTTGAGTAGCAGGGTAAGGAATTATGATATATAAATTCTCTTTTTGTTGGTGAGGATACACTCAGTATTAGCAGATGGTTCCTTCATAAAGGTGTGTGTCTCAGTAGTACTGGTGAATATTTCCCTAGTCTTCAATTCCCAGTGAAAAATCCTACATGCCAAAGGTATTGCTTGACTGAGGTCACATAAGATCATCATTTGTGCTTTATCATGATTGTTTTATAAAATGAACATAGGAAATGTGATGGGGAAACAATTGACGATGCTTGTTAATTTCTTGTATGAAATGGCAGTCACCGCGACCTCATGAACAAAATAAAGAAGAACAGGGGCTGGATTTATGGGAATTAACTATGGTACAATTTGATATATTCTAATGATTTGTAGTTAGAACTAACACCCCAAAAGATGTCCTTTTCAATATAGGGGACTAGAATGCAAAAGTAGGAAGTCAAGAAACACCTGGAATAACAGGCAAATTTGGCCTTGGAATATGGAATGAAGCAGGGCAAAGGCTAACAGAATTTTGCCAAGAGAACACACTGGTCATAGCTAACACCCTCTTCCAACAACACTAGAGAAGACTCTACACATAGACATCACCAGATGGTCAACACTGAAATCAGATTGATCATATTCTTTGCAGCCAAAGAGGAGAAGCTCTATACAGTCAGCAAAAATAAGACCAGGAGCTGACTGTGGCTCAGATCATGAGATCCTTATTGCCAAATTCAGACTTAAATAGAAGAACATAGGGAAAACCACTAGACCATTCAGGTATGACCTAAATCAAATTTCTTATAATTATACAGGGGAAGTGAAAAATAGATTTAAGGGACTAGATCTGATAGATAGAGTGCCTGATGAACTATGGATGGAGGTTTGTGATATTGTGCAGGAGACAGGAATCAAGACCATCCCCATGGAAAAGAAATGCAAAAAAGCAAAATGGCTGTCTGGAGAGGCCTTACAAATAGCTGTGAAAAGAAGAAAAGCAAAAGCGAAGGAGAAAAGGAAAGATATAAGCATCTCAATGCAGAGTTCCAAACAATAGCAAGGAGAGATAAGAAAGCCTTCCTCAGGAATCAATACAAAGAAACAGAGGAAAACAACAGAATGTGAAAGTCTAGAGATCTCTTCAAGAAAATTTGAGATACCAAGGGAACATTTCATGCAAAGATGGGCTTGATAAAGGACAGAAATCGTATGGACCTAACAGAAGCAGAAGATATTAAGAAGAGGTGGCAAGAAAACACAGAAGAACTGTACAAAAAAGATCTTCACGACCAAGATAATCATGATGGTACAATCACTCACCTAGAGCCAGACATCCTGGAATGTGAAGTCAAGTGGGCCTTAGGAAGCATCACTATGAACAAAGCTAGTGGACGTGATGGAATTCCAGTTGAGCTATTTCAAATCCTGAAAGATGATGCTGTGAAAGTCGTGCACTCAATATGCCAGCAAATTTGGAAAACTCAGCATGGCCAAAGGACTGGAAAAGGCCAGTTTTAATTCCAATCCCAAAGAAAGGCAATGCCAAAGAAAACTCAAACTACTGCACAATCGCACTCATCTCATACTCTAGTAAAGTAATGCTCAAAATTCTCCAAGCCAGGATTCAGTAATACCTGAAGCATGAACATTCAGATGTCCAAGCTGGCTTTAGAAAAGGCAGAGGAACCAGAGATCAAATAGCCAACATCCGCTGGATCATGAAAAAAGCAAGAGAGTTCCAGAAAAAGGTCTATTTCTGCTTTATTGACTATGCCAAAGCCTTTGACTGTGTGGATCACAATAAACTGTGGAAAATTCTGAAAGAGATAGGAATACCGGACCACCTGACCTGCTTCTTGAGAAACCTATATGCAGGGTAGGAAGCAACAGTTAGGACTGGACATGGAACAACAGACTGGTTTCAAATAGGAAAAGGAGTACATCAAGGCTGTATATTGTCACCCTGTTTATTTAACTTATATGCAGAATACATCATGAGAAATGCTGGACTGGAAGAAGCACAAGCTGGAATCAAGATTGCTGGGAGAAATGTCAATAACCTCAGATATGCAGATGACATCACCGTTATGGCAGAAAGTGAAGAGGAGCTAAAAAGCCTCTTGATGAAAGTGAAAGAGGAGAGTCAAAAAGTTGGCTTAAAGCTCAACATTCAGAAAACTAAGATCATGGCATCAAGTCCCATCACTTCGGGGAAATAGATGGAAAAACAGTGGAAACAGTGTCAGACTTTACTTTACTTTACAAAATCACTGCAGATGGTAACTGCAGCCATGAAATTAAAAGACACTTACTCCTTGGAAGAAAAGTTATGACCAACCTAGATAGCATACTGAAAAGCAAAGACATTACTTTGCCAACAAAGGTTCGTCTAGTCAAGGCTATGGTTTTTCCAGTGGTCATGTATGGATGTGAGAGTTGGTCTGTGAAGAAAGCTGAGCGCTGAAGAATTGATGCTTTTGAACTGTGGTGTTGGAGAAGACTCTTGAGAGTCCCTTAGACTGCAAGGAGATCCAACCAGTCCATTCTAAAGGAGATCAGCCCTGGGTGTTCTTTGGAGGGAATGATGCTAAAGCTGAAACTCCAGTACTTCGGCCACCTCCTGCGAAGAGTTGACTCATTGGAAAAGACTCTGATGCTGGGAGGGATTGGGGGCAGGAGGAGAAGGAGACGACAGAGGATGAGGTGGCTGTATGGCATCACTGACTCGATGTACATGAGTTTGAGTGAACTCCGGGAGTTGGTGATGGACAGGGAGGCCTGGCGTGCTGCGATTCACGGGGTTGCAAAGAGTCGGACACGACTGAGCGACTGAACTGAACTGAACTTAACTGAATGATTTGTAGTAGAGCTTGGAAATGAGGTTGGCCTAAGTAATAGCACATGCTTAGAATGTGAAGTACCAAGAATGTATGGGATCACCCTAGTGTTAACTCACGTCAGCAGCTCCTCAGTTCCACCAAGAAAGAATATATCTGTCTTATTCCAGATGCTCCAGTTAAGTTTACCAGAAGCCCAGTGGCACCCCACTCCAGTACTCTTGCCTAGAAAATCCCACGGAAGGAGGAGCTTGGTAAGCTGCAGTCCATGGGGTTGCTAAGAGTTGGACACGACTAAGCTACTTCACTTTTCACTTTTCACTTTCCTGCATTGGAGAAGGAAATGGCAACCCACTCCAGTGTGTTTGCCTGGAGAATCCCAGGGACTGGGGAGCCTGGTGGGCTGCCGTCTATGGGGTCGCACAGAGTCAGACACGACTGAAGTGACTTAGCAGCAGTAGTAGCAGCAGTCATGTAGAACTAATTTTGATCAATACCATAATCTGCCATATGTCACAGGCTATCCTTTGTTTTTCCATAGTAGTGTCCTGATTAAGTCCTTGAGCATATCTGAAATCTAGGGAATCTAGCATCACAAAAAATTAAAATAGAGTGCTTTTCCAAGGAAACTAGTAAGATCATGAAGAAATTTTAAAATAAACAGATTGCTGGAAAATAAAAATCACACTGTTGAGTGTCTGATTTGAGTAGGAAGGAGTGAAGGAAGATATTGACTTTTATGAACATGGAAGTGAAGTTTATTATCTATTTTTGGAGCCAAGTTTTTTGATTTTGCTGCATATTCTTAAATCAATATTATGTCCAGAATTATAAGACACACAAATTTGAGGAAGGGAGGTCTTTGCTCTTGTATAGTAAATTCTAAAAAAAAAAAAAAAAATTGAACTATTTCTCTGGACATATAAAAAAATTATATACCATCAACAATGCTTTTTTTTTTTTTTTTCTGAGAACACTGAAAGGGATATTTCTATGTGTGAATATAAATTAAATATATACTGAATTGTAAATAGTTGAAATAACATAAAAGATGGCTACATAAATGTAGGGAAACAGTATTACTGCAATGACATGCTCCTGTTTGAATGATCTTTTACAGTTGAATTATAAGTACAGTAAAATTGATATATTGACAGACTTTTAACTCCATTTGTGCTCGGGGCAGTACATATTAAAGTATTTGTTCTACTTTCTTTTCAATGTCATGCTCATTATCCTTTTTAACTAAAAGGATATTTATGTATTTGTAAGAAGTTTTGTTTACCTAGGTTTATGAATTGCTAATTTTGATAGATAGGGAACTGAGAACTGATTCAATTGTGCAAGTATTCAGAATTTTTATTAGGGTGCCAGGTATAATAAACTGTATGCCTATATTCTTTGATCTGTTTCTGAGGATGAAATGGTTTTAAAAAAAGGGACTGTCACTAAATATTTCACTTTGTCTCCATGGATCTCAGTGAAATCAAATCATGTAATAAAGGTTGAAACTTCATCTAGCAGCATAATATGGTCCTGTCACGTTTTATTAACATGACAAGATTTAAACCATAATTCACTTGTGCAGGTTTGTTTCTCATTATTCATAGCTATTCTTTTGTCCTTAAGGTTTCTAGCTCAGAAATGATATTCAAAATTTAGGACATTATGTAAAGCTCTGACAATTGTACCAAGGATGTATTTTGTTTGTGGCTGAATAATTTATATTCATATGAAAAGATTTTCCATTTCTTTAAAATGCTGATTTTTGAACATATATATTTACATGTATATGTATATCATTTATGTATATTTTACATCTGGAAACAAAGTCAAATGACATAATTTAACACTGTTATTTATTTTACCTTAGAATAATGAGTATTAAAAATATAAGCTTATTATAATAATGACAATTTCATAGTCTATTTAAATGCTATATTTTAAATTTCCCCAAGAATATCCAAAATAGTTAAGTTCTTGGTTCAAACTATTTGGGGATTAGCACACACATTTCTATGAAAAAATCCAATAAATGAAATTTCCTAAATGAAATAAATCAATTATTGTTTTTATTAAGAAAATAAAAATGGTCTCACTGGAATGACAACTTCATTATAAATTTCTTATAAAAATATAAATAAAATATGTTAAAGAAAACCATGTAAAAAAAACAGTAAGGTGTGATCAATCTTGACATAGAAAATTATTTTAAAAACTCAGATATTAAAGCCATGTAATAATACCATATGACTAAACTGCTGAACAATGAAATAAAATTTAGGAAGCATGAGAAATAGACTTAAATGTGTATAGAGAGCTGGAAAACAATATTTCATCCCATATCAATGGTCAGCAATGTTGCTAAGTCACTTCAGTCGTGTCCAACTCGGCGCGACCCCAAGGACAGCAGCCCACCAGGCTCCCCCGTCCCTGGGATTCTCCAGGCAAGAACACTGGAGTGGGTTGCCATTTCCTTCTCCAATGCATGGAAGTGAAAAGTGAAAGTGAAGCCGCTCAGTCGTGTACGACTCTTAGCGACCCCATGGACTGCAGCCCACCAGGCTCCTCCATCCATGGGATTTTCCAGGCAAGAGTACTGGAGTGGGGTGCCATTGCCTTCTCTGGGTCAGCAATGTAGTAGGTTCTAAATATTTTATAAAAATTCTATTAGAAATAAGAAGTCAGTAATGCCACACAAGATTAATATATCTTTTATTAAAAACTATGAATAAAGTTTATCTTTCAACCTTCCTTTCTAATCTTTATAACCTGTAATCATTTTTCTCATGCAACAGCTAAGGTCTTCACTTCAATGTTGTATAAAATCAGTAAGAATAGATATCTTTGTTTTGTTCCTAAGCTCAAGAGATATCATTCAGTCTTTAATGTTAAATATAATCTTAGTTTTTAATTTTTTTAATTTTCCTTTTTTTATGTTGAAAAAGTCCCCTTCTTTTTCTAATATACCAATAATTGAGCGTTTCAAATTTCAAATAATTTTTCTGCATGCTGTTAAAAGCCTTTTTATATTATGAATTACCACAAATAATTATTGAATACTAAATCCTGTATTGCTTGAATGAACAATACTTAATCACAACATATTTTAATCTTTATATTTACAGCGTTTAGTGCCAGCTCTGTAATTTGTGGCACGTAGTGCAAAATGATAACATTGGACCTCTCATTCAAAAAGGCAGGAAAAGAGCCCCTTTCAAGGACCTAAATTATATAGCTGTTCCCTTTCTTCTGCCTCTCTTTTAATATATAGTGCTCTTTTCTTTAACACTTACTGCTGTTTTACTTAAAGAAAAACTAATCTTTTAAATTAGAATGACTATGATCATTTATACTTACATTGTGCAGTGTCAGTTTTAAATATATATATATATGAGCATGCATGGAATCACTAAAATTATACACATTTTGTTTTGTGACTCATATTTATATATGGATTTCATTCTTAGGAAAAAAAATGGAAACACTGTACAAACCTAACTCAACGATGGCTTATTCAACTTTTGATATTATACATACTACCAAAACACTCTATTTTTGCTTACCAATGGGTATGAGTGGACTTGAGAAGAGAAGAAAGTATGGGTTGCTTTATTTTTTCCTTTACTTTTATGTAATGTTATTCAGCATTGGGCTTCTCTGGTGATTCAAACAGTAAGGAATCTGCCTGCAACGCGGGAGACCCAGTTTCCATCTCTGGGTTGGGAAGATCCGCTGGAGAAGGGAATGGCTGCCCACTCCAGTATACTTGCCTGGAGAATTCCATGGATAGAGGAGCCTGGCAGGTTATACAGCCCATAGGGTCACAAGGGGTCAGACATGACTGAGCAACTAACACTTTCACTTTCATTTAGCCTTAGTGGTTGACCAGTACAAAGGATTGCACCTAGAAAGTGCAATCTCTAGGGACGACAGGTGACGTAGATTATCAGTCAGTTATTGATGAAATGAGCACAGAATCCCCATGGCCCCCCAGTACAATGTAGTTCAGCAAGACTCAAAGTGAACACAAGGTATGCTACCACAATACTATAACTTGTATTTGCTTTGACTCTTACTAAACTACCATGCATTGTAGATTTCCCAGGATCCTGTGCTCATCAGGTATATAAATAGGACATCGAGTAACTTGGACGTGTGTACTGTGTGTATTTACTCTACTCACTTGCATGCAAAATGGTCTTATTTTGTGGCAAAACAAAATTTCAAAGATGAAATTATTAAGAATTTTTCAGATTGACATGAGAACATTGAATGAAACAGAGGCCAGATAAACACTGGGTTTTGAGCAACTGCAGGAGTCATAGGCCCAAAAAGCTGGCCTGATTACATGTATTACATTTATGTTCCTGTTTTGCAAGGAATATTATGTTAAAAAGAGAAAACAAACATTTAAATACTTTGTTACTATAAGCACAATTTTAAAAAAATAATAAATGTATCTTATTCTAGTTATGTTTCTTCAGTAACATAATATATATTTTTTAATGCATTTTATGACTGTGTGTGGATCACAACAATCAGTGGAAAATTCTTAAACAAATGGGAATATCAGAGCACTTTACAGCCTCCTGAGAAACCTGTATGTAGGTCAAGAAGCAATGATTAGAACTGGACATGGAACAATGGACTGGATCAAAATTGAGAAATGAGTGTGTCAAGGCAGTATATTTTCGCCCTGCTTATTTAACTTGTAAGCTGAATACATCAAGGGAAATGCTGGGATGGAAGAAGCACATGTTGGAATCAAGATTGCCAGGAGAAATAACAACAGCCATAGATATGCAGATGATACCACCCTTAGGGCATAAAGCTAAGAGGAACTAAAGAGCCTCTTGATGAAAGTGAAAGCAGAGAGTGAAAAAGTTGGCTGAACACTAAAACATTCACAAAAGGAAGACCAGGGTATACAGTCCCTTAATGGCAAGTAGATGGGAAAGCATGGAAACTGTCAGAGAGTTTATTTTCTTGGGCTCCTAAATCACTACAGATGGTGACTGCAGCTATGAAATTACAAGGCACTTACTCCTTGGAAAGAAAGTTATGACCAACCTAGATGGCATATTAAAAAACAGACTTACTTTGCTGGCAAAGGTCTGTATGGTCAAAGCTATGGTTTTTCCAGCAGTCTTGTGTGGATGTGAGAATTGAACCATAAAGAAGTTCAGTTCAGTTGCTCAGTTGTGTCTGACTCTTTGCAACCCCATGAACTGCAGCACCCCAGGCCTCTCTGTCCATCACCAACTGCTGGAGTCTACCCAAACCCATGTCCATTGAGTCGGTGATGCCATCCAACCATCTCATCTTCTGTCATCTCCTTCTCCTCCTGCCCTCAATCTTTCCCAGCATCAGGGTCTTTTCAAATGTATCAGCTCTTCTCATCAGGTGGCCAAAGTATTGGAGTTTCAGATATCATGTATGAGACGAGTCGCCAGTCCAGGTTCGATGCACAATGCTGGATGCTTGGGGCTGGTGTACTGGGCTGGCCCAGAAGGAGGGTATGGGGAGGGAGGAGGGATGAGGGTTCAGGATGGGGAGCACGGGTATACGTGTGGTGGATTCATTTAGATGTTGGGCAAAACTAATACAATATTGTAAAGTTTAAAAATAAAATAAAATTTAAAAAAATTAGAAGTCAACATCAGTCCTTCCAATGAACGCCCAGGACTGATTGGCTTTAGGATGGACTAACTGGATCTCCATTCAGTCCAGGGGACTCTCAAGAGTCTTCTCCAACACCACAGTTCAAAAGCATCAATTCTTCAACACTCAGCTTTCTTTATAGTCCAACTCTCACATTCATACATGACTACTGGAAAAACAATAGCCTTGACTAGATAGACCTTTTTGGACAAAGTAATGTGTCTGCTTTTTAATATGCTGTCTAGGTTGGTCATAACTTTCCTTCCAAGGAGTAAGCGTCTTTTAATTTCATGACCGCAATCACCATCTGCAATGATTTTAGAGCCCCAAAAAATAAAGTCAGCCACTGTTTCCACTATATCCCCATCTATTTGCTATGAAGTGATGGGACCAGATACCGTGATCTTAGCTTTCTGAATGTTGAGCTTTAAGCTAACATTTTCACTCTCCTCTTTCAATTTCATCAAGAGGCTATTTAGTTTTTCTTCACTTTCTGCCATAAGGGTGGTGTCATCTGCATATCTGAGGTTACTGATAATTATTCTGCAACCTTGATTCCAGCTTGTGCTTCCTCCAGCCCAGAATTTCTCATGATGTATTCTGCATATAAGTTAAATCAGCAGGGTGACAATATGCAGCATTGATGTACTCCTTTTCCAATTTGGAACCAGTCTGTTTTTCCATGTCCAGTTCTAACTGTTGCTTCCTGACTTGCATACAGGTTTCTCAAGAGGCAGGTCAGGTGGTCTGGTATTCCCATCTCTTTCAGAATTTTCCATAGTTTATTGTGATCCACAAAAGCAGAATGAGATGTTTTTCTGGAACTCTCTTGCTTTTTCCATGATCCAGAGGATGTTGGCAATTCGATCTCTGGTTCCTCTGCCTTTTCTAAAACCAGCTTGAACATCAGGAAGTTCACAGTTCATGTATTGCTGAAGCCTGGCTTGGAGAATTTTGAGCATTACTTTACTAACATGTGAGATGAGTGTCATTGTGGAGTAGTTTGAGCATTCTTTGGCATTGCCTTTCTTTGGGATTGGAATGAAAACTGACCTTTTCCAGTCCTGTGGCTACTGCTGAGTTCTCCAAATGTGTTGGCATATTGAATGCAGCACTTTCACAGCATCATCTTTCAGGATTTGAAATAGCTCAACTGGAATTTCACCACGTCCACTAGCTTTGTTCGTAGTGATGCTTCCTAAGACCCACTTGACTTCACATTCCAGGATGTCTGGCTCTAGGTGAGTGTGAATGATCACACCATCATGATTATCTTGGTCATGAAGATCTTTTTTGTACAGTTCTTCTGTGTATTCTTGCCACCTCTTCTTAATATCTTCTGCTTCTGTTAGGTCCATACCATTTCTGTCCTTTATCGAGCCCATCTTTGCATGAAATGTTCCCTTGGTATCTCCAATTTTCTTGATGAGATCTCTAGTTTCCCGTTCTGTTGTTTTCCTCGATTTCTTTGCACTGATCACTGAGGAAGGCTTTCTTGTCTCTCCTTGCTATTTGGAACTCTGCATTCAGATGGGCATATCTTTCCTTTTCTCCTTTGCTTTTCACTTTTCTTCTTTTCACAGCTATTTGTATGGCCTCCTCAGAGAGCCATTTTGCTTTTTTGCATTTCTTTTTCTTGGGGAATGTCTCGATTCCTGTCTCCTGTACAATGTCACAAACTTCCATCCATAGTTTATTAGGCACTCTATCAGATCTAGTCCCTTAATCTGTTTCTCATTTCCACCGTATAGACATAAGGGATTTGATATAGGTCATACCTGAATGATCTAGTGGTTTTCTCCAAGTCTGAGTGCCAAAGAATTATGCTTTTGAACTGTGGTGCTGGAGAAGACTCTTGAGAGTCTCTTGGAGAGCAAGATCAAACCAGTCAATCCTAAGGGAAATCCTGAATATTCTTTGGAAGGCCTTATGCTGAAGCCGAAACTCCAATAATTTGGCCACCTGATATGAAGAACTGACTCACTGGAAAAGACCCTGAGGCTGGGAAAGATTGGAGGCAGGTGGAGAAGGGGATGGCAGAGGATGAGAGAGTTGGGTGGCATCACTGACTCAATGGACATGAGTTTGGGCACATTCCAGGATAGAGTGGAGGACGGGGAAGCCCGACATGCTTCATAGGGTTGCAAATTATTGAACATGAATGAGGGACTGAACAACAACAATGCATTTTAGCACTGACTTTTCTCATTTGAACATCACCAGGGAATCACAGTCTTTTGCAGACTCAACATTTGCAATCAGTATTATTACAGCTTATAATATCATTAAAACTGACATTTTCAAATATTGCATAAAGAGAGTTACAAGCTATCTCTTTATACTACATATATATTTTACAGCACCCATGTATGTAAAACAGCAGTGTTACCAGATCCAACATGACATTTTCCTTACATCCTGGGGCCATGAAAATCAGTTACATTCATGGTTTCTTAGAGGACAGTAGTAAGATGTAATAAAAATTCTGGTGATGAACAGAGAGTGAGTAGAAAGCAAGGACAGTCTGATATTCTTCAGTCCCATATACTATGGACAAATTGGATGAAATGTTTTATAAAAGATATGGATTCACATTGATTATTCCAATTAAAGATGTAAATGTAGTGACTTTCCCCCCACCCCCTCAGAGAATATGTTTCACCTATCACTAAAACTTTCTAAAAAATAGTAATGTTCAAAGAGATACATTTTCAAAATTTCCAGACAGGGCAGATGATTAGCTCTTCATTTTCTTCATATTTAATGAAAAAACCTATAATTCTTACTTCTTCACTTCTTTTTATTACCTCCCCCTGATCGTAGAAGGAGGCTTTCGAGGTGGCACAGGGGTCAAGAATCTGCCTGCTAGTGCATCAGGCACAAGAGACATGAGTTCGAACCCTGGGTCAGGAAGATCCCCTAGAGGAGGAAATGACAAGCCACTCCAATATTCTTGCCTGGAGAATTCCATGGACAGAGGAGCCTGGTGGGCTAGAGTCCATGGGGTCACATAGCATCAGACACGACTAAGCACACACACACATAAAGTGTAGAAAATCAGATCTTGCATACAGAGTTTTTATTTTTATTCATTTATAATTTTATTTTTACATAATAGGCTATCTTCAATTTTCAAATATTATTTAAAATGTTTGTATTCTACTGTGACCTGAATTTGTAAACAAAAGTTTACAAATGAGTCTTTGTTTACATTTAGTAACAAGTTGACATTCAGTCCTTGCTTATGTATGACTCAGGCAGTAAAGAATCTGCCTGCAATGCAAGAGACTGGGATTTAATTCCTGCATGGGGAAGATTCCCTGGAGAAAGGAATGGTGACCCTCTCCAGTATTCTTACCTGAAAAATCACACGGACAGAGGAGCCTGGCAGGCTACAAATCCATGGGGTCACAAAAAGTCAGACATGACTGAACAACTAATGCACTTTTTTTTCTAATAGTAATCTTATTCAGAGGGCAGGCAAAATTACAAAGAACATTTTAACTTATTTTAATGCCAGATTGACTAGAAACCAATCTTTTGCAATCCTATAGCCCTATGAGGAAATAATGCAGAAGGAAATGGCAACCCACATCAGTACTCTTGCCTGGAAAATGCCATGGACAGAGGAGCCTGGTAGGTTCCAGTCCGTGGGGTTGCAAAGAGTCAGCAACTTCACTTTCTTACTTTTCTTTTTTATGGGGAAATAAATCTTTTGATTATCATACAAAGAAATAGAGGGATCTCTTTCTAACTCCTGACTTGATGACAGACATAACTTGAGTTTCTATGTGCTAAATCGCTTCAGTCCTGTCCCACTCTTTATGACCCTATTGACTGTAGCCTGCCAGGCTCATCTGTTCAGGGTGTTCTCCAGGTAAGAATACTGGAGTGGGTAACCATGTCCTTCTCCAGGGGATCTTCCCAACCCAGATATCCAACCCCATCTCTTATGTCTCCTGCATTGGTGGGTGGGGTTTTTAACACCAGTACCACCTATAGTTTAAAAATGTAGCACATAACCAGGCAGTTTGCCACTTTTCACTTTCTCCAGAGAGATCCTAGAGGTACTGCTGAATCTCTAACTCCTGTACAAAAGTAGATTTTCCTGGTCAGCAGCTTCAAGACTATCTTTTACTAAGAAGTCATTCATATTATTTTGCAGCGGCTGTGATGTGGAAGTCTGCCAAAAACAGGGCAATAAAAAGGAAAGACAATTATCTAAAGAACCATAGCAACAATATGCACTTGTGACAAGAGGGAGGAAAATGACTGGATGCTTGTCTCAAATAAAGAGATAACATTGTAAATTCAAGGGGAGAAGTGGTAATATATTGTTTTATATCTTATATATATGCACCATAAAGTGAAAATAGTGTGATACTAGGGAATGGAAATTTGTAAGAAGTCAGCTTCAAACATTTTAAGATAGCCTTTTAAAATTGGTGATATCTTCTTGCAAGGACAAGCCTTACATACTAGATATATATAAGAACAGAAGATTTAATCCCTCAGTAATATCATAATCCTGGAATAATGTCTTTTTGTATTCCCACATTTGCATAATTGAGAGAGATGATCTTACCTAGGTGAACTGGATCTAAGTATGGTGGAGGAGATTGGCATTCTAATCACCCCTCATTGGCAGGCATCTCTCTTAAAAAATATTTTATTTTATATTGAAATATAGCTGATTAGCAATGCTGTGATAGTTTCAGGGGAACAGTGAAAGGGCTCAGCTCTACATATACATGTATCCATTCTCCCCCAGGCTCCCCTCCCATCCAGGCTGCCACATAACATTGAACAGAGTTCCCTGTGCTTTACAGTAGGTCTGTATTGGTTATCCATTTTAAACATAGCAGTGTGTACATGTAGATCCCAAACTCCCTAACTATCCTTTCACCTTATCCTTCCCCTCCAGGTAGGCATCTCTCTTAATTTTGATAATTCACAGACACTTCTTTTACTTTAAAATTATTAGGAGTTTGTAGGGAAATTCTGAGAGGCTCTATGAATATATGATCCCATTGTGGAAGACATTATATTTTCCACAGATTGAAGAAACAGTATCTCTGGTTTCACATGCTTTCTTTACACAGTGCCCTAGCCATTCTTTCATCAGTAGGTACAGCTTTGACAACCTATGGTGATGGTGACACTGTGTGACTTTCAAGACCACATCATAAAGAATGACCCAGCTTTTCCCTAGTTTTCTGGAACATGCTCACTCAGAGTACTGAGCTACCATGTAAGAAGCCATCTTGCTTTGAGGAATCCAAGCAAAAGGGAGACTATGTTTGGGGATATATATATTTTTTTCATACACTGTACATATTCTCTATTTTGGATGAAAGTAAAAATCAATGCATATTTTTAAAAAAATACTTGAGGTTTTCTGTGAAGGTAGTAACTCAAAGAATTCAAGAGAAGGCTGAAAGCACAAGTAAGGGAACAGTGCCTATTGGGTCTTCAGAACTGGAACTATATTCCACAATCTTGTCTGGACAAAGTTACTAGAGTAAATGTTCACGTACAGGTCTTTGTTTTTGTTGTTCTAGCAGTATTGAATTCTAGAGATTTTGGTTTAATTTTGATGATGTGTGTGAATGTATATTTCACATTTGTAATTTTGTGTTAGTGCAGAGAAAAGTTGAGTGAAAGGAAGGGAAGGGAAGAGAGGAGGAAAAAGAAATGAAAAGGAAGAGAAGGAAGGAAAAAAATAAAAACCTAGGGATATAGGGAGATACAATCCCATACTATATGCCCAATCAACATTTGAAAACAAAGGAAGCGAATTCATTCTCAAAAACATCTGGATTTATCTTCAAAGAAATAAATTATTAAAATAAGTTCCCCTTAAAAAAAAATTTACATGGGAAATAGGACACTCATGTTTACTTTGGCCACCTCATGCGAAGAGTTGACTCATTGGAAAAGACTGATGCTGGGAGGGATTGCGGGCAGGAGGAGAAGGGGACGACAGAGGATGAGATGGCTGGATGGCATCACTGACTCGATGGACATGAGTCTGAGTGAATTCCGGGAGTTGGTGATAGACAGGGAGGCCTGGCGTGCTGCGATTCATGGGGTCTCAAAGAGTCAGACGCAATTGAGCGACTGATCTGATCTGATCTGATCTGATGTTTAGACACAATTAATCTAAGATGAAATTGCATGTAGTAAACATACTTATTTAATTTCTAATTACAAGTAAATAGCATGCTAAGAATTTTTAAAAATAGAAATTATTAGTTAAAAACTATTATCTATTTCCAGATATTCTTCTGTAAAGTTATGTTTTAGATTTACCAAAACTAAATATTTTTTCCTTGATTTTCTTTTTATTTTGTATATATAATTTTATTTTTAATCCTGGTACTGTATTTGTTTGTGCTGAATACTTTTCTCCATGGTTTGTTCTTGAAGGGGTCAGGGAAGACTCTTTGCCATGTCATAGTCATTTTATTGCCTCAAGGAAACAATTACATTACAATTTCAATTCAATGGCATTCTAAAAGGCACTCATCATTAGTAATCTAATTTTTTAACTTTTTTTTTTTTTTTGTATTCTGCTATAGTCTAGGGGGAAAAAAAAGAAGCTTGCTGTCCTTAAAAGTGTAGACAAATTTATGCCAAAAACAAACCAAACAAGAAATTTTGAGAAAGAAAAAGTAGAACAACTTCTTTCATTTATGTTTTCCCAGTTTTTTGGGGATACAGTTGATATAAAACACCTAACAGGTTAAAGTGTACAATGTCTTAATACACGTGTATTACAAATAATCACCAACACAGCAAACACTTCCATCGCATCACATAATTACCATTTCTTTTTTGGTAATAACATTAAACATCTGCTCTCTTACCAAATTTCGAATATATACTACTTTTGTTCAGGGTAATCACCCTGTTGTATATTGTGCGTGCTGAACCATGTCCAGCTGTTTGAGGCCTCATGAACTGTAGCCTGCCAGGCTCCTCAGTCCATGGAATGTTCCAGGCAAGAATACTGGAATGGCTTGCCACTTCCTACTTCAGATGATCCTTCCAACCTTGTGATCGAACCCTTGTCTCTTGAGTCTCTTGCATTGGCAGGCAGAGTCTTTACCCCTAGCACTTTCTGGGAAATCCTGTTGTACATTAGATCCCCATAACTTATCTTCTAACTGGAAGATTGTGCCTTTGACCAACATACTGTCTTTCCTCCTCTTCTCAGCCCCTGGTAATCACCATTCAAATCTTTGTTTCTGACTTTTGCTTTTTTTTTTTTTTTTTTTGATTGTGATAATGATACATTTTTTGAAAGTTTTACATTTTCATATTCTGGTCCTGGATGACTTATATATAACATTTTTTTTTTTACTTTACAATATTGTATTGGTTTTGCCATACACCAGCATGCATCCGCCACGGGTGTACACGTGTTCCCCATCCTGAACCCCATTCCCACCTCCCTCCCCATACCATCCCTCTGGGTCATCCCAGTGCACCAGCCCCAAGCTTCCTGTATCCTGCATCAAACCTGGACTGGCGATTTGTTTCTTATAAAACATATTATACATGTTTTAATACCATTCAAAATTCCAGACATAAGTGATATCATACAGTATTTGTTTTTCTCTGACTTATTTCACTTATCCTAATGCCCTCAAGGCCCATTCATATAGTCAGTCACCTGGTAGGATATCCTTGTTCTGCATTGCTGACTGGTATTTTATTGTATTTGTAAACCACGGTTTCTTTATCAATTTTTCTATTGATGGACACTTAGATTACCCATATCTGAGATATGTGAATAATGCTGCAATGAACATGGGAGTGCAGATATCTCTTCAAGATCCTGTTTTCATTTCCACTGCATATACAATCAGATTGCTAGATAATATGGTAGATCTGTTTTTAATTTTTTGAGAAAACTCTATATAGTTTTCCATAGCAGCTGTAATAGTTCACATTCCCATGAAAAATGCACAGAATATTCTTCATATTCTTGCCAGCACTTGTTATTTCCTGTTTTTTTTGTTTTGTTTTTTGAGAATAGTTATTCTAACAGGTGTAAGGTGATATCTCATTGTGGTTTTGATTTGCTTGTCCTTGATGGCTAGAAATGTTGAGCCCTTTTCATGTACCTCTTGGTTATCTGCGTATCTTCTATGGGAAAATGTCTATATAGATTATTTGCATTGTAAGCATTTGTCCTTGTCTTTCTGATCACTGTTCCACAAAGAAATTTTTATTCTTGCTTTTGAGTGTCAGAATAAGGAGGTCAAAATTCATTTCCTTCTAATTTGAATGCCATAAATGGTAGACAATTTTCTATAATCACCTGTTTCCATAATTATATAATTGTTTCATTCAAAAGATAATATCAGCTTACTTATATTTTAATATGCTTAAATTTTATAGTTTATATTTTATCAAAAATTTTATTAAATTATGTTAAAAAAACAAAATTAAGGAAGTTATTAAAACTATAAACCCCAGTCATTAATGTTTTTATTAATATCTTTTAGAACCTTATAAATTTATTTAATCAGTATTTATGTTTCTATAAATTTTAGAATTTGATATTTGATATTCATAACTTCATAAATTATGGAACAAGTATTAACAATTCACTGTAGTCATATATATTATTTAAATTATGTTAAATATTTCTGTTTTATATAACATAAAAATATTTTTTTAATTACAAATAACAGTTATCTGCTTATATTTATCTACCCTAATAATTGCTTATTGATATTCTCAAAACAGTTTCATTTGCATGCAAATATACGTCTAATATATGTCTAATATATGCATATGTATTGATACTTAAAAATAAATGAAATACTCTCTTATATTTTGTAATTTTGAATATTTCCTCACCTTACAATCACTTTTCAGTATCATAGATATCTAATTTATTATCTTATTACAGAAAAGAGCCAGACACGACTGAGCAACTAAGCATATGTACAGAATAATATTTTATTTAGAGTAGATTGGATAAATAAATCTCCAAATAAATCTTCATTCTGAGAAACAGCTAATTTGTCTCTAAATTTTTGCCACCAAAAATTCTTTTTTGAAATTTATTTGAGTATTTCTATGGGGTAAATTAATAGAATTACCAGATCAAAGTCTATATACATTGGGCTTCCTTGATAGTGCAGTTGATAAAGAATCCACCTGCAATTCAGGAGACCCCAGTTCGATTTCCTGGGTTGGGAAGATCCAATGGAGAAGGGATAGACTACCCACTCCAATATTCTTGGACTTCCCAGGTGGCTCAGCTAGTAAAGAATCCCCCTGCAATATGGGAGACCTGGGTTTGATTCCTGGGTTGGGAAGATCCCTTGGAGAAGGGATAGACTACCCACTCCAGTATTCTGGCCTGGAGAATTTCATTGACTATACAGTCCATGTGGTTGCAGAGTCGGACATGACTGAATGACTTTCACTTCACTTGCAGTAATTCTGTTCACTTGTTTTGCACTAGATTTAAGAATGTCTGATTCTCAGAAATATTATGTTTTTCATAATGCAATGATAGGTCAAATATTATAAACTATCAATCCTTTAAGCATATCTTGTGAAACAAAACAGAATCTATGACAGAATGTTAAGTAGGAGTCTTTGTCTTCTGGTGTTTCAACCGAGGACAGCTAGTTGAAAAAAGTGATGCCATGTGTCCCTGCCCCCTCCAGTTTTAATATAAGTAATTAAGCTATTTATGAAGACTCTCCAAAGTGATTTTACCACCATTAAGTCATTTTCAAACTCAATATAAAGGAATTGAGAAATCAATAAACAAGGTATTTTCTTCAATATAGTTGTCAAGATCCTTCTGATAGTATAGCCTTATGTGAAGGGTGGAGTTTGCTTCCCACAACTATAAATACAGTGAAGAAGGTGTCTTTTGACCATTGACACTTGACTGCTGCTAAGTAACTTCAGTCGTGTCTGACTCTGCGCAATCCCAAGGACAGCAGCCCACCAGGCTCCCCCGACTGTCGGATTCTCCAGGCAAGAACAGTGGAGCGGGTTGCCATTTCCTTCTCCAATGCATGAAAGTTAAAAGTCAAAATGAAGTCACTCAGTCGTGTCTGACCCTCAAGGACCCCATGGACTGCAGCCTACCAGGCTCCTCCATCCATGGGATTTTCCAAGCAAGAGTACTGGAGTGGGGTGCCATTGCCTTCTCCGCTTGACTAGGTGATCACTATGACCAACTGACCACAGGAACACATGACCACACTGCCACATCCACCACTGACTTCAGGGACATAAACTCTGAAATCTTACAACTGACAAGTTCCAAAGAAGAGCAGCTGCCTGGAGCTAATATAGAAGAGTAGGAGAGAGAGGACTGGATTGGGATCTGTCTTTTCATGCTTTTCAGCACAAGGATGCTTGAGTTTTCCCAGTGACAAAGCAAATTTTTGGAAATTCATTGGATTGAGTAAATTTTAAAGGCAGCAAGTCTCAGTGGCTTGCCTGAAACTGCAAGATTACTGCTCAGAAGTCTCAATGGGATAAGCTTCTTGAAATGGGGAAAAGGAGTATTGACAATAGGAATTGCCATCTGCAGGAGATATATCAGTCTTGAGCACTGCCAGAGGTTGATCTCATAGATTTGAATCAACCAATCCCTGGTGGCTCGGAGGTTAAAGCATCTGCTTCCAATGGGGGAGACCCACGTTTGATCCCTGGGTGGGGAAGATCCCTTGGAGAAGGAAATGGTAACCCACTCCAGTATTCTTGCCTGGAGAATCCCATGGATGGAGAAGCCTGGTAGGCTACAGTCCACAGCATCTCAAAGAGGTGGACACGACTGAGCGACTTCACCTTCACCTTCACCTTTATGAGCACCAAAAGCTTCATGGGTGACAGTTTCTGAAGCCAGAACTGAAGTAAGCTGTCCTCCCCAACCCCTTTATTTCTCTCTTTGCTTTCAAAATAACTTTATCCTGGCCCCAACACAAGAAGCCATAAAAGCAATTATTGAGATCTGGAAAATGTGGAATTTCAAAGAGAAAAGAAGCCAGATATAAATTCTACCTTCTCCACTATAGACTTCTCATTCATAGAATTATAAGATTTTGGAACCACTAATACATTACATTTTTAAACAATGCAACTTATTTATGTTTATAGCAGTTTTGTCTAGTTTTAATGTATATTCCCAAATGTAATTGATGGATTAACAAGGGGAATATAAATTTGGCTGTTATAAAAAAAAATTGGCAAGCATTTACAATGTGCTTAGATGTGTTCATATTGTGGTGAACAGTGAAACCTAGGTTTCAACATCCTTTGGATCATTGAAAAAGCAAGAGAATTCCAGAAAAACATCTACTTCTGCTTTATTGCCTATGTAATGCCTCTGACTGTGTAGATTACAACCAACTAGAAAATTCTGAGATAGGAAAACCAGACCACTTGACCAGCCTTCTGAGAAATCTGCATGCAGGTCAAGAAGTAACAGAGTTAGAACTGGACATGGAACAGCAGATTGGTTCAAAATTAGGAAAGGAGTACATCAAGTCTGTATATTGCCACCCTACTTATTTAACTTATATGCAGGGTACATCATGCAAAATGCCAGGCTGGATGAAGCACAAACTGGAATCAAGATTGCCAGGAGAAATATCAACCACCTGAGATATGTAGATGAAATCCTTCTTATGGAAGAAAGCAAAGAGGAGTTAAAAGACCTCTTGCTAAAGGTGAAAGAGGAGAGTGAAAAAGCTGACTTAAAACTCAAGATTCAAAAAACTAAGATCACAGCATCTGGTCCTATCACTTCATGGGAAATGGATGGGAAAAGAGTGACAGGCCTTATTTTCATGGACTCCAAAAACACTACAGATGGTAACTGCAGCCATGAAACAAAAAGATGCTTGTGCCTTGGAAGAAAAGGTACAACAAACTTAGACAGTGCAGTAAAAAGCAGAGACACTACTATGCTGGTAAAAATCGGTATAGTCAAATCTAGAGTTTTTCCAGTGGTCATGTACAGATATGAGAGTTGGACTGTAAAGAAGACTGAGTGCCGAAGAATTGATTTTAAACTAGAGGTTCCATAAAATCCAGAAACCCCAGTGATTCAACACAATAAAAGACTATTTGTTGATCTGCCAAAGTCTGCTGACTCTTTGGAGATTCATGGATCCAGTTCTTGTGTACTTCATAGCACCATCATGTAATGATGTGACTTCCAACACACATTAGCATAGAAATAGAAAGAAAAGTATAGCTCAGCTCAAGAGTTATGCATATCATTCTTTTCTGAAGCTCTTTAGGATGACTTAGTCTCTACCTAAATTCAAGCAGTCTGAGAAGCACAGCTTCTTGTGCTTCCTAAAAAGTGAGGCACACAGATATTGATGAACAATGACAATGTCTACAATCCTAAATCTAGGTTAATCTAAAAATGGCTATCTACTGTTACTCCTAGTATGAGTCAGGCAGTCACATTCCAGCCAATACAACACTAGAATATGAATAAATTCAGTTCAGTCACTCAGTTGTGTCCAATTGACACAACTTCCCTGTCCATCATCAACTCCCAGAGTTTACTCAAGCTCATGCCCATTGAGTCAGTAATGCCATCCAACCATCTCATCCTCTGTCATCCCCTTCTTCTCCTGCCTTCAATCTTTCCCAGCATCAGGATCTTTTCCAATGAGCTATTTCTTTGTATTAGGTGGCTAAAGTATTGGAGTATCAGTCCTTCCAATGAATATTCATGACTGATTTCCTTTAGGATGGACAGGTTGGATCTCCTTGCTGTCCAAGAGACTCTCAAGAGTCTACAACACAACAGTTCAAAAGCATCAATTCTTCAGGATTCAGCTTTCTTTATGGTCCAACTCTCATGTCCATACATGACTACTGGAAAAACCAAAGTTTTGACTAGACGAAACTTTGTTAGCAAAGTAATATCTCTGCTTTTTACTATGCTGTCTAAATTTGGTCATAACTTTTCCTTCAAGGAGCAAACATCTTTTAATGCCATGGCTGCAGTCACCATCTGCAGTGATTCTGGAACCCCCTCAAATAACATCTGCCGTTGTTTCCATTGTTTCCCCATCTATTTCCATGAAGTGATGGGACCAGAAGCCATGATCTTAATTTTATGAATGTCGAGTTTAAGCCACCTTCTTCACTCTCCTCTTTCCGTTTCATCAAGAGGCTCTTTAGTTCTTCTTTGTTTTCTGCCATAGTGGTGTTATCTGCATATCTGAGGTTATTGATATTTTTCCCAGCAAACTTGATTTCAGCTTGTGTTTCATCCAGTCCAGCATTTCTCATGATGTACTCTGCATCTAAGTTAAGTAAGCTGGATGACAATATACAGCCCTGACATGCTCCTTTCCTGATTTGGAACCAGTCTGTTGTTCCACATCCAGTTCTGTTTCTTCTTGACCTGCATACAGATTTCTCAGAAAAACTATACAAAAAAAGATCTTCATGATCCAGATAATCACAATTGTGTGATCACTCACCTAGAGCCAGACATCCTGGAATGTGAAGTCAAATGGGGCTTAGGAAGCATCACTATAAACAAAGCTAGTGGAGGTGATGAAATTCCAATTGAGCTATTTCAAATCCTAAAAGATGATGCTGTGAAAGTGCTGCACTCAATCCAGCAAATTTGGAAAACTCAAGAGTGGCCACAGGACTGGAAAAGGTCACTTTTCATTTCAACCCCAAAGAAAGACAATGCCAAAGAAGCTCAAACTACTGCACAATTGCACTCATCTCACATGCTAGCAAAGTATTACTCAAAATTCTCCAAGCCAGGCTTCAACAGTATGTGAACAGTGAACCTCCAGATGTTTAAGCTGGATTTATAAAAGGCAGGGGGACCAGAGATCAAATTGCCAACATGTGTTGTATCATCAAAAAAGAGAGAGTTGCAGGCAAACATCTACTTGTGCTTTACTGACTTTGCCAAAGCCTTGATGTTGTGGATCACAACAAACTATGGAAAATTCTTAAAGAATACGAATACATCATTCTATATTCTCCAGTTCTCACTAATAAAAATGCTGTTTTTGTAGCTGCAAATCCAGAACACTCACTATTATGGCTTACATTTTTATTTTTTATTGGTATTCTACATATGTTTTCTGGGTTCCTAGAATTGTTAGCTCTGATTGAAATTGTTGTAAAGAACAAGCTCTTGTTGAATAGTGACAGATTTTATTTTCTTGGGCTCCAAAATCACTGTATATGGTGACTATAGCCATGAAAGTAAAAGGCACTTGCTCCTTGGAAGTAAAGCTATAACCAACACAGAGAGTATATTGAAAAGCAGAGATATACTTTGCCGACAGATGTTTGTCTAGTCAAAGCTATGGTTTTTCCAGTAGTCATATCTGGATATGAGAGTTGGACTATAAAGAAAGCTGATCACCAAAGAATTGATGCTTTGGAACTGTGGTGTTGGAGAATACTCTTGAGAGTCCCTTAGCTGCAAGGAGATCCAACCAGTCAATCCTAAAGGAAATCAGTCCTGAATATTCATTGGAAGGACTGATGCTGAAGCTGAAGCTCCAATACTTTGGCCACCTGATGGGGAGAACTGACTCACTGGAAAAGACCCTGATGCTGGGAAAGACTGAAGGCGGGAGGAGAAGGGGTGACAAGGGATAAGATGGTTGGATGGCATCACCGTCTAGAAGGACATGGGTTTGAGCAAGCTCCAGAAGTTGATGGTGGACAGGGAAGCCTGGTGTGCTGTAGTCCATGGGGTTGCAAAGAGTTGGACACTACTGAGCAACTGAACTGAACTGAAAGTATCATTTCCTTTGAGTAGATCTTATGAAGCATCTCTCCATATTGATTATTTATTAGTAATCTTTGGAAAATCCCAGTTTCGTGAAACTAAATAGAATATGTGTATAGTGAGTTCTCAATAGCTCTTTGCTTAAGAATTAAATATTACATTGTCTCTTGAAATTACAGTTAAAATTGCAGAACATATGTTCCCTTTCCAGAAACTGGTTTGTTTTTCAATGCTTTTATAACTGCAATTGTGCATCTCAACAATTAGAAGTAGTTACCATTTGGAATAATAAAACCTTTGATTATGCAATTTACAGAATTTAAGTGCTGCTTTCAATGTAAGACTATAAACATATATCAACTATATCCAAAGTCAAGGCATTGAAATTATAGGAATAAAGAAATCCATTTAAAATATATACTGTCAGTTTTTCCTGTGTTTTCTTAAAAACATATTTCTTACTAAAGCTACTTCCCTCATAGCTCAGTTAGTAAAGAACCTGCATGGAATATAGGAGACCCTGATTTGATTCCTGGATTCTTAAGATCTACTGGAGAAGGGATAAGCTACTCACCCACTTCAGTATTCTTGGGCTTCATTTGTGGATCAGCTGGTAAAAAATCCACCTTCAATGTGGGAGACCTGGGTTCAGTCTCTCGGTTGGGATGACCCCCTGAAGAAAGGAAAGGCTACCCTCTCCAGGATTCTGGCCTGAGGAATACAGACTATACAGTCCATTGGGTTGCAAAGAGTAGGGCACAACTGAACGACTTTCACTTTCACTTTACTAAAGCTGCAAGTATACAGAGGAAACAATCTCTGTTTATATGATAATATTAATTATACATTTTATGCAGCAAAATATTTGAAAATTGAAAGAACCCTACATTAAGAATCAAATATTAATAGCTGCTTTTTTTCTTTGATTTAAGCTCCTCTTAGTTAGTGTTCAATGATTATCTGGAATAAATTTATTAAATTTATGTACCACATACATAGATTAAAATGACTGATTTATAAGATCACTTCCTATTTTAAACAGGTCAATTGTATAATTTCAACAAACCTTATGTCTAGCTTTATTGTAAGAGTCAGAGACCAAGCTGAAACTTTTCTTATGGGTCAGAAGTTGCCCTGGGCACATATGTTATATACCAGCAATTCTGTTATTGACTCAGCTACAGATCATCTTGATTTGGCATGAAAAGGAACCACTTCATCTTTTCTGCTCCAGTTCCTTCAGTTGAGGATCAAAAAATGTTTCTATCCAATTGTCTTATAGAGAAGACATTTATGCCATGCTGTTAGCTCTAATCACCTATAGAAAAAAATTGGCCAGCAGCACATGGCTTCCTGTTTCCCAGCTGTGTTTTCCAACTTTCCTTCTATTAAAGTACATCTGAGGTAAAATTTATAAGTAGCAGAAAACTTATGATGAAAAAAACCAATGTTAATATAATGGAGGTTACAAATATATACCTGGATAAGATTAAGGAAGAAGATAGGCAGTAATGGATAATGATGTTATTGAAGCAAATGGCTAGGACACCAAAAAAGTTAGAGGCTAGACTGAGGTCCAAAGAAGAGTCTGATGGTAAACAGTAAATAAAACTTCAAAGTTTAAGTGGTTTTAGGTACCTTTTACTAGTCCCCAGGAATATTAAAGAAATACTAAGCATATATGAACTGGTTTTCATTCAAAGTCATATGTTATAAGATGCTATTATTACATTTGTGGGTCAAAAATGTATATACTTTATACACATTTTGAGTATCAAATTAATAATTCCACTCAAAAATGGTGATATGTACTTCCTCAAAGCCTTCAACATTTATATTGACCCACATGTATTGATATGAGGGCTTCCCTGATGGATCAGTAGTAAAGAATTCACCTGTAATGCAGGAGACATAGGAGATGTGGGTTCACTTGTTGAATTAGTAAGATTCCCTGGAGGAGGAAATGGCAACCCATTCCAGTATCCTTGCCTGAAAAATCCCATAGACAGAGGAACCTGGCGGGCTACAATCCATGGGGTAGCTGAGTGTTGGACAGGACTGAGAGACTGAGCATTCATGCATTGATACTGATGTTCTATTATTAAGGAAAGTCAGCACAAGTTTTAGGATTTATTAAGCTTTTGAAGCATGATTTGTATCACTTTAAACTGCATTACTCCCTTTAGATGAGACCTAACCTGGGCTATGATTTTTCCAGTGGTTATGTATGGATGTGAGAGTTGGCCTGTGAAGAAGGCTGAGCACCATAGAGTTGATGCTTTTGAACTGTGGTGTTGGAGAAGACTCTTGAGAGTCCCTTGGACTGCAAGGAGATCCAACCGGTCCGTTCTGAAGGAGATCAGCCCTGGGATTTCTTTGGAAGGAATGATGCTAAAGCTGAAACTCCAATACTTTGGCCACCTCATGCGAAGAGTTGACTCATTGGAAAAGACTCTGATGCTGGGAGGGATTGGGGGTAGGAGGAGAAGGGGACGACAGAGGGTGAGATGACTGGATGACATCACTGATTTGATGGACGTGAGTCTGAGTGAACTCCGGGAGTTGGTGATGGACAGGGAGGCCTGGCGTGCTGCAATTCATGGGGTCACAAAGAGTTGGACACGACTGAGTGACTGAACTGAACTGAACCTGGGCTTCCCTGATAGCTCAGTTGGTAAAGAATCTGCCTACAATGCAGAAGATACCAGTTTGATTCCTGGGTTGGGAAGATTCACTGGAGAAGGAACAGGCTACCCACTCTAGTATACTGGCCTGGAGAATTGCATGAACTGTATAGTCCATGGGGTTGCAAAGAGTAGGACACAACTGAATGACTTTCACTTGACTGTATGTATAATTAGCTATAAGGCGGTGGTTGCAACCTGGCCATATATATATATATATATATATATATATATATATATATATATACTTCAGTGTCACTATGGATGGAGTAGAAAATGGCAACCCACTTCAGTATTCTTGTCTGGAAAATTCCATGGACAAAGGAGGCTGGTGGGCTACAGTCCATGTGGTCAAAAAGAGTTGGACACAACTGAGCGACTAGGCATCCAGGTATGCCACTATGGAAATGCACTCCCACTGGGAAACAAAAATGTTATAAAGACAACTAGTGAAATTACAAGGAAACATCAAATGAATTGGTTTTTTCTCGCTGCAAAGGAAGAAAAGCTAGGATAGTAGAATAGGATATTTCAATGAGATGAAACAGGGCATTTGCTACAACTGGGTACATGGTGAAGAAGGAAAAGATCTAAATTTTTATTCCAGGTGTCTTCACATCAAGTTTTTATTTCTCATAACATCTGGCTATCAATTACTACTCTAGCAGTAATTAAAATAGCAATAACTCAGTTTCCCTTTCCTAGTCTTTATTGATACATACTGATATAAACTGAATCCTAAAAAGTCCGACTCACATGACAGCTCTTTAATTAGGTTATAATATGTATGAATGGTCTACAAAAGGCACTATGAAAATAAAATTTTATGCAGTACATTAAGATTGTAGGTGACACCAATGTACAATGGTAGACATTTCCCCTATATTCATTATTCTACTATACAGTATAACTTTATTTTGAAAAAAATCATAAAATTATGAAAATTTGAGAGCAAAAAGGAAGAATATTACAAAGAATATATATGTTTATCCAGTTCATTAGTATTTTACCCATTTATACATGGACTTTATCATGTGCTCCTTCAATCTCTCTCTCTCTCACACCTCCACATGCATGCATGCACACACACACACAAGTACACACAAATGATTTTTGAACAATTTGAATATTGAAGATTTTGTGGCCCTCTAACCTTTAAATATAAGTATGTGTTTTCTAACTACAGGAAAATTTACACTAAAGTTATCAATCTCCATACATTTACAAGTAATATTTTATCTAATTTATTAACACTTTCTGTGATGCAATTCTATTTGAATCAATATTCTTTATAGCATTTTTCTTTAATTATTGACTTCAGTCTAAAATTTTGTATTGCAAAGTGTCCTACAATGTATATGAAGATAAATGGAAGTTTTAAACTCAATGTGAAATACTCAAATGTTTGGATGTAGAAAGAATTTGCTCTTGCTTTTGTATAAAGTTTTCCAACAGCATTGCTGTTTGTGTAAGGACATTAAGGTGCATTGAATCTTAGCAGAATTTGAGGCAGAATTCAGTGAGGTGGAATGTGATTATCAGATCAGATCAGTCACTCGGTCGTGTCCTACTCTTTGCGACCCCATGAATCGCAGCACACCAGGCCTCCCTGTCCATCACCAACTCCCGGAGTTCACTCAGACTCACTTCCATCGAGTTAGTGATGTCATCCAGCCATCTCATCCTCTGTCGTCCCTTTCTCCTCTTGCCCGCAATCCCTCCCAGCATCAGAGTCTTTTCCAATGAGTCAACTCTTCGCATGAGGTGGCCAAAGTATTGGAGTTTCAGATTCAGCATCAGCCCTTCCAATGATCACCCAGAACTGATCTTCTTTAGAATGGACTGGTTGGATGTCCTTGCAGTCCAAGGGACTCTCAAGAGTCTTCTCCAACACCACAGTTCAAAACCATCAATTCTTCGGTGCTCAGTGTCCTTCACAGTCCAACTCTCACATCCATACATGACCACTGGATAAACCATAGCCTTGACTAGATGGACCTTTGTTGGCAAAGTAATGTCTCTGCTTTTGAATATGCTATCTAGGTTGGTCATAACTTTCCTTCCAAGGAGTAAGCGTCTTTTAATTTCGTGGCTGCAGTCACCATCTGCAGTGATTTTGGAGCCCAGAAAAATAAAGTCTGACACTGTTTCCACTGTTTCCCCATCTATTTCCCATGAAGTGATGGGACCGGATGCCATGATCTTCGTTTTCGTTTCTTTTTTTTTTTTTTCGTTTTCTGAATGTTGAGCTTTAAGCCAACTTTTTCACTCTCCACTTTCACTTTCATCAAGAGGCTTTTTAGTTCCTCTTCACTTTCTGCCACAAGGGTGGTGTCATCTGCATATCTAAGGTTATTGGTATTTCTCCCGGCAATCTTGATTCCAGCTTGTGTTTCTTCCAGTCCAGCATTTCTCATGATGTACTCTGCATATAAGTTAAATAAACAGGGTGACAATATACAGCCTTGACTATTATGTTTTACCCCTAATATCTATCAAGGATAACAGGAAAACAAACAGGAAAAATGAGGTAACATGATATCTAAATCTTGGATTTCCCCCAATGCTATACTTGTCTTCTCAACAAAAGTGTTGATGAATCCTCATATAAAATGCATGCATATTAATTAATCCATTAATTTATTTAGCAAATATTCAATAAATGTTCCTTTTTTTTAATTGACAGGCTGGGAAGAAACAGATGAGCTCACAGGGAAGCTCCCTGTTGAGAGTAATAGAAGATATCAGATAAGGCAGAAACCATATCATAAGGATGTTGTAAGTGTTGATTAGGAGTTTGAAATATATTATATATATAATAAAAGGTTATTAAAGGTTTGGGTCAGTACATTGACATATTTTAGAAGTATAATCTGGATATTGTTGTTTTTTTTTTTTTCTATTTTTTTAAATTTTATTTTATTTTTAAACTTTACAATATGGTATTAGTTTTGCCAAATATCAAAATGAATCCACCACAGGTATACCTGCGTTCCCCATCCTGAACCCTCTTCCCTCCTCCCTCCCCATACCCTCCCTCTGGGTCGTCCCAGTGCACCAGTGCCAAGCATCCAGTACCGTGCATCGAACCTGGACTGGCGACTCGTTTCATACATGATATTATCCATGTTTCAATACTATTCTCCCAAATCTCCCCCCTCTCCCTCTCCCACAGAGTCCATAAGACTGATCTATACAGAATGGATATTGTTTTGAAAGTAGGTTATTGAGTTTTTGGTAGATTGACTGTAATGTAGACTCCAATTTTCCAACTTTTCCATCACACTTTCCGAATCCCCTTATTATATCTACATTCCTTGCAATGTGTCTTTGCAACAACTCTCATTTCTGCTTCTCCATCTCTTAAATTTGTCTTGGACTAGCCACATTTTGGACAGGAGTGTGGCATTTCAGATCTGAGTCTAAGTCTCAAAGGCATTGAACACTTCTGTTCTCTCACTTGGATCATCATGAAAAGATGCCCAGGCAAGGCTGTTGCATGAGAAGAAACATGAAATAGAGCCAGTCATCTGAGCTGAGGTTATCATACGTTAGCCAAACACAGTGACTACCAGACATGTGAGTGTGCCTAAGCCAAGCCCAGGACTGCTCTGCCAATCCAAGTCAAGACCATCAGAAACATCTAGCTCTTCCATAGAGATATGAGCAATCACAAACCATTTTTCTGTAAGCCACCAGGTTAAGGGGTAGACTATTTCTCATAGCTCAGTTTTACAGGGAAACAGTATGATCAAGGATAGTTAGAAATCTCTTATGGGAGTGGAGGTCAATGAGGATTTTGGCCTAGATAAATGGTCTAATGCTAAAAATGGGGGAAATAACACATTTGGTATATATTTTGGAGATGAATTCAAGAGGACTACTAAACAGTTTGAAAATGGATGGTGTAAAAGATTACTAAAGGTCATCCAAGACTCCATTTCTATTTTTTTCTTCAAAGAATAAACAGGTTTGGTATTTCTATAATCTTGATATTAGCTTCCATTGCTTTGCTGATGATTAGTTTTTAATATTTTGATTTGAAAATATACTTTTAACTAAAACCTTTGACCTGTGTTATATAAAGGGAAGACACATTTTCTACTCATTAATATAATTGTTTGCCTAATATTTGTGACAACTTGAATTATCCAAAGGAAATAATTCTAGAAAAATAGTGTTTAATAAAGGTTTATTTAGGGAAAAAGTGTGTATTCTTTATTTTACTTTAAATTCGGAATGCAAATTATTTTTTTTACCTTTCAGTTTATATTAGCTTTGAAAATAAAATATTGAAAAATGTTTAAATGGGTGTTTAAATAAAGATACTTTCTTATAGTTTCAATGCACAATGCTGTAGTGTTAAAGGCATATTGCAAGCAATAACTTACACAGTTTCAACTGCCTTTAAATGCCAAGACTCTTATTTTTTAAGGCTTTTTTGTTTTAAGAAAGCACAATTACCATTTCAGTTTTTTTTTTTTCTTAGTGATGAATGCAACAGGGGAAATTATTCTGTGTGTAATTTTTTTGTGTGTTGTTAAAGCTTTACAAAATGTCATTCATAAAAAACACAAACTTTCACAAAGTAGAATAAAACATGACTATGCTCTTTTCAATGCTTTGAAGAATAAAGGATTTCAATGACCTATTTAATTATAAATTAATCATAACAATGATACAACATTTTACTTTAATGTTTATGGTGATAAATTTGATGCACTAACCTAATGGGAGTGTGGAGTACCTAGGTATTTGGTTAAGCAGTATTTTGACTGCTTGTGAGAGTATTTCTGGACGAGATTATTCTTGGTCAACTGAGAAAATCAGATCGTCCTCCCCAAAGAGGGTGAGTCACATCAAACCCATTCAAGGCCTAAAATGAAGAAAACCAGGAATGGGAGAATTTACTCTCTCTTCCTGTCTTTGAGCTGGCACATTGGTCTTCTCTTACCGTCAGAATAGAATTTATATCATTCACTTTCTTGCTTTTAAGTCTTTGCACTCAAATTTGAAGGATATCATTTCCTTCCTAGATTAAGTAAGGGGAATCATGAATACCAGAAATGCCTTCACTCATTCATTCAGCAAAATAGACAGAAGGTCTGTTAGAGGCCAGTCAATATCATATTTACTATGGATCAAAACATTTGGGGAAAAAAAAAAAAAAAAAAAACTTCCTTCATGAAGTATATGTTTTATTGAAGAAAGTGAGTTTAAAATAATTAGTAAAATTAGTAATATGGTCATATATATGCAATAGACAAACAGCAAAAGAAGGCATATGCTTTTGGGAGTGTGGCATTTGAAAGAAAAACTTGGAAGAAGTATATAAATGAACAATGTACGTATTGGGAAAAGGGTCCTTAGATCAACAAAAGAGCACAAATATAGCCCTTAAGAGAAGCATGTATCTGCAGTGCATCAGTTAAATTCAGTCGCTCTGTTGTGTCCTATTCTGCAACTCCTGAATCGCAGCACACCAGGCCTCCCTGTCCATCACCAACTCCCAGGATTTACCCAAACTCATGTCCATCGAGTCGGTGATGCCATCCGGCCGTCTCATCTTCTGTAGTCCCCTTCTCCTCCTGCCCCCAATCCCTCCCAGCATCAGGGCCTTTCCCAATGAGTCAACTCTTCACATGAGGTGGGCAAAGCATTGGAGTTTCAGCTTTAGCATCATTCCTTCCAATGAACACCCAGGACTGATCTCCTTTAGGACGGACTGGTTGGATCTCCTTGCAGTCCAAGGGACTCTCAAGAGTCTTCTCCAACACCACAGTTCAAGAACATCAACTCTTTGGCACTCAGCTTTCTTCACAGTCCAACTCTCACATCCATACATGACCACTGGAAAAATTATAGCCTTGATTAGATGGACCTTTTTTGGCAAAGTAATGTCTCTGCTTTTGAATATGCTATCTAGATTGGTCATAACTTTCCTTCCAAGGAGTAAGTGTCTTTAATGTCATGGCTGCAATCACCATCTGCAATGATTTTGGAGCCACCCAAAATAAAGTCTGACACTGTTTCCACTGTTTCCCCATCTATTTCCCATGAAGTGAAGGAACAACTCTTAAGTAATGTACTATGCATTATAGATCATTTTAAGACTTTTGCTTTTTACCATGAAAGGAATAGACTAGAGAATTTTGAGTAGTGATTACAATAATCTGACCTCTGTTTTAACAATATCCTTCTAGCTATTGGGTTAGCAATAAGTAAAAGGGAATACATATAAAAGCAAGGAAACTGCCTATTACAATCTTCCAATAGAATGATGATAATGGCTTGTGTTTACTGTTAGTCAGTGGATATGTAAGTAGTTGGATTTTGTATACTTTGAAAGTAAAAACAAGGGACTTTGCTGGTTGTGAAATACAATGGTGTGTGATTGTATTTCAATGATTTCAAATTTTCTATAACGGCAAGGTGAGCTTGCCATTTACTTTGATCAGAAAGACTTCAGAAAGGTCAGGTTTCCAAATAATATGAAAAATTTTTGACATAATTTTGAGATGACTAAGAAGCTAACAGGAGACATAGAGAAGTTAATAGATATATCATTTGGGAGCTTATGGGAGAGTGGTGAATGGAACTCTAGAATATATATTTGGGATTGTTCTATGAACACATGTTACACCAAGGCTATAAATTAGATGAGATTTAAAACGCTGTAGTTCAGATAGAAAAGATAAGTTTTAGAAATAAAACTATTTTTTATTCTAAAAAAATTTAGAAATAATGTTCTGAAATCTGTTTATATATATATATATATATATGGAGAAAAAAGAAAAATGAGCAAATATGAAGAGGATTGAGAAATGACTAATATGTTTTGCAACAAGTAGAACATTAGAATGCTTACTAAGGGAATACTGTGAGAATAAAAGTCTATTTGGAATGGGTTCAAAGTGTATAGGGTGAGAAAAAGTTGAGTATAGACAATGCTTTTTCAAGAAATTTAATTCTAAATAGAAGATAAAAAGTGTGCAGTATTGGAGGAGAAAGTGACATTAAGTTTAATGAGGTGACAGCTTTTCATTAAGAAATGGGACTGATAAAATAGATGAGGATAGAATTCACAGTCTAGGTATAGTTGGGCAGTGTTATTTAAAAAGAGGAAGAATTTTCCTTTTCCTGGAGCAAAGTTAATTCTTTCTAAGTTCAAGGAATATGGAAAGCTTTATTCCTTGAACTTAGAAAGAATGGACTTTGCTCCAGGAAAAGGAAAATTCTTCCTCTAAGTTCAAGGAATATGGGAAGCTTTAAAGTTACTTGGAAAATGAAAGAAAAATGGCACTTGGGAAATACGGTATGTTTATCAGGCATCTGTCCTGATCCCTTTCAGTTATTAGGTGCTCCTGGAATCTACCATAATTTCTAGTCTCCTGTTTATCCCATTATATGCCAAGAATGAGGAGAGCTGATAGGGACTGGTGACGCAGATGGTGAGGTGTTAGTCACTCAGTAGTGTCCAATTTTTCATGACCCTTTAGACTGTAGCCCACCAGGCTCCTCTGTCCATGGAATTCTTCAAGCAAGAATATTGAAGTGGGTTGTTGCCATTTCCTTCTCCAGGGGATCTTCCCAACTCGGGGATCGAACCCAAGTCTTTTGCATTGCAGGCAGATTTTTTTACCACTGAGTCACCAGGGAAGCCTGGTGACATAGACACAGCAAGGCTTTTTGCTTTTTGGCTTTTTAGAATAGGATATAGTAAGAAGACTAAACTTTTTTTGTACTGGGTTCTTTTCATTCTACCTGTTCCACACAAAGTGGAATGGGACTTGAAGGTGTTTTCCAATAAGAAGATTTAGTTAAGTTCCTTTCCCCACACTTTGTATGTGTTGTTTCAACTCACAGAAGCCAGTTGGCACAAGGACTGGAGAATTTACCTGAAGAATATTTAAGGAAGAATCCTCAACAAGATCAAAATACAGGAAAGGCATCAAAAACTATTTCTTAGTTCATTTTTATTATTATCAGCAAATAATATATCTATGTGTTAGTCTTTTAAAAGGATACAGAGGAAGCCTGATTGTTTGTTTTTGCATTCAGTCTTGCATTCAGTCCAGAAAAAATAAAACGTGATGACATGATTTAGCCTAAATCAATACTGACATTTTGATGCAAACCATTATCATAATAAAGGTAATTAGCTCCCCAGTCATACTATACCTCTCATACACGGTATTTGAAAGCCTTTTGGATGTGATGACTGCAAGTAGAAATACTTTTTGTCTTCATAGGCTTCTTGGAGAAACAGCCTTTCAATATCCTCTCTTATCAGTGTTTTGACAGAAAACAAAATTTCAGTATCATGCGTTGTCAAATTTTATATACATTTTATTTGTCTCAGGGTCTTTTGTTAATTAATGATTTAATGATATTCAATTAGTCTCTTTTGCCCAGAACTCAAGTTTAGGTACAGTTGTTAAGAATCTTTGGAAGTGGCATTAACCATTTTATTTCCCCCTTAATAACACTATGATCTTAGTTGAAAAATTTAGTGATTCTAATCAAGAATAGGTTATTGAGATACCAATGGACTATATTGCTACTTAAGCCAGTTTTAATTATTTCTTCTTATTTTTGATGATAGGCTTTTTCTTCTTTATCTTCATTTCTCAGCTTTATTTACCCCTGCTTATTTTGCTTACTTCATTATCCTTATGAATATTAAATTATAAACTGTAGAAATCTAAAAAAATATTTTCTTAATGATTTCTTAGGAAAATTAACTGACACCTGCAATGTGCATATGGTGTGAATTTAAATTCACACCTTTGAAAGAAAATAGAAAAAAAAATAAGAGCAATTGTATTTTGATACTGTGCTACACTTTTTTTTTCTCCTGTAGAGAATTCAAATAGAAGTGCAAGGACAACAAATTGTCAAGTTCAAACAAAATTTTATACCTTGAGATAAAAACAAGAGGCACAGAAAACAACACAGATCTTCTCAACAGAAGGTCTCCTGTTGCTCTTGTTATAGATGGTAATACTATGTGGTCCAAAGGTCCTATGAATTAATTACTTTCTTGACACATTGTTGGGAATCAATTGCCAGCCTTCTCACTTATAGAAAGCCTTTGAGATTTGGGAAAATAAAAAGCATACTACATTTTATCTTCATTTTTAATCTCTCAAGCATCTCTAAAACAAAATTTGTTTTTAACTTACATTATTTTACCTGGGACACTATGAAATTTGAGATTTTTTGGTGGCATTATGTCTCCCAATTAAAGAACTTGAATATATTTCTTCTTAATCTCCGTCTTATAGGTAAAAACACAATCATATTTCTACATTTCTAAAATAAAATCTCAGTTTCAGTCCTGATTAAAACATCACTGCTTTTGTTCAAAGAATCACCAAAGTGTCACAGTTTCACTCCTAAGTTATTATGTTAACCATCACATTATATTGACTTCTATGATCAAAACTATTTCTATATTTTATTTTTATTATGGGTATTATATTCAATCTTTGATTCCTATTGCCAACTCAGACTGGCCAATTTTCAGGCATTCTGAGTGACTCTGAGATCTCATTAATTACCTATTTGAATCTCAACATTTACCCAAACAATGTCCAAATTCCAATATATTTTCACAGAAAAGAATAAAATGATCTTATGGAAATCCAGCATAAGCACTGTTTTGTTACAGACAGTTTTTGAATAAGTGAGAATTAAGGGTACAAATATTCTGTAATATAATTTAGAGATGACTGGAGTAACATAATCAGAAAACATATAACTAGATCATATGGAATAGCTTTCTTAGGAATAAAACCACCACACAGTCTAGTTACTCTGGATTAGAAAGGGACATTCCTATCTCATCTTCCTCGTTGAGCAGAAATTAATGAACCCATGACTATCATGCAAAGATGGGCTCGATAAAGGACGGAAATGGTAAGGACCTAGGAGAAGCAGAAGATATTAAGAGGATCAGATCAGATCAGACCAGTCGCTCAGTCGTGTCTGACTCTGTGCAACACCATGAATCGCAGTACGCCAGGCCTCCCTGTCTAACACCAACTCCAGGACTTCACTCAGACTCATATCCATTGAGTCAGTGATGCCATCCAGCCATCTCATCCTCTGCCGTACCCTTCTCTTCTTGCCCCCAATCCCTCCCAGTATCAAAGTCTTTTCCAGTGAGTCAACTCTTCGTATGAGGTGGCCAAAGTACTGGAGTTTCAGCTTTAGCATCATTACTTCCAAAGAAATCCCAGGGCTGATCTCCTTTAGAATGGACTGGTTGGATCTCCTCGCAGTCCAAGGGAATTTCAAGAGTCTTCTCCAACACCACAGTATAAAAGCATCAATTCTTTGGCACTCAGCCTTCTTCACAGTTCAACTCTCACATCCATACATGACCACAGGAAAAACCATAGCCTTGACAGGACGAACCTTTGTTGGCAAAGTAATGTCTCTGCTTTTGAATATGCTACCTAGGTTGGTCATAATTTTCCTTCCAAGGAGTAAGCGTCTTTTAATTTAATGGCTGCAGTCATCATCTGCAGTGACTTTGGAGCCCAGAAAAATAGTCTGACACTGTTTCCACTGTTTCCCCATCTATTTCCCATGAAGTGATGGGATCGGATGCCATGATCTTCATTTTCTGAATGTTGAGCTTTAAGCCAACTTTTTCACTCTCCAATTTCACCTTCATCAAGAGGCTTTTTAGTTCCTCTTCACTTTCTGCCATAAAGGTGTTGTCATCTGCATATCTGAGGTTATTGATATTTCTTCCGGCAATCTTGATTCCAGCTTGTGTTTCTTCCAGTCCAGTGTTACTCCTGATTTACTCTGCATATAAGTTAAATAAACAGGGTGACAATATAAAGCCTTGATGTACTCCTTTTACTATTTGGAACCAGTCTGTCGTCCCATGTCCAGTCCTAACTGTTTCTTCCTGACCTGCATACAGATTTCTCAAAAGGCAGGTCAGGTGGTCTGGTATTCCCATCACTTTCAGAATTTTCCACAGTTTATTGTGATCCACACAATCAAAGGCTTTGGCATAGTCAATAAAGCAGAAATAGATGTTTTTCTGGAACTCTCTTGCTTTTTCCATGATCCAGAGGATGTTGGCAATTTGATCTCTGGTTCCTCTGCCTTTTCTAAAACCACCTTGAACGTCAGGAAGTTCACGGTTCACATATTGCTGAAGCCTGGCTTGGAGAATTTTGTGCAACACTTGACTAGCGTGTGAGATGAGTGCAATTGTGCAGTAGTTTGAGCATTCTTTGGCATTGCCTTTCTTTGGGATTGGAATGAAAACTAACCTTTTCCAGTCCTGTGGCCACTGCTGAGTTTTCCAAATTTGCTGGCATATTGAGTGCAACACTTTCACAGCATCATCTTTCAGGATTTGAAATAGCTCAACTGGAATTCCATCACCTCCACTAGCTTTGTTCATAGTGATGCTTTCTCAGGCCCACTTGACCTCACATTCCAGGATGTCTGGCTCTAGGTCAGTGATCACACCATTGTGATTATCTGGGTCATGAAGATCTTTTTTTGTACAGTTCTTCTGTGTACTCTTGCCATCTCTTGTTAATATCTTCTGCTTCTGTTAGGTCTATATCATTTCTGTCCTTTATCGAACCCATCTTTGCATGAAACGTTCCTTTGGTATCTCTGATTTTCTTGAAGAGATCTCTCATCTTTCCCATTCTGTTGTTTTCCTCTATTTGTTTGCATTGATCGCTGAAGAAGGCTTTCCTATCTCTTTTTGCTATTCTTTGGAACTCTGCTTTCAGATGTTTGTATCTTTCCTTTTCTCCTTCGCTTTTTGCTTCTCTTCTTTTCACAGCTATTTGTAAGGCCTCCCCAGACAGCCATTTTGCTGTTTTGCATTTCTTTTCCATGGGGATGGCCTTGATCCCTGTCTCCTGTACAATGTCAAAAACTTCATTCCATAGTTCCTCTAGGCCCTTGAATCTATTTTTCGCTTCCACTGTATAATCACAAGGGATTTGATTTAAGTCATACCTGAATGGTCTAGTGGTTTTCCATACTTTCTTCAATTTAAGTCTGAATTTGGCAATAAGGAGTTCATGGTCTGAGCCACAGTCAGCTCCTGGTCTTGTTTTAGCTGACTGTATAGAGCTTCTCCATTTTTGGAACTCAGCAGTGGCCACAGGACTGGAAAAGGTTAGTTTTCATTCCAATCCCAAAGAAAGGCAATGCCAAAGAATGCTCAAACTACTGCACAATTGCTCTCATCTCACATGCTAGTCAAGTGTTGCACAAAATTCTCCAAGCCAGGCTTCAGCAATATGTGAACCGTGAACTTCCTGACGTTCAAGCTGGTTTTAGAAAAGGCAGAGGAACCAGAGATCAAGAGAGTTCCAGAAAAACATCTATTTCTGCTTTTGACTACACCAAAGCCTTTGACTGTGTGGATCACAATAAACTGTGGAAATTCTGAAAGAGATGGGAATACCAGACCACCTGACCTGCCTCTTGTGAAATCTGTATGCAGGTCAGGAAGAAACAGTTAGGACTGGACATGGGACAACAGACTGGTTCCAAATAGTAAAAGGAGTACCTCAAGGCTTTATAGTGTCACCCTGTTTATTTAACTTATATGCAGAGTAAATCATGAGTAACACTGGACTGCAAGAAACACAAGCTGGAATCAAGATTGCCGGGAGAAATATCAATAACCTCAGTAATGCAGATGACACCACCCTTATGGCAGAAAGTGAAGAGGAACTAAAAAGACTCTTGATGAAAGTGAAATGGAGAGTGAAAAAGTTGGCTTAAAGCTCAACATTCAGAAAACGAAAATCATGGCATCCAGTCCCACCACTTCATGGGAAATAGATGTGGAAACAGTGGAAACAGTGTCAGAATTTTTTTTTTTGGGGGGGGCTCCAAAAATACTGCAGATGGTGACTGCAGCCATGAAATTAAAAGATGCTTACTCCTTGGAAGAAAAGTTATGACCATAATAGATAGCATATTCAAAGGCAGAGACATTATTTGCCAACAAAGGTCCAGCTAGTCAAGGCTATGGTTTTTCCTGTGGTCATGTATGGATGTGAGAGTTGGACTATGAAGAAGGCTGAGCGCCGAAGAATTGATGCTTTTGAACTATGGTGTTGGGAAGACTCGAGAATCCCTTTGACTGCAAGGAGATCCAACCAGTCCATTCTGAAGGAGATCAGACTTGGGATTTCTTTGGAAGGAATGATGTTAAAGCTGAAACTCCAGTACTTTGCCCTCCTCCTGTGAAGAGTTGACTCATTGGAAAAGACCCTGATGCTGGGAGGGTTTGGGCGCAAGAGGAGAAGGGGATGACAGAGGATCAGATGGCTTGATGGCATCACTGACTCGATGGACATGAGTCTGAGTGAACTCCGGGAGTTGGTGATGGACAGGGAAGCAAGGAGTCAGACACAACTGAGCGACTGAACTGATCTGAACTGATGACTTAGTGAGATTCTTGGTTTCTGCAATGTTATATGGTAAGAACATCACAATACAAGAGGAAGAGCTTTCGAGCTGGTCTTCTCCTGTTTTCCACAGCTGAATTCAGGACTTCAGTTCACAATCTCATGTGGTAATAGGGAAGGAAACTGAAAATTTTGGAAGCATCTAAGAATGTAATATAAATAGTAGCAGTCTTTTACCCATAATTAGCTATAGTGATTTCTTAAATCTGATTGTCTTCAAGTTACTTCTGTTGAGATTCCACTGTTCACAAAACATTAGATATCATTAGGGTAACACATTTATAGAACAGAGAGAAAGCTAGAGGCAGAGTTGGAGTTGAGTTCACTCCCTGTAGAACATCACTTATGTTTTTTTCGGGTTTCCCTGGTGGCTCAGAAACAAAGGATCCAACTGCAATACAGGAGAACTGGGTTCGATTCATGAGTCATGAAGATCTCTTAGAGAGGAAATGGCTGCCCACTTCAGTATTCTTGCCTGGAAAATCCCATGGACAGAGAAACCTGGAAGGCTATAGTCCAGGGTGTCCCAAAGGTTGGACAATGTTTTCTTCAACTATGTCTTTCATGTCCTCAACTTTGTCTCTTCCTTTATTTTTTTTTTCTTTTATGTTAGTATTTTTATTTTATTTTATTTTTTAAGTTTACAGTATTGTAATGGTTTTCCCATATATCAACATGAATCCACCACAGGTATACACGTGTTCCCCATCCTGAACCCTCCTCCTTCCTCCCTCCCCGTACCATCCCTCTGGGTCATCCCAGTGCACCAGCCCTAAGCATCCAGTATCGTGCATCAAACCTGGACTGGCAACTCATTTCATATATGATATTATACATGTTTCAATGCCGTGCCCCCAAATCATCCCACCTTCTCCTCTCCCACAGAGTCCAAAAGACTGTTCTATACATCAGTGTCTCTTTTGCTGTCTCGTATACAGGGTTATTGTTACCATCTTTCTAAATTCCATTTATATGCATTAGTATACTGTATTGGTGTTTTTATTTCTGGTGTCTCTTCCTTTAGACTTTTAACTCTCCAATGCCTTTTCCATTACTTTCCAAACATGACTAATGAATTTTTATTACCAAAAAATACTCGAATCTTCTAAAATTGAGAGTTTCTATTTGCTCCAGGAAAGTGGAGACCATCTGATTTAAATCCCTCTATGTGACCTCTAATGGAGAAGGCAATGGCACCCCACTCCAGTACTCTTTCCTGGAAAATCCCATGGACAGAGGAGCCTGGTGGGCTGCAGTCCACGGGGTCGCTAAGAGTCAGAAACGACTGATCGACTTCACTTTCATGCATTGGAGATGGAAATGGCAAACCATTCCAGTGTTCTTGCCTGGAGAATCCCAGGGACGGGGGAGCCTGGTGGGCTGCTGTCTATGGGGTCTCATAGAGTCAGACACGACTGAAGCGACTTGGCAGCAGCAGCAGCATGTGACCTCTAAAATAAATAAAATGTAAGATCAACAAGACATAGATATATAATCAAACACTATCCAAGCCTTCTCCATTACTGGGATACAGGGGATACCCTGAATTTCAAATTACTCATAAGCATGAAAGTACATGCCAATTTCCCAAAGAAACACCACTGGACCTTGAGCCATTTTTGTAAGTCTGTGGATATTGAGAGTAGGGGAAGATAGTCTTTAAAGGTCAGTGAAAAAGAAGATAGTGGAGAAGACTTAAATACAACAGGCAAAGCTACTTTCAGAAAAAAATAAATTCAACTTTAAGTGCAAAAATTTTGAATACATGTCAGGAACTAGATGGTTCACAGACCTAGCAGAGAGGGTGTTGGAAAAGCCCAGAGGTGGCAGCATTGGGAAAACAATTCCTTCTGGAAGAAAAGAAGATGGAGAACTGGAGTTGTTTCCTTTAAACATGACAATGAGTAGCAAAGATTCAGGGTTCTGCAAATTGAAAGAGACCTAGAGAACATATCAACTCTTTCCATATCTCGATGGATATCACCCAAAGACTTTATCCATTAAAAATGAACAAACAAATACAAACTACACCTCGCTATGCTGACTGAATTAAACAAGGAGACCTTTGGACTTAATTGTGTCCTGTAAGCCATGTTTCAAAAACGCACTGAGAAATCAATACATAGAGAATGCTAGATGCAACTGTCTTATGAAGATAGCATTCAAGTATTGTATACATGCAATTTGTCTACCACTCCCATTCCCAAGCATCTTAACCATTATAAAGTGTACAATCCAATGGCATTTAAAACTTTCATAGCATTGAGCAACCATCACCTCTGTCCAGTTTCAATACATGGACTTTTAAATGTACTCTTTATCTCCAGCCTTCATCATTATGCTTCCTATCTTTAGAGAGTTCCTCTTTTCTCCCCAGAGCTCTCACTTCAGTACTCCATTGATGGAGCTGAACCAATTTGATAGCAACACAGGGGAAAAAAAAAATCCCTTGAATTTTTTTAATCACTCTTGAATATGTAGGTAATAGGTAACAAACAACTTATATCATGTAAATGTGACAAACTAGATATTTGAAGAATAAAGATGATTAAGACCATTATAAAGATATAAAAAGATAAAGCAGCTAAATATTCTAAATACCATAAGCATCAAATACATAACAAAATTGCATACAATGAGAAAGAAATTTATTAAATATAATATACAAGCACAGAAATTTAAAAATAAAATGACAGTCACTATATAATATACCAAGCATATAAAAAAATCTGAGTTTTCTCACTAATAAAAAAATCCTTCATATTGAATCATAAAATAATACTCTTTTCTCTGAAGAGACTCATTTATAAATAAATGATTAGAAGTTGAAAATAAAAGGATGGCCAAGGACCCATACACACATACAGGGAAAAGGAAGTATCAATAGAATAAAACTATGAATAAAGTAGAGGTTGTAATATTAAAATATAAAAGTACAATTCTGACCAACAAACAGTAGCAAGAAAACTTTTTTAGTGATAAAAGGCAAAAAATATGAACATCTGTTATTGTAATATTATAATAAACACCTATGAAAGAGTAATTTGTATAATAGAAATTATACAGAAATAAATTTCTGAAAAGCACTGAAAAAAGAACACATTAACACACTACACTCAGATAAAAATAGGACACATTGACAAAGAATAAGTACAATTTTAAAAGATTTAACAACATAATCAGTAGGGTAGACCTTATAAACATTTAAGTTGCAATCTATAATACACTCTTAAAAAACTTTCAAGTAAAGTTGAGCAGATGGAAAGCCATTCCTTCCTCTTAGTCTGCATATCTCAAACTCTTCAATGTGTCAGTTGTCTTTAAATAAATTTAAAAAGTAATGTGATTGCATTAAAATTAACAACATATTTATTTTGATGATAAAGAATGTCTTACTCAATTTAAGAAATAAACTTTACAAGAATCTGTAGGAAAACACTGAAGTGAAAGTGTAACCAGTCCTTGAGATATTTCAACATACTCTAATTCAACTATTTTTTTTAAGACTGCTGTATTGACACATAAATAGACAAACTGATGGTAAAAGATAAAAGATCCAGAAATAGGCTAAAAACTTATGAAAATGAGTATTTATGAAAGATGGTATCTTAAGTTACTAATGAAAATGTGAACTTTTAACTAAATTCCCTTGGGATAAAAGGAGAGTGACATGAAGAAACCAGATAAATTCCTCAAATAATACAAAATAATAAGCTTTAGATTATTCATAAATATAAATGTAAAATGTAATAAAATGAGCATTAAAAGAAAACATTTAAAGCATTAAAGAAATCAGGAGATTCCTCTGTGACATTGATGTAGAAGAAGACTGTCTAATTAGCTAAAATTCCAGAGGCAGTAATGAAAAATATTAATAAATCTGAGTAAAATATATATGGAAAAACAGAGTTACCAAAAAAAATCAGATTTAAAGAATAAATTCTTAATAAATAAAAGGCTTTTAAAAATTGATGAAAAAAGACCAAAAGCATGAGAGTAAAACAGATGAAAGCTGTGAGAACATATTCTACAAAAAAATGTACAAAATGGCTCTTATATGATGTATAGAAACTCTATGCAAATCTAGTTAAATAAAATAAATTAATATTTAAATACACACTGAATACAATTCCGTAATCATCAGATTGCCCCAAAGTTCAATATTTATATTTCCTGTTATTTATTTTGCAACATTACTCCTACTAGATTTAAGAGCATGCCTCCTTAGGGATTTTTTTGCTATTATTTCACTGAGTTTTTGTATTTTTTAAATGCAGATTTTTCCATGCTATACAGCATTATTACTTACAGAATTTACCATGAACTTTTCTATAAAAAATCTGATTAGAAAATTTCCATAAAAAACATGCAGCAAGAAAGTTTCCTAATGCATTAAATTGTCAACATGAAAGCTGTGTATATTCTTAATGAAGCTATTGGGAAACGGCACTCACATGGGTTCCTGGAAGGAGACAAAAAACACCCAGTCTCTAGAGAGATGACTTCAGTGCATCTAAAAGCCTTATGTTTTGCAGTTCACACAGCAATTCTAATTCAGAAAATTTACTTTAGAAATACACTTCTAATATTATGAAAATGCTTATAGAGAAAGCTATGTTGTGAAAATAACTACAAAATATTGGGAACTTGGAAAACATTCCAGATTTTGTGTGAGAGGTTTTATGTCTACCTATCTTCATTGCAAAAACAATAAACCAGATACTAATGAAATTAGTAATTAATAAGGGTACAGTGGCATGTGATGGAAGTGAAGTGAAAGTTGCTCAGCCGTGTCCTACTCTTTGCAACACCATGGACTGCACAGTCCATGAAATTCTCCTGGCCAGAATACTGGAGCGTATATCCATTCCCTTATCCAGGGACCTTCCCAATCCAGGAACTGAAACCAGGTCTCCCACATTGCAGGTGTGTTCTTTATAGTCTGAGCCAGCATGGAAGCCATGTGATAGAAGAATCCCCCTGAAAGAAGCAAATTGGGCAAAAGGATATTTCAGTTGAAAAATGCGGTCAAATGTAACAAAAATATTTTCTCCAACTGAAATCTGGACATAGTTCAGTTCAGTACAGTACAGTAATTCAGTCATGTCTGAATTTTTGCAACCCCACAGACTGCAGCACGCCAGGCTTCCCTGTCCATCACCAACTCCTGGAGGTTGCTCAAACTCATGTCCTCTGAGTCGGTGATGCTGTCCAACCATCTCATCCACTGTCATTCCCTTCTCCTGCCTTCAATCTTTCCCAGCATCTGAGTATTTTCTAAAGAGACAGTTCTTCATATCAGGTGGCCAAAGTATTGGAGCTTCAGCTTCAGCATCAGTCCCCCCAGTGAATACTCAGGACTGATTTCCTTTAGGATTGACTGGTTGGGCCTCCTTGCACCTAAGGGACTCTCAAGAGTCTTCTCCAACACCATAGTTCAAAAGCATCAGTTCTTTGGTGATCAGCTTTCTTTATAGTCCAACTTTCACATCCATACATGACTACTGGAAAAACCATAGCTTTGACTAGACAGAACTTTGCTGGCAAAGTAATGTCTCTGCTTTTTAATATGCTGTCCTAGTTGGTCATAGCTTTTCTTCCAAGGAGCAAGTCTTCTAATTATGACTTTTAACTATGTCTTTTAATTTCATGGCTGCAGTCACCATCTACAGTGATTTTGGAGCCCAAGAAAATAAAGTTTGTCACTGTTTAACAAAGCTTATTCTTTACAACAATTTGAATCAGAGCAAACAATTCTAGGACCCCACAGAATATACCTAGAATACCAATGGATAATAAAAATGTAGACCATAATAGTGTTTGGACCTGTAGTCACAAAGAGAGTATTTTTTCTTAGTGAGAATTGGAGAATTTAGAATGATGTATTCATATTCTAGTCTTGCATTGTCTGGAATGTCATTGCCTGACTCATTACTGAGAGTCACAGTAGATAGCCATTTTAGATATAAGGTTAATCTGGATTTAGGATTGTAGACATCATCAGTGTACATCAATAGCTGTGTGCCTCACTTTTTCAGAAGCACAGGAAGCTATGCTTCTCAGACTTCTTGAATTTCAATAGAGACTAGTTCATCCTAAAGAGCTTCAGAAAAGAATCATATGCATGGCTTCTGGGCTGAGCTATGCTTTTATTTCTCCTTCCATGCTAATGTGTGTTGGAAACCACATTGTTACATGTTGGTGCTGTACAATACAAATGGACTGGATCCATGAATCTCCAAAGAGTCAGCAGACTTTGACAGATCAACAAATAGCCATTTGTGGAGTTTCTGAATTTTATGGAACCTCTAGTTTAAAATCAATTATCTGGTATTCTGGCTTCTTTATGGTCCAACTCTCATATCTGTACATGACTACTAGAAAAACCATAGCTTTTACTACACAGATTTTTGCCAGTAAAGTAGTGTCTCTACATTTTAATGCACTGTCTAGGTTTGTTGTAGCTTTTCTTCCAAGACACAAGCATTTTTTTATTTTATGGGTGCAGTCACCGTCTGCAGTGATCTTGGAGCCCAAGAAAACAAGGTCTCTCACTGTTTCCCTACCTATTTGGCATGAGGTGATAGGACCGGATGGCATAATCTTAGTTTTTTTGAATCTTGAGTTTTAAGTCAGCTTTTTCACTCTCTTCTTTCACCTTCACCAAGAGACTCTTTAGTTCCTCTTTGTTTTCTTCCATAAGAGTGGTGTCATCTGCAAATCTGAAGTTATTGATATTTCTCCCAGAACTCTTGATTCCAGCTCTTATTTCAACCAGCCCTGTATTTTGCATGATGTACTCTGCATTTAAGTTAAATAGGCAGGGTGACAGTATAAAGCCTTGACATACTCCTTTCCCAATATGGAATGAGTCTGTTGTTCCACGTCCAGCTCTAATTGTTGTTTTTTGACCTGCATACAGATTTCTCAGGAGGCAGGTAAGGTGGTCTGGTATTCCCATCTCTTTAAGAATTTTCCACAGTTTGTTGTTATCCACAGAATCAAAGGCTTTGATGTAATCAATAAAGCTGAAGTAGGTATTTTTCTGGAATTCTCTTAATTTTTTGATGCTCCAGCAGATGTCGGCAATGTGATCTCTGAATCCTCTGCCTTTTCTAAATCCAGTTTCAACATATGGAAGTTCACAGTTGAAGCCTGGCTTGGAGAATTTTGAGCATTACTTTGGTAGTGAGATATGTCGATTGTGCAGTAGTTTGAACATTCTTTGGCATTGCCTTTCTTTGGGATTGTAAGAAAACTGACCTTTTCCAGCCCTGTAGCCACTGCTGAGTTTTCCAGATTTGCTGGCATACTAAGTGCAGCACTTTCACAGTAATTCTTAGAGTATTTGAAATAGCTCAACTGGAATTTCATCACCTCCACTAGTTTTATTCATAGTGATGCTTGCTAAGGCCCACTTGACCTCACATTTCAGGATGTCTGGCTCTAGGTGAGTGGTCACACCATCATGGTTACCTGGGTCATGAAGATCTTTTTTGTATAGTTCTTCTGTGTATTCTTGCCACCTCTTCTTAACAGCTTCTGCTATTAAGGTCCATACCATTTCTGTCCTTTATTGTGCACATCTTTGCATGAAATGTTCCCTTGGTATCTCTAATTTTCTTGAAGAGATCTCTAGTCTTTCCCACTCTATTGCTTTTCACTGATCACTGAGGAAGACACTCTTATCTCTTTGCTGTCCTTTGAAATTCTGCATTCAAATAGTACTGGACATAATACTTTTCACTATATGTACTCCCAGGTAAAACACAAATACCCATATGAACAAACACAAGAGAGCACATATCTATTGAATACTTGGCATTCTTTTTAGTAGTGATAGGCATTTAGAAATTTTTGAAACATTATCCTTTAATTTTTAGGATTCAGCAATTGAAAGCAGCTCTTTTGCCCCTTCCTGCTTTTCCCATTTTTGTCTCCTTCTTTATATGACAGAAACTAAGACAACATTGGAAAGCAATTATCCGCCCATTAAAAATAAATTAGTTTATTTTAAAAAAGCAAAATAAAGTAAAATGACAAAAAACCCTCATTTATAGGAATGAGATCACTAAAACAATTGAAACTAATTCCTGACTTACGCTCTCCTGAAAAAATACACACCATGCATTGTCTAATCTGCTGATTCTTTTACCAGATAAAAAGAAGCAAGAATGAAGAATTGAGTAATTAAAGAATGAATAGCTCTCTACCCTCCAAAGCCCACTACAGGAATCCTACAGGATACTGCAATGATCCTAAGGATCATAGAGGGAAGATAACATCTGAAGAGAGAGTCACCCAGTCTGCACACGATGGAGAATGTGCTGCCTGGATGATTCACTGAGATTCTTCTTGCATTCTTTTCCTTTAAAAACTGTCATGGTTGAGTAGCATCTTCCAAACTGGTCTCTGTAAACAAGTCCACCATCTACCCAGATTGCTGTTTTTTCTTTTTATTTTATTTTATAACTTTACAATATTGTATTGGTTTTGCCATGTATGAACATGAATCCACTACAGGTATACACGTGCTCCCCATCCTGAACCCTCCTCCCTCCCCATACCCTCCCTCTGGGTTGTCCCAGTGCACCAGCCCCAAGCATCCAGTATTGTGCATCGAACCTAGACTGGCGACTCATTTCATATATAATATACATGTTTCAATGCCATTTTCCAAAATCATCCCACCCTCTCCCTCTCCCACAGAGTCCAAAAGATTGTTCTATACATCAGTGTCTCTTTTGCTGTCAATACAGGGCTATTGTTACCATCTTTCTAAATTCCATATATATGTGTTAGTATACTGTATTGGTGTTTTTCTTTCTGGCTTACTTCACTCTGTATAATAGGCTCCAGTTTAATCCACCTCATTAGAACTGATTCAAATGTATTCTTTTTAATGGCTGAGTAATACTCCATTTTGTATATGTACCACAGCTTTCTTATCCATTCATCTGCTGATGGACAACTATGTTGCTTCCATGTCTTCCCTATCAAGCTACCAATGGTATTCTTCACAGAGCTGGAACAAATAATTTCACAATTTGTATGGAAATACAAAAAACCTAAAATAGCCAAAGCAATCTTTAGAAAGAAGAATGGAACTGGAGGAATCAACCTGCCTGACTTCAGGCTCTACTACAAAGCCACAGTCATCAAGACAGTATGGTACTGGCACAAAGACAGAAATATAGATCAATGCAACAAAATAGAAAACCCAGACATAAATCCACACACATATGGATACCTTATCTTTGACAAAGGAGGCAAGAATATACAACGGATTAAAGACAATCTCTTTAACAAGTGGTGCTGGGAAAACTGGTCAACCACTTGTAAAAGAATGAAACTAGAACACTTTCTAACACCATACACAAAAATAAACTCAAAATGGGTTAAAGATCTAAACGTAAAACCAGAAAATATAAAACTCCTAGAGGAGAACATAGGCAAAACACTCTCCGACACACATCACAGCAGGATCCTCTATGACCCACCTCCCAGAATATTGGTTTTTCTGATTAAAGCATCTTTCCCTTCTACTGACAGTTTCCTCTCAGATTATTTATTAAATTTTATTAAACTTTGTAGTTTCCAAGTACATAAGACCCTGAGATCACTTTATAGTCTACCCCTTATGTTGGCCCCTTTAAATATAACTTTGTGCTACTTTGGCACATAAAACCATTGCTTTCTCTAAATGTCACCTAAATTCTATAATTCACTCTAGTTCCTGTAATTTCTATTGTTTTTCTTTGTTGAGTGAGACATCCATTGTTTTTCTGATGTACAGTCTCCTTTGTTGCATCAGTCAAGAAACCTGAATTTGTCCATGCCAGGAATTCAGCTGTGCTAGGAAAGAGCTGAGCTGCCTCGTTGTTGGAGTACCAATAGATGCAACTTTGAATAAAGAAAATGAAATTAACAGTGGACAAAGAGGCTTGTAATCACTTATCATGGTAGTGCTGCTGCTGCTGCTGCTAAATCACGTCAGTTGTGTCCGACTCTGTGCGACCCCAGAGATGGCAGCCCACCAGGCTTCCCCGTCCCTGGGATTCTCCTGGCAAGAACACTGGAGTGGGTTGCCATTTCCTTCTCCAATGTACGAAAGTGAAAAGTGAAAGTGAAATCGCTCAGTCGTGTCCGACTCTTAGCAACCCCATGGACTGCAGTCTACAGGGTCCTCCGTCCATGGGATTTTCCAGGCAAGAGTACTGGAGTGGGGTGCCATTGCCTTCTCCATCTCCAGTGCATGAAACTGAAAAGTAAAAGTGAAGTCACTCAGTCGTGCCTGACTCTTCATGACCCCATGGATTGTAGCCTACCAGACTTCTCCATCCATGGGATTTTCCAGGCAAGAGTACTGGAGTAGGTTGCCATTTCCTTCTCCTATCATGGTAGTATATTAGGCCAAACACAGAGAGGGCCCCAACCTTTCTTATATTTAATTTTTTTCTCCTATGAAACAATGGCCTGGTGAGTCAGGTGGATCATAAAGAGGTGGTGTTTGTCCCACTGTCAAGGGATCTCCAAACAAAAGCCTCTGGCCCTTGAATGGACCCTGGCCTAAGAGAAGGGACATGGGAGCATGCCAAGAGCAGAGAAGCACTGCATACTAAGTTAGAGTGGCTTGGCAACCCACTTCAGTATTTTTTCCTGGAGAATCCCAGGGATTGGGGAGCCTGGTGGGCTGCCGTCTATGGGGTCACACAGAGTCAGACACGACTGAAGGGACAGCAGCAACAGCAGCAGCAGTAGTGTGTTTTCAAAGTTTCCTTTTCCATTCAAAGTTTCCACCCCATTCCAGAGCTTACAGGATTGAGTGAATAACTCTGCCCATGGCCTCAGAAAGAAACTACCTATAAATAGAGCCGTCTGTATTAGAAATGCAAACATGCAAATAACATGATCAGTCAGAGGTGTCTGTGTCCTTGACTGAATCACACTTCAAAGGCTGTGAGGCAAGTTTGAAATGGGAAGGGCAACTTTCCTGGTGAGGTTTGCCAAGTAAAGCATTTGTAACAACCTATGGGCCTCCCAAGTGGCCCTAGTGGCAGAGAACCTGCTTCCCAATGCAGGAGACATTAACAGACAAGGGTTCAACCCCTGGGTCAACAAGGTCCCCTAAAGGAGTGCATGGCAACCCACTCCAGTATTTTTGCCTGGAGAATCCCATGGACAGAGGACCCTGGTGGGCTACAGTCCACAGGGTTTCAAAGAGTCAGACATGACTGAAGCAACTTAGCATAGCTCTCATGGTTGAGCCTGAAATATCACCAACACTTTTTATATATTTTTAATTGGAGGATAATTGCTTTACAATGTTGTGTTGGTTTCTGCCCTATAACATGAATCAGTCATAAGCATATTTATATATGTACACACACATATATCCCCTTTCTCTTGACCCTCCCTCCTGCCCCTCTCTCATCCATCCTTCTAGGTCATCACAGACTGCCATGCTGGGCTCCCTGTGTTATATAGCAGCTTTCCACTGGTTATCTGTTTTACACATGGCAATGTATATTATTATATATATGTGGAATCTAGAAAAATAGTACAGGTGAACGTATTTTCAGGACAGGAATAGAGACACAGATGTAGGGAACAGACTTCTAGACACAGTGTGGGAAGGAGAGGGTGGGATAAATTGAGAGAGCAGCGTTTATATAACTAATCATTTTTTCTAAGATTGGAGGATAATTGCTTTATGATATTTTTTTTTGTCTCTGCCATACATCAGCATGAATCTTTCACATGCATCACAGCAAGATCCTTTCTGACCCACCTCTTAGAGTATTGGAAATAAAAACAAAAATAAACAAATGGGACTTAATTAAACTTAAAAGCTTTCGCACAGCAAAGGAAACAATAAACAAGATTAAAAGAGAACCTTCAGAATGTGAGAAACTACCTGTGGTGGATTCATTTTGATATTTGGCAAAACTAATACAATTTGTAAAGTTTAAAAATAAAATAAAATTTAAAAAAAAGAAAAAAAAAAAAGAAATAACTGTCAAAGGATTAATCAATCTCCAGAATATATAAGTAGCTTATGTAGCTCAACAACATGAAAACAAAGAGCCCAATCAAAAGATGGGTGGAATACCTAAGCAGACATTTTCCAAAGATACACAGATGGTGAATAAGCAAATGAAAATATGTTCAACATTGCTCATTACTAGAGAAATGAAAGTCAAAACTACAATGAGCTATCACCTTTCATCAGTCAGAATCTACCAACAATAAATCCTGGAGAGGGTGTGGAGAAAAGGAAACCCTCTTGCACTGTTGGTGGAAACATAAATTGATACAGCCAATATGGGGAACAGTTGTTGGAAGAGGGTGTTTGCTATGACCAGTGTGTTCTCTTGGAAAAACTCTGTTAGCCTTTGCCCTGCTTCATTTTGTACTCCAAAGCCAAACTCGCCATTACTCCAGGTATCTTGAATTCCTACTTTTGCATTCCAGTCAGCTGTGATGAAAAGAACATTTATTTTTTTCTGTCAGTTCTAGAAGGTTTTGTAGGTCATCATAGAACCATTCAACTTCAGATTGTTCAGAGTTAGTGGTTGGGGCATAGACTTGGATTACTGTGATATTGAATGTTTTGTATTAGAATTGAACAGTGATCATTCCATCATTTTTGAGATTGCACCCAAGAACTTCATTTTAGATTATTTTGTTGACTATGAAGGCAACTAGATTTCTTCTAAAGGATTCTTGCCCAGAGTAGTAGATATAATGATCCTCTAAATTCAATTCACCCATTCCAGTTCATTTTAGTTCACTGATTCCTAAAACGTCAGTGTTCACATTTGCCATCTCCTGTTTGACCATTTCCAATTTACCTTGATTCATGGACCTAATATTCAAAGTTCCTATGCAATACTGTTCTTTACATCATTGGACTTTACTTCAATCATTAGTTACAACAACACTTGGGCTTTGATTTTGCTTTGGCTCCATCTCTTCATTCTTTCTGGAGTTATTTCTCAGTAGCATATGGGCTACCAACCTGGGGAATTCATCTTTCAGAGTCATATCTTTTTTGCTTTTTCATACTGTTTCATACCCTCTTCCAGCAACACAAGAGATGACTCTATACGTAGACATCATCAAATGGTCAATATCGAAATCAGATTGATTATATTCTTTACAGCCGAAGATGGAGAAGCTTCTACAGAAGCTTGTACAGTAAGAAAAACAAGACTGGGAGCTGACTGTGGCTCAGATCTTGAACTCCTTACTGCAAAATTCAAATGTAAATTGAAGAAAGTAGGGAAAACAGTGAGATAATTCAGGTATTACCTAAATCAAATTCCTTACAATTATACAGTAGAAGTGGCAAATAGTTTCAAGGAATTAGATAGATAGAGTACCTGGAGCACTATCCGAGGTTCGTGACTTTGTACAGGAGGCAGTGATCAAGACCATCCCCAAGAAGAAGAAATGCAAAAAGTCCAAATGGTAGTCTGAGGAGTCCTTAGAAATAGCTGAAAAAAGAAGAGAAGTGAAAGGCAAAAGAGAAAAGGAAAAATATACCCATCTGAACACAGAGTTCCAAAGAATAGCAAGGAGAGATAAGACAGCATTCCTTAGTGATCAATGCAAAGAAATAGAGGAAAGCAATAGAATGGGAAAGCCTAGAGATCTCATCAGGAAAATTAATGCTATCAAGGGAATATTTCATACAAAGATGAGCATAATAAAGGACAGAAATGGTATGGACGTAACAGAAGCAGATGATATTAAAGAGTGGCAAGAATACACAGAATAACTGTACAAAAAAGATTTCCATGACTCAGAGAGCCACTATGGTGTGATCACTCACCTAGAGCCAGACATCCTGCAATGCAGTTAAGTGGGCTTTACGTATCATCACTGGGAACAAAGCTAGTGGAGATGATAGAAATTCATTTGAGCTACCTCAAATCCTAAAAGATGATGCCGTTCAAGTGCTACACTCAATATGTCAGCAAATTCTGAGGATTCAGCAGTGGCCACAGAAATGGAAAACATCAGTTTTCATTCCAATCCAAAAGAAAGGCAATGCCAAAGAATGTTCATACTTCTGCACAATTGCACTCATCTCAAATGCTAGCAAAGTAATGCTCCAAATTCTTCAAGCAAAGCTTCAACAGTACATGAGCCAAGAGCTGCCAGATGTTTAGCTGGATTTAAAAAGGCAAAGGAACCAAAAATCAAATTGCCAACATCCATTGGATCATTGAAAAAGCAAGAGAATATCCAAATAAACATCGATTTCCACTTTATTGACTATGCCAAAGCCTCGACTGTGTGGATGACAACAAATTGCAGAAAATTCTTAGAGAGTTGGGAATACCACAACACCTTATCTGCCTCCTGAATAATCTGTATGCAAGTCAAGAAACAACAATTAGAATAGACATGGAACAAATGACTGGTTTCAAATTGGAAAGGGGTGTGTCAAGGCTGTATATTATCTTCCTGCCTAGTTAACTTATATGCAGAGTACATCATGCAAAATGCTGGGCTGGATGTAGCACAAGCTGGAATCAGGATTGACAGGAGAAATATTAATAACCTCAGATATGCAGATGACACCACCTTTATGGAAGAAAACAAAGAGGAAAGAAAGAGCCTCTTGATGAAGGTGAAAGAGGAGAGTGAAAAAACTGGCTTTAAACTCAAAATTCAAAAAACTAAGATCATGACATCCGGTCCCGTCTCTTCATGGCAAGCAGATGAGGAAACAGTGACAAATTTTATTTTCTTGGGCTCCAAAATTGCTGAAGATGGTGACTGCAGCCATGAAAATAAAAGACACTTGCTTTTAGAAGAAAAGCTATGATAAATTTAGACATCATTTTAAAAAGCAGAGACATTACTTTGCTGCCAAAATCCATTTAATAAAATCTATGATTTTCCCAGTAGTCATGTATGGGTGTGAGAGTTGGACCACAAAGAAAGCTGAGCACCAAAGAATTGATGCTTTTGAACTGTGGCATTGGGGAAGACTTTTGAGAGTCCCTTGAACTGCAAGGAGATCTAACCAGTCCATCCTAAAGGAAATCAGTCCTTTACTGATTTCCAATACTTTGTCCACGTGATGTGAAGAACAGACTCATTGGAAAAACCCTGATGCTGGGAAAGATTAAATATAGGAAGAGAAGGGAATGACAGAGGATGAGATGGTTGTATGACACCACCAACTTGGTAGATATGAATTTGAGCAAGACCTGGGAGTTGGTGATGGACAGGGAAGCCTGGTGTGCTGCAGTCCATGGCATCCCAAAGATTCAGACACTACTGAGTGACTGAGCTGAACCAAACTGACGGGTAACAGTTTGGAAATTCCTTAATAGACTAGGAATACAACTACTATGTGACCCAACAATCCCCCCAATAGGCTTTTAGCAAGGAGCTGTATTTCTTAAACAAGAAATTTGTCCCTTACACTCTTATCTCTCTTCTCTTGGTGCATAGATATGAATACACACACACACTCATAATGCACACACATTCATACACACACATACACAATTATACATCTAAACAAAATCAGTTCATGAAGGATATAGATTGTGAAAAACTCAGCTTTCATGTTTGTTTATTTACACATTCCTGTTTTGTCTATTAAAATGATATAAGCATATTAGAATAATAGTGATATAAATAAGAAATAATGATAGAATCGGTAAAAAATACTTGTTTAAAATAATGATGACATTAACTAATAAAACTCCACAAAAGACAATAGGATTGCGCACTATCTTTGAAATTATAAGAACCTGCTTAATAAGGGACATTTGTTTAAGCGAATTTAGAATAATTGAAGAAACAAGTGTACTTTAAAAATAAGACTCCATTTGTCAAAGGAAAGACAAATGCAATTTGTCTACATATTCTTGAGTACAGAAGAATGCTTTTCAACAGTCTGCATACTTTAGGGTTGTTAACAAAAACACATTTAGGAACATAAAATGCATTTAAGAGTGGATAGATTCCATTTAAATTATTTTTTTAATAACACTCCAACTTCCAGAATTGAAATATGTGCACCTACACCTCATTTTCTATGTGCATAATATCTTCCCAAAAAACAAAACAGAGAAATACGGATTGCAAAAATCATATTAAAATATTTTAATATCTTGTACAGCCAAATAGGTATAAGCTTTCTATTGATTTGTCATATAAGATAAAGGGAATTTCTGCTTAAACCTTACATATATGTGCAAATTGTTGACTGCAGCAGGACCCTAAGTCTACTTAAGTCTAAATTACTTTCTCTGGAAAAACTAGGCCTGATTTTACACTCCCAAAATATGCTACTATAATGACCAATCTCAAAAGAGACATTCAAATCACCTTCAGGAACTAATCAAATTCTGCTTTTATGAAACAAACAATTTAGAATAAAATTCCTCCTTCCTATATTATAACTACTCCTCAGAAGGCACATTCAGAAATATTTGCTCTATCTATTCTAGCATGGCTCTCTCATCCTACTAGATATAAACTTGGCCTTAATTTATATTAATATTTCATCCTTGAATATTTTTCAACATTTTCCTTAAAAAACTATGATTTCCAATTAATTTCACAAGTTTTATACAACAAAACACTAAATGAATCATAGTTTGAAAACCTTTTTTGCATATTTAATATTCTTGTTTTGGGGAATTAAATCCTTCTTCCCATCCTATTTTTACTTATTTTGTGTTTCTTCTTATAAGACATATCTAAGGCTTTCTCTACATAATCTCAAGTCATTAGATCATTCTTTCCTCCATCCTATGTTAGACAAGGAGCAAGTAACATGGGGTTGATAATCCAATCCTTCTCTTTAGGAATTTTAATTTGGGGTATTTCTTAAACCATCATGTAGGGAAGTTAGGAAAGTGAGTTAAATTCGGCACATGATCAGAAAATACATGAAACCCCACTTCATGTGGATGCACTGATTCTATTTAGCTGGCTGATTTTATTGTAGTTGCTACTGCCTGTATCTCTAGAATTTTCTTGGTTCATTTTCCATTCCCCCACCCTCATTTTCAAAAAGGCCTTTCAACATACTTTCAATTGCTTTAATTAATTCTCTCTAGGCTTTTAAAAAATATTTGAGAACACTTTTTATCACTTATAATCCATAATCCTGCCTGGAAGATGGATTGCTATTAAACAGTGGACTGTAGGCAAGAGAACTGTAAGAAAATATGGGGATTTAGAAATAATTAAATGGCTCAGACAAGGCAGAAGGCTATAAAAACATATTATTATGATGCTTAGATGTTAAATTAGCTGACCATGGCACACAGGGGTAAAAGAAATTTTAACTTATTGCCTGTGATCATTTGGAACCAAGTGTTCACTAAGGAAAAATTTTGCAGAGTGCATTGTAGGAAGAATTTGAGAGTTCTGTGACAGTGTTTTGCAAGTGAGAGAGAACTTAAGAACAAACACATACAAACACCCATTTTAGATTTCTTATCTTAAATCAAGAGCTAAACACAGATGTATTATGTGGCAGTGAGAAACAAATTCAGTGTTTCTAACCTCTTCAGGAGTGAGATATCTGGAAGTCACACTCAGATTTTGGCATTGTAGGTTGTCAAATTAGAACTTCTACTGGTTAATCCAAACCTGGTTTTAATACACAGAGTCTAAGAAAATAAAGATAAAAATTCCTTGGCATAATATGAACAATGTTTCTCAATAATTTTCAGTTCATGTCAAAAAATATTAGTACATACATAGCTCTGAAAGACCAATCCAGTGCTCAGGTACTTCCTTGATATACAAGGACTAGAAGAATCAAACTATACACACACTTGTATAATAAGTATGTGTAAGCATGCTCAGTCACTCAGTGGTATCAAACTCTTTGTGAACCATGGATTGTAGTCTACCAGGCTTCTCTGTCCCTGGGATTTCTCAGGGAAGAATATTGGAATGGGGTGCCATTTCCTTTTCCAGGGCATCTTCCCCACCTGAGGATGAAATTCTCATCTCCTGCATCTCCTGAATTGGTAGGTGGATTCTTTAAAAGGATGCCAAATCCTGTGTTAAGGGAAAGATATATAAATATTAGGTAAGTTGGGAATGACAGATCATATTTTCCAGGCTCAAATAACCCATAATTGTGATTTTAAAGATAGTATAGAAAAGATAATCAATGCCAAAATTTGATGCATATTTTCATTGAGGGAAATTTCAACATCCATGGAAATATCTTGCTGGCAGATTTCTTTGCTGGAGAATCTAGAGGGTATTTCAATAATTACAATGGATCTGTGGTAGTAACATAAACATTTCTGATGGTTATGTGGTCATGGCTTTCCTTGGAATAACATTAGCACGTAAGTAAATTTGTATGTCTCTTTAAAAATCTAATAATCAATCAATTCAAGACTAGTAACCAAATGTTATGATTGGACGAAAGATAGAGAATTGTGATTTTCTCCTCTAGCCATCTCAGAGTCAAATCAGAGATATAAAGCTTGAGGAATAAAACATATTATTCTGTCAATACATTTGCGGCTCCTCTCTAATTAACACCAGGCCTATATGGTGTCTCTCACCTGTCTCTTCCTGTAGAAGAGTATTGAGGTTTGTGCTTAGTCACTCAGTCATGTTTAACTCTTTTCAACCCCAAGGACTGTCGCCCACCAGGATTCTCTGTCGATCGGAATTCTCCAGGCAAGAATAGGAGTAGGTTGCCATGCCTTACTCTAGGACATATGTTGTTCAGTCACTCAGTCATGTCCAACTCTGTGTGACACCATGGAATGCAACTCACCAGGCTTCCCTGTCATTCACTATCTCCTGAAATTTTCACAAACTCATGTCCATTGAGTCAGTGATACCATCCAACTGTCTCATCCTCTGTAGTCCCCTTCTCCTCCTGCCCTCAGTCTTTGTCTCCATCAAGGTTTTTCCCAAAAAAGTTAGCTGTTCACATCAGGTGGCCAAAGTATTGGAACTTCAGCTTCAACATCAGTTCTTCCAATGAATATTCAGAGCTGAATTCCATTAGGATTGAATGGTTTGATCTCCTTGCTGTCCAGGGGACTCTCAAGAGTCTTCTCCAGCACCACTGTTTGAAAGTATCCATTTTTCATTGCTTGTTATGTGTGCACTCAGTCATGTCTGACTCTTGGCGACCCCATGGACTGTATCTAGCCAGGTTGCTCTGTCCATGGGATTTTCCAGGCAAGAATACTGGGGTGGGTTGCCATTCTCTTGGTGCTCAGCCTTCTTTATGGTCCAACTCACACACGCATATATGACTACTGGAAAAACTGTAGCTTTGACTGTATGGACCTTTGTCGGCAAAGTGATATCTCTGCTTTTTAATACTCTGTCCAGTTTTGTCATAGCTTTTCTTCCAAGGAGCAAGTGTCTTTTAACTTCATGGCTGCAGTCATCATCCATAGTGGTTTTGGAGCCCAGGAAAACAAAGTCTGTCACTATTCCCACTTTTCTCCCATTTGTTTTCCAGGGAGTGTTGGGACCAGATGCCCTGATCTTTACTTTCTAAATGTTGAGTTTAAAGCCAGTTGTTTCACTCTCCTCTTTCACCTTCATCAAGAGGCTCTTTAGTTCCTCTTTGCTTTCTGCATTAGGGTGGTAATCATCTGTATATCTGAGGTTGTTGATATTTTTTCCAACTATCTTGATTCCAGCTTGGAATCCAGCTGAAGCTTGATTCCAGCTTCAACCAGCCAAGTATTTCACATGATGTACTGTGAATATCAATTAAATAAGCAGGGCGACAATATACAGCCTTGATGTACGCATTTCCCAATTTTGAACCAATCTGTTATCCCATGCCCAGTTATAACTCTTGCTTCTTGACCTGCATACAGGTTTCTCAGGAGGCAGGTAAGGTTGTCTGGTATTCCCATCTGTGTGTGTGTGTTAGTAGTGTCCGACTCTTCATGATCCCATGGACTGTAGCCTGCCAGGTTCCTCTTTCCATGGAATTCTTCATGTAAGAATATTGGACTCAATTGCCATTTCCTTCTCTGGGGATCTTCCTAAGTCAGGGATCAAACCAGGGTCACCTGCAAGGCAGGCAGATTCTTTACCATCCGAGCCACCAGGAAAGTCCATTCCCATATCTAACAGAAGTGATATTTTCCATTTCCAAGTAAAAAGTATAAAAGTCATTAGGACTATGGCTCTCTTCTCCAAACCCTAAAAATGGCATGTTCCCAACATGAGTTGTATCTTTAAGATATATCCCCAAAATGAAGAAAATAGATGAAGCAGAGACACAGCCAATGTGTAATATGAGAAAAATAAATTTTAGTTGTGACTATTGCTTAGAATTTGGATTTTTATGTTGATATAGCATAACCTAGTAAAGTCTGAGGAATTCAGAAAGTTCAGGTATATTTGAGAAAGGAATATTCAGTAACAACTTAGAAAATATTGATGGGTATATTTAACTGAAAGGATCTCTGGCAATGCCATTAAAATATATACTGAAGAATGAAAAACACAAAATATTCTGGAACTCTTACATAGTAGCCGTAAATTATCATTAATTTCCAGAACCCTACAATACCATTGCAGCCCAAAAATGTAAAAGGAGACATTGCATTCTAATGACTAATACTATGTTGATCTCAGTCATATTAACAGTTACCCCAAGAGAAGCCAAAGGCCATTTTGATGGGTTCCCTAATTTCTGAGTACAAAATTAGAATATTCTGGGGAATAAATCATCAAGATCTGTTCTCTTTCTCTCTGCTTCAGTCCAAAAGTCAGGGAAGTTAGGAAGATAATCCATTGAGGAAGTGACTAAGTTCCTATATGAAGAATGAGCAGGACTTTTGAAGTGAGGTCAGGGGGCATCTCTCATCAGAGTACAGGAAAGAAAAGTAAAAGGACATATCCATTCTTGAAGAAATCACTCATTAAGGAATTTAGAATATAAACTAGGAAAGCAATAATTTCTAGACATTGAAACAGAGACAGTGCTACTAGAACAGGGAAAGAAAATTGTTTTGTGAAATGGGAGAAGGACCTGTGACTTAGCATTAAGACTATGACTTTATGCTAACAATTCTAAGTATGATTGGATATACTTTAGCAATGTGATGAGACTTCATTTTGTGGTTGTCATTTTGATTTGGATATGTAGAATAGGTCAATCAGAAGTAAAGAGGAAATGGTTAGACTCCTTTCTATTCCCAGACAATTACATTTCCTAGAAATTTGTAACAGCATATCTGAGAAATGATATGGAGTAGGGAAAAGTGAACAGAGATATATAAAGAGGTACTAAGCATGAAAATAAGAGAAATTTGTATATTGATTGGTTAAGAAAAATAAAGCTAAATAATGTAAAAAGCAAAATTTTAATTTCTGGATGAAATATTTGGGATCATTATCATATACATGTGCATTTACAAACTCACACACACATGCATACACACACAAACACCCATAAATTTTTCCTAAAAGTTTCCATTTTGTTATCCTGCAAACAATTCTACTTTTCCCATATTTTATAAATCATTTTTGTATTTTCTGAAATTAATTTTCTAACTTCTTGTTTTCTCAGTTTTAATCAGTAATATAAACACAATAACAAAATGCTAAGGAAGCAAATTAATAAATTTTCACACACACACACACACACACACACAAAGCACAGGCATGTAACCAGCAACCTAATCAATAAACAGAACATTAACTGAAATCCAGAAGGCCCTGAGGTAACCTTTCATTCACAACCCACTGCCTGAAAGGTAACTGCTATTCTGATTCCCAACAGGCTAGATTAGTCTTGCTGTTTGTTTTTTTTTTTTCTCAAATTTATATATGTGGCAAGAATAACAGTGTGCTAGATTTTAAATTCGTTTTTTATGTTGTTTATTTTACGTCATTTGTAGTTTTTAAGTTTAGCACAGGTAAGTTAAATCATTCCATCGTACAACATTTTGGTTCATGCTATTGTAGGCATACAACTGATTATTTCCTTTGAGAATAGCAACTGAAAAGAGAGTGAGAGTAGAATACAAAGAAAATGAGAGGCCTGTGCTAAATGCAAAATTGTACAGGTAAGGAAGAGAAGTCTGAGGGTAGATTAGGTATTTTTGTAATGTCTGAATACTCAATTGCTGGCTTTTACATTAAAATTCTACTTATTTTTAATAATGTGTGTGCATGCTGAGTTGCTTCATTGTGTACAACTCTGTGCAACTCTATGGACTGTAGACCTCCAGGCCCCTCTGTTTGTGGGATTTCCCAGGCAAGAAAATTGAAATGGATTGCCATGCCCTCTTCCAGGGTATCTTCTGCACCCAGAGACTGAACCCATGTCTCCTGTGTCTCCTTCATTGCAGGTGGATTTTTTACCCAATGAACCACTGGAGACTGTCACTAAATAATGACGGTTCATGGTGATATTCACTTTAGTTTTAATTATTGCTACAAATAATTTATTATAACATCAAAGGAGAACTTTAACATTTATTGCTTTGCCAATAGCTGTTTTAAATTCTTTAATGAGTGATTTCCTCAAGATTGGATAACTAGGTGTTCAGATTAGAATTCTAGCATTAAAGGCTGATTTCAGATTCTTAGTGCAGGAATCTGAAAACTTCTTAAACAAAATACTTGATAAAGAACCAGTGTAGGTACTATCTTCAAAAGTTCAGGAAGTATATCTGGGAAGGACTTTTATATTCTACTTTTAAATTTAGAGGGAAGAATATATTTAAACTATTATATATTTTAGCTAATCCAAACCCCTGGATATTTTTAATTGATCCTTACAACCATTTCTAATATTTGCTATGCTGATTAAAACAGGTTTAACCAACTTAAAACTTGATCCAGATACCAGTTTCTGAAGGCGTTCCGTGCTCAGGAGCAAGAGAGCGAGACAAGGTCCAAGTGAAAGCCCCTCCTGGAATCCTGTTCTCCTAAGTCCCGTTCTGCTGCAGGAGCTGAGAAAAGAATGATGTGCGTTTTTGATTTTTGGTTTCCCTGGTCCCCCCCCACTCCCTGCTAAAGGTTTGCAAACATGAATCTGAAGAGTTCTAATAAAGAATCAAATTTCAAAAAAAAAAAAAAAACAAAACAAAACTTGTTTTATCCAGTATACTAAATTTAAAAAGTGCTGATAATTGAATGAAATATGGCTAACAGGAGGATAGTTAATATCCCAATCTACAACATGCTTTGTCTCTTATAAAGTGAGCTAAATGTCTTCAAATTGTGCTTTTTTGATAGAATTTGTTATCTCATCACATTTAGAATTAAAGTAACTGGCATATATGTCTTAAGCCTTTCACATTGACTTTACTCAACTATATGATATATATTGTCTTTTAAAAAAGTACCATTATTGATGAGAATAATATATATTTAAGATTGTGTCATTAAAATGTAAAGTATTATTTTAGTTTAATTTTATTTAAAGAAAAATTCACTTGAATCTTTCAAGCCTGGAGTTCCAATAAAACACAGGAATCATTATATTTATGCTATTTTATGAAATTAAAATTATTCCTTAGCTGTCATACCCAGCAGTAGAAATTCATAGAGCTAATACACATTACTGAAGTGAGATTTAATTAGAGCTGTTTTAAACTGCAAAAAGCTCATAATTTGCGAAGAGGAATTGGTTGAAGAGAATACAGTATTATTAAATTTTAGATTATGAATGTATATTGATTTTGAAATGCAGTTTTTGGTAATTTTAACAAAGCCGATCGAAACTTTAAAACAATATTTTGTGAAAATATTACTTTGGAAGAATAATGGCAATATCTATAATGTTCATTCATCCTTTGTTTCAGTAGAAGTATTGTTCAGTAATTTCATGAAGTGAAAATAATATATCTCCATCACTTTTTTTTAGCTGAAGTTCACTGCTTTTAAACTTTCCTGCCAAGAATCATTGTTACAGCAGTGCATTTAAATGTTACCTGCCAGAGGCCAGTGGTGGGTGACAGCCACACCTTAGGAGACAATGTGACATGCAATTCCTAAAAATAAAGAAAAAAAAAGTTAAGTAAAAAGGATGATACTTTCAAAGTAAAAAAGCATGTTCCACGTTGAAAATGACTGCCTTTGGCACTTTCAAAATATGGCTATATTTTTTAGACCTTTTACATCTATAGATATCCTTATTCAGTATTTTACTCTTTCCAAATCTGAGAGATTATTTCTGGGAGACTTATTTCTTTCATTTCTTATGTCATAAATTTGATCATTGCATAAAATGTAGATTTTTGCATCATCCCTCCCCTGCCCATTTATTCAAACTTTCCTAGTGCTGCACTCTAGGCTCAGTTGACTGCTTGCTATCCCACAAGCAAACTAACTTCTGTTCTACTTTAGTGCTTTTGCATGTGCTTTTATGGCTTCTTGAAGGCAATGGCACCCCACTCCAGTACTCTTGCCTGGAAAATCCCATGAATGGAGGAGCCTGGTGGGCTGCGGTCCATGGGATTTCGAAGAGTCTGACATGACTGAGCGAGTTCGCTTTCACTTTCACTTTTACGTACTGGAGAAGGAAATGGCAACCCACTCCTGTGTTCTTGCCTGGAGAATCCCAGGGACGGGGGAGCCTGGTGGGCTGCCGTCTATGGGGTCGCACAGAGTCAGACACAACTGAAGTGACTTCGCAGCAGCAGCAAAAGTACTTTTCTCTCTACTCTTCATGTTACTGAAACCTTATTCTCCACTGTTCAGTTTCAGTGTCACATTCCTAGTGAGGCAATTAGTTAACAATGTATCCCAGTAGGTTCCCTGGCTGCCAAACTCTGAAGGCCCCTTATATTTTGTTATTCTGGATGATAAAGGCCTGATTGCTTCAGTGTGTGCATTAGTATTTATATCACAAACTTTGCTTTTATATCTATAGACATAGATGTATATAAGCACAAATCTGCCTACTTGTTTATAGCCTATGCCCTAATTTTTATTGATTTACATACTCTTTATTATTCAATATTTTATTGCATCAGTAGTAAATATGATTCTTGCCACAAGAATGCAAATAATATTCTTCTTATCTTTAAATTCTATCCTTTCTAAGAAACTTTAAATAACTACTTTCTTTTTATAGTTAGGCTCAAAAGTTAATGGACATGGGTTTAGGTGAACTCCGAGAGTTGGTGATGGACAGGAAGGCCTGGCGTGCTGCAATTCATGGGGTTGCAAAGAGTCGGACACGACTGAGTAACTGAACTGAACTGAAAAGTTATACATTTCCAAAGATAAACCATTAGTTATTAGAAAAGACACAGTTTGCGAAAAAAAAAACAACTAAATATAACATTTCCTAAACAGATATGTAAATCTTCATTACTTCCACTCAAAGTATCTTTACCGAAATATACCCACCACTTCCTCATTTCTATTTTCCATTACTCCAATCTTGTTTACTTACTATTCCCTGAATAAAGATGTTTTCTTTTAGCTTGCTTAAATATGGCATTCTCTTTGCCCACAATATCAACATTTCTTCTTCCATGTTATTTATTCTTTTCCTTAATGGCCAGTATTTTCATTATTTTTCCATCTCAGAAGGAACTATTTTTCCTTCCCATAACTTCATATTACATAACTCTCTTTTAGCCTTGGAGAAGGCAATGGCACCCCACTCCAGTACTCTTGCCTGGAAAATCCCATGGATGGAGGAGACTGGTAGGCTGCAGTCCATGGGGTCGCTAGGAGTCAGACATGACTGAGCGACTTCACGTTCACTTTTCACTTTCATGCATTGGAGAAGGAAATTGCAACCCACTCCAGTGTTCTTGCCTGGAGAATCCCAGGGACAAGGTAGCCTGGTGGGCTGCCGTCTACGGGGTCGCACAAAGTCAGACACAACTGAAGCAACTTAGCAGCAGCAGCAGCAGCATGGGAAAAAAAGCTTAGAAGTTATCCTTAAGGACTAGTCTCTGAGCACGAACACACATGTTCAGTTAAATTTTCCAGTTTACACCTACAAACGTATCTATATTTCACCCTTTTCAGTATATTCTGTTACCAGCTCCCACATTCATGTTATCTTGCAATTAAACACTGCTATCACAACAATATACAACAGGTTTTCCTTTATTTTCTCATCTTGGCCTCCTCAAAATATCTCACCAAAGATGCCAGGCTGAACATCTAAAGTATCAATGTCACAGTGTCAGCCCTTAAGGGAAACACACACACACACACACACACACACTTCAGGGCTCTGTATTTTCTTCAAGGTGGAATATGATCTGTTTGATTTGGCAGATCAAACCTATCAGATCCACTTCTGCAGAACTTTCCCCTTTCTTATCCCTCCATTCCATTTCTCTACTTTAATACTCTAGAATTCTGAACCACTTGATATTCTCTATAACAACATCCCTCAGAGCGGTGCTACAATTTGGGAGCCCTTCTCCCACTCTTTTTCTTTTCTTAAGTCTCTGCTGCTGCTGTTGTTAAGTTGCTTCAGTCGTGTCCGACTCTGTGTGACCCCCAGACGGCAGCCCACCAGGCTCCCCGGTCCCTGGGATTCTCCAGGCAAGAACACTGGAGTGGGTTGCCACTTCCTTCTCAAATGCATGAAAGTGAAAAGTGAAAGTGAAGTCTCTTAGTTGTGTCGGACTGTTAGCGACCCCATGGGCTGCAGCCTACCAGGCTCCTCTGTCAATGGGATTTTTCCAGGCAAGAGTACTGGAATGGGTGGCCATTGACTTCTCCATTGTATAGCTTGGGCAAGATAAATCTCTATGCTTCGATTTCATTTTCTAGTATATGAGAATGAGAATTGAACCTATGTTAAAAGACTATTGTAAAGACAAAGCAAACCATAATTGACTCAAGGAAAGCATCCAAGCTTCTTTTGTTGTGATTATTATTAGTGTCATGAATATTTATCTCTTGTCCATCTCTCTCTCCAGATTGTCAGCTTCTGGAAGGCAGAATTCCTGACATGTTTATTTTGGTGTCACCACAGGGTAGAATAGGAACAAGCATTATACCTATTCAAAACTTTGTTTAGTTAAAGAATGAAGGAATGAACATATTGATTATTTGAAAACTTTAGTATAGCAGGTTTTATTTATACATATGGACTTTAATGTTTTGCGTATATTAAATCAATATATATTTTAAAACATTATCTAGTGTATAGATGTCATCTGCGACTTTCAATAGCAACTTCTGGAGACAGTGCCTCAATTTAAAAATAAAAACAATCTTTAAAAATGGAGAATGACAGGCAGTGAAATCTGAAAACAATTCTTACAGACCAGCTTTGACACTGACTGTGGCTCATTTCTATTCTACTCCAGACTTTAAGTATTTTTCTGTGATGTGAGCTCTATGATGCAAAATAAATTTATGTTTCAAACTTTGAAATACTTAAGGATAACACTGAGATGATGAGGAGGAGGTGGAGTAGCTAAACTAAGAGATTACATTGCATTTGCTATTTACTCATGAAAATGAATGATTTCTTATTTGCATATGGTTTCGCTGACATCTGAAAATGGGAAAGTAGTGGTGGCTGTTTGACAAATTGGCCAATCTAGAGTATTTTTTAAAACTCAGATGTATAGTCTAATAATCTTAAACTTGCTATGGCTTGGAATTTTTCACTGTGTAATTATGCATGTGAATGAGAGAATTGGCTACAGAGGAAAAAAATTGCAAAGGGACATTAACCATAAAACATCATAATTAAATGACTTATATTATGAAGCAGTAAAACAAAATGTTTCCAGAAAACAAACAAAAATCATCGACTGATCATGTTTACTTAAGGAGCTCTTCATTTGAAATATTAATATTTTTTCACATCATATACTCAACAATTTTAACTAAAAGGCAGTTGATTTCTTTGTTTAATGTTTCTGAAGTCTAACTGGAAATAATTATTTAATAAGTAATTTAATGATCCATCTTGTTCTGTTTACTGCACTACATATTATAGTATCAAATAAGTTAACAGTTGGTACAACTCTAGAATTTTCTTTTCTATTTAGGTATACATTTATAATAATTTAAATTAGTATGAATAGGAAAGAATAGAGATCTCTTCAAGAAAATTAGAGATACCAACAGAATATTTCATGGAAAGATGGGCTCAATAAAGGACAGAAATGGTATGGACCTAAGAGAAGTAGAAGATATTAAGAATAGGTGTCAAGAATACACAGAAAACCTGTACAAAAAAAAAATAACTCCGTGAACCAGATAATCACAATGGTGTGATTACTCACCTTGGGCCAGACATCCTGGAATGTGAAGTCAAGTGGGCCTTAGGAAGGATCACTACGAACAAAGCTAGTGGAAGTGAAGGAATTCCAGTTGATCTATTTCAAATCCTAAAAGATGATGCTGTGAAAGTGCTGCACTCAATATGCCAGCAAATTTGGAAAACTCAGCAGTGGCCACAGCACTGGAAAAGGTCAGTTTTCATTCCAATCCCAAAGAAAGGCAATGCCAAAGAATGTTCAACTGCTGCACAGCTGCACTCATCTCACATGCTAGTAAAGTAATGCTCAGAATTATCCAAGCCAGGCTTCAGCAATACATGAACTGTGAACTTCCAGATGTTCAAGCTGGTTTTAGAAAAGGCAGAGGAACCAGAGATCAAATTGCCAACATCCACTGGATCATGGAAAAAGCAGGAGAGTTCCAGAAAAACATCTATTTCTGCTCTTTATCAATTATGCCAAAGCCTTTGACTGTGTGGATCTCAATAAACTGTGGAAAATTCTGAAAGAGATGGGAATATCAGACCACCTGACCTGCCTCTTGAGAAACCTATATGCAGGCCAGGAAGCAACAGTGAGAACTGGACATGGAACAACAGACTGGTTCCAAATAGGAAAAGGAGTACATCAAGGCTGTATAGTGTCACCCTGCTTATTTAACTTCTATGCAGAGTACATTATGAGAAACGCTGGGCTGGAAGAAGCACAAACTGGAATCAAGATTGCCAGGAGAAATATCAATAATCTCAGATATGCAGATGACACCACCCTTATGGCAGAATGTGAAGAAGAACTAAAGAACCTCTTGATGAAAGTGAAAGAGGAGAGTGAAAATGTTGGCTTAAAGTTCAACATTCAGAAAATGAAGATCATGGCATCTGGTACCATCACTTCATGACATCTGGTCCCATCACTTCATGGCAAATAGATGGGGAAACAGTGTCAGACTTTATTTTGGGGGGCTCCAAAATCACTGCAGATGGTGATTGCAGTCATGAAATTAGAAGATGCTTACTCCTTGGAAAAAAAGTTATGACCAACCTAGATAGCTTATTAAAAAGCAGAGACATTACTTTTTCAACAAAGGTCTGTCTAATCAAGGCTATGTTGTTTCCAGTAGTCATGTGTGGATGTGAGAGTTTGACTTTAAAGAAAGCTGAGAGCCAAAGAATCGATGCTTTGAACTGTGGTGTTGGAGAAGACTCTTTAGAGTCCCTTAGACAGCAATGAGATCCAACCAGTCCATCCTAAAGGTGATCAATCCTGGGTGTTCACTGGATGGACTGATGTTGCAGTTGAAACTCTAATACTTTGGCCACCTGATGCGAAGAGCTGACTCATTTGAAAGACCCTGATGCTGGGAAAGACTGAAGGCAGGAGGAGATGGGGATGACAGAGGATGAGATGGTTGGATAGCATCACCGATTCAATGGACATGAGTTTGGGTAAACTCCAGGAGTTGTTGATGGACAGGGAGCCCTGGCATCTGTGGTTCATTGTGTTACAAAGAGTTGGACACGACTGAGCAACTGAACTGAACTGAACTGATATACACATATGTAAATATATGTATGTATATATATATATATATTTATTCACACACATGCATATATATGTGTGCATGTCTGTGTCTATAATACCTTAAGTCATAATTTTGTAAAACCCAACTGAATTTTTTAGTCCAAGCTGATTTTTAAGTGACATATTATTCTAAGTAAGAAAGAAAAATTTCTTTTCTCAGATTCAAAATATAGTGATACCAGTGGAGAATTTTAAGTAAGGAGAATCCAAATAACTGCTTTGTTTTGTTTTGTTCTATAGAATATGGAAGAAGGAAACAATGAAATTCAGTTTAAATTATTTGGAAATTTGTCATATTTGTGGATCAGAGGATCTCTGCTACACCAGCAGAAACATGAAAAGAAGAGGAAAATTTAATGATTAAAGAAGTGCCGTGAGAATGGTGGGTTTACAGACAGTGGTTGAGATGTTTTGTTTTTTCTGTGTGTGTGTGAAGTTGCTTAGTCGTGTATGACCCTTTGCGATCCCATGGACTGTAGCCTACCAATCTCCTCCATCCATGGAATTTTCCAGGCAAGAGTACTAGAGTGAGTTGCCATTTCCTTCTCCAGGGGAATCTTCCTGACCCAAGGATCGAACCCAGGTCTCTTACATTGCGGCAGATGCTTTACCATCTGATCCACTAGGGAAACCCCGAGATGTTTTAATTACTAATTTTTAAGTGATATTTCTAGAGTCAGCAAGTCTAGGGTATACTTATAGAAATCTGTTTATGCTGAACAGTGAAATATCATTGGTGGTATGCAGCTCAAGATACAGCTTGGGTGGCTATATCAATGTCCATCCATATAGATATACCCATGTAATTGTCAGGGAATAATGACATGATTTGGGATATAGAAGAAATCTGCAAGTCAGTTCCCACTATTTTCCAAGATTGATAGAAATAAGAGTTTGGTATATTAAAAAAAAAAAAAAAGTGTAAGGGAGAAGTTCAGCACATTCCATGACACGTGATCTAAAGCAGTGGTGTTTGTTTTATTTTGTGCTGTTTTTCTAACTGTTTTTATGTTTATTATTATTATTATTATAAAATTATACAAACATATATATATATATATAATAATATGTTTGTATAATTGTATAATCAAAAAGGGAAGGAATGCCCTGAAATTAACATTAAGGAGCAAGAAGGAACCCTACATAATTTCAACCTCAAGATTTGTGAGAACAGAGCATCTATGCATTGTAATACATACATTCCAATCAATGTAAATTGGAAGTGGTCAAACAGGAGATAGCAAGAGTGAACGTAAACATTTTAGGAATCAGTGAAATAAAATGGACTGAACTGGGTGAATTAAACTCAATTGCCCATTGTATCTACTACTATGGGCAAGAGTCCCTTAGATGAAATGGAGTAGGCCTCACAGTCAACAAAAGATTCTGAAATGCAGTTCTTGGGTGCAATCTCAAAAATGACAGAATGATCTCTGTTCATTTCCAAGGCAAACCATACAATATCACAGTGATCCAAGTCTATGCCCCAAACAGTAATCTGAATAAGCTGAAGTTGAATGGTTGGATGAAGACCTACAAGACCTTCTAGAACGAACACCACCAAAAGATGTGCTTTTCAATATAGGAGACAAGAATACAAAAGAATACAAAATCAAGGGATACCTGGAGTAAGAGGCAAATCCAACCTTGGAGTACAAAATGAAGCAGGGAAAAGGCTAACAGAGTTTTGCCAAGAAAACGCACTGGTCATAGCAAACTCCTTCTTCCAACAATGCAAGAGAAGGCTCTACAGTGGGACATCACCAGATGGTCAATACTGAAATCAGATTCCTTATATTCTTGGCAGCCAAAGATGGAGACACTTTATGCAGTCAGCAAAACAAGACTAGGGGCTGGCTATGGCTCCAATCATGAACTTCTTAATGCAAAATTTTAGACTTACATTGAATAAAGGAGGGAAAACCACTAGGTCATTCAGATATGACCTAAATCTAATCCCTTATGACTATATGGTGGAAGTGACAAATAGAGTCAAGGGCTTAGATCTAACAGACAGAGTGCCTGAAGAACTATGGATGGAGGTTCATGACATTGTACAGGAGGCAGTGATCAAGACCATCCCCAAGAAAAAGAAATGCAAAAAGGCAAAACGGTTGTCTGAGGAGGTCTTACAAACAGCTGAGAAAGGAAGAGAAGCTAAAGGCAAGGGATAAAAAGGAAAAATATACCCATTTGAATTCAGAGTTCCAAAGAATAGCAAAGAGAGATAAGAAAGTCTTCCTCAGTGATCAATGCAAAGAAATAGAGGATAACCATAGAATGAGAAAGAATAGAGATAATTTCAAGAAAACTCGAGATGCCAAGAGAATATTTCATGCAAAGATGGGCACAATAAAGGACAGAAATGGTATGGACCTGACATAAGCAGAAGATATTAAGAACAGGTGACAAGGATACACAGAAAAGCTATACAAAAAAGATCTTCATGGCCCAGATAATCACAATGGTTTTATTACTCACCTAGAGCCAGACATCTTGGAATGTGAAGTCAAGTGGGCTTTTGGAAGCATCACTACAAACAAACCTAGTGGAGGTGAGGGAATTCCAGTTGAGCTATTTCAAATCCTGAAAGATGATGCTGCTAAAGTGTTGCACTCAGTATGCCAGCAAATTTGGAAAACTCAGCAGTGGCCACAGGACCAGAAAAGATCAGTTTTCATCCCAATCCCCAGGAATGGCAATGTCAAAGAATGTTCAACCTACTGTACAATTGCGGTCATCTCACATGTTAGAAAAATTATGCTCAAAATTCTCCAAGCCAAGCTTTAACACTGCATGCACCATGAAATTCCAGATGTTCAAGTTGGATTTATAAAAGGCAGAGGAACCAGAGATCAAATTGCCAACATTCCTTGGATTATCAAAAAAAGCAAGAGAGTTCCAAAAAAAAAAAATTTCTACTTCTGCTTTACTGACTAGGCCAAAGACTTTTACTGAGTGGATCACAATAAACTGTGTGAAATTCTAAAGAAACGGGAATATCAGAGACTTTGCTTCCCTTGTGACTCTATGTCCATTTTTTGAAGAGTTTTAATCACAAATGGGTGCTGAATTTTGTCAAAGGCTTTTTCTGCATCTATTGAGATTATCATATGGTTTTTATCTTTCAATTTGTTAATATGATATATCACATTGATTGATTTGCATATATTGAAAAATACTTGCATCAGTATTGTACTGGCACAAAAATAGAAATATAGACCAATGGAACAAGATAGAAAGCTCAGAAACAAATCCACGCACTATGGGTACCTTATTTTTTACAAATGAAGCAAGAATGTATAATGGGGCAAAGACAGTCTCTTCAATAAATGGTGCTGGGAAAATTGGACAGCTACATGTAAGAGAATGAAATTAGAACACTTCCTAACACCATACACAAAGAAAAACTCAAATGGATTAAAGACCTAAATCTAAGACCAGAAACTATAAAACTCTTAGAGGAAAATATAAGCAGATCACTTGATGACATAACTCAAAGCAAGATCCTCTATGACCCACCTCCTAGAGTAACAGAAATAAAAACAAAAGTAAACAAATGGGACCTGATTAAACTTAAAAGCTTTTGCCCAGCAAAGGAAACTATAAGCAAGGTGAAAAGACAACCCTCAGAATGGGAGAAAATAATAGCAAATGAAACAACTGACAAAGGATTAATTTCCAAAATACACAAGCAGCTCATATAATCCAATACCAGGAAAACAAACAACCCAATCAAAAAGTGGGAAAAAGACCTAAACAAACATTTCTCCAAAGAACACATACAGATGGATAACAAACACATGAAAAGATGCTCAACATTGCTCATTGTTAGAAAAATGTGAGTCAAAACTACACTGAGATATCACCTCACATTGGTCAGAATGGCCATAATCAAAAAGTCTACAAACAATAAATGTTGGAGAGTGTGGAAAAAGCCACTATGGAAGATGGTATGGAGAGTCCCTAAAAAACTAGGAATAAAACCACCATATGACCCAGCAACCCCACTCCTATATACCCTGAGGAAACCAGGGTTGAAAAAGACACATGTAACCCATTGTTCATCGCAGCACTGTTTACAGTAACTAGAATATGGAAGCAACCTAGGTGCCCATCAAAAGATAAATGGATAAAGAAGTGGTGGTACATATATACAATGGAATATTACTCAGCCATAAAAAGGAATGCATTTGAGTCAGTTCTGATGAGGAGCATGAGCCTAGAACCTGTTATACAGAGTGACGTGAGTCAGAAAGAGAAAGGTAAGTATTGTATTCTAATGCACATATACGGAATCTGGAAAAATGGATCTGAAAAATTTATTTACAGGGTAGCAATGGAGAAACAGACATAGAGAATAGACTTATGGACATGGACAGAGGGGAGGAGAGGGTGAGATATATGGAAAGAGTAACATGGAAACTTACATTACCATATGTAATACAGCCCACGGGAATTCGCTGTATGATTCACTCAGGAAGCTCAAACAAGGGCTCTGTATCAACCATAGAGGTGGGATGGAGAGGAAGATAGGAGGGAGGTTCAAAAGGGAGAGGATATACGTATACTTATGGCTAATTCATGTTGAGGTTTGACAGAAAACAACAAAATTCCTTAAAGTAATTATCCTTAATAAATAAATAAATAAAAACTAAACATTCAGAAAACTAAGATCATGGCATCTAGTCCCATCACTTCATGGCAAATAGATGAGGAAGCAATGGAAACAGTGACAGACTTTTTTTCTTGGGCTCCAAAGTCACTGCCGATGGCGACTACTGCCATGAAATTAAAAGACTCTTGCTCCTTGGAAGAAAAGCTATGACCAAACTTGACAGCATATTAAAAAGCAGAGACATTACTTTGCCAACAAAAGCCCATCTAGTTAAAGCTATGGTTTTTCCAGTAGTCATGTACAGATGTGAGTGTTGGACTATAAAGAACGTTGAGTGATGAAGAACTGATGCTTTCGAACTGTGGTGTTGGAGGACTCTTGAGTCCCTTTGACTGCAAGAAGATCATACCACTTGTTCATAAAGGAAATCAGTCCTAAATAGTCATTGGAAGGACTGATGTTAAAGCTGAAATTCCAATACTGTGGCCACCTGATGTGAAGAACTGACTCACTGGAAAAGACCCTGATGCTGGGAAAGGTTGAAGGCAGGAGGAGAAGGGGATGACAGTGGTTGAGATGGTTGGATGGCATCACCATCTCAATGGGTATGAGTCTGAGGAAATTCTGGGAGTTGGTGATGGACAGGAAGTGTGGGGTCCTGCAGCCAATGGGGTCTCAGAGTCATACACGAATGAGGGACTGAACTGAACTGAACTGAAACTGCATGAAATTCTACTACATGAAAGAAAAGGAGGAATCCTTATTCTGGTCTTTGCAACAAATTACATTAGTCAGTTGTCTAAAACCTGGTATATTTTAGATGAAGGGCAAATTATATTTGCTTAATTTTCCCATGTGACAAAATGTTCATTAAAACACAGAGCTTTCAATTTTTGATTTTGAATATGATGTACCAATATTTATATCATAATTAAAATAAAAATTGTTGAGCCTAGATCAACTGAAATTTATTAAAAACTAATTCTTATCTACATTACAGCTTCCCTTTTTATTCCTTAATAGAATTAATGACTGTTTTATGTTACACCCTTCACAATACAAACACTCATACAAAAGTATGTCTCTGTTGAGGGTTATAAATGTCACTGAGGCAAGGGACATACCCACATTTTAATGAGATGCAAGACACAAGTTATACCTTAACTGTTTATTTTTGTATTACTCAACAATAATTATATTGAGGTCATATGGATGACCCAAAAATTACAATATAGCACCAACTTCTGAATAGTCTATAATTTAAAGCAAGTGGTGAAAATATACACAGAAACTATAGGTTCCAAGATGGTATAAAGACCAATGTTCTACCAAAGATAGGAAAATAATAATTTCAGAGTTTTTAAATTTAAAAAAATTTAAATTTAAATAAAATTTAAAAAAATGCTAATTCTTCTTGAATGATATCTAAATGGAGAATATTAGTAGATTCACAGAGCAGAATTTCAACAGGCAATGTATGCAAATGTCTTCTAAGATAGAAGAAGTATCATAACAAGTAAGATCAAGCACATCCTCTGTACTTTACATTGGCTTCAGATTTAAACATGGGATAAATGGGAGTTGTTACAGATGGAATCATATCTTGAGTGTCCATTTAAATTTTAAGTTATAATGAGTAGTAAACTTAGGACTTCCCTGACAGTCGAACGATTACGACTCTGAGCTTCCACTGAAAGAGACATGGGTTCCATCCATGGTTGGGGAACTAGAATACCACATGCCACAAAAAAGCAAGCTAAATAATACTACTTGTTTCCTTCATTTCTTGAAAATTTGTTTTGGTTTCTTTGTTAATTGAGTGTGTGTTGGGATGGTCATAGAAATATTGATCAGAGCTACACACTTGGGTGACAAATAGCAGATAAATATTAATATATCTATTTTGCTTTCAGTTACTTAGTTTCATGTCTTTAAAATTATGTCTTTTCTCTATTTGTGTCATTTCTATTTTCTATCATGTGACATTCACATATAAAAGATGCAGAATTAATGTATACTAAGAAAATGGTGGATATCCAATGATAAATGTTTTAATGCTGCAATATTAAAATCTAGTTGAATTTATTCCTTTGCATTTGGTTAACACACTTTAAAAAACAATAATTCAGAATTATGCTTATAATGCAGTAACATTACTGTAGCATATTTATGCAGTAGTTTTAAATAATTTTTAAAAAACTCTCACAAGTTATAACTAATTATATGTAATTAGTTATATTACTCATATATAACTCTCACATATAACTAATTGTATGATTTAAGTATTTTCCCTTAGAATTTTTCAGACTCTTTTTTCTATTACTTTTCTCTCAAGATATATTATACTTTTTCTTTTTTTCAAACATTTTGGAGATACTGACTCAGAGATGAAAAGGACTAAATGAACAAATTGTCAACTTTGATCAAAATTGGCATTTAAGATGTTCCACAGAGACTTATGTGCCACTTATTGACACCTGCAAGTTCCCAAGATTCAAATATCAGTTTATGACTGGTAATAACCTTACTTAATGTGTACTTTAAATATGACTTTTAATTACATAGTGCAACATAAAATTTTGAACTCTCTGCAAAAAACACTAGAGATTTATTTTCATCCAAGGACAAGTGTTTCCATTCCAAATCCAAGGTGCCCCAAGATACTGCATTGTAATATTGAATGTGTATTTATATGGTACACTTGTTAACATGAGTAAGCTAATTCTTATAAAGCAGAGTGTGCATATTTCCCATGAAAAAAAATAGCCATTTATAAAAACGTTAATGTTATTAACTTTATTAAAATATTATTTTACTTAAAATCATATTATCTAAAATGTTTATAATATTTATTATGAAATATATCACACATATAATCTCAAAAAAAGATGTACAAGTCAAAATGATTTCTTTGTAGAAGAAATAGATTATAGATTAATTGCAATTCAAATAGTGGGATAGCATGTATTTATTTTTCATGTATATTGGTCAAGGGAGGTTGGTCAATGATTTACTCATATCTTATTAATGGATAATAGAGAGGTGATCCAGACAATTTTCTGACTCTTGAGCTCATCTTATGCTTATTAGTTGTTTGTATCATTATTGTGCATCAATAAACAGAGATTTCACTGTAGTAGTTTGTTTTATAAATTTGAAAATAAATACAATGAATATTTTAATAGCATTTAATAGAGAAAGCCTTCAGGGATCATAAGAAGTAATTATGTTAACAAGCCTCTTAAAATTTCAAAGTAGTTGAAACAAACATGAACATTTGAATTGTAATATTTCAAACTCGTACTTAGTATAAAATCCCAAACTTCTCTGAGCAAAAGTATTTAATTGTTCAGTAACTTATCCCATGTTTATTGCTAAATAATACTAAATATTTTAAATATATATGCTTGTGTGTGGTGTGTGTTTGTGTATAGGTGTGTGTGTGTATCACATGTGGTGGAATAATAGAGCAGTTCTCCCAATGTTTTCAAAAAGAGGAAAATTTAAGAAATTTTCTTAAAATTTCTTGACACATTCAAGAAATTGTGTCACTTTTGTTAGATTCAATCTGCATTTTTGTCAGAATAATTTAATATCACCACATTTCAAGTTGCCATCATGTTTCACCTGTACCATTACAGTAGCCTCCTAATTTGTCTCCCTGTTTTTGTGTCTTACTCCTACAGCCTATTCTTTATAAGAAAGCAAACAGCTCCTTTTTTTAAATGTAAGTATGTTCATACCAATTCCCTGGTGAAACCCTGTAATGCATTTACCCCCTTTTTAGGACCAAAGACCTTAAGTCTGTTTCCAAATCCAATGTGTTTTGGCCACTGGTTCTTTCTCTGACCTCATCATCTGTTCACTAAGGCTCCTAGCTGCCCCACACATTCTGGCCTCTGGCTTTTTCCTTGGTCATGCCAAGAATGCAATTTTTTAAACTGTTGGCTCAGCTCTCTTTCCTTGTACATTTTCTAGCCTTATTTTACAACTTAAGTTCATCCCAAGTATAACCAAAAGGACTTATCAACCTCCCTAAATCAAATTTGAGCCTCATTTCACTCTGTATCTTCTCACCCTACTTTATTTTTCTTCAAAGAAATCATCTCCTAGTAATGTATTTATCTTTCTTTGTTAGCTGTTTCCCTTCCATCTCTTTATTTTCATTTACTATGATTTTTGTTGCACTTTTTCAAAAGTTATAACAACTTGGGGGCAATAAGTGGCATTTCAAAAAAAAATTTTGATGCATATTATCATGTGACTAAGTTAAATAATAGGGTTATAACATTAAGCGTTTCCCTCTAGTCTTGTCCACATATCTGGAAAAAATGCATTTTAAAAATTTATAGGGAGCACATTAAGTTAGAGTTGTAAAGCTATTAGAAAAGATACATTTAAGAGATTCTTAAGACAAAATTTTTAGGAAATTACTTCTCATAATGTCCAGCATTGATGAGTTACTTACACCTTCCAAGATGCATATAGGCATGACTCTAACTAGCATTTATTGCATGTATAAATGGATTCATAGATAGATAGATGAAAAAACTTGATTTTGAACAGATGTGTTTTATCTTTTTTTTCTCCCTCTCTTTTTATCTCTCTCCCTTTGGTGAGAAGAGGATTTCTGTCCTGGGTTATAAGGTACACATAACACCTGACCTTGGACAGATGAGATCGACAGCTGGTTATTAGTCACATATGCTCACAGCCAGGGAAAGGAGGACACTATATCACACAAGGCCACATGCAGGCTGCACTAAGAATGAGTGAAAAGCAAGGCCTGCAGGAGGCAGGGTTTGTAGCAACAAGGAGGGTGTTGTGAAGGACTTATTTGAACAAGGCAGCTAGCTGACAGGGAAATGAAGTCAGATACCTAGAAATTAAGCAGTCATGGGCTTGACTGTGCAGGGTTTGGCTCCAGGACCTTAATCATAGAGAAAAGGAATGGGCATATTTAGGCACTTTAAAGCCCTCCAAAATTTCAAGGCAGCACGTGATATTGGATATTAATTTCAGACCTTGTACCACATATGTTATGGATAAAAAAAAACAGACCTATAACCCAATTCTGGTTTCTGAAACAAAAGCTGGTGAAAGCATCAAATTGGAGTCATTAAAGAGAACCTGAGGTGGAATAAGATAGATACACCATTTGTTGAGCCTTTTTGTAAAGCTGGTGAGCTTGAGTTTTATTCAGGTACAAAATAAGAGTTCAGGAGTTTTTCACTAGGACATTTAATTCCAATATGTATACCCAATTTTAGTAGCATCCATAATTGGTAGTGTTATATGACATTTCTAGAATTTTAAGAGTAAAATTCAAATAATATGTCAGTGCACCAATTAAGAAGCAGAAAACTGTATTGTGTACTTGAGTTTGGAAAAAGAAACTTAGGGGTTTTCTTTCCATTATTTTATGGATAAAGCAATGATATTATGACCATTTAAATAATCTAATCAGAGTTTGGAGAAGGCAATGGCACCCCACTCCAGTACTCTTGCCTGGAAAATCCCATGGGCTGCCAAGCCTGGTAGGCTGCAGTCCATAGGGTTGCTAGGAGTCGGATACGACTGAGCGACTTCACTTTCACTTTTCACTTTCGTGCATTGGAGAAGGAAATGGCAACCCACTCCAGTGTTCTTGCCTGAAGAATCCCAGGGACGGGGAAACCTGGTGGGTTGCCGTCTATGGGGTCGCACAGAGTCGGACATGACTGAAGCAACTTAGCAGCAGCAGCAGCAGCAGCAGCAGCAGCAATCAGAGTTTATTCACCAAATAAACTCTGGCACAATTCTTTTATTCACCAAATCCAGTAACATTTCTACCAAACCACAATCAATTTGTAGGGGCAATTTGGAAATGTATAATATTCAGTCAACAGAATTTATCAACACTTTTTAAGTACGAACTAAATATATCCAAATATTAGGACAATAAGAAGATATAAAAGTAGGAATAAGTACTCAACTGTGGAAAATTCTGAAAGAGATGGGAATTCCAGACCATTTGACCTGCCTCTTGAGAAATCTGTATGCAGGTCAGGAAGCAATATTTAGAACTGGACATGGAACAACAGACTGGTTCCAAATAGGAAAAGGAGTAGGTCAAGGCTGTATATTGTCACCCTGCTTATTTAACTTATATGCAGAGTACATCATGAGAAATGCTGGGATGGAAGAAGCACAAGCTGAAATCAAGATTGCTGGGAGAAATAACAATAACCTCTGATATGCAGATGACACCACCCTTATGGCAGAAAGTGAAGAGGAACTAAAAAGCCTCTTGATGAAGATGAAAGAAGAGAGTGTAAAAGTTGGCTTAAAGCTTAACATTCAGAAAACTAAGATCATGGCATCCGGTCCCATCACGTCATGACAAATAGATGGGGAAACAGTGGAAACAGTAGCTGACTTTATTATTATTATTATTTTTTGGAATCCCAAATCACTGCAGATGGTGACTGCAGTCATGAAATTAATAGACACTTACTCCTTGGAAGGAAAGTTATGACCAACTTAGCTAGCATATTAAAAAGCAGAGACATTACTTTGCCAACAAAGGTGCATCTAGTAGAGGCTATGGTTTTTCCAGTAGTCATGTTTGGACATGAGAGTTAGACTATAAAGCAAACTGAGCACCGAAGTATTGATGCTTTTGAACTGTGGGGTTGGAAAAGACTCTTAAGGGGCTGGTGCACTGGGATGACCAAGAGGGATGGTACGGGGAGGGAGGTGGGATGGGGGTTCAGGATGAGGAACACTTGTACACCCATGGCAGATTCATGTTGATGTATGGCAAAACCAATACAATATTGTAAAGTAAAAAATAAAAATGTTCCTGATAGCCTCTTTATAAAACAATTATTTATAAACTTTACTCTCAATCTATCAAGTACACTAAATAACTTTTCTGTCTGAATAAAACTGCGCAAAAGTTAAAAAAAAAAAAAAAAAAGAGTCCCTTGGACTGCAAGGAAATCCACCCAGTCAATCCTAAAGGAAATCAGTCCTGAGTGTTCATTGGAAAGACTGATGTTGAAGCTGAAACTTCAATATTTTTGGCCACCTGATGTGAAGAGCTGACTTGTTTGAAAAGACCCTGATGCTAGGAAAGATTGAGGGCAGGAGGAGAAGAGGACAACAGAGGATGAGATGGTTGGATGGCATCACCGACTCAATGGACACGGGTTTGGGTGAACTCTGGGAGTTGGTGATGGACAGGGAGGCCTGGAGTGCAGTGGTCCATGGGGTTGCAAAGAGTTGGACATGACTGAGCGACTGAAGTGAACTGGACTGAAGTACTAAACTATATGCCTTTAATGAACTTTAAGAATTTGAGATTTTTTTTTCAATGAAAGGAATAGAAAACTGTGATTGGGATAGATATGGGAAATGGCTGGGAGGGAGTTAAAGTAACATATGTGGATGCTCAACTAGGGATTATAACATTATATTTGTTAAAGTATACATTTTGTATATTTAAACACCTGACACTCATGCAAATTAAAAAAAAAAAAAAAAGAGCCAATGATTTTTACCTGATTAATTAAGGAGGGAACCAGAAATAAGTTAAAACCAGTTCAATGAGCATTTGAGGAGCTTGGTCTTCATAAGTAATTTAATAAAGGAATTCTAAACTAAGATTGTGGGGTTAGAGACAAATTGATTAATACATTAAAGAAAAATAAATGTAATTTTAAAAATGCTCTTTTCTTGAAGGTAAAGGTGAAAAATGGTCCAATCAATACAAAGGCAATTAAAGATGAAAGCCTTATACTGCACTGGAAGAACACTCAGGTATCTCTTTTGTGAATTTTCAATTTCAATATCTTTTTTCTAACACTTTGAATCTTTACAAAAAACATTTGAGATGAATATATTTGAATACATTTATCTTCATTTTACATATAAAAAGCAAAGTTCAAATATATCTAAGTAATTGCACAAAAAACTCAACTTAAATAAGCAGAAAATATTGGATATTAATGAGTCAGTCTTCTTCGCAAATTTATTTTCTTTCCATTGCAATCATTTTCTTCTTAAGCAAGCCCTACATGTTGAACAATCATCAAGCAGAAATACATTAGAAGGGAAGCAAATATAACATTGGTAGTCTGTTCTTTAACCAATATGTATATTGAGGTTTTATATGTAAATCTTGAAGCAAAAGTATTGATATCTACTCCACTTCCCTCATTCTCATCTGGTAATTATTATAATAATAATTTAAAAATTGACAAGCTTCAAACTATCCATCTGCCCCATTTCATCCATCTTATCTATGCATATATTCTTGTTTAACTCCAGAAACTATTAAAGAACTGCCCCCTACTTCAAACAAAGTTTCTTTCCTTGACCTGTGACCTGTGACGCTCTTTGTCATGTACTCAAAGATATCCATGTAGATATTCTATCTACTCTCTCTCATATTGTTTCTTCCCTTCTTTTTATTCTCATTGTATATAAAGTGAAGTTACTCAGTCGTGTCCGACTCTCTCCATTCTCTGCAACCTCATATATTGATACAGCTTTATCTCCAACTAGTAATCTGTTCCCTTCTTTCTTTAGAGAAAATACTCTATGAAAATAATGTCTTTGTGGCTTGTTCCAAATTTTTCTTAAGCCTTTGTTGTTGTTGTATAATTCCATGTAGTGAGGTTTCATCCTTTTTCCGCTGAAATTGCTCCTACCAGAGTCATAAATAATGTATAAATGGTGAAATCCACAATCCTTTTCTGTTTTAATCTTACCTGAAACTCTTGACCTGTTTGGCTCCTAGGATGTAACAGTTTTCTAGCTAAACTCCCATTCATTTGTTTCACTTCTTAGTTTCTATTGCTAATTCTTCCTATCTCCCTGATTTGTTAATTTTAAGAGGGCTGCTGCTGCTGCTAAGTCACTTCAGTTGTGTCCGACTCTGTGTGACCCCATAGATGGCAGCCCACCTGGCTCCCAGGCAAGAACACTGGAGTGGGTTGCCATTTCCTTTTCCAATGCATGAAAGTGAAAGTGAAGTCGCTCAGTCGTGTCCGACTCTTAGCGACCCCATGGACTGCAGCCCACCAGGGCTCCTCTGTCCATGTGATTTTCCAGGCACGAGTACTGGAGTGGGGTGCCATTGCCTTCTCCTTTAAGAGGGCTGGACACATTCTTATAAGAACATTAGTAAGCTGATTCAAATTTTATATTTTCAGCCTGAACCTTTCCTGTGAATTTCAGTCTCATGTATTCAACTGCCTACTCAAGGTACTGGGATCTTCACTCATAGTTCACTCGGTAAAGAATCTTCCTGCAAGTCAGGAGACTTGGGTTCTGTTCTTGGATTGGGAAGATCCTCTGGAGAAGGAAAAGGCAACCCACTCCAGTATTCTTGCCTGTAGAATCCTAGGGACAGAGGAGCCTGGCAAGCTAGAGTCCATGGGGTTATAAGAGTTGGACATGACTCAGCAAATAAACCACCACCACTCAAGGTCTGAAATCTCATCTCAGACCAGCAGCTGAAACATGGCAAATCCAAAATCCAGCTCCACATCTTTTCTTCTATCCTGCTTGCCATATCTCCATCTCAATTGATGTCAAGCCTATTCTTTTAGTAGCTCAGCAAAAATTATTGATCATTTTTGACTTTTTCTCTCCTATAATCTGTACTTAATATACCAGCAAATATTTTTGGTTCTGTTTCTAGAATTTAATCATGTATTATCAATTTCTGTACTAGAATCTTGCCAAAGCTAATATCATATCCCCATTAAACTATTCAATATTATCGCAAAGTATCTCTTTACCTCACTTTTCTTCCCCTGTTAATTTATTCTCCAGAGAGACAGCCAGAGAACTTCTACATATAAACTGCCATTTCTCTGTTCAAAGCCCTTGACTAAATTTCCTTGTCTCTCTGAGTCTTTACAACAGTTGATTAAGTCTTCATATGGACTAGCCTTTTTTTTTTTTTAATTTAATTTTTAAACTTTACCTAATTGTATTAGTTAATTTATTTCTTTTAATTGGAGGCTAATTACTTTAGAATATTGTAATAATTTTTGCAATACATTGACATGAATCAGTCATGGGTGTATGTTATCTGGAGTCTGTTTCCCACCTCTCTGACTCTCACTGGCTCCATCGTCCTACCATATCAGTCTTCTGGTATTTACTAGGAAATTTCAAAAATTAACCCAGCTGAAGGGATTAGTACTTGATCTTCTCTTTAATGAAATTTTATGTCCCTAGTTTACCTGCATGGTTCGCTACCTCACTTAATTTATGTATTTATTCAAATATTTTCTTTTGGAGAGATCTTGCTTGACAACACTGCTTACAGGAAGCATTTTCATTTCTTATACTTTTTTCTGTGTTTTTTCTCCATTAATTGCTATTCACATCCTATACATTTTAGTCAAAATGTCTTAAAAGCCACTTCTGTCATGTGAATATAAAATGTTTGAATGAAGAAGTTTCCTTTATATTTGCCTTTCCCGTCTCAAACTCCTAGAAGAGTGACTGAGTGCTTAGCATGTCATAGGCATTCAGTACACAAGTGTTCACTAAGTCAGTGAATATTAATAGATGAATAACATCTGAGTTAGGCTTCCCTTGTGGCTCAGATGGTAAAGTATCTACCTGCAGTGTAGGAGACCTGGGTTTGATCCCTGGGTTGGTAAGATACCCTGGAGAAGGGAAAGGAAACCCACTTCAGTATTCTTGCCTAGAGAATCTCAAGGGCAGAGGAGCCTGGCAGGCTATAGTCTATGGGTTCTCAAAGAGGAGACATGACTGAGAGACTAATGCTTGCATTTTCATGCACCTGAGTCAATAATAACAAATGATTACTGGATAATTTTCCCTTTTTTATTGACCCGCCATTCCAAATCAATTAGTCTCTCTATGTTTCATAGAGTTTTAATATTGTTCTAACTTCCAAGATCAGGGTGACAATGGATCTAAAAAAGATGCATACATAATCCTCTACTGCAAATTACTTTCATTATTCTCAATGACATTTATATGTCTAACTATTCTTTAGGCATGAATCTAAAGAATTTTTCTCTTAAAGAATGTCATTTAAAATACTATCATATGTTGCCTGAGTGATTGATACTACTGGAAAAGCGGGAGAACCTACTATGGATTCTAAAGTCTTTTATTTTCTTTTAAGGAACATGCTTAGGAAGACAGATAATGTGGAATTTTTAAGATCATCTGAAGTATCTAAAGCTTGAGTGATATAAATAATATCTCTAGCTCCAGAGTTAGTTGGAACTTTTACATCCCCATTCATTAAAATGGACAAAAAAAAAATGAAAGCCCCATAATTCTATAGAATGTCAGTACATATTAATCTAGTAGATAAGTGTATTAGACATTTCTAGGATTGTGGCCAAAGAACAAAGAAAAGTTGAGAGTAGGAAGTTTGGTAACTCAGAGAAGAGAAGAGTGGCACACAACTTTGTCCAGGAAAAATTTCCCAAGAATAACCAATGGGATAATAAAATAAAAGGTGATAAGATAGCATAAACAAAATCCAGCTTTCTCACCTGTACCCTATTTTATCTTTTGCTTATATCTATTTACACAATAATTAATGAAGATGACCATAGAATGTAGGCAGACAAATTATGAAAATATACTACAAAAAGCCAGGATGATGATGCAGCCTCTTTCTTAGAAGTCTATTCTTTGTTTCTATGTTACAAGGAGGTTTATTCTCAGGATTTACATATTCATAGAGTGACCAGAACTTCAGGACTCTGATTGTAGTCACTAGCTTTATGCCCACTTGAAAGAAGGCAGGCATGGAATGGAAAGAGAATGAAGAGAGATTTCTGTCACCTCTAGTCAGCACCCTCCAAGTGCTATCCTACCCATTTCTGCTTTTTTTTTTCTTTTTAATTCTAAGTATATGATGTCAAATTACAACTATAAGGCTGAGCATATCAGGGTTTACGTTTTGTGACTGCCTGAATTCTACACATAGCTGAAACTGAAGTCGCTCAGTCGTATCCGACTCTTTGCGAGCCCATGGACTATAGCCCACCAGGCTCCTCTGTCCATGGGGATTCTCAGGCAAGAATACTGGAGTGGGTTACCATTTCCTTCTCCAGGGAATCTTCCTGACCCAGGGATCAAACCTGGGTCTCCCACATTGCAGGCAGATGCTTTACCATCTGAGCCATCAGGGAAACTCACACATAGCTATAGGCACGTATCTATGAGATTTGCCTCCATCAGACTCTTTGCACAATGTGTACAAGTGTGCAATGATACACATTGCAATCTTTGTACAATGTGTACATTCCACTGACAATGTCAGGAAAAATCAACAAGATAACAAGATGTAATCATTGGGAAACCTAGAACATATAACACTTGTTTTCTTTTCATAAAATGATGAAAATTTATTGAATATTGACAGTCAGAATGTCCAAATACATAGGCTTTTATTACTTGCCGTTAACTAGCATGTTGTAAATTCCATAGCTATGAAAGACTCTATATGTATTGATGACACCAATCCAATGTCAAAAAAAAGAGAAGGGTCTTTTTAATTTAATCATCTGACATTTTAACATGGGAAATGATGTTATAAACACAGAGAGTTTGTCCAAATGATGTACCTTGGAAGACTTCCATGTTAAAATGGCTTTTAATATTTCCCTAAAAGGAAGATATAAAAGGTGTTTTGTTTTCACTTTCTTCTATTTCTGTTTTTAACACAGCTCATCTTCAACAGTCTTCTGTGGCTGAATAGATACACTTGAAAGAGTATAACTGGGTTATATACCACTATCACTGTTTTAATTAGCAAATTATAATACTGAATATGTTAAATATTTTCCAGTAAAGACTACTGATAAATGAGTGCCACCAACATTCTTGAATTCTCTCCAGTGTTCCAAATCATAAGTACATGGATAGAAAATTTGCAATGTCTAAACCTTGCTATTCAAAGCCTAGGGCTTCCCTAGTGCCTGAGTGGTAAAGAATCCTTCTGCCAGTGAAGGTGATGCAGGTTCAATCCTTGGGTCAGGAAGATCCCCTGGAAATGGAATGGCAAACCACTCCACAGGAGTCCACTGGGAAATTCAAATTCAAAGCATAGTCTATTTTATTAGTTTTCTCTTGCCGCTATAAAAATTATGGTAAACTTACTGACTTAACATGAATTTATTATTTTACAGTTCTGGATGTCAGAAGTCAGAAATGGGTCTCACTGGGCTATAATCAAGATATCAGAGATGCATTCCTTTCTGGAGGTTCTAGAGAAGAATCTATTTCCTTGTTTTCTCCAGGTTCTAGACACTGCTCACATTCCTTTGCTGATTAACCTTTCCATCTTTAAAGTCAGCAATGGCCACCCCTGTCTTTCTGATGATGCCATCTCTCTCTTGTTCTGACTCCTCTACCTTTCTCTTTCCCATTTAAGGAACTTTTAGTCACATTGTGTCATATGGATAAACACAAAAAATCTCCTTGATTTATAGCCAGATGAAGTGAAGTGAAGTGAAGTCACTCAGTCGTGTCCGACTCTTTGCGACCCCATGGACTGTAGCCTATCAGGCGCTTCCATCCCTGGGATTTTCCAGGCAAGAGTGCTGAAGTGGATTGCCATTTCCTTCTCCAGGGGATCTTCCCAACCCAGGAATTGAACCCAGGTCTCCCGCATTGAAGGCAGACGCTTTACTGTCTGAGCCACCAGGGAGGCCACTATCTTGGGAAGTAAGATTTCAACATATAGATTTTGGGGGAATGCAGACATTCTATTTATGACACTTACACAATTTCCATATTGCCAATAAAGTGCCATGTCTAAATCCAAATTAAATCACATCATTGTCTTACTTTAAAAATTTCAGACTTCTCATTAACTGGCAGAGAACTTTTCTTCATGTTTTCTCTCCATAATCTACTCCACATACTCCACTTTCCATCCACATCTCTTCTTTTATTTTTAAGTTAATTTTTATTGGAGTATAGTTGCTTTACAATGTTATATCCGCTTCTGCTGTATAACAAAGTGAATCAGTTATCCCCTCTATTTTAGAATTCCTTTCCATTTCGGTCACCACAGTGTATTGAGTAGAGTTCCCTGTGCTATACAGTACTGTCTCAGAAAGAGCATTTTAGATCTGATTGTCCAAACTGAGGAATTTAATTTCTAATTTACATTTAGCAGCAAGCTTTTGGAGGATTTGTGCAGGAAAATAACACCATCTGGAAGAAACTTTCAGCTACTTTCTAGAGGAGAAACTGGAAGAAAGAGAGATTGGTGACAAGGAGAGAAGTTAGGAGAGTGGTGAACACCTCTGCTTACAGTAATGGCAGGCTTAGTAATTTGGACTAACCATCCCAATGAAGACAACTAAAAATTACTGGATGAAATGTATAAAGAAAGTATCTTTGTTAAGCACTAAGAAACTATGAGACTAAAATCTTCAAGAAGACAAGAACCCAAATAGGAAAGCCCAGCACTCAGAGCCAGTTTTTCCTGAGGGCATTAGCTGAATCTAGAAGAAAGAATTATGGAACTGATCTGTGGTTTTGGTGGCCTGATGGGAAAAGAAAATGAAAGTCAAATCCCACAGCTCCAATGAGTAGGTCTAATGAGCTCTGCCACCACTTTAAGCTGATGATTAGCAACTTTAATTCCACTTGCAATCTAAGCTGCCTTTTGCCAAACAACACAACATGTTCATGGATCCCAAGGATTAGTACACGGACATTAATTATTGATATTATAGATAGAATAAACATCAATTTTGAGTTGGCTAGAAATGAAAATTATTGCAACCTATTTAAGCCCTACTCATTCAGAATCTTTTGGAGTAGAGTCCAGGATTCTATATTTTACCAAGATTCTCAAGTCATTTACAATAAGCTTGGGAAATGATGGTTTAGGTTTGTGATCACTGTGGTTTAGTTGCTAAGTTGTGTCTGACTCTTGCAACCCCAAGTACTGTAGCCCTCCAGGCTCCTCTGTCCTTGGGATTCTCCAGGCAAGAATATTAGTGTGGGTTGCCATTTCCTTCCCCATGGGATCTTCCAGACCCAGGGAATGAACCCAAATCTCCTGCAATGGCAGGTGGATTTCTTACCTCTAAGCCACCAGGGAAGCCCAATCATTCAGGAGATGCACTTGCTCATTAACAAGTGGCTTTCTTTGTCCAATAAGAATTAACATTCTAAACTAAAGACATTTAATGACAATAGCTTATGCATTTTAGATCTGTGTCCAGCTCTCCATTCCTCCCTTTTGCATTACTGAAAAATGTTTACTACCAAATTTTTGAGTTAGCTGCTGTTGCTGTAGCCTCTTTTTTGCCCACTTTCTATTCCATGGTTTGCAAACATTTTATTTCTTTCCTTCCTCTCTTCTTACCCATTTCAGGACCACCACTGCTATTCCTACTCTCAAATCAGGACTGCACCTTGCCAGTGGCTTTGGAAAATAAATGGTGTCTGAGATTTTTAATCCAGAGTCTGCTTGTTACTATTACCTGTCTGGATATTGGTTTTGTCATTTCAATCTCTACTGCCAGACAGCTGTTCCGTGGTGCATTTTTATGAATTGTAGCTGGGTGTATCAATTTTTTTTTCATGATGGAAATATAAAAAAGATGAAAACATAATTCAAATTCTGTGAAACTTTGTTTTTAAAAAATCTATTATAAAAATTCTATAATTTGTTTTATAAAGAGTGATATATAACTACATGACATCAAAGATTAGAGTTTTAAATAAAACTGAAGAAATAAGATTGCCTTCCCTAATTTTCCACTTCATCTCATGTTATCAGATATTTACTATCTAATTGATTCCATATTAGGAAGCATTATTTTTCTTTGTCATTCATATAGGTACAGACAGTGATCTGAATCCTTTTTCAAGGTAAATTATTATCTATCTGACATCAGGCAAAATGTTTAGCCACTACAGGAACCTATGAGGCAGAAACCAGGCAATATTTATATGAAGCCCTGCCTATCTCTGAATGATTACTAGATGTCAGGCCAAGTAACATTTGTGAACCTCCCATTGCTGACTGACAAAGAGATCTCCACATTTTCATAAAAGTCCAGAACATCATATTTTGTTTAGCACTCAGTGAAGAAGTATATGTTACAGCCAGTGTGTCTGGACTACCTACTTGCATTGTGAGATAAACTATGTATATTCAATCCATCTACTATTAATTCATCTGCTATTCCTGCAAAAAATTTGAGGCCTGATGTAATAGCTAATAAAAAAAAATAGAAACATAGTTCAAGGAATATTTCTAGCTTATTTTCCAGAAAAATAAAAATAATCATGATCTCTAATCAGAGGATTTCTAACCCAGGAACACAGATCATGGAATACCTTACTTAAAAACAAAATAAAAAGGGTGAAATCATTTACCCCATCTAATCTCCACTGGCAAAAAAAAAAAAAAAGTTATGTTCTTGTCTTGAATTTTCCTGAATCTACATCAAATTTCTTAAATGTCATAGCTCCTATTTTCTGATATGTAATATAGAATTAAGGTTTATTTCATGCAGTTATTTTGAAAAGAAATAATGTAATAAAACCCATAATATATTGGTTGGCATATAAGTAACTACTCAATAAATTGTAATCACAATGATGCATCATGTCACTACTATTTTTGCTATTTTATTTTAAATTGCTTTTAATTTCATTTAATTTTTAAAATAAAATTTTATTTAAAGTGTAAAACATAATGATCTACTATATATATACAGAGTGAAAACTTTGGTAAAGCTGACTAGCATACAAAATCCCATGGACAGAGGAGCCTGGTAGGCTGCAGTCCATGGGGTTGCTAAGAGTCTGACACGACTTAGCGGCTTCACTTTCACTTTTCACTTTCATGCATTGGAGAAGGAAATGGCAACCCACTCCAGTGTTCTTGCTTGCTGAATCCCGGGGAAGGGGGAGCATGGTGGGCTGCCATCTATGGGGTTGCACAGAGTCAGATACGACTGAAGCGACTTAGCAGCAGCAGTAGAGTAGCAGCATACCCTTTCACATGGTTACATACAATTGGCCAATGGGTATGTGAAAGATGTTCAATATCACTAAAGGGAAATATAAATCAAAACCACAGCAAGACATCAAATCATACTTGCCAGAATGGCTATTATCAAAGATAAATTATTAATAATAAAGATGACAAGTATTGTTCAGGATGTAGAGAAAACAGAACACCAATACATTTTTGGTTGGAATGTAACCTGGTACAACCATTATGAAAAGCAGTATGCAGAGCCCTCAAAAAACTAAAAGTTGAACTACCATATGATCCAGCAATCTCTCTTCTGCATATATATATAAATGGAACAAAATCAGTGCTTCAAAGTAATATTTGTTTTTACTGTATTTAAAGTAGAAGTCTATATTTAATTCCATAATTTCTGTCATTTGATCCTCCTTTCTATGGAGATTTAGAAAATGAGATAAAGGAATAATGTGGAGAGATTTACGAGTGGAAGTCATTGATTTTAACAAATGTATTAATTCCTAATATGCCCATTATTCCTTTTCTTTTAATTAAGAACAAGAAAACAAAAGAAAGTTCAAAAAAGAAAAAAACAATGCAATCAGTCTTTTACTTCTGGTCAGACTCTGTAAAGACTTTTCCAGTCCAGGTTCAATGACGATACTGGATGCTTGGGGCTAGTGCACTGGGACGACCCAGAGGGATGGTATGGGGAGGGAGGAGGGAGGTGGGTTCAGGATGGGGAACACATGTATACCTGTGGCGGATTCATTTTGATATTTGGCAAAACTAATACAATTATGTAAAGTTTAAAAATAGAATAAAATTAATTTAAAAAAAAAAAGACTTTTCAATATTATTTTTTTCTAAGACATTTTTCCCTTTCCATTCCAATCTGATTCCAACCTCCAGAGCCATCCAACAATTTTCATCACTTCATTCTTGTTTGTTGATTCCACCTTTTCTGTCACCAGCCCTATTTTTACCCCAGAAATCAAACTTCTGAAATGTATTTTGAGTGCTACAAAAGACTGCATGAAATTGTTTAAATATGAAGAATAATTATTTTCTCATGCAGATCATTAGTGATTCAAAACATGTGCTTATTTCAAGGAATTCAATGACATATACATTTTTAGAAGGTATTCCTTCTCAGTGAGGAGTGCCTATTTCCTTAAAAACACAAAAGTACTAAGAAAACATTGTAAAAGAGACACACTCCAGTATTCTTGCCTGGAGAATCCTCATGGACAGAAGAGCCTGGAAGGCTACAGTCCATGGGGTTGTAAAGAGTTGGATGTGACTGAGTGACTAAGCACAGCACAGAAATCTTATTTGAATAAGTCTATGTTGTTATATCTAACAGATAATCATATATTGGTATTGTATTTTTCGATCTTGTTTAAGGTATTATGTGACAGTAGTTGGGAACTCCATGGAAAACAGATAGTAATATTCAATCTTGAATTACCCATGGCAGGATATCATGAGATAAATATTTAGAAAAAATAAAAAATAGGAAAGCATGTCTTGATGCAAACCAATGTATTATTAAGTTAATTGTTGAATAAAATCATTTTTCAAAGAACATCATCAACATTAATGTTCTTAAAGCTCTTTGCTGTCCAGTCTTTAAAAATTTAAGAGAAAGTTTCACAAATTCAAATAAAAAGAGAAAATTGTTTTTTGTCCATTCTATATTCATTTAAAATAAATGGTTGTTGATATATGTCTGTGTGTGTGTGTGTGTGTGTGTATGTTTGTGTGTGTTTGTGCATGTGTGTGAGAGAGAGAGAGAGACAGAGACAGAGAGAGGTAGAAAGAGCTCTATTGCTACTATAATGCATAATCCATGATGCCTGAGAGGATTCGTTCTTGTTCACTATTCAATCTCACAACCAGAAAGAAAACTGGAGTATCTTTAATTAAAAAATTAGGTAATGTTGTTTTTAGTCTTATTTGTAGAAATATATAAGTTATCAGGATTCTAAAGTTAAAAATTATTTTCTGTTTTTGCATCTTGTTTTATGTGCTTGGATGTTCCAGTGTCTCCTAGTTTGTAGTCTACAGGAACTTGAATAGAATTTGCATCCTACTGTTGTGTGAAAAATGCATAAATCTTAATTATGCTGACTTGGTTTACAGTGATTTTAACCTCTACTATATCCTTCTACTTTTCTATGTATTTATTCTACTAATTTTTGAGAGTTTGATATTGAAACTCCAACTAAAAATCGTAATTTATCTACTTAAAAATAATTGCAACATATAGTGGAACTATATGTAACTTTGTTCTGTATTTTCCAAGTCTCCTGTAAATGTATCATATTTTCATAATTTAAAATATTAAAAGAGAAAAGAAAACCTATTTTCTGACTTAGGCAACACTTAGACAACCAAGAACTTGATAACAACATGTCTAAGTTTCTGCTTCTTTCCTCCTTCTTATTCCCTAAAACATATCTGTTCCAATTTCCATTCAATATAAACCAGTATTTCTGTAAGTTATAATAAGACTATTAGTCAACCTATTGTAGCCATGGCACTAATATTTAAGTTTAGCTTGAATCACCATCAATATTCTCCCTTTGAATAGGAGATTTGTTGCTTAAGTTTACACTGATAAAATGATATTTTATAGCCATCATCTGTGAAACATCAATATATTTTCTTATAGGTAAATCTTGTGATTGCATGTTTCTAAATAGTTGGAAAGTAAACCATTAAATTAAAGACCATGACTTCCTTTTTCCAGTGTCAGAATGAACTACTGCATTGCTCATAGCTGGACGTTTAAGGAGGACATTCAAAGCAATGCTTTTTTTAGATTTTTGTGAAAATTGATTGATATGTCAGGTTCATGTCATATTTCCATAACACAGTACAGTTGCTGGCACAAATTTTATCTTCCATAAACACTTGATAATTGAATGACTTTAATTATTCTCTCATCAGTGTATCATTTGGCACAACCTCTCAGGGTACTGCCACTGTCATACAAAGGGATGAGGAGCAGCAGGATATGGCTGGGGAAAAGAGCCAAATCCAAAAATCTGTTAGGGTAAGAGAGTTCTGGCAGATTCCATTGGTGGGCATACAAGAAATTAATTATGTAGAACTGAATATGTCTGAAAGTATCAGGAGGGGACTGTCGAGCCAGGCAAGCAAGGAATTCAGCTTAGAAAAGTCAGGGAAGGACAAACAGCTACCACTCTATCTATGCACACCTCTGTTTTAGACTATCTGTGTATTTAGTTTGAGCAATTGTCACTGAGAGGATTTTGACAAGGGAAAAGTAGTCATCAGAAAACTAGAATCAAATGAGGAGTTCATTCAAAAACTATACATTTGGATCTGTCAGATCATACTTTTAGGTCTGTACTTTTATGAAGGAAAAAAGTCACAAGTGACTATTTATATCAATACCAGTCCTGTTACAGAAAGTAGTCCAACTGTTTATTGAACTGAAATTTTTAATGAGATTTAATGATATTTTTATGAGTCATCATATTAAAGATTGTAATGATGATGACACTGACAACAATATTCTATTGTAAACAAGTTCATCTTTAAGGGTTTTCTGTATTAACACAGACCAATGAAATAACAATTAAATGCATTTCAGTGAAAGCATTTCCATTACAGGTTGAAATATGTAGTCCATGTTAGTAACATCCAGGATAATCTAGTTTAATTCAAAAATACAGGATGAAAATATATAAAAACAATCTTTTCAAGACATTGGCAGTAAAGCCATGGAGGGCAGTTATCTCTGGGAGATGGAAATCAAGGTGAGCCGTGCAATTGCCCCAGCTTATTACCCAGTGACTGCTTCCAAATCACAACAGATTCCTTAAGTAAAGCAATGTCAGAGAGTGTAGGGAGACAGAGACACTTGAGCTTGCAAGGCAGAGTGCCAGAGAAAAGAGATGCAGTGAAAGAAAAGTTCAAAGATCTATACTGGGTCCCCTTAAGTATTCAACAGTACATGGATCAAAGCAGGTATGTGAGGCAATTATCCTGGTCTGGGTAAAGACCCACCCTTAAGAATTAGAGCAGATTTAGTAAAGGTCAGGATCCATGGCCTGTTGCTCAAGTACCCAGAAAGACCCTGCCTCAATAGAAGTGAATAATTAGCCCTAGACTACTGCCAGTTCTAGTCCCTCCAGACGAACTTTAAAAGTAAGTCTCAAAAGAACCAATTTCCAACTAACTTAACAACCTTTCAGAACAAAGTGCAACAGCATTTAGAAGAGCACAAAAATATCCTGCAACTAACAAGGGGCAAAATTCATAGTAACTGTGGTGTAATCAAAACTTACCAGACAAGCAAATGAGCAGGAAAATATAACCCCTATGAGGAAAAGGGAAATAAATGGAAACAGATCAAGACTAAAACAGATGTCAAAAATGTTATAACCTTGGTCCACAGATTTAAAAAGTTAAACAAAAGACTGAACGCGTTCAGTGTAGATATGAGATATATAAAACAAATCAAATTGCTGGAGAAGAAAATTATAATATTTGAGATGAAACATATACTGTTTGAAATTAACAGCAGATTAGGCACTATAGAAGAAAAGATGGATTATTATGAAGATGTAGCAATAGTAACTAATTCAAAACTACTAACAGAAAGGAGAATGGAAAATAATGAACAGAGAATCAGTTAACAATGGGATTTCTTCAAAAGCCCTAACATACATGTATAATTGGAATTCTAAAAGAAGAAGACAGAGTGGGAAACAGGAAAAAATATTTGAGGAAACAATGGTAAAACTAGTCCAAAATTGATCAAAACAATAAACTCACAGATCTAAGACTGGAATGTATCAGGGATATGTTTTTCTTTTTTGGAGTCTGGGGGTAGTAGAAAACAAGAGGGCTTCTGGAATGCTGGTGAAGTTCTATAAGTTGATCTGGGTGCTTATACAGATGCATTCAGTTTGCAAAAAATCACTGGCTAGATACTTCTGTACACTATTCAATAGATATATTTACATTCCAATAAAACATTAACATTGAGAAAATAACAGCACGCCTTTCATAAGGGCATTTTTCAGTACTTGTGATGCTTGCATTAAATAGCCTATGCTCCCACAGGCTGTCATAACATGCTCACAATGAGTTTGACAAGATGGAGATCAGAAGGACTATGTCATAATATCTACAAATTTGAATGTTTCCTTTTAAGAACCTGTGCAAAATCTTTCTTCTCTCCATTAAAACTATGTTCATATGCAGGAATAGTGAATTTTAGTCCATGCTAGAACACCACTGGCATACTGCAGTCCCTGGTAAAGAGTTGGACATGACTGAGTGTCTGAAAAACAACAACAGAACACTGAGGATTGTCTCCATCACAAGGTTAACACATTGTTCAATGTTTCTATCTCTCAGCCCTATTAAAATAATTGCCCATTTGATATCCCCCAAACCTGACTTCTGTGATGAAGAAGACTGTTTTGAAGCACAGTGCTTTGCAAGTATTTTCATTTGCATAGGTTAACTTTCACTTTGTTCAGTATTTCCTTTACTGTGTAGTAGCCACTTATTTTTGCTTTTTTTGGATTGTGCTTTTTAGTGCCATACCCAAAAAATCTTTGCTAAGATTAATGTTATGAATATTTTGAGTGTTTTCTTCTAGGGGTTGAGTTTCATGTGTTACATTTGAATCTCTACGCTTTTTTAGTCTATTTTGTGTATTTTGTATAGTATAAGGCATACTTTTATGCCTTTTTTATGGATATACAGTTTTCCCAATGTCATTTGTTGAAGAGACTATCCTTCCTCATGGTGTAGTATTGGCACACATGTAGATCATCCCATCATTTATATATGGGTTTATGTCCAGGCTGTCTATTCTTTTCTTTCAGTCTATATATCTGTCTTTATGTCCCTACTATATTGTGGCTTCCTTGGTAGCTCAGCTGGTAAAGAATCTGCCTGAAATTCAGGAGATCCTGGCTCAATTCCTGGGTCTGGAAGATCCGCTCAAGAGATAGGTTGCTGCTGCTGCTGCTGCTGCTGCTGCTAAGTCGCTTCAGTCATGTCTGACTCTGTGCGACCCCATTGATACCCACTGTATTATTCTTCGGTTCAACTGGTGGCTCAGATGGGAAGGAATCTGCCGGTAATGTGGGAGACCTGGGTTCAGTCCCTGGGTTGGGGGGATCCCCTCTCTACCCACTCCAGTATTCTAGCCAGTAGAATTCCATGGACGAAGGAGCCTGGCTGGTTACAGTCCATGGGATTGCAGAGTCATATATGACGGAGCAACTTTCATTATACTGTTTTCATTACTGTAGTTTTGTAATATCTTTTGAAATCAGAAAGTGTGACGATCCAGTTTTGTTCTTTCTCAAGATTGTGTTGGTTATTTGGGGTCCTCTTTGGCTCATATGAATTTCAGGGTTGCTTTTCCTCTTTCTTGAAAAAATATATCATTAGTATTTTAATAGGGATTTGATACAGATGACCCCCAAATAAGATACTATCCAAGAATATATGACACAGTGAATATGCTTGCTTACATGGTAAAGGAATTTTGTTGATGTAATGAATATTACTAATCAGCAAACTTGAAATAAGAAGATTCTGCTGGTAGACTCAGTAAAATCACACAATCCCTTGATAATAGAGGAAGAGCAGGGAGCAAGAGAGATGAGGCAGAAGAGAGTATCTAAATATATAAATTATGAGAATTAAAATGTAATAAAGCTAGAAAATATTTTGGCTTTATTAAAGCTGTTTTACTGTCCCCTAATTAATTATCTGTACAGTCCACAAACCCTAAGTTTCAATGTCCCAATCTTTCAGGTCACAGTGGGAAAGAATTGATATTTTTGATGAGCCTCATTTTTATCTGTATGTAGCTGTATTATCCTCAGTTCTATTGCATTGTAAAAATCTTTCTTCTTTTTATGCCATTCAAATCTCTTCACTATTTGTATATGTTAGTGGAACACTACCATCTTTCCTAAACCACTTCATTTTATTTATTTACTTTAAATAATACTCATTTCATAATTTAAGGTCTTGACTCTCACAAAGGTAAAATTTGTTTTTAATCAACCACTTAGAATTAAAGTCATATGTATATATATATATATATATATATATATACACTTATATGTCTATATGTATGTATACATACATATATATGAATTTTTTGGTTTCTTATTTTCAGATACCTATAACTAGTATAGAAATGTGTATTTATCATAATTCAGAAAATTGAAATGAAATTAACATAATTCTAATGACCTATAATTATAACAGATATACTATCATATAACTAGATAGCAATAATGGTATAAAATAATTATTTTCAACCTTATTTATTAAGAGCAAAGCCTGCAACTTTTAAACCTATGTTATTTTATTTAAAATATATGAGGCCAATAATATATGACTATGTATAACTACATTTCTCATTTTGTTTTGACATGATATTTTTTACTTTAAGTTCTTAGAAATAGTGGAATATAATAAGGTTTTTTATTTCCCATTGGATGCTTTAAATATTTCCTATATATCTGCTTATATTCAAAACAATCTTTGAGAAATTTATATGCCTTTTTTTTTTTCCTAGAGGCTCAGATGTAAGACATTTTTATCGTTAGTGGTAAATAGATCTGACAACATGTTTAGCCACATTGTCAACAAGATTAATAATATCTGTTAAAGGAAAATTAAAAACATTCTTTTTCATCTAAAAAGAAAAAGTAAATTACTGCAACAAATACACTAATGCTGTTAATCCATTACATTTATAGATTCCATTATGTAAATTCATTAGATTTTTATCCAACATCATTTGTTCAGAATAAAGCAATCTTCCAAGCCATAAATTGAAGCTTGCTAATGGATTCAGATGTTTATATTTTTTAAACACTGGGAGCAGAAATGCAAATACTGTTGAACCACAGATGACTCAGATCATTCACCCACAAATGAAGATGAAAATTTATCAAACAATGAAATGATGATCAGGTGTAAATAAACATCAGAATTTTTTTTTTCCAAAGGAACACTACCATCCAGTATAATCTGTACTCAGTGCTAATGAGTAAGAAAGTGTTTAATAATAGTTTGCTATGTGTTAGTCACTTCCTGATTCCTAATAGTTCCCTAGCTTTTTATGGATGCTGGTAATTTTGGTTCAAATGAAATATCTCAGGTTGTCTGCTGACTAATTTTTCTCCTTATTTGCTTTTGTTTTCTAGGATTAATACTTAGGATAATTATAAATGTTATAAAACATTAAAAATAAGAGATGAAAGAGAGGGAAAACATTATTTATTTTCATGCTTCAATCAAATTTCATCAGCTCAATGACTTACAACTCCTATTATCCTTGTTAGAATCCTCACCTATCCATTAAATACATAGTATTGTCTCCAAATTCAAGCCTTTAACCTTGGGACCATTTTATTTGTGATGGTAGTGATTTAATGGTCAGTAAGACAGTTTAGTATTCAGAGTTATTGACAATGTTGATAATTAAAAGGAACTCCAAATATGTTGCACTAAGTGTAAAGTTATAATAAAAGTTGCCTTTTTCTTTTGAAGTTGATTATCTTAAACAAGGAAGGTATATATTATATTAGAACTACATAGACATGCTCAGAATGCATTAGGTACATGCCCAAAGGAGCTCATCATCCTTTTAATTAGGTGACAAAACAAAACAGATGCTATTATTTTATTTAAAAAAATAAATCTCAATGCTTTATAGAACTTTCAAATATTATGTAAGTTAGCAACAGGTCAGAAGCTAAATACACATATAAATTGACCTTTAGTTTTCTAATTTTGTTAAAAAGGTACTTTAACTAAATAGGGATAGAAAAGTAAATATAACTTAAAGGAATATGTTAATGAATAAATATCTAGAGATACACCTATGTTAAATAAATCTAAGCAAATATATGTAGATTTAATTCAGTTCATTAAAATTATAAACCTATTCTTAAAAAGATGCTGTCCTCCTGTCCGCATATGGACACTGTAAAATAAAACAACATAAATAAAAGAAAAAAAAAAAGAAGTAAAAGGATCACTGCATCAGTTCTAAAAATTATGGAAGGATAATGCTTTGCAAGGGGATTCCCTGGTAGTTCAGTGGTAAAGAATCTGCCTGCCAATGCAGGAGACACGGATTCAATTCCTGGGTCACAAATATCCCCTGAAGAAGGAAATGGCAAGTCCCTCCAGTATTCT